>NC_086255.1:8905000-9576250 GCF_021018805.1 Prinia subflava | reverse complement strand
CCAGTGTTTCCACATCTTGAATCTGCTGCTGTGTCCATCAATGTCAGCCAGCAGGGCCAACCATCCCATCCCTGCTATTCAGAAACCAAAATCTTTTAGTGGTTGGGAGCCATAAAGCAGGAACTATCCCTTGGAGAGGTGAGGATGGGAGAAGAGTGGCTCCAGGGAGAAGATGCCAATGATGCTGCAGGGATCCTACAAAAGGCAGGTTTGGGGAATTGTATTCGTCAGATCCTGCCACCCTCACTGTCTCAGCAGCCCCTGTGTCAGCCCAGCTGCACCACTGGCCATGCAGTAACATTTGTGGTTACAAAGCTGCAGTCAGGCTGTGCCTCTGCCAGAGGTGTGTAATGTTATAGCACTGTTTAGAGATTCAAATACAAAACCCTCTCCAAACATAGCATTAAATTAGAAATAGCAAAATGGTCTGCTGAGAGAAATCAGACTGACTGCACACCATAGTACAGCTGTTGGAGTTGCACTTAACAGGCCTCTGATTTGAATGGAAAAGCTTTTTTTTCCTGATTTTACTTCATTTATAGGTCCACCCAGTAAGTGTTCCCAAGAAGTTTACAAATGTCTCTTTAATAAACTGCTTTCATTCAATACATTTATTCATTTGTTAAGCAAATTCTAGGTACTTGGAAATGAGAGCTCTGGAATACCCGGAGGCAGAGTCTAAACAAAGGCCCTCTACACCAGGCTGGGAACAAGAGGACGTCTTCACCGAGCTCAGCATTCCCCTGGGTACGTTGGGCCGCCCACTGCAATACCCCGGCCTTACAACAAGATGTCACTTTAAGGCCACTTGCTATATTTATTTTTCAGAACAGATGTGAGGAGAGGAGCAGGGTACATGACAGACGGGTAGCTGTTGAAAGAAACAGGCTTTTGATTCTAGATCATTGCCAGTTCATTCTGATTGAATGGCAAAAGGCAGCTGATGAGATGAAATAAGTTCCTTTGGACTATATATGAAATACATATGACAAAAACTTAATAATTTAAAAGTCTTTGACATAAAGGTATAAACAGAAGTATTGGCTTTACTGTGTAAATACTGATTATGAGCAAAACACCTGGAAGAAGTACATCCTCAAAAGCAATCTGTGTAACTTAAACATGAATTTACTGCTAAAAAGTATTACTGCTTTTCTAGCCCTTGAGGTTACAGGGTGAAGTTTCCAGTCAATATTATGAGAAGGTAGATTTTAAAGCATGCATATCTGAGAGAGAAGAGAAAAGGTGTGTTTTCAATGCAAAGTATTTTAAAATGCAGCTCAATATTGTGAAATCAGGGAAATCAGAGAAGTGAATCCAGGATTCAGTCTTCCTAATATTTAACTAAGTAGTACATTTTTCATTTGAGAACAAGTTTGTTATGGGAGGGGTAGGATTTCAACTGACATTTTAATGTAATTCAGAATTTCTCCACAGGTGTGGAATTTGTGGTGCCTAGAACTGGGTTTTACTGCAAGCTCTGTGGACTCTTCTATACAAATGAAGAGACAGCAAAGACAAGTCACTGCAGGAGTACTGTTCACTACAAAAATCTCCAGGTAAAAACACACCTGAAGCTACCTAACAACAAGCTCATGGAGTGGATTGTGTGTCAGGTAGATGATGCAATAAAAAATTAGTTTTTATTGTGTGGACAGAATTCAGATGAAATGAAGTTCAGGTAAACAAACTTTTCAGTAGTTCCAATCTCTGCTATTTTCTCACTCTCAGATCCTTGAAATCAACTTCTGGATCATAGGCAAAATGAGGCCAGGTGATAATTTGATCTTCTCATCTACATTTGGTCCTTGTCACTAGCACAGCATACAACTCAGATCTTTAATTCCCTGTTTCAGAGGGACCCAGATGTCTTTGTCACTGGGAGTGACCCCAGCAGCAGCCTTTAGTGTATCTTAATGTCAGGAGCATTAAGCATGGCATTGTCTGATGGTGTAGCCAGACCCATTTCTGTGTTCCTGAGGGTTTCTCAGCGTGTTTCAGCTCACAGCTCTCTGTGACACGCAGGCTCTCCGAGGCATTTCCTGAAATCCCCTCCCTGTGTGCAGAGCACACTGCTGAGTAATTTCCATCAGCATGTGCAGGAGCATGTCAGTGCTTGCTGCTCCATAAGAATGTAACAAAAACACGTCAGCAGCTGATAACAGCACAGGGAGACCACGTGTGCCTGCAGTTCAATCAAAGCCCTGCCTTGGTCACTTTTGAGATGCACCATGGCTGGAATCGGTCACAACAGCCTGAGCATCATCTGTCCCGTGCTCAGGGCTCCTCAGAGGAGATGGCCTGGGCTCCCACCCCCAGCCCCTGCCCTTGAGCAGGGTGTGTACACTACACACGCTTGTGGTGGCATTCTCACACTCTTAGCAAAAGTCATGGCAGAGCAAAGCAGGGCTATTCTTCCTTTCTCTGTTCCTTCCCTCTGCCCACAGTAAATGTGGTAACTCTGCTTCTATTCAAGTAATAGCTCTCTTTCCTTAGCTGACTAGTAGGCATTGACTTTTCTAGGGACACTCACACTCCCAGATTTCTCTGGGAGAATTTTCTGCTTGGCTGTCCTGAAGTTCCATAGCTGAAATCATTCAAAGGCCTCTGGCTTCCAAAGGCTTCCTACAGAGCTCTGATGCTTGCTCTGAATGGACCCTCCAAGTGCAAGCGTGAAAAACAGGTGCCCAGTTTGCATTCCCTTTTTAGCTTCATACAAAAAATCCAGAGGGGTTCACCAGAGGTGGCACCACTCAGTGCAGCCTGTGTATCCCATGCAAGTCTGTCCCTAAGAAACTCATGCTAAAGAAAGATTGCAATTCCTGCCCCTGACCCTGGAAACTGGTTCCATGGGAAGAAGAGGGATTTTTTTTTTTTTTAAATCTAACTTATTTTGTTAAAGTCATAAGAAACAGGCCCAACTAAAACTGACTTTGTGTGAAAATAGTCTCTTTTTCTCCCTATTAAGACATTTCCCATGAGTACTGTGGTAGATATCTATCACTGACTTGAGATAAAAGAACAAAGACTATAAAAGCTGTTAAAATTAAATCTGCCAAATGCAGTAATAAAACCAGGCTGTTCTGTCGAGCCATACCTCTTATCTTACTAAATACGGGAAGTAAATGTCTCGTCCAACTTTGGCCTGCTCAAGTGGAAACTTAGCAATTTTCAAATCACCATTCTGTGTTGCTAGAACCCTTTTAGTCACCATAATGCTCATTTATGCATTCTGCAAGGAATGAGTCTTCTCCTGTGATGATGCAAGTTAACAATTGTATCCACCAATATAGGAACTAGGGACTCTGACTGTGGTGGAGCTGTGGATGTGCTCTGCAGTGTTCCTGTTCTTCCTGAATGCCAAATGCCATCATCCAGTGACAACAGCACTGCCCCCAGTTGTCACACCTTTGAGTCTTTCATAGCTGACTTGCAACTTGTTGTCTCCTGTGATCTCCTAGGGCCACATCCAAAATATATGTTCAGTGTTTGGATTTGAATGCAAAACTGAACAGCTTTTTTGCCAGTTTTCTTCCAAAAGCCTTGTTTATATGATGACAGTTTTGTCTTGAAGTAAAATAGTCAACTTCATCTAACTATGATGCCCTTCCAATAACATCAATCATTATCAAAAAACTCAGCTGTTTCTTTGCCAGTATCACAGACTTCTTGTAATCTTTAATTCTGTTCATTATAATAAATTATTTTCCCAGGTGATATTTGTATTTACAGATACACTGCACTTCCCACGTCCAAAAAAAATCCATATTTTTGCCATCCCTTCCTCCACTTCCTCCAGCTACAGAAAGCTGTCACCATTCATCTGGTGAACCTGCCTTGGCAACAGTATTTCATCCTGTTTTCCACAAGCTTTATGCAGTATTTGTCAAAACTTGTATTTAAATGAAAAAACCACACTTTTTTTTGCTTGACTGCCATTTTGCTATATATTAATCTGAATCTGCAAACTTCAAATGTGGTGTTTGTGGTACTCATGATAGCTGGCAACATCAGCTAAAGGTAGTGGATAAAACTCAGTCTTGTTTTGGTCGGTGCTCATTAGAAGACCCAAAAGCTTGGGTTATCTGATCCAGGGACAAGTGTTAGTGATTTATTATGGTTCACAGTGTACAGAACATGTCTCCCAGCCTTTATGGTCCCTATATCTCTGTATACTACTGTAACATTTACTCTGGCTTTTTGCCACATGGTATTTTGCACCCAGAGATCAAGACTGAGAGTTGTGTAATTTCCACAGCCCAATCTCTCTACTCAGAGTAACAAGGGGGCAGTTGTCACTTTGTCACGGGTATGTCCTTTCATTACCATTGCTGAGTCCCTTTCAGATGAACCTCTTATATTCAAAGCTTGTATTTACCTCAGAGAATGTGGCAATTGTAACACAGTCCATAGTATTTTTATGTCCATTTCTCATTTAATCTCTTCCCCATGGATGCCAAAGAGTAAATCGTACTCTGGGGAAATTGTGCAAGTAGAGAAAATTTTCCAGTGATGTGAAAAGGTCTTTTCAAAATAAATCAGAATGAGTAAATAGCTAGAAAAGGAATTTCATGATCCTAATCATGTGTAGGCCAGTTATTCTTGAGTGTGATGTATATGATGTAAGTCATTAATAAGAATACCTCTAGATTATTATGTTGGAATTTCCCTGGTGTCTCTGCACTAGCTGCTGCTGAAGAAGCTTCTTTCTATCCATTTCTATGTCTGCTGACCTTGAATAAATAGTTTGAGCACTATTTTGAGACCCATACCCATTCATCATCCATTTTGTGTGCAGCTCTGCCAACTAAGAGCACTGCCAAAAGGCTGAAAGCCTCACTGGCCACGTCTGTTCTTTTAAATCTCACTAAATATCCAAACCATTGAAAGGCTTTATCTTAGAGAAACACAATAAATGTAAATACTCTAGCCAAACAGCTAAATTGTGTTAATTATTACTGAGTGTGATTATTCCCTTAAAACACAATGTTCTCATACAAAAGGTGTATCTCTGAACTGGACGTGCTGAAAATATAATATATAAACTTTAAATCGAGACTCTGAAATCACATTGATGTTCTGACACACCAGTACTTTCCTAGCAGAATTCAGGTGACTCAGTGGAGTTAGGTCCTGCTCTGGAGCACAGGGGAGTAGAGAAAAGGTGAGCTCTGGTTACACACACTGATGGGGAGTAGAGGTCTACTGGTTCTGTCACCAGCTCCCGCCATGGCACACAGTAAACCTGAATTTCTGAGGCTCTGCATGTATTCAGGTAGTTTGCCTGACACAGCCATATTTTCTGGCTTGAGTTTTCACCAAAATGAGGCTTCTATGTGCTTTCTTTCCTTTTGAGATGCTGGAAGAGTTAGAGCTCTGAAGAGGCATAAAGAATCCCATGTAGAATATTTTCAGTTTTGGTAACAATGCTTTGGTTTTTTTATGTGATTGCAGAAGTATCTATCCCAGCTTGCAGAAGAGAGCCTGAAAATGAAGGAAGAAGGCAGCCCTCTGCCTCAGGATGACGCTGGCATCGTTCCTCACTTTGCAAAGAAAAAACTATGATACAGATGAACTGGAAGAGCTGTAATGAGTGAATGCTGATACTTTTTTTTTATTTTAAATTTTATTTCTATGATATAACTGTCAATTTGCACTGTACAGAGGAGGGGAAATAAAGAGCATGTTCCATGCATCTATGCCCAGAGTGCCATTAAAAACCAAAATGCCTGAAACTGTTTCCCACGGTGAAGCAATGCTGGCATATCTGTTAGAAGTGGAGCAATTCTTTCTCACACTCTGTGTGCTGGGAGTGGTTTCCTAGATTAAATCAGAATTCTCAGGGATTCTTAAAGTTTTAGTTCTGATGTAACACATCAGGTCAGGTGGAGTACTTAGAAGCACTCAGCATCCTCCAGTGGACGCTGGAAGGAAGGAGATGTGACTATTTATAGGCTTTAATGTTGCTTAAAATATCTTCAGCCATTTCACTCATTGCCCCAGTGAGAAGTAGGATTTGCATAGGATATCTAAAGCCATTTTGCTAAAACTAGTGAGTAGATGGCATAAAGTAAACCCCATCAGCACCCACCTCCATGTCTTAGAGCTTGGTGAAATGACAAAATGTCTGTGTTGTCAAGCACTGAGTGTACGCTGCCGGTGTTGTGCGAATTCCAGGGAAGCCACAGCCTGTCCCAGGGACCTCACAGCCTGAACCCAGCACAGCAAGAGCACTTCAAGTGCACGTGCTGACAGCCAGCCTGCTCTGGCTTCAGCATTTTCCATGGTGTGGTCAGGGTGTTCTCCAGGGACCGTTGTGTTTGAAACTCTTCTTTGTGATAATTCTAAAGGGTGCCAACTTTGAGTCTTACAGACTTGAAACTCTCATGAGAGGCTTTTTAAAGTGCCACATGTTTGGACCATGTCTCTTTTAGACATTTTATTCGAGATCCTTGCTTTTGGGGTCTTTTTTGTTTTCTTTAAAGCTTGCTGTTCCTCAGCTTCGCAACATTGAATTTTCCTGGTTTTTATGGAAAGATGCCAGATTTCTAATATTGTTTTTGTATTTTATTTCCCTGAATTTTTTAAGGTGAATACAACAACTGATGGCTCAGAGCGCTGCACTGAGAACACAGGATGCACCAGCAGCTCTGGCATTATTATGACCTATTGTTTCTGCACAGTTGTTGCTTAGTATTTTGCAAAGTCCCTTTGAAATGCACTGTACAAGTTTCTGGTTCACTTCAATAGGGCTTTGTGTATTAAAGTGAATACGCATGCAAACCATTGCCAGGATTGATCCCAGAGTTTATAAAATGCCCTGTACAATCTGGGCAGATGGGGATTTGCAAGCATTTCGATTCTTTGCCTGACTCTAATATCCATCACAGTATATTTTGTAAAAATTGCTGATACTGGATGTCCTGTTTAGATGTTGTGCAGAGGAAACAGTTTCCCAGAAGGTTCTAGCTATCCCTAAGAATGACAGGGATGTTGCACAATATTGCAAAGTGGCTAAATTGCCAAAACTTCTTCCACCAAAGTATTTGTTCCTTTATGTCTTGTGCCAGCAGCTGTGCTCATTCTCTGAAGAGCCCTGTAGCCAGGCAGTGTCTGTCAGAGGTGCCTGGTGTTGTTGCCTAAAGCCCTGTTCCATTCCATGGCCTGTGCTTTCCACTCATTTTTACCAGAGGTAGGTTCAGATTTCATAGCTGGAATTCCTGCTTCTTGCAAGTTGAGGGATTCTTTGCATCCCAGATTTAGACAGAGCCTACCAAATGACAAGGGGAAATGAAAAACATTACAGCCTAAATCCTCCTTTGTCCAGGCTGGAAGTATGTTAAGACTTGTGTCCATCTGTCATTTAAAACAGCTAGTTTGGGGGGGAGGGGTGTTTTGTTTTGGTGGTTAGTTTTTGTTTGTTGATTTTTGTTTTGGTGGGGTTTGTTTCTTTTTCCCCTATGGAGAAGAAAAAAACCCACCAGTATTGCAAACTAGGTATTTTTCCTTCAAGGGTTGGGTTTTCCTTTGACTGTTTGTTTTTCACATTGCAGTGAAACTTGAGCACAGGGCTATTAGGACAAGAGCTTGTATTGCAGGCTGTAAGATGATGAAAATGGCAGTAAAGATTGTGCAATTGTCTTCTAAAGTGCAGCTCTCTAGCTGGTCATGCATCATCTGAATATGAAGTTCCCTTCATGCCCTTCAGCACAAACTGAACACAAGGGAAGGAAATCACTGCAAATGCAAGCATCAAATCTTTGAAGCTAACCCTGCTATCAAACTGGGGCTCTCACCAGCCTAATGGGAGCTTGTTAGACCATGTGGTTAAGCTTAATTGGATGTGAGACATAGCTGACTGAATATCAAAGTCATACGGCCTCCAGCAACTTTATCCCCAGGTAACCTCAAATGAGAAAAGTATCACTGTTATTATTCTTTATTTGTAGTGCAGCAGAAGCTACAGGTCCACTGCCTTTATTATAGGAAAGGCACAAATCCACAACAAAGACTTTCCCAGGCCAAGGAGCTTTAAATCACACTTTCTGAAAACAGACAACAGGTGGATACAGGCAGGCAGGGAAAGCAGCAGGTAACCATGAGATTTTGACTGGCAGCAGAAGAATAATTAAAATAAGTGTTTACCCAGGGGCTTATTTCTGGATTTATGGGAGAGGATTCAAACTATTTTCCCCCTCCTCTGATTCTGAACCAGGTTCACTCTCTTTATTCACAACTTGCCTTTAACCTCCTTTTTTTTTCCTGGACAGTTGCAATAGGAGTGCAAAATCCCTTCTTGATACAGTGGGGTTTGGTATCCTTCGGTCCCCAGCCACTTCAGTTTCAGTCTCCAGAGGTGGAGTCTTGACCAAGGCTCAGGAGGAAATGCCCTGGCTCCAGATCCTTGTTTGGGTCACAGCTACAGGTCCTTGCTTGCCACCAAGGAAGGAGGCAGCTCTAGATGGCATCTGTGCCCTGTGCAGTTTCCTCTTCTGCAGGGAGATGACTCAGGTGAGCAGTGCAGGTGCAGAGCCCAGCCCCGCAGACGTGATCAGAGCCAGACATTCATAGAGGAGGTTTGGACACCCCATCCCTTTGGGCTCTGTCCCGACAAAACAGCAATCTGCAAAATCCTGGGAACAGCCAAATGGGCACTTCCCCTTCTGAGAGGGTCCTCTCTCCCCTACACCTCAACAGCTGAAAGCAGTCCCAAGTCTCAATTAGTTCCTAATGATGCCCATGATCAGTTTTCAGCCCGATGCACTTTGAGAACTCAGATAATCTCCTTCCCTCTCCAACAGCCCATCGTGCAATGCTGATAGGCACTCCTCAACTTCTCTCTACTACCTATTCTGCTGAGGAAGAATTCTGCTCTAGGCAGCCCCTTACCTTCCTCAGCTTGTGTAAAAATGTGTTGTTTCTTTTGGTTTACTATATTTAAAATTTTGACTTTTTTAGTTGGCATAATTCATCATCACTATAATCCACGCTGTTTATTTATATATATATATAGCACAAAGCAGGCTCAGGTCTAGCCAAACAAATATTGATATTTAAAAAAGAGCTTCCTTGATATATCAAAACCATTTCAATACATCTCAACCAAAGATTGCACTTTTATAATAGGGACTATGTTCTCCAGCTCTGTGAAATCTGTATTGATCTCAAATAGTCTTTAATGTCAATCTGCAACCTACTTTCTTTGAAGAAAAAAATGAAAGAATTAAACATTTGCCCCATTAGATCAGACAAAGTTTCACATCGGCTTTAACACTAAATTAGTGTTAGGCTGGTTATATTCAGGGTTTTTTTTCCTATTATCTAAGGATTAAGGCTGTGATTTGTTGAATTGTACTTGAACTGGACCAGATGTACTATTTATTGAGCTTACATAATCTTGTTAATTTAAGTTTTGGTTTGTAAACAGTTGAAATTTGTTAGTACTTGTTTAATTATGTAGGAACTGTCACCAATATTAACTGATCTGTGTAACTGATTGCAAAGTGTTTCAATTTGTGTTTCTTAAAAAGAAAGATTTTAATAAAGAGAATTATAAAGCATATACGTTGGTGGGCAATTGTCCCAGAAACAACATGCTTCTAGCTTCCCAGGGGATCTATTAAAAATCAAAATGAATAAAAGATAATTTAAGGAGTAAGAATGAGGCAGGGGCACAAAGGTTTGCTTTTAAATATTATTTTTACAAGTTGTGGTTGGTGGTTCTTGCCAGGGAGCTCCTGCTGTACAGTGTGAGTGATTGCCATCAGCTGGTGCTGAAGTTGAAGTGAGCACATCTCAGCAGTTCACTCTGTAATTATTATTAATTGTTATTACCCACTCCTGTCCCTCTAGATATGTCCTTACTTCCCTTTTTCTCTTTATTCCAAATGAACTGGGCAACCCATCCCCACTGGCTTTTTGCTGTCTCCATGCAGATTGTCCTCTTGGCCTTCTGAAAGCATCACATAAAATCTTCCCCTACCAGCAACTTTCTTCATGTCATCTCAACCTAAGTCCTTTAAGTTTGCCCAATTACTCTGTTTCCCTTGTGCTCTCCCTCTGCCTCTCCTGATTTTTCTTCTTTTCAGCAGTGTCCTCCCCAGGGCCACCCCAGCCACACAAGGACCTTCCCCACTGTGGCTGCCTCCCTGGCTCACCACCACTGCCACCAACCAAAGCTCCTGGGAGGAAATGCTCAGCCTCAGCCAGGGTGATGTAAGGACATTCTTGTACTAAATTTATAAAGAATGCAATGAGGACAAAAGCTGAGGGGAGACTTTACCACCAGATTTGATGAATTCATTCAGTGGAAAACTCAGGGAGGAAAACTGAGACACGGCAATGTCTGGTCTATGTGCAAGGCAGGGCATGGGGCAGTATCAAAGCAGGAACTGCACCTCCCACTCCCCTCTCTGGGAAGGAAATGAGTCCTGTCTGCCCCACTGAATGGCTGGGGAAATGGGCAGAAATTCTGGCAGTCAGTTTTCTGACTCTGCAGCTCATTAAATCAGTTCTTTTAAGTAACTGTTTTGCAGGTGAGCACACATGTATATTTTAAGCACAAATGGTTTCAGTTCTTCTGTCCTGAATGTATTGAAACCTTTGTTCATGATACCATCTCACTGGGGCAGTGAAACTCTCGCTCCAGAGATCAGGCAAATGAAGTCATAAATCCATAACAAAAAAAAAATTAATAATCCAAACTGTGGTGTTCAAACACAATGTTTCAAGTCCAGGTGAAAAAGGGAACTCAGATCTGGAAAACTTCACAGGTGAACAAAACATCAGCTTGGCCTTTTGACCCAAGGCTGCGACTGACCTCACTTGGGCAGCCAGGCTGTAAAACAGCAGGGCTGTCCAGCCTTCCCCGCAGAGCAGGTCAAGGCTGTCCCAAAACAGGAGCCCCCTGTGGGAAGCGGGGCAGGAGGGAGGACAGGGGCACGCAGGGAGCTGGGGATGGTGCTGCCTGCTTGGGCCAGGCTGATGTGGGGCTTGGCTGGGGGACTGCCCTGGCACATCAGCTGGGCTGACAGGCACTGTGTGGAGCAGCCTCCCCCCTGGTGCTTTTCAGTGCCCTGGGACTCTGCTGTGTTTGTGCAGCTGGCAGCGAGGGCAGCCCCAGAGAACAGGTTTGCCTTGGCTTACTTTCCTCCATCCAACTCCACCAGTCTCCACGGATCTGTGCCAATAGGTCAAGCTCTCCTCGTGTGCTTCACTCACTGATGCAATGCTGCAACACGAGGCTATGGGAGCAGAGGGATGTATTTGTGGAGGGGAAGTTCCCCTGGTTGGGGACACGAGAGGGATTCAGCAAGAGACGGGGATTCTACCTAAAACATCTTAGTGAAACCAGGTAATGAAGCAGTGAAACCCAAAAGAAATACCCACAAAGATCAGCATTCAAAGCCCTGAAGTTAAAGTTGGATATTAGGAAAGGTTCTTCACCCAGAGTGGTTGGGCTCTGGAACAGGGAATTGGTCACAGCACCAAGCCTGACAAAGTTCAAGAAGCATTTAGACAAACAGCATATGGTGTGAATTTTGGGGTTGTCCAGGAGTTGGACTTGATGATCCTTGTTGATCCCTTCCAACTCAGAATACTCTGTGATTCTGTGAGTGACATTGCAGAGGCTGAGCTGCTCTTACTGACCTGGTGGTCAGCAATCCTTTCCAGCTCTCCTGCCATGCCCTATCTCCCCTTTGCTTGCCTTCAACAGAGTTGTGGTGCTTTACAGCACTGGCAATCTGGCCCCTATCTTTATGGATCAGTCTTTTACTAACCTGGCATACTCATGGCACCATGGGAACCAGATGCAGAAGTGAAAGGAGCAGAGGTAGTTTCCTTTTATTCCTTCCTACTTGTCCCCTTTTACTGCCAAGGTGAGGGTCAGTAGGGCCCTGGTTGGTGTCACAGGGGCGTGGGAGCAGGCAGGGAGCAGTGGGGCCACCAGGATCCATCTCCCACACTGTGAAGATGGTTTTCTTGGGGGTGATCTGCATGCAATTGCATCAGCCTTCTGCAGGATGAGATTTCTAATCAGATACCCAAAGCCAGCAACTCTCTCAGTTCACATCAGGCCTGTTCTGGCTAAAGGGCTGTCTGCCAGGAGCAGCACTCAGCTACCTGAACTAGCCTCCTTTAAACTGAGATAGGAGCATACATCAATTTTTAATTAACCAGATCACCTAAATGAGTGGGTATGTCCAAAAGCTTTTTGTGAACTAGAAAGCTGCATAGGGCATGCTGAATTCAGCCTATTAAATGTTTAAATAATTGCCAGGCAGGGTCTTGGACACTGCTCCTCAAGGTAACACAGTATCAGCAGCATAGCCCTGGGTCAGCAGGCAGCTTTCTCAGGCTAAATTCTTCCCTGTGCCTTAGAAACAAAGGCTCTTGTTTAAAAGCTGTCCTCCCCTTGTTCCTGAGCCTTGTTTGAGGACACACATATTAGTTCCACCTTCCTTAAACACTGCCTTGGTGTCTTTAGAGAACACAGGGAGCCTGTTTCATTTGTGGGTTTCTTCTCTGGCTGGGCTGCTTTTGCATTGCAGCTGGTTTATCTTTGGCAGATAGCAACGTGTTCTTGGCAGCACATTTTCACCTTGAGCTCATGGGGTGTAGCCACACTGTGTTTTGCACACCTGTGGTGGAGAACTAGGAAGATTTTGCCCGTTTGTGTCCCTGCTGACAAATGTAAAAACCAGTTTCACAGCAGCACTACCAGTGCATTGTAGAGGTTCTGGCTCCCAAGGTGTGGGCACGTTGGAGGGTGGGGGTGTGTGTGTGTGCATGAACAGGGCTTGTGCTGCCTTGCATGGACTTTAGCACTGAGCAGCTGGCACTGGGATGTGCTTCACCATTACAATCACAAGTAAAGTTGTTTTGGTGTGCCCAAGTTGAGTTTCTAACCTGCCTAACTACCTTGTTCACTGTCAGCTCCCACAACACTGTCTGTAGGTGGAAGCTGTGGTGACGAGCTTGCCAAGACATGGCTGCACCAGGACATTCACAGGGACTGGTGTCAGTGTCCCCCACGGTGCCCTTGCCACAATCTGCAGGGTCTCTGGAAAGAAGGGAGTCTTAAACAGGTGTGCTCAATAGCAGAGTGAGAAGAAAGAACACTGAGACCAACAGCAAGAGCAGCCTAGGTCTGTGCTGAAGCTAGTGGGGATCAGCACCACTCCAGCTGAGCTATTCCAGTGCCTGACTCCAATTGGGGAAGATTAATTCAGGCAGGCAGGATGGATATTATTCTTCCAAGGTATCAGCAGGCTGATGTCCCTGTGACTGCACGTTCACGGGCTGTGAGATACATGCTCCTCTGCTTTTCTCTTCCTGCAGAGGCAGGTGCTGATTCACAAGCTGCTGCTGTAGTTCAGCTGTCAGCACACCTCTTCCCAAACCCCCTCTGTGGGGTCTGATCTTAAAACCAGCAGTGAGAGTCTGGTTGAATTGAAAACTACTTGAGCACTAAGGTAAGTTAAATACCTGTTTAAAACAGCAGCAGATGTGAGCAGTGTGAGGAAGCACTGGGCTCTGCCAGCCCAGTGAAAGGAGAAAAAAAAATGGAAGAAAGCCCTCAGAAATATTGTTTGGGTATGTTCCTTCCAGGAGCTGCTGCATCTCTCTGCACTTGGGGCATGTTCTCACCATAGTGAGGATTGGCATGAGCTCACTTTCATTAATCACTTCTTGTCTGCCAGGCAAAGAGGGAAGTAAATTCTGTTTGCTGAAAGCACCATGCAGGTGGTCTGAGAGAGGGGATGTTGGCTCAGCAGGAGCAGGGGGCTGTGAGCAGGGAGTTGGGCTGCGTCAGCTGGTACCCAAACTAGAGCCACTGTGGTTGCTTGTGATTGTGTGAACGAGCCTGAAGATGCAGACAGGATAAAGCAGAGTGATGCTTATGAGGGTTTTGAAGCTCACATTTGCTCTTATGTGGTCCTGGAGGCTTTCAGCAAAGACCACCCACTGAAACAAAGAATTACTTTCCTGAAATGGAAGGGATTGAGTCATGTATTTAACCTCTTTCAATGCCCTTCTGTGATCTTGTGGAGCCTTTGAATTCTTCTTTACCTGCAAAAGGTTTACTACAGTGCAAAATGAGTTCCTAGAGCAGAAAGATGCTCCTTTTCCAAGGGGATATGGGTTGGTGAGGCTTCAGGTAATGCTTCAAGGTAAGTTGTCATACATTGCTAAAATAATCTTTTCCCACCACTTTCCCCATGTCAGCATTTCTAGAGCTCCAGTGCATTGTGGCTGCTGTTGTTATGTAAGGATTTATGAATGGCTGCAAAGTTCAAAGGCATATTGGCAACTCCAAGTCTCAAAAAGCCAGAAGTCAGCCCAAGCCCTGCCTCGTTTCCCAAGACAAAGTTGTTTGCCGACTATTTCTTTTCTTGACTTTTTTTTTATTAGCCCACAACCTTTACGATCTCTTAATTCACCTCCCAGGTTTTTTTAGCTTTTAGGTTGCACTAGCTTCATGGTTTTGAATCTTTCATCCACAAAACCTTGAGGGCTAGGGCCATACTTTGTTTATAAATGAAATGTAAAATTCCCTTGTTTCAAGGAACTGGGATTTTAGGATATAATCCCTAAAGCATATAAATTGTGATAAAATCACTGGAGTTTCCAGCAGTCTCCTCTGTTTGGAAGAGGAGGTATTAGACTGCAGTGAGCTGCAGGCATCACTAGCTACTGTCATTTTAGTGAGTCAAATAAAAATAATATTGTAGTTAAACATGAGCTCTGCAGGCCTAACTAGAGAAGATAACCTCATCTTTTTCTATCTGCAGTGCTTCACAAAAGCGCTGCCTTTGTAATCCTCTGGATTAATTTTCACACTCAAGTACTCTGCCCCAGAAGCCTCTGCATCCCTGGCAGAGTGCATTTAAAAGGATAAAGGCTCTTTGGGATGCACAGGAGGCTGGTGCCAGCTGGGCATCTCCTGGGACACGTGGCAGTGGCTGCTTCCAAACCAGGAGCATTTCAACCCAAGTAATCCTCCTTTCTTCCCTCTCACTGCTCTTGACTGTTGCTTTCATTTCAGTGTCGTGCCGCCTTTCACGTAGCCCCCCTCAGCCTGCATCAGATCCCTATTGTCTGTGTTGTCAACACAGCTGTTTAAATCCCTTCCCCCAAGGACCCCTGCTTTCCACAAAGCTCCTGCCTCCAAGGCCCGGGCGCTGCTCTGAGTTCGCAGCTTTCTGTCAGGCCCTGGGCTGAGCTCAGATTCCTGTTTGGAGCAGCAGGAGGTAAAAACAGAAACAAACTGAGGAAAACGCTGCACTTGAGCAAAGCCCGATGCTCCCTGGCTGCCTGCTGGAGGCTGCTGCAGCCTGAGACCGGCAACGCAGAACGAAGCGAATGATTAGCATTATTAAAAATGCTTTGCAATTATGCAGCACCTTTTCATCTAAAGATTTCAAAGCTTCGTAGCACTCACACAAAGTTACTTATTATCCTTGGCATTTAGCAGAGTCAGGAAACGCAGGAAAGCAGCTAAGTGACTTGCCTTAGGTCATGCAGTGAGTCGGCGTCAGAGCTGGGAACCCAGCCCCGAAGTGCTGACTCTGTGGCTCATGCCCCACCGAGAGGACACACCCCACCTTCTCCTGCAGAGAGGGTGCCAGGGCAGCTCCTTGGGGAGGGCAGAGATGGGGGAAGCACTCAGCCCACCTGGAGCATCAGCATGGCCTGGGCACTGCCCTGGAGACCCCTGGCTGGGAGCAGTACCCACTGTTCCCAAGCTCTGCTCCATTCCCCAGGAGCCCTGTGCACAGGGCTGAGGGGCTGGCCTGGCATCTCTGGTGCCTGAGGCTGCAGTCCAGCTTGCCTTGGCATGGTGAGGGCTGGGAGAGTGCAGCCAGTGACCTGGAGGGCCCGGAGTGCAAGGTGTGATGGCCCTGGGCTGAGCACGGCCACTGCAGCCCCATCTCCAGGACAATCCCTCCAGCCCACTGGCCGTACACACATGGGAAGACCACAAGGACCTTCCTCAACAGGGACAATTCAACCTCGACACCCTGGGGGACACTACTGAGGACCAGAGATGGTTTTCCCTGCATCAGCACTGCAGCCACGCTGCTGTTCTGCCCCTGGCCCAGGCTGGAGTGAAGGTGCAGCTGCCCTGCCTCTATCCAGACCAGGTGGTCCAGCCTGCCAAGGAGCCTGGATAAACATTCCGACCCCTGCCAGGAGATCAGGAGATGTTACACTCTGGCCAGCTCGGCAGGCTGGGCTGTGGGAGGCACTGGGTGCCAAACCTTTGTGTCTTGCAGCAACAGAGCTGAAAACGTCAAGTCCTTGTATGCTGGCACTTCTTGGGCTTCAGTCCAGAGGTAGGACTTAGAGGCAGTGTCCTGTTTTCTAGGAGGAAAGTCAAAAGAAGGGAGAGGAGAGGTGGAGAAAAATGCAGATGTGAAATGGGGTAAAGAAAAGCATGTGGGCATTTAGACGTCCATGGTCAGGAAAAGATCTTGACTGAGTCCCTTGGCCCCAGTGAGGTAAAACACTTTGTTAGTGTTTACCACAGAAGGTGACTGGCACAATTATATTTATAAGGTAAACAAAAAAATATAACGAGACCTACCACTGAGCTACTTATTTTCACCTTAGAACTATAATGAAAGTCCACCTTGGTCAATTTTTTTCTTGGAGACTTAAGATGCTGCAGGTTTTTTAGTCAGAAACAGTACCCTGTTCAAAATACCATATCCCATTTATGAAAGCAGGCATGACTGACACAGCTTCGGAGTTCCAAGGGGCGTATTTAAATACGGAACAGGAACTAATCCGTATAGTCAGCTTTCCTTAGGAGCTTGGGGATTTACATATCTAAATTTCACTGTGATGAGACTCCAGGATAGGGGATAAAACGCTAGTTAACTTCACTGGAGATAAAACCCAGGCAAGGGAAAAAGCTTGGAGATAGATGCTGCAGTTGAATGAATTTATACCTCAGAAATGCTACCTAGAATGAACAGTCATTACAAGGAATCATTTTAAAAAGCAAAGGAACTGATTGGGTCTAAAAGCTATGCCACAAAAGGGAGTCAGAGTTTTGTCTTTTAAAGGACATTAATAAAAAATTGGGAAAAGTTTTTCCTCATTGCATATGGCTGAAGAAAATAGGAGGAAGAAGAAATTATAGGGGATAGAGGTTAGTATGCATTGGGTATGTGCGAAACCTGAACTCGTACTTTGCTTTAACTTTTGCTGAGGATGTTAATCATGTGGCTGCAGATGTGAGGGATAATAGGATGGGGGTATGGAAATGTTTGTGGCCAGGACAAAAGCAAATCTCAGGGCTGCTTCCTGCACTGAAGGCAGGGGAACGGGCTGATCCACATGCCAGAGCTCTGGAAGAACTGGCCCGATGTCTTTAACAGGTCCCTCAGCCAGGGACAGGAGCACAGCAAACCTGTACAGAAGAACTGAACTGATTTGGGCAAGAAGAGGCATGAAGGTTTCAGCTTAATAATGTAAGGACAGATTCAGGAAAAAAACAGTGAAGGAAAGGCTAGCAAAAGAGAGGGAGGTAAATGGCATGAGATGAAATGGGTTTATCAAACCCATTTATCTTTCTTTGGTAAGGCAAGCTGCAAGCCATTTGCTTAGTGAAGGAAATGAGGTGAATCTCACCTCTCTGGACTTACATTGCACATTTCATATGGTGCCACGTGGGAAGTTCTCAAGGGAGAGGCGATTTTGTACAAGGCATAAACCCCTTAAAGACCTGGTGTAAGAGCAGCAGGGCTGTCAGGCTGGAGGGCAGTTACCACAGCAGAGTTAAGCATCACTCTGCAGATCTGGCAAAGTGCTTTTGAAAATGAGCTTGGCACTAATGTTACTGGAGAACTGGTGAATTTGCTGATGACAGAAAATATGAAGCAACCCCAGGAGAAAGGAGGCTTGAAATAGTAGACAGAGAAAGGTAGATAGCAGAAAATGGTGGTCATAGGCACAAATGACCAAAGCCTTTCCTACAAGCTCCCTGGCAGCTCACACTTTGATCACCAAGTGACTGACTTGTCAACAGTGAAAATAGGAAGTGAGAAATTCAATCCTGGAAGGCAGCAGGAGAGGTGCAGCCCAGGCTGCACTGAAGGCTGAGCTCGAGGAGAGGCTATCTCACTTCATTTTGCAAAGCAAATACTGTGAGCATGAGGCTTTCTCTGCATAAATACTCCCAGAAAGGGAAAAGGGAAGAGCTGAAGGTGCTAAGGGCCAGTGCTATAGAATAAATGATCAAAAGGAGGCATCAGACATTTTGATTAGAAGATTATGACCAACCATTTGACAATGTGGTTCTGGAATGGCCTCCCCACTGCAGTCGTTCATGCAAAATATTGAATCGCTTTGAGGATGGAACCTGGCAAGGTCACGATAAGGATTATGTCACATGGTGCCTTTGACAGGAGACCTGATAGCACAGAAGTTCCTGCCAGTCCTAAGCAGAAAGGTAAATGTTCTGTAACCCTCTGTCCGTATAAATATAGAGCATGTGATTATATGCACACAAAAAGGAGGCACATGATTTATTAATCATAGGACCTCAGCTTGTCAAATAATAATTACAAGGTAATAACACACCTTGTTTTAATAAACGGTGGCTCCCTAAGATTTTCTCTCACAGTAAACCCGTAAAAAGGGACACAATTATTCTGAGGCCGAGGTGGCATTTTGTGTTTCTGGTTCTTTGCTTTTAAATGAACTCACTGTCTGGAACTCTTAAATCAAGTACTCCCATTTTTCTGCACATTGCACAAGTTCAGCCCTTTCCACTAAAGCGTCTTTTCAGATGCGTGATTGCCCTTTGTTAAGGCAAGAATGAACAGATGACAAGGGCAGCACGGAGGAGACATGCCCGGAACAGTTTTACAGAGCAAACCCGGTGCTGCCGCTGCCAGAAGGGTGTACTCAGAACCCTGAACAGGGGAGGCTTCTTGTGCAATGTGAGGGACAAGTCCTGGACAGCTACGAGAGAGGCAGGAAGGCAGTGAAAGTGCTCATGCGAAGCCACGGCAGTGGGTGACACTTCAGTCTCCGTGCTGAGGCAAACGCAACGCGATCTCTCTGCACCTCGCAGGGGCGCCCAGCGCTGCACACCCCGGTCTGAGCACAGCCCCGCTCCCGGCTCTCGGATGGAGCTGCAGAGAATGTTCAAAAGCAGCTCTAAATACTGAGCATTAAAAAAAGTGAAGCTGTGTTTTGGTACCCTTTCAACCTGGAGCTGACGCTGCCTGATGAAGAAGAGTTTGTTGTGTTTGCAGTTCATTTCGTGAAGGCACCTTAGCCGAAGATGCAAAAATAAAAGTAGTCTGAAGGGAAAGAAAGCAGAAGGCCAAGAGACAGGCAACTGAACAGAGCAGATTGATTTAACAGATATGATACATTTTTGCTGTCTGCATTATGTGTGGAAATTCTTATTCCAAGTGACACAGTAACAGACTCGACTGTAATCAAACAGCACTGCTGAGGTGTCAGGAGCGCAGATGCTGCCTATCGAAAATATTTAAAACAGAAAGTAAAACTTTGAAAAATCCGCAGTGGGGAGGAGGGCAAGGAAAATGCTCGTGGTGTTCCTAACCCAAGGCAACTTCTCTCTGCTTTGCTCTGCTCTGTGGTGCGGGAGGTGCTGCGTGAGTGAGCCCAGCGCGGGCTGAGGCCGGGCTCTGTGAGAAGCGAGGGCGGCAGCCTGGCCCGGAGACCCGGGGGCTCCATTGTGCACCAGGCAGCGCAGGGGGAAGGGCTGCTCCACGCGTTTTGGGCAGCTCCAGCCAATGGATTCCTCCCCTGGGTGTTACGGGAGGGCTTGGCCTGCGCGTGAGAAAGGGAGGGGAGAGTTTGAAAACAACCCAGCAGGCTCTCCTCAGGAAGGAAGCCTGCTGGAAAGAGTGACCTGCTCGCCTCCGTGCAGGCATTTCGCTCCAGGTGATCGGCGGCTGTGGGGCGGCAGCGCAGGAGGGCCGGGCGGCACAGGTAACCCGGGCTGCAGGTGTCGGGCAGCGGGCTCCGGCTGAACACCCCGCACTGGCTGCAAACCCACCAGAAACGGACCAAAGAGTTTTTCATTTATTTATTTATTTTTCCTATGGGAGGAGGAATTTCGCTGTTTTGTTTTCATGGGGATTTTGGTGGTATGTTTGCTATTAATATGTCTGGGGGAGGCAGGGCAGGAGGGAGCGAGTAGGTCTCTACAGCTCCGAGGTTAGCATGTGATCAGCTGTTTTCTAGCTACTGCAGGTTTGAGGTTAGAAAGGGAAAAAGAGGTGATGTCTTTTAGTGGGCTGGTTGATAGAATGGAAAAATACAAATTATCTTTCACACACATCAGCTCTTTTTCAGGTGACAGTGCTTTAGAAATGAGAAAATATGTGCAGATGAGATTTTCAGTGATTGATAACCCAGATGCAAATAGAAACATTCAGCAGAAAAAAGAAAAAACACACTATTTTCTTGTCTGGAGGTGTGCTAGATGGTTTGGGGGTCTTCATCTTCTTTTGACTAGTGACCCAGCTTTTAGGCCTCTTGGAAGTGATCCATTCCTAAACTTTAGCAGAAAATCCTCTAGCAATTTCCCCTGCTGCTTTCAAAGTTGTAATTGGCATGATGCAGTATTTTGTGCCATCTTCTCTTGTGCAGGTTCTGGTTACTGTTTCAGCCTCTCAGTCACCTTTCTTCTTTACTGAAAAATCTCTTTAAAGCCCCACTCTGCCTTGCAGGGGAAGCTGAATTTCACAATCATTGTTAATAGGTAGAATTTATTATCCAGATCTTGGTGATGACACTGTGGGGGTTTGCTTGGTATGCACGAATCAGCAGAGGTGCAAAGAGCAAACTATGAACTATTTTTTGATTGATAGGGAAACAACATCTTTTAAAACTGCCTCTAGGTTGTGTGTGAAAAAAATCTTGTGTGAGCACGTTGGACTGTTCTGACTTGAAAAAGACTGCAATTTAGTGTCTTCATAAGCAAGAAAGGTTTTCTTTCTGTAGTTTGGCTGATGGGGAAAGTATCACGAAAACATGTCAATCGTGCTGCAGATTCTTTTAACAGATCATTGTTGTTTTAAATCTTAAACCTATCTGGGATGATTCATGCAGAGCCAGGCCAGTAAACTAATTCAGAGGCTCTTACACGTGGGAACTTTGGCTCTTATTTCAGTCAGAAGTATACCGATCTGGAGTAGAATTATACGGGAAAAATATTTAATAATACTACAAAAGTCAGGTCATAATCTGGTTAACTGAGGAGGTTTCTCTTGCTGGCAGCTGGAAAATTCTGCAATGCACAAGTACCAAAGCAGAAGGGATCTGTGTTTGCTTCCCTCATTGCTTGGGCTCTCTGGAGTGACAAATTAGGGAGAGAAAACAAAGGGTGAGCTGAGCTTTGAGGAGAGACCTGAATGGAGGCAAAGCACATGACAATGAGAGGACACTGTCATCTCTAATTAGGTGTGTGCCCTCAGGCAGCTCGTGTAAACAGGGTAAACGCAAACTGAAACAAGGTGCAAAGTTTGGAAGGCTGTGGACGGACATGCACGGTTTGGCCGTCAGTCCCAAACCTGCAGCGTGTTAAGCGTTTCAGCAGGGTGAGGAGTGTCTGCAGCCCCTTCCCCGATGGGCTGAGCAGCGGGAACGCCGCCCGCCCGCTCCGGGGCAGCTGCGGGGCGTCCCGGCCGCCCTGCCCGGCCCTGCCCCACGCTGAGGGGAGGGCTCGTGTGGGGAGGCAGCCGAAGGCCTCAGCTCCCCTCGTCAGCAGAGAGAAACACACAGAAAAGAGGTAATACGTTATTTTTTTCTGATGGGTTTGCTTCAGAAAAGGAAAAAAAATAGACTTTTAATTAAAGAAGTAGGACAGCACGTTGAGCAGGAACCAGGCAGAGCTGCCGCGCTTCCGCGGCTGCTCCGGTGCTAACACCCAGCACCCCCAGGCGGGATGTGAGGAGCCGTTCTCCCCCATCCCGGGGCTGCCGCTTCACACCTGCCCCGTTGCACGGAAGGGCTCAGGCGATGCTGTCCCGGTGCGGATGCCGGGCCGTGTCTCCCAGGGAAATGGGGGCGCTGCTCAGGTGCGCTCAGCCCCCGCCCCGCCCGCGATGCTCTCGCTCTCCCCCGCCATTCCCCCGAGCCGAGCGCGCGCCGGGCCCCGCCCCCGCTCGCCGATTGGCTGCGGGGCGGGGGCAGCCAGCCAATGGGCGCGCCGCGGGCGGCCGTGTCGCTGGGGCAGAAAACACAGGCGGGCAGGCGGCGGGCGCGCGCGCGGGGGCGGGGCCAGGGCCGGGTGGCGGGCGCGCGAGCGCGCGCACGGCCGGCAGCGGGAGCGCGCGCGGCGGCGGCTGAGGGGGCACTCGGCCCGGCCCCGGCGGCCCCGAGCGAGCGGCGGTGCGGGGAGCGCATCCCGGGAGCTGCGGGCGCTCCCGGGCCGCGGCAGCACTGCCGGGCCCGTGCCTGTGCGCCAGCCCGGCCCGAACGGCCTGAGCCCTCGGCCCCGCTCCCAGCGGCCTGCAGCCCTCGGTGCAGCGGCCTGAGCCGTCGGTCCCGCCCGCTCCTCAGCGCCGGTGCTGCGCCGCCGTTGGTCCCGGCCAGCGGCACGGGTTTGGTAGGATTACCGAATCTTAACGGGGCTTTTGTATGTGTGGCTGTTGAACAGTAGCTGGTGTTGGCAGGTCTCCAAAGCTTCGGTGATGGGGGATGTTTGCCTAAAGTTAGGAGATGGGGAAAAAAAGTGTATGCTGTGTGGAAGTTACTCAGGGATGCTGTGCACCTACGAGAGGTCATGATAACTTTTGGAAGCTTTGCGCTGCCAAAGGTTAATGTGTCTGCTGAGGTAGAATTGCCTGTTTAGATGGAGTGCAAGAAATGGTAGTGGGTACAGAGAGACCGAGCATGTTTTATTGGTGGATTTTGTGACTTAGGAAAAATACCCTTGTCTTATGAACTACTTTAAAAATACTGTTCATATCACTGATCCATCTTAAAAATTTCCATGGCGTTTATGTTTTGCCTACAGAGGCTTCTGTCCATTTTGTTTCTGTGTTATCTCTTCCAACATGGATTCTGATGTTTTTAAGGCAGTTTTGCGAGTTGTGTTTGAGTTTTATTGGTAGTGCTGTGTGATGTAAATCTGAAAATCAGAAAATGATGGGTTTGGATAGAGTGATAAATTCCAGAATCCCGGAGCTCCAGCAGCCTGCTGGTTTGAGTTAGTGAAAAGGTGCATTGCTAAACTGAAAGTGTATCTCCCATCGCCTGATCAGTATGACAGCAGGACTTGTAAGGCTTGGATATTCCATCATCCTTGTTATAAACCAGATAGGGTGCTGAATCTCAGAATGACATCAGGTGGAAGTTGAGTTTATTATTTATTATGTTGCCACAGGTGGAGGATTTCGACTAGGGTCCTGTACAGGAAGAGCATTTCTCCACTTGAAATTTAGAACTTGGTTACAAATGATGAAAGCTGTGATTATTATTTAACACAGGTTTTGTCCTTTTTTGTCTTTTCCCAAGAGGTGGACAACTGATGGAACATTCCACTCAGAAGGATAAAACTGTTCTTACAAGGTAGTTTGTGCAGATTAGACTGAGACCCACAGGGAAAAATATCTCAACCAACAGTGACTAGGAACGCCTGAGAACTCCTGAATGATTGCTTGAGGTAACTCACGAAAAATGTTTATTTAAAAAAAAATTGTGAGGCAGGGGAGACTCTTAGTGCACAAGGCTGGGAGCTGTTTGGTTTGTCATTAGGAAATACAGGACGGTGACAGCTGAATGCTGTGCCCCAAACCAGGGTTTCTTTATTGCCAACGGCCTGTGATGAATCATTTACCGCTAATGGGCCTGTGGCAGGCGAGTGGGCATGAAAGGGGAAAACCAGGGAGGAGAAGAAAAGGGGAAGGGAATGCAGCTGTTTGGTGTCACAATCTTGCCACTCAACGGTGAACAGTTTTCAGGGCAGCAAAGGATGAGATGGGGAAAAAAGGGCGATTGAATTCTTACGGGACAGACACAAATACCAGTAATATTCCCAGGCCTGTGAAGGGATTTGTGAAGATCCTGCAGGTGAGAAAGTGTATGAGGGAATTCTGGGACTGCTTAATTTTTTGTGTACGTAAAGGAGAGATGGATGATGCCATCCTGTTCACAGTGACATGGGGTGGTTTGGAGAATAGCAGTTACTAGGAAGGGGGAGAAGGAGAGCAGAAAAAGAGAAGTGTTTAAACAAGTAGAACTTTATCCCTTGCAAATTGAATAGGGGTTGCAAGGAGTGTTTAAAGGGTGCAGAAGCACAACAGATGTAAAAGCTTGATAGCTATATGTACACATTCAGTAAAACAAAGACTGTGTCCTTGAGGGGAGGATCAAAAATTAGCTTGTTTTCTGAAGGCTGGGCTGAACTCGATAAATTGGTACCATTTTATCAACGTCATTCACATGAAGAACGTTTTTCTCGTGGATGCAATAATAACATTGATACTGTACACTCATACAGATAACCACTAGGCAGAACAGGACAGTCTAGGTTGATAGCTGGCTTTTATCAGCTAAAAAAAGCTGCATCCATGGGGCTTTTAGCCTTAAAATAACGGCTTTGCCCCCTTTATAAGCAGCAGAACTGAAGCTGCTAAGGCATCCAGGCTTAGATGTGTTGGTGGGTGGTGCTTCTCTCTTGCTACACCATTTACCTTCCCAGAACTTTCCAGCTGTTACTAATAGTTAATTACAGCTTAAGCCACCCCATTTTTATTTTTTGTGAGTAAAGCTTTTGCACTTTACTTTGGTCTACTGTTTTTTATTCTCTAAGCTTTTCTGTTTCTTTTTAGGCCTTGGAGGGAAAACATTAAGATTTTACATTTCAGTCAGCTCTATTAAGCAGCTATGGAAATAGAAAAGGAACACATTTATATTACCCCAACAGGTAAGTAATAGATTCAGTTGTTTTGGTTTTGTTTTTTTACTTAAAATTGCTTAGCTGACCAGAAGTGTTTTCTGTAGAAAAAATGCACCACCAGATAATTTTTTAAAAATACTGCTTAAAAAAAAATCAAAAATTTACAGAGTAGTTCTTTCAATTATACAGCATAGAATCCTGCTCTATTATGTTTATTTAAACTTATGAAAATAATGAAGTTAGCATTTCTGTGAGTTACTGCCTAGTACTTGTACTTTTCTCTTTATCATCTGAGTTCAAGTAGTGCTGATGTGAAGAAAAGAATAAACTTAAAAGTAAAATGTGTAGATGTGTCTGAGAGGTACAGATTCTGCTTTTATGCAACAATTTACCTTAAAATTAAGGGAAATGAATGTTGAAGGGCTGGAGTGGAAGTGGGCTGGCATGGGAAAAATTTAGGAAGTACACGTTGGAGATTGCTATGAAATGGATTGTTTAGTCCATAGCACACATTTTTTTTTGATGCTTGGTCAGGGTAACATAGATTCATGTTGTTTTCTGTTATCTTCCAGAGGTTATGATGGTCTGCACTGACTCTTTCCTGTCAATGAGGTTTTTCAGAATTACATGAATATATTTTAAGATGGCAGAGAATGCAGTTGAGGTGGAATACACTCCATATGATTTCTGATATTTAAGCAGAATTAGGTTAATGCAGAGGACACCTTGGTTCTCAACATTTTGGAATTATATTTGGATAATAGGTGGAAAGATGCAGGAGAGCTGGGTTGACAGAGTTGGGACAGTTTAAATTGGTGGAAGGCTTTGTTAATGAAGGTAGCCCATAAAAGCAAAGATTTTAAGTGAGCCTGCTAGGCTTAATGGCAGAGTAATGAAATAAATTTGGATAACTTCTTAATATACAGTAAGCAAAGTATTAAAGTTGATTGAAGACTGTTACTGCCTGTATATGTGTATGTTTTTATGATGTGAAAATGAGGAACTGGAAGGAAAATCTGCGGCATTTTATAGGTCCTTATTATTTTATTTTATAAGTTTTTGGAAAATAGTACATGTATTCAGTCTGTTTTTTCAAGCTTAACTAGGTAACTAATAGTAGAAGGACGGTTGGTTACCATATCATGGAGAAAGAGGTTGCAGCTGGAAGTTACAGTGTTATATAAAAAACAGTGCAGAAATACCAATTCTTATGGGTTGGATGTTTCCTGTGGGGGATTTCCTTTAGTCTTGAACTTGAGATCAGGATTGTAAGGAGGTTGGACTGTAGCCTCCCCTTGAATCCTTGGCTGTCGGAGTCAGGACTGACTTGTGTTAATTGTTGGCCATTTTCTTTGGAAACTGAGAAAGAAGTGTGTGGTCATTGAAGAGTGGAGTTTCTGGGCAGGCGGGTCTTGGGTCTAAACTGGAGGAATTCATGGGAGACTGAGCATGAAGAAGAATTTGAGTGCATTTGACTGAGAGGAGCTGGGTTTTGCTGATGGGGTCTCCTGGGGAATGAGAGGAAGGAAACCTGTTTGGGTTTGCTCTTTTTTCTCCCTCTGTTAGCTTTATGCAAATCTCTCATTGTTTTATTAAAATGTTAGACAAACAGAGAAAGCTGCTTGTGAGAAATCTTTTCCTGGATGTGATGCATGCTTTTCTTTTTTAGCTTGCTGCAAGCGTAAAAGGAATGCTTTTGTGGGAGTAATGAGTGGAAAGATGAAGCTTAGTCTGGAATGGCTGCATTACTGCTCAGCTGTAGCATTCACATCTGTGAACACTAGTTTCTAAATGTTATTTCTTTGATGGAACTGCCTCCTTTGTGATCAAAGTTTGCCCAGTTTAATATACTCTTTGATATGGGTAAATACTTGGAAATTGGCAATGTTTTATTAGTTAGTTTTGAAGTGCAAAAACAATTCTGAGAAATATTGCCAAATGCATGCTGCTGATGAGAAGATATTGGAAGGGTGAATTAATACATTAGCTAAGTTCAAATGTAAATTTTGAATACTCTTCATATTCTGGGTTTCTGGCAGTGAGCTTTTCTGTAAAGCACTTTTGGAAAAGCAGCTTCTGAGTGCCCTCATACTGCCCTGCTAGCACTGGGGCTGGGGGTTGTGTCTTTAGGACTCTACTCAGTTCTGAAGAAATGGAGAACTGTGTAACAGAGAGCTGAGGCTGTTCCCTCTCTGTGTCTTCTAATTTGCAAGGACTCCCAGGGTACTCACTGCAATGTAAACAGGTTCTCAGGTGCTTTTCCTTTTCTTCTTTGAATCTTGATTAAGAGGGAGAAGAATAGTTTGTGAAACCTTTTGTGTATAATGCTCTAAGTCAGACATTCTGCTGAACCCCATAGTGCAAGTGGGGGGCAACTTAACTTTGTGAAATAAGACTTTAGACCTAAACATTAAATGTACATGAACTTCCTCAGAGAGTGAAGTTACTGTGCTTGGTGCTCTGAGATATGTACAGATCCTTCAGTCGTGAGAGAGTTTTTGGTTGGGTTCAAAACAAACCTATTATATTTGATTGTGTTGTGTTTAGCAAAAGTCTTCACAGAAGCTGCAGTGAGGGACAATGCAGAGAGAAGAGAGATCCCACTGATTCTAAGGACTGTGTATTCTAGGAGTCTTCATTACCAAGCTCTTCAAGCTTTGTGTTGAACAGCATTTCCTCCCCAACCCCAACTTTAAAAACAATAAATAGAAGTAGTGATGTTTTTATATTCTTCTATGCCTAAATTGTTGCTTTTCTTGCTAGTAAGATGTGTGTGAAAGTCCTTGAATTGAATAAGGGGAATGTTGATCAATGATTTAGGGAGTTAATTTCACTTTGGTGGCGAGTCTTGTAACATTGGTGAGTTCCTACAGAATGTACTGTATTGGCAGTTTCATTTGTTTCTAAATCAAGAGAAGAGTGGGTGGAGTGAGAACAAGGCACTTAGATCTAATGCACTTAGGAGCTCGGATAGGTTTTGTTTAACAAGGGTGGGGTTTTCTGTGGTTTAGGTATTTATATATGGTTTTATTAACTTTCTTTCCAACTCTTGACATCTGCTCTGTTTGGATTGTGGATATTTTGTGCAGGGGAATAAGGAACTTTTTATGACTGCAATATGTAGACATACCTTTAAAAACAATCTTGCCTTAACACTGTTGAAAACAAGAGTTCTATATGATGTTAGAATCCTTTCTAAATGCAATGTGTTTTGGTATGCTAACATAACACTGTTTAAAATATTTTTTTCTGTCTTGTTTTTAAGAACTTGAGAATCTAAATGATGCTCCATTTTCTGGTGATGAAGAAAATGGTGGGTCTGAGGAACGAAAAAATGAAATCAATGGAAATTGGATTCCTGCAACTTCAATTACTGAAGCCAAAATAAATGCTAAAGCAAAGAGACGATTGAGGAAAAACTCTTCTAGAGATTCTGGGAGAGGAGACTCTGTCAGTGAGAATGGAGAGACACTCAAGATTGGAGTTGTACCAACGAGCCCAAAGGGGAAACTCCTGGACAGGCGATCCCGGTCCGGAAAGGGAAGAGGCCTCCCAAAGAAAGGTTGGTGTAGCTTAGTGAAGAGAGGAGAATGAGAAAGATAAAGACACGTTCAAAGCATGCTACTTTTTTTCTGGAATTGTTTTCATAAACCACAGGCTCTGTGCAGGCATTTGGTGCTTTATGTTATTTAGTGGGTGGCAATAGCAGCTGGCAGCGAATCTAATATGTCTATGATCAATCAACATCTGTAAGGGAAGTAGATTTCCTCAGCAGGCATAATACACAAATCTGAACTGTTGGTGGGGCTGTTACTAATGCAAATTTAAATCATGGTTGTATTTGCAAGTACAGTTCAACCTTCAGTAATTCTTGTACAGTCCATACTGCTTCCAGTGTCTCACTGGAAAATGATGAAAAGTGGCTGAGGAAGTGGGAACTTGTCAGACAAACACACCCTCTTCAAGCATATATTGTCAGTCAGGAGATGGGCACAAGCAATGATAGATCACTTTTAAGTGAAAGACTGTTGTGTTGAAATCAGAAGTGTTGTTTGTAAACTGGCAGTCCTTGCTTACTCTCCCATGTTTTGCCAGGTGGAGCAGGTGGTAAAGGAGTCTGGGGAACACCAGGTCAAGTGTATGATGTGGAAGAAGTAGATATTAAGGATCCTAACTATGATGATGACCAGGTATGCAAATAGTTCCTTTGCAGTGTTGGTTTATTTCAATGGCCTTGTGAGTTAACATGAATGTCAGCCTGGCTGCACTGAAATGCTCATTTTTATGCTTAAGGAAAGGTCAGCTGGTGTAGAAGTCACAGTGTAATACTCACAAATCTTATCCCCAAGCCCTCTTTCTGTTCCTGAGTAAGCAGCATCCCTTTCCCAGGTGTGTTCTGGTTCCCATGGGGGTGGATGTTGCAGTGCTGTTCCATATTGCACACAGACACCGTGTTAAAAATGCAACACAGACTTGCTCAAGTTGGGAGTTAGTGGGGACGGTATCCTTTATAGATTTTTCTCTTCCCTGTATTCTCAGCCTGCCCAATGTCTTGTCTGCTTGGTATAAACACTTCATGAAGTTGATAGCTTGGATATTTTGTTGACATATATTTATTTATGTTATGTAAGGTTGTATCTTACAGCCATATCACTAGGGGAAGGGGAAAGAAAGCAAAGCTTATTGGGCAGAGGGGGCTTCCATCATTGAAAGGGAAATGGTGATTACAAACAGATTGCTAAAGTCTCTGAGATCAGTACAATTGCAAGACTGACCATCAGTACATTCTGTGTGACATAAGCAGAACAAGGGTGGTGTCCTTTGAGTAGAGGCTGTTTGCTGTAGCCATAGCTGCTGAAAGAATGGTATGTGGGAATATCAAAACCTTTTTCCAGGATCAATTTTCCCTAAAATGTGACACTTTACATTAACAGAAATAACTATTAAAAATGGAGCTCGTGCATAGAACAAATTTTAATGAAGAATGAACATTCTGTGTAACTTTGGTATGATGGAAGGATAGTTTTTTTGATTTCTACTATACTTCTTGATCATGAAAAGTTTCTTTCCATTAAACATTGGTTGAAAAAAATCTGAAACGATCAGATATCTTTGTTCAGCTCTGTAGCATTGCTCTGAATGTTGCTTCTGTAGGAGCAGAGTAGGGAACTGAATTAGAGCAGGGAGATCTGCTGCTGGAACTCTGCAGGAGAGGTGATACATGAGGCAGTGGCCGTGTGCCTCTTTCTTCCTGCAGGGAATGCCTTTGCTCACAAATATTCTGAAGATGCCTTTTCTGTGAGCTGTGCATGGCACCACTGTCTGGTCACACAGTGACCAGGGAAGAGGGAACAAGGCAGGGTTCCTGCCAGGGACACGAGTGCCACTTGCAGGGGAAGGTGCTGTGGCATGGCCAACTCTGCTGGGCTGGGGCTTCTGCTGCTCTCCCTTCAGTATGGAGGCACTTGACCCCTGCTGCTGTGGTATCAGTTGAATCCTGGGAACAGAGTTTGATGTGTTAACCATTGTTTAACAAGAAATTCAGCCTTTCAGTTGAATTCAGCTAACAGTAAATTCAAAATATGAAGAAGTATGATAAATAGCCAGCATTGTCCGCACTTTAATAGTAGAGACAGAGTCTAGTGCTTTTTGGCAGAATATTGACTACCAAGAACAAAGAATTAAGGATTAAAACCCTCCTTTTTGATGCTATTAGTGCTGCATAAGGTGCAAGAAAAGACAGTAAGGGTATCTGCTTTTGTTGTCTTTTTAAAACAGGAGAACTGTGTCTATGAAACAGTAGTTTTACCTCTTGATGAAAGAGCATTTGAAAAAACTTTAACACCAATCATCCAGGAGTATTTTGAGCATGGAGATACGAACGAAGTGTCGGTATGTTATGGTCCTTTTTCTTTCTTTGTTTTAGGGGTCAGAGCTGTAGCATCCAGGGTCATGCAATTGCCAGCTATGAATGAGTTTAGAGAGGAGTTGGCAAGAAATGTACTATAAGAATACCCAAGCAGTTATATTCATTACATGAGCAGAAGCAGATATGTACTTGTATAAGCACATAAATATTTATTTGAAGCCTATTTATATATTTAAATAATAAACATGATGAAATCTCATTGTTTTGTTTTTCAAATCTAATCTAGGAGATGCTGAAGAATTTAAACCTTGGTGAGATGAAATACAGTGTGCCAGTGCTGGCTGTTTCCTTGGCATTAGAGGGGAAGGCTAGTCACAGGGAAATGACATCTAAGCTTATCTCCGATCTCTGTGGGACAGTAGTGAGCAAAACTGACGTGGAAAAATCCTTTGATAGACTGCTCAAAGAACTACCTGAATTGGTGTTGGATTCTCCCAGGGCACCACAGGTATATTTGTAAATCTTTATGCCAGTAGTCAAAAGCTTTTTGTGGCTAGAATAGATCAAATAAACTGCAATAGACTCTGTTTTGAAAACTATCTATTGATTTTCTTACTGTCTGTAATCCTCTCCCAATTACCCAGGCTGTGTTTTCACTTTGAAACAGCTCATTTAAATAAAATCTGAAAACCAAGCACATTATAATTATCTACTTAGAACTTGTTTGAAATTCAGCATTTAATTAAAAATGCTTCTGTTTTGTTGCAGTTGGTGGGCCAGTTCATTGCTAGAGCTGTTGGAGATGGGATCCTGAGCAATACCTACATAGACGGCTACAAAGGCACTGTGGACTGTGTCCAAGCTCGGTAATTTCCTTGCTTTCTATTCCAAATGTCAAAGATGATGATTAGGAATTTACAGCTTCAGAATAAACCATGCAGTTCATTAACTTCCTTTTTTTTAATTTAAAATGAAAAAGAACCCATAAAATTTGCAACAAAACCAACAACATCCAAAATGACTCAAGTCAGAGGAGAAATACTGAGTTCTGAAAAATGTATTAATACATTTGAGTTCAGTTTGTCAGGTTTGTCATCAGCTTATGTTTGAGGGTGAAAAATGAGCTGAAAAAAGAAGTGGTTGTAGAAGGTTTTGTCTTACAAAAAGCTTTAATGTGATTAATGGGTAAATATAGCATCAGGGCAGCTGCTGTAAATATGTTGTGAAATACACAAGGGATTAACTGTTTTGCTTTACAAAGGTTCGAGGCTTGTGCAGTGATTTCCGAGATTTTCCCTGTAATGCTCTATTTGTCAAGAAGTACAATTGTTTTCCATGTCAGTGTGAGAAGTTTGAAGGAGCAATCTCTGACAAAGAGGGATGTTTTAATAATGAGTCATGTTTTATTTTTCTTACCCCCATAAGGGTATGGTTCAGGCTTGATATGGGGGTGCTGAACTCCTGTTTCTTCCAGAAGTTGCATTTGCAATAATTATAGCCGGGCACTTTGAGAAGGAAGAGCAGTTCTTAGCTGCCTACCTTGGGGGCTTAAATTGAGAAAATTGTCTGTCACTTATATAAATGTGATTTGAAGGATTGTAGGCTGCATTCTGCACATCTGGGATGCTTTGCTGCCTTTGTTATTTCTTGGCCAGTCTTTCCTGCTCATTAAATCTTGGTGAATAGAGTTATTGTTATTGGCTTGCCCCCAGCATGAGCACTGGGAGAACTGTTCCTCCTTTACACGGATGGTACATACTGTATCCCAGACTTTTTTCACCTTACTTCCCTCTTTATTCTTTTTTCAATAAACTGGCAGGCATCCCTAGCTTGTGCTATTTTTCCAGCGACATATTTACCTTCTGAAGTGTTTTCTTTGGCTTAAATTCTAAAGGTTTCATAATTCTTCAGACCCAAACGGTAAATAGTATTTCAGCAGAAAACTGTTCTTGAGTGTGGCAGCAACTCAGGCCTTTTTTGTTTGAGATCCCTGCGCCAAGCTGCATTCTTGGAGGAGTATGGATAGAATCCATTTCTTCATAAGAAAATATTCAGCTGTTTTTTGTGAGGATGTTTGAGGTTCTGCATTGGTGATTTAATCTACTGCCATCACAGGATTGTTACCTGTCCTTGGTATGAACAAGAGTGTAAGGGTGACAGAAAGACAATGTGGGGAGCTTATTTGCTGCTTTTTGATCCAAATGGTCCCTGTGGAGTTGATAACCCTGACCTCTTCCCAAAAATGTGGTAGCTTTGAGAAGTGGCCGTGGGGGAAGTTGCAGATGCATTTACTGAAGTTCTGTAGCAGGTTTTAAGCACTGCCTTTGCCTTCAGAGCCGCGCTGGACCGAGCGACGGTGCTGCTGAGCATGAGCAAGGGAGGGAAGCGCATCGACAGCGTGTGGGGGGCAGGAGGGGGCCAGCAGTCTGTGAAACACCTGGTCAAGGAGGTAATGACAGCTCCCCTCTCCACATGGCTCTTGGTCTGAGCTTGCTTTGTCTGGGGTACAGGGAAGAGAGACATGTATCCAGTACTGAAATGTCTAATGTCATGAGTGTTGGTTTTGTTTTGTTGTTCGGGCTTTATTTTCTATATTATTGATTTAGACAAAGTAGTAGGACTGATGTAAATAATTTTGTTGATTTTTTTAGTATTTGTCACTGGTGGGCACATCCTAGTACAATATTCTGTATTGCAAGTGTATGTTTAGTTTTGCTTTAAGCAAAACTTGTAAGCATTCAGCTTTTTAAGACCTCACAGTATAAAGTGATGAAGTAATTAAAAGAGCCAAGATGAAACTGGCTAAACTAGATAAACTATTATTTTTTTGGCATTGCTGATCAAAAGCACAGTTATGACTGAAAAAAGAGGAAGAAACAGGTATGTTTAGAGATCTATGCTATAAAGTAAGCAGGTCTAAAGGAAAAAGTCATGTTATAATTTCTAGGTTGGGAGTGAAACAGATGGTAGGAGGAGGCATTCAAAGGAGAGAATAAACTTAATGGCACCCATATGCCCCTTTTATGGTGACAGACAACTTCAAAAACAACGATTGTGGTGCTTCTGTATCACCACTGTGGATGGTATTTGGCTTACGCTGTGTTTCAGGTTACTGATAACGTCTCCATTTAATTAATGCCTGAATTTAATTACATTTATAAAAGCATTGGCAACAAGTTTGGGGAACTATCTTGCTGCTGGGTTGATAGTGGATTATCAAAACAAACTTGACAGCTTTTAAATTTTGTATCTAATTAGTGTTGGGTGTTTGTTTTAAAATTCAATAGATTGATATGTTGCTGAAAGAGTATTTGCTTTCTGGAGATGTCTTGGAAGCAGAACGCTGCCTTCAGGAACTGGAAGTACCCCATTTTCACCATGAACTTGTATATGAAGTAAGGAGAAACCACTCCCTTTAATAATTGTTGGTATTTTGATGTGGGCATGCAAATAATATAACTGGCATCTGAAGCTTAGGCTGCTTGCTCTGTTATTTGAATAACTAAATTGTTTCATGTAAAGTTAATGGTTTGTATGCTCATTTGTGTGTGCATTGTGCAACAAGTAAGCTGCTGCTGCTGACTCTGGGAAGATCCTGAAGTAATTTTTGGGGGTTAAATAGTTGAATTCAGCTTATTATAAGTTCCTGAAAATAAGATCTCAGTTTAGTTTCTGCTGAGGAACAGCAACAAAAAACCCCTCCCGTGCTTTGTTTTGGTGTTTATTTCCTTCTAGTTTTAGATATCTAGGTATTCTAATGGGTATTACCTGTTTTTTTTAAGTTATAGAGCTTCCTTTTTCAGGGTGGGATTGTTTCACTCAGCACAATCATGAAAACTTACCTATTTCAGACCCAGCTTATATGGGAGACTGTTCCCATTTGTACTCTTATCTGCCAAATTGGGAAATGATTATTTACCAATGAAGCTGAACACCTACAATCTACAAAATTTCCTTTTCAGTAAATTGACTTGTTATAGAAAATTCCTTCACAATAAAACTACAGAATCATTTCAGTTGATGGGGGTTGTGTGGTATTATAGATTTTAAGCTTCTGGGTCCTTCTGAAATCACAGATAAGAAACCTCCATGAATACAAAATTAAAACCCCAGGGATACAAAATTAATTTCACAAAATTAATTAATTGCCATCTGTACTGCAGCAGCCACATGGATATAGCCATGTAGTGCTGAAGCCAGAGACAGAAAGGCAATGCTTTTCCCTCTGTCTAGTCCTTTCTGGTTTTTCATATCTTTTATCTTCTCCGAAGAACTTTTCATCAGTTTTTGGTTTATAATAATAATAGTAATAAACAACTGAAATTGTCAATGCATGTAGTAAATGGGCTTTTTTCCCCAGATAGTTCATAATAACACATTGACTCCTTTCTGTACCTCATATGGTCACACACCTTGTACCTGAGCCAGTGTTTTCATTTTAGTCAAAACACTTGCATGATTTGTTTTAGGCCATTGTACTGGTTTTGGAGTCAACTGGAGAAAAGACCTTTAAAATGATACTGGATTTGCTGAAAACTCTGTGGAAGTCTTCAGTCATTACTGTGGACCAAATGAAAAGAGTAAGTATGGCATTTAGAAAACTTTGCATAAGATCTTCCAAAACTTCCAGCTGCCTTTATGCAGTTAAATGGTTAAAGCTAATCATCTAAAATGCTGCAGTATGGCTTCATCTTTTATATTTGTCTTTCTATCTGGTAGTTCTTTGTAACTGAAGTAGTACAATAAAGGCCTACTATTTGCAAATGTCAAGCAGAGTGGTACAAAAATGAGTATTTTGCACAGTTGGAATCATCTGTGACTGTAGTTCTCAGGATGAGTATAGGACAGCAACTCTGTCCCAGGGCAGACTGGGGACCACATCAACACTTCCATAAAAGTTGACCCAGCTGTGCTGCTGGTGGGAAGTGATGAAGTCATCTCTGGTTGTGCCCAGCCTCTCCCCTGCTGCATAAACTCATGTTAGTCATTTGTGGTACATTTTGTTCACTTACATGGAAAGCTTATTTTCTTCCCATGTTATTTCCCATGTAGTAACTGGCAAACTAACATACAGATTTCATACTGTCTGGATTTCTGACTTCTAAAGAAGTTAAAAGTTCAGGTTGTGTTTTTATATAGATATTTGTATGCCATGGTATGGGCCCATATTATGTACCTTATTTCTCTACTGACATGTAGCTGCAATGCTTTAGGTTTGTGAAACCATTTAAAAAATCACCCCTCTGGAATGCAGAAGGGTATTGAAAACCATTGAGATAAAATCACAGAATAACCCAAAGATGATTTGAATCGTTTCCCTGCAGGGCTATGAACGGGTGTACTGTGAAATCCCAGACATTAACCTGGACGTGCCGCACTCCTATTCTGTGCTCGAGCGCTTTGTGGACGAATGCTTTCAGGCTGGCATCATCTCCAAGCCGCTGAGAGACCTCTGCCCTTCAAGGTACTCGTTTCATTGTAGAGAGGCAAAGGCACTGCTCTTCCTTCCTGTCATAGATTACAGAAAGCAGCATCCTAGGACCTGTGTAACTGACTGCGAGTGGAAACTGGAGGATGGACAAACAGTTGGACTGGTAAAATGTGTACTAAGAAGCTGCACTGATGTGAAACCCATTGAGGCTGGGATAAACACTTGAGGAAAGGCAGCCTCCTGTGGATCCCAGGCAACACCTCTCAGTGCTCCCCAGAGGATAAAGGCTGCCTCTCCTCTGGTTTCCTGATTTGCTTGGGAGAAATCAGTGTAGCACCAAGCTGGAAGATCCAGGTGTCACAATGTCCACGTAGGTGACTCTGGAAAACTGTCAGCTGTACTGAGGAAATGAAAAAAAAATCCTTTAAAAATGATGTCAACTTACCAAACAGCCTATGTAGAGTTCTAAGATGAGACAACCAGTCCTAATATTTACATTAAAAGGAACAGGACACTAATATGGGATAAGTTCTGCACACCCCATTTCTCATATCTGTCCTGTGATCCATATAATGCTTTTGGTTTGTTATGGCTTGGTTACTTGTGCCATAAATAATGCTGTGTGAACTGTACCTAATCAGTAAGCTGGTAACTCTTTAGTGGTCACAAAACAGTTAATAAGCTTCATTTCCTCCGGGAAATATATGGAATTTTTTAAATAGGATGTTAAAACTATTATTCACAGTTTATTCATTGGGAATACTATTTATTTGACAGGTCTTTTCTATTTTGGATGTTTTGTTAGAGTTCTTAAACCATCTTGACAGCTTGTGATAAATTTGGATCTTGGAATGTTAGCATCTTTATCAAGAACAGCCTCCATTTGTGGACTTTACACTTTAAACTGTGTGTTGGTATCAAATGTTTTGCAGGCTTGGGAGTGTGGGAGGACTGAGAGTCATCACTGCATCAAAAGCTTGGTTATACTTTGGTTACCAGTTATATGTTGAGAGGCATTTTTAATTTGTGTGCTTCAGTTTTTTGTAGATACCCACCATTCCTAGGTTTCCAAACTAGCATTTTTAAGCAGCTGAGCTGACATTTTGATCACTGCTAACCCTGCTGAACTCACACTTTATATTTGGCTTCCAATACCCAAGAGAAGATTCTTCCTAGCAAGAAAAAAACAAGCAACACTATTCTAAATTACTGAAAAGATACTTTCTGCTTTCTTACAGGGGCAGGAAGCGTTTTGTGAGTGAAGGAGATGGAGGTCGTCTGAAGCTGGAGAGCTACTGAATGTGAGCCCTGCCTCCTGCAGCCTTACACGTTGAAAGGGAACATAGCTCGCTATCGATATATACAACACGCATGCTCCTCTGGTGTGTGTATGTATATACACATCTAGGACAGACCAAATTTAAGAGTTGCTTAGCACAGTTCATATTTTTTTAAGAGCACATGTTTTGGGTACAAATTGTTTTCTTTTTTTTTTTTTTATAGTTTTGTAAATTTCAGGAAGAAGTGTTCTTTCTTTGGGCATATAGTAGAACAACTGGCCACTCTGCTGTGGTGGTGCCTTGAAATAAGCTATCTCTGTATGTGCCATGTTTATGACCTAATCATTCCACGTGTGCATCGATGTCCGACTGCCGCTCGCTCTTCCCAGGACAGCGCTGTCATCAGAAAATCACTGGTTTATACAAAGCTTTATTATAGAAGGGTCAAGTTAAGCTGCTGTGATCCCATTTCCATTGCTGCTAAAGAAATACTGTGCTTTTGGGAGTTAAAAAAAATAGCAGTTTCTTTGTTTTAAAGAGCCCAAGAAAATACAGTTGGGTCACAAGATGAATGAATCTGTTTCAGGGGAGAACACTGGTTGGTTTCAGCCCCCATGTACCAAACTTGTCTTTTTTTCTATGTAACTGGAAAAGTGAAAAGTTCTGGTAAAACATATTAAAAATATTTTTTGTGAAGCTCTTGTTTCTGCCTCCTTTTTATTTATTTTAAACAGAATAAATTAAGCAGTACACGTAACGCTGCCCTTTGGTATTGCAATCAGGACGAGAGCACAGAATAATTAAGCTCATGGTAAGTAAGTATTTACCAGATCTGTTTTGGAAAACACAGCTGACTTGTGTAGGAGTGTCCAGGCTGGCAGATAGTGTGAATGTGTCTTTGCTGCAGAGCTTCCTCAAGCCCTGGCTCAAGAACAAGACAGATCTAAGGAAGACTCGCCTACAGGAACACGGTAGAGCCTCTCCTTTCTTGTTTCATGTCAGGATTTCAGGTGTTCCGAAATGCTGGGAGTAGCCATTCCAGGGCCGGGAACACGCTGTGCTCCAGGAGCCAAGCACTTCACTGCTCGAGCGGGTCTGGTAAGCCCGGCCTGGAGCCGGGGCTTGTGGAGCTCGCCTCCTGCCGCTTTCCGAGGGGTTCTGGTGCCTCTAAAGCCGCGTTTAAAACCGCCTGGGCAGCGACCAGCGCAACTTCTACACCAACAGCGCCCGACGCGCGGCCTCCCCGCCCGGCCCCACCGCCGGCCTGGAGGCCGCGCTTTAACCCGCAGCCCCGTTACACAGCGGTACCTCCGATCGCGGCTGCGGCCGGGCACGGCCCTGCCCGCGCTACTGCCGGGGCGGCGCGGCCCCCGCGGACGGCGGTGGGGCCGCCTCGGGCGGCTGGGCCGCCTCCAGCGCCGCCCTCTGCAGCTTCTCCAGCTTCTCCAGCGACACCGACTTGAGGGGCAGGATCTTGGGCTTGCACAGCACCATCGTGGCCGTGTCCTCCACCGACAGCTGCCCTGCAAAGGGAGGAAAGGGCCGTGAGCGAGCGGCGGCCGGGCGGGCAGCGCCGGGCGGTGCTCGCCGCCGGTACCTTGCTTGGGCAGCACCTCCCGCAGCGCTCCGGTCCCCTCCGGCATGGCGGCTCCGGCTCGGCACCACCCGCGGGGAGGACTACAGCTCCCAGCGTGCACTGCGCGGCGCCGCGCCCGCGCGCCCCGTGCCCGCTGGGAGGGGTAGGCCTGACGGGGCGCCGGCTGCCCCAGTGCGCGATGGGAATTGTGGTCCCGGCCTGGCGCTGCGGCGGGCGCGGCTCCCCCGGGGCTGTCCCGCTCCCGGGATTCCGGGACGCCGATCCCCGCCTCAGCTGCGCCGGGCGCTGCTCTGGGGTGGAGCCGTCCCACCTGCGCGGGCCTGCCCGGCCCCGGCGAGCCGCTGCCTGCCCGCCCGCTGGGGCTTGCCGCGGAACTCGGGCTTTGAGGCGCTGTTATGGTTTATTTTCTGCTTCTGTAAATAAAATCCCCAGCAGACGGGCGTGGCCAGGGCGTACGCGTCCCGGTTTTCGTTTCCAGGCAGCGCCTCGGGATTCGCGATGTGAATCATGCTGCTGTTTGACATGTAAACAGCAGTAAAAGCCGCCGTCTTTCTAAACACAGAGCTCCAATGTCACCGAACCTGACGGGGCGGTGCGCCGGGATCCCCCACAGGGGCCCGCCTTTTGCGGGAGCTCTGCCACCGGGAGCAGCTTCCCCGGGAAACCCCCGCGGGTGACCGGGATGGGCGCACAGGGATTCACCTGTGCTGGGCCGTGCCCCGGCAAGCCCCGAGTCCGGGATGTGTTGTAATTTTAGAGTTTGCTGATGAGCTCGCCTGTGCGCCCTGCGCACCCCGTGTGCCTGGGGATTGGCACTCAGGCTGGTAATCCTGCTAACCTGGCCTTGGCAGGCGGGCACGGCTTCTCTCGGTGTTCTGGGAGTGAGATCTGGCTTCTTGCTACGCACAGGGCATGACCGTGGATGAGTAAAATGAGGGAGAAAAAGATCTTTGCTAATAATTCTTTTCCATTCTGCCTTGGTGATGGCTCTCTACATGCTTCCCTCTGCTACCTCAGGTGGGGCCTGTCAGCTGTGGGATCCAAGGTTTGCTGGGGGAGTAGTGATAAAACTTTTAACTTCCAGTAAGAAGCACCTCTCTGACAGTTATTTAAAGCCTCTGTTTGCATTGTTCCAGAACCATTTCCTTTTTCCTCTAAGCAACCTAGCATAGGAAGCTGACAATCCCTCAGGTAGCCGGGTTCCACCTCGCTGGAGGCCTCGCCTGGTGCTGGCTTGGAGGCCAGCAGACCCCAGAGGGTGAGACAGGGCTCCTCCTTCCTGCCCTTTGTGGAGCTGGCCAAAGATAACACTGCTGGGCTGGTCCCGGGCAGCACAGGCATGGCCCGTGGTGTCCTTACTCACACATTCCACTTTCAGGTCAAGAAGATTGGCGTTGATGAGGCTGTAAAATGGATGTGCTTGCTGGGGACATCCTTCTCTACCCTTTGAAGTGTTCAGAAGCATTCCCACTGGTTTCAGTGGAAAAGCTCCTTTGTCTGATGTGCTTTTCTATGTGCCAGTCAGTATTTTGTGCTGACTGGAAGGGAAAAGACAAGGCGCTCCTTTATGATGGATGATTTTAGACCAGGGCATTTTAAACAGTACATGCAATTTGCAGAGCAGTATTCTGTAGTTGTTTGTCAGTTTGTTTTTAAGAACCAATCCAGCATCTTAGATATTGCAATGGCTAAAAATGAACATAAGAGATACCTAGTTATGACTGCAAACTTTGCACTGTGAGAGCAGGAATTATTCCTGTGGTAACAAATATGGCCTGCAGAGCAACAGAAATGAGCTGAAAGCAAGATGTTGAAATCAAATTGTAGGCCAGGTTTTTTGCCAGTGTCCTTCGCAGTGCCAATGGGCACCTAGAGTGCAGCATTATGTGATCACTTCCATTTGGAGCCCTTCTCAGTTGAGCAGGGAATCACTTTCCAAAAGTAGTTTTCCTGCCAACAGGGTTTGTTTGCTTGGTGATAAGAAACAATGGTCAACTCAGTTTGTTACTTGAGCGTTTTAGTGACTGAGGAGTCTGGCATCCTGTACTAGATCCATTTTCTTAGCTACTCAAATGCCAGCTTGGCAGCCTACCTAGGAAGCTGATAGTGCTGGGACAGGCGTGATTGTGGAGGTTGTTTTCAATAGTTTCTAGTAAGTCTGTTTTTAAGACACCTCCTTCCTTTTTTCCTGTTCCCAGGAAAAAAAATTGTAATTACCACCTTCATGACTGGGAGGTCTGGATAAGAGAGAGGAGGGAGGCATGGGCATGCAGTTTAATATCCTTCTTTTTGAAGTGCCTTAAAAATAGGACTGGGTTTAGTTTTGAGCAAGGCTGGTATTTATTCACTAGAATGGTGTTGGCTATAGTTAAGAGGAAGGAAAACCATTTCATAGAGGACCTTAATTTCCCTTGTTTTGTTAGCAGAAAAACAAGAAGAAAAAATGTGAATTTTCCAGTTATAGATGAGGGATCCAATCTCTTCTGCTAAAGAAAGCATAGTTATACCCCATTTTTTGACCACTTTAGGGTCGGCACGTGCTCAAGCACCCATTCATTTCTCTCAGGGGCCTCTCCAGTTGCCAGGAATAGCTGGGAAGCAGTTTGCCATCTGGGAAAAGCACTGTGCACTGGCAATGGCACTGTGCTGAGGCAGTGCTTTATCTTGGTGTCTGAACAAGTCAGAACCAGACTGTCCCTGTGCCCAGGTCTCAAGTTGTGTCCCCATGAAGCATCCCGGAGTCCTGAGACTTGACCTTGGGATGAAACCCAGCGTTATTTGAGAAGGCGTAAGCGTGGTATCCATGGAGAGGACAACGCGCTCTAGGTTGTGCATCCTTATTTTACTGATGTCACAAACAAGTTATTCTTGTGCACTGCAGAGAGCCTCACGACCACAAAACCAGCAATAACTTTATAAATGATAAGCTTGTTTTCCTCCTCCTGTTCCCAGATACTCCGAGTGCAGCAGACAGCAGAGATGTGCATTGCTGGAATCCAGAGCGTTTCGTAATTTGGCAACTGCTTGCTGAAAGCCCTGCAGATACAAAACAACACTTATTTCAAGTCTTGAGAAACATCTCCTACTAAGTAGAAGAAAAAAGCATGTAGGTGAAGCAATGTTGCCAGTCCCATTTGTTTGTCAGGCTTGGTTTTTGTCTTTATACATTTTAAATGCTTTTTATTTGCCTTCTGCTTTTTAAGCCTTTCAAGTTCATGCTTTCCATATGACAAGAAAGTCTGGAATCAAGTCCTTACTTTAAAAAGCCAAAATTTGGTTCAGAGTCCTGTATAATCAAGTAGCTTAGATATGGGGTGTTTAAAAATAAAGCTTTGATGAGAACTACTCATCTTGAAGTTGACTTTCTGTTCTGAGTTTAAGTAAATACTTTGTTTACAGTTTAAGGAGCTTTTAACAGCACCTGATCTGCGTTTGCTTTCCACTTGGATCTCTCTCTTTTTTCTTGTTTTCTAAAATTCTAGAGCTTGTTTCACCTCCTTGTGTGATGAGATCAGAAATGTAGTGTGGCAGCATTTGGTGAACGATCCATGCCAGTGCTTTCAGAAATACACCTGCAGATTTCATGCAATTGTCCCTGAAGCTGCTGAGTGGTCCCATGGGACACAGAGCCCAGCTTCAGAGACAGCAGGAGGAAGGTGGTTTGGGTTTACTGGGTGGGGTAAGGCAAGGAACAGAAAGCCTGGCGTGGCTCCCTGCGGGAATCCCAAATGCCTTCAGAGCCTGAAGCTTGATGGCTTGGTGTTTAACCCACTCCTTGTTTTTGAAAGGGAGTTGACAGACAAATGATTTTTTTCTGTTGAGCTTTCTGAATATACTTAATTTAATTTTGTTGTTTGATGCAGTGGGATCCTCAAGATGTATGCAAAAGGCAAGGAGACATGACTCGAAATGCATTATCCAAGGGACACAGAAGCAGCTTTTTGACAGGCTGCTGCTCTTCCTGCTAACACCTGGTGAAATGCAGAGACCTGGCTCCACGTAAGTCCCATTCTGGGCTCCTAAGCCAAATGCTCTTCACTGGCATTTCTAGGAGGTTACTGCTCTACTTGTGTGGTTTGACTCGCTTAAGTCTTTGGCCTCATGCCCTGGAGTGCCAGCAGAGGCTTGCTGTAATTGCCCGTAAGTGCACCGTCTGTCAGATTATTGTTTAATTATTCCAGCTTCTCACCGCCACACACTGCTCAGTGTCTCTCTTGCTATCTTTATTTAATTGAGTGGAAGAAATTCGAGACTTGTGCTTCTCTTACATCACTTTGTTTTTACCCATCCTCGCCGCATCCAGCCATGAAGTCCCACCTTTTGTTTGCAGAAGTCAGTCTTCTTTACAGAAAAAAACTACTGTCAACATCTCAAGCATATGTTAGAAAGAGAATCAATATTTTAACACATGGTAAAGTCAAACAATAAATCTCTCAGCACAGTCAAATGATTGTATTATTCTCCCTTGAAACACTGCTCCTCCCTCCGAGAAACAAGAGAGGGAAAGAAAACTCTTGGATAACCAAGCCCTTGTCCTCACAATGCAGGACTGTTCTTAGCCCTTTGCTCTGTGTTCCTCCATCCTCTTCAGGATCCGTCTTTCCTTAGCCCATCCCTGTTCCTCTGTTCCACAGTATTACTGGGATGTCAGCTCTTTTCCTGAGATCAGCTTGTGATGACCAGTTCCACTGCCTACCTGCTGCCATTTCAAACAGCTCCGTGCTTCCTCCCATCTTTGCAACCAGGCTCTTAATAATGTGTGTTAAAAAATAATCTTTCTGAGCTCTCTTCAACACTCTTCCTTGTCTGTATGGCCTATAAAAAAACCTGGCAGCATTCTGACTGCTTTTCTTCTCTCATGCTCCCTGTGCCTGTGACATATATGTGTGATTTTTCTGGTCTTATACTTGGGCTTTCAGCCTCTGAATCAGAACACTCTTCTTGTACAGCCCCCCACACAAAGATCAAGGCTCCGGTGCACTACCACAATAATAATAAATGTTAGGGTTGCTGGCACTCACTCTGCTCTGGTTTTCATGGCTCTGGGCAGAAGGAGTTTCATTATGTCCTTTTGGAAGATCTATCTTCACTTGAATGATTTAGTTTTCAGGGTTTCATTTAGAAATCCTCAGCTGAAACTTTCCTTTATAGGTGTACTCCCTGTAATGCCTGGCTCCTGAGCGATTTTTGGGGTTGCTCTTTTCACTTCCTGTAACTGAGCTGTAGGATTACCTTTTTCATACTACTTTCTGATTTTATTTTTCATCCATCTCTTTTCTTCAGGAAGGAGCAATTTATGTAAAAATGTCAGTGTGGGATTGACTTTAGGTTTTATTGCTGTTTGTCACCTTTCAGGAAATACAACCCTGGCTCCAGCACTCAATCCCTGCTGGCACTCCAAAGAGGAAGAGAAAAAAGCAGAGCTGCAGCTATTGACACCAACAGGTAAATATTTTATTCAAACTCAACTTCTTCCCGGGTCACTCCTCAAGAATATTTTTCTGATTGTGAGGATGCCAACGAGGGTTGTTTGTTTATTTGTTTTCCTGGAGACTCTTCTTCCACATTTCAGGCAGCAGAGCTTGCAGCAGTGACGGGCTGTAATCCCAAGGAACACTGCCTGTGCCTGTGGCCTGGGTTAACCTGCTGGCAGTGATACGTGCCTGGGCAGGGGCAGCTGTTTCTCACAGCTCAGCATGGACGTGCTGCCACTCCCAGCTGCTTTTAGGACACAGGTGAGTTGTTTACAGCAATCTCAAAAAAACTTGGAATAAAGTTGTTCTGCCTTCCTGGAGCCAACACTCCCAGAGACCTTTCCCCTTCCTTGGTTACTGCGGGAGCCTCCTTCCTTCGGCTTTACAGCTTTATCAGCTAAAAATGACACAGTTAAGAACTGGTTGTGGTCAGGGTCTGTCTCAGAAGGAGAGGCTACACTGCCACTCTGTTGTGGCTGCTGAGAACGGGAAGATCAGAGAGGACAACAGGGAAGTGGAAGCCTGCCTCTCTTTAATGTGGAATGGAGTCAGGATGTGCCCTTGTACGAAGTTCAGCAGAGAAGAACTTGGGCTGCACTCGCATTCCTACCCACCGTGCCATTCCAGTCAGCCTGGTCCTAATCTCCACGGATCTCTGAAGGCATGAAACAACACGCAGTGTAAATGAAATCCGAGCCACACCACAGCACTGGTGCCAGCCAGTTTTAGAAGCCTGCCAGGAGAGCCAAGGGAAACAGGTACAATGGTGGAAGATGCCTTGTACCACCTGCAGGCACAGACCTACAGCACTCGTGAGGCATGTGAAAAGCTGGTGAACCCAGGGCCACTTTGACTTGAATGCACTTTCCTGGGGAGGAAGTAGCTTTTCCCTTGGAAAGCTCAACTCCCCAGGGTCTGCATGAGGTCAATGGAAAAAGTGATTTCTTCAGAATATGATTCAGAGTGCCTAAGCACAGGGCTTATCTTATTGACTACAGAGGAAGCTCAACCTCTGTAGATTTGAACTCACTTTTGAGAATATTCATCCCCTCTTGCCCCTTAGTCGTGGGAGTTATACTAGACCTGGATGTGGTTTGTCCTTGGAAGGCACACTACCTACTGAAATTCAGGTGCTGCAGACCAAAGCTAAGAGAAGCTTGTCTACCAGAGCACAGAGTGTCCTGTTGGATCCTGCTTTGTCCTTTTGAGTTATCCTGAGATGTCAGAAATGGATTTGCAAGTACCAGAAAAGAAAATTAAATCAAGACAGGTTGGTTTCTTCATGGTTGTCCTGACTGGAGCTGGAATAATCAGCATCTGTTTCAGTTTAACTGAGTTTTCATTCTGGCCTTTCTCCTCTTTCAAAGTACAGGCAACTGAAGCCTTTAATTTGCCCTGTCTTTCACTGCAGAGAAAAGTAAGAGTTTCTAACAGCTGCTACTATCCTGTCTAGAATAGCTACACTAAAAAAATGCAGTTTATTGTCCGTTGTGAATGAAAAAGCTCTTGCTTGTTTCTGTTGTTTGTCATGTTGACTTTGAAAGATAAATTGTTTGAACTGATTGACCCTCCATTTGTGTAATTGAAGATTAGCTTGCTTGATAGCCTGCTGGATTTGCAGTTTTCCCTTGCACTAAACAAACTGAGGAACTGCTGGCCTTGGGGCAGTAAGGACAGCACATACTGGAAAAAGTTTGTGTGCATACTGGTAAATAAGAAAATAACTTCATGCATGACATTTTGGATGTGCTGCTTCAGTGCTGATATGTCCTGTCTTTCCACCTGGAAGAGCTCTTGTAAGACCTAGGAAGCCTGTTTAAAAAATTGCTAAAAGGTATGATTAGGTGCCTAATGAGTTGAAAGTAGAAGGTGGCGGGACCAGAATTAGTTTTTACATGGTAGTTCTAAAATCCTAAATCATTGCTTGTTTTTGAGAACATAGGTACCCTGTCCTTTTATCATACAATAGCTTTGTAAAAACAATTGGACAAAAAAGCAAAAATAACTTCTTGCCACTCAAATAAGCAGACCTGGCTCTGAATATATAAAAGGAAGTGACAGTAAAAATAGCAACATCTTAACTGTGCTGTAGTCCTTCAAGAGAGAACCACATTTTGAGGTTCCCCTCTTTGCATCCTTCTTTGTATTGCAAAGGCATCTTGCCCCAAGCAGAAGCTTTTTCTCTGGGGGCTCGGAGTCTGATTTCAATGGGACAGAGCTTGGTGTCAGCCAGTGCATTGAGTATCACCTTTTAGACATTGACAAGGGCTCTGAGTCTCCATGTGCATCCTCCAGCTTTGGTTTCTGTGCCTTCCTCTCTCCCCTTCTGCCAAGTGGTCCAACCTTCCCAGTTTTTGTCTACTCATAATCAAGGCAGTGGAGCCAAGGTGCCATTAGAGGGGAAGACAGAAGTGAATGACAAAGGCATACACTGTTTCCATGATAGGTGTGGTGCTCACAAAATTAGGTGGGATTTGTTGTGCCATCAGCCTTCAAAACATGCTTCTCTCCCCCAGAATATCTAAACCCCTTGCAACCGTTGGCCAAGAGACTGAAACCACACTTCTGGTAAACTGACAAATCAAGGGAAAGGAATAAGATATGACAGGAAGGTCTGGATAGATTGAGGTGTAGATGAGAGGAAGGTAAAACCCCGTGTGAAATTTTGAGATTTGAGACATGATAGTGGGAGACTGAGACACAGACACAGAGAAACAGCAACTGTGAACTGGAGTTTTATGTTGAGACTGGTTGGCAAGGAACTGGCAGACAGAAGACACAACAGAACTTCAGCACAAAGAGAGAAGAAGGAAGAGAGTGGAAAGTCAGAGGGATAGGCAGTGACATGAAGAACCAGACAAGAGACTGGACTAGGACCTGGCACAGGGAACCAAAGTTGGAGGCCCTGTTGGAGATTAGGAAAGGAAGGACAGTCTGAGGAAGGAACAGGTGATCCCAGTCTGAGAGTGGAGGTCGGGCACAGGCAGCAGGGAGGCCACGGAGCAGCAGGGGAGAGCTGTGGGAAGCAGCCCCACACAGGGCAGAGCAGAGGGGGATGTGGGTGGAAAGGGGCACAACGGGCTGTGCTTGCTGGGACATCCTGACTTGCAGAGCTGGAAGCAGAACAGAGCTTCCCTGAGGCTGGTCTTCATGTTGGCTCAGCCAGCAAAGAATTTGCCTCTTGTGCTGTCTGCCCCAGCAGCAGAACAGAAACGACTGGAGCTGAGTGTCCTTGGCCGAGGCAGCAGCAGCTGCCTGCCTGGGGGAGGAGAGCAGGCTTTTGGGTAGTTGGATGACAAAAATTCTACAGTTGGGAGGAGGTAGTGAAAAGGCCACATGACTGAGGGAGAAAGGGTCAATTCATTAGTCTGGCAGCCACTAAATGAAGAAAAGGCAAGTGGGACTATATATCAGAGGTATCTGAATTCGGTCAAAGATGCTTCTGAAGTTGCTACATTGATCTTGTGGTTGGCTTAAGCAAGCTTAACTAATTAATTGCTTTATTTTAGTTCATTGTGTAAGAGCTAGCTCCTAATAAATCACACTGTTTTGTAGAAACATGCTTGAAACAACTGTGTAAATACTAAATAGCCTTAGGAATGGTCTTATGAATCCACTGAATAATCCAAATTCCAACACTCATCCCCCTCTGCTGCTGGTCTGGCTGGAGGATAACAGTCCACTGCTGCTGTTTCTTTTTCAGGGGGCAGAAGCCTGTGCTGGACACACACAGGGGTGGGGACATACAGCTGATGGCCCTTGGAGGTGCTGTGATGCTGTGTGACCCTGCACCAACAGCTGTCCTTCTCAGGAGCACAGGAAATGCTACAGGTGTTACAGGAACATTACCAATGTTGCAAAGCCAAGCCTTTAAAAGTTAGGCAATGTCCAAACGAAATTGCCAGTGAAACCTTAATTCAGAACCATGTAGGTTATGAAATGCTCTTTAATTATATTTCTCCTCCTGCTTGTTTGGATGTGCAATAATTCAAGGTCCTTGTACAGTCCTGTGGGGTTTCTGGGCCAACAAAGACCGAGGAACCTCTGACTTGCTGTCTGTAGATTTATCTTAAGGAGAGGTACTCAGTCACAGTACCACAGACTCAAACTACAGGCCTGTCAGCAGTCTCCTGATCCTGAGAGACCCTTCAGTAACACTTGTAAGGTCTCTGAACTCTTGCAGTCACCTTCTGCTCTGGGACAGGTCTGTGCCAATGAGATCTGGGGGCAAACACTGCTGATGGAGACTGGGAGTAGGTTGGAGCTGAGCTTTCCAGCATCCAGTAGGAGGGTATAAAATTAACTACTCCATTTGGGCAGATTAAAAACAAATCTTTCATGCATGAATTCTGCTTTTGCAAAAATGTCTGTTAGTTCTGATTGTTGGCACAAGTATTACCATAGTATCAGTCTAATCTCATATGACATATTTAAGGATTTGCAGCAGAAGGGTGGAGTTATCAGTGTAAATTTCTTGGCTGATTTATCTCTTGTGAAAATTGTCCTGCTCTGCTTTATATCAGCTTTTCAGAACAAATCAGCGTTTTTGAGTATAAAGTAACATTTCTTTAGATTTCAAATAATATTCTTTTCAAGCAAAGCGAGTAGAAACCGAAGTAGAATCTCTAACAGAACCAGAGTACATGTAGCACATCTCCTTTGTAAATATTTCAATGCTAAGGCACCTGGGCAGTGACACTTTGCACACAAAGGGCCTGAGAAATGTAAAGGTACATGGCCAACAAAACATTCAGAGCCTTCCTACAACACTCCAGTCTTTTAATGCAAATGACTGTGTTGAATTAAGTCACACAAGAAACATTTTTTCAGGCTCCAAGCTCTCAAGGCAGTGTGTATTTCCATGTCTTATAGAGGATCCTGCACTGTCCACACTGAAGTTTTACTGATTAATAACAGCAAATAAACATCCACTCACTGTAAGAAATATTGTCACTAGGAAATTTCAACTGTTTTCTGTCTTGTGATCCGATATGCCAAAAATCCAGTTCTGCTTTTAATGCTGTCCAGCATCTATTAGTAAAAGCACACATAACCACACTGAACTGTCTGGTTTGCCAAAGACTCACACAAAGGCAATTGGCAGAGTTTTGGCATTTGATAATTGAATGTGAATAGCCTTGTTTCACTGAAACCAGCCCAGATGATTGCCAAAAGTTGTAAAAAATCTGATGGAAATAGCAGATACTCAGGTTTGACTATCTGATCTACTAAATGCTCCCAAATTTACTCATGGTTTCGATTCTGCTGAAGTAGCTGCTGAACGTGACCTGTGGGATCAGCCCAGACTAGCAAGTACTGAGATCAGTTATAAGGCTCCTATTAATTTGAACGTGTTTTAGAAATTATAAAGTTGAGATATTACCGCAGTAAAGAATCTGGGCTTGAAAGGGGAACGGATTACAACCACCTGAGAACTTAGCCTTAAACCTCTCTCAGCAAAATACTGACAGATCTTTTATAACAAGTCGTCAAAGAACTTGCTTTTAAAGCCCAATCTAAATGAAATGGCGACTGATGGCAGGTGCTCTGTCACACTTGAGCGTATTTGTCTACACAGAGGTGTGGCTGTCACCTTCTGCATGGGTGCTGCTCTTTCCTGCAGCTCCCACACATCCCTTGCAGAGGCAGCTTGGTTGGCCTTAGCCTGTATCTGCTACAGAGAGACGCGCCAGCACATCGGTCCGAGGTTGCAGTAGTTGCCAGCTGGGGATGGTCCCGATTTTGTGGAAGAAGGAGACGCGGGCATGTCGCGGTGCCCGTGTCCATGTCCTCGGCGGTGTCTCGCCTTGCAGCAGGAGCGGGCGGCCGTGCCTGAGCGCCCGGCACTGCGGGAGCTGCTCCGCACCAGCCCATCCCACCGCAATTCCCCATCCTGGCTGCGCTGGGGCCAGCCCGCCAGCCCAGCTGTTGGAATGGCACGAAGACACTTCCAGGTTGTTGTAATACTTTAATCCATTGCAGAGGGTAACCCACCGAGCTACGGGCTGCCCTCCTCGCCCGGGGACACCCCGGCAGCGCTGGCTCGGCGGCAGCTTTCAGCGGGCTGTGCGGGGCCGGGCACCCGCCCGCGATCGGCGCCGGGACAGCGCAGGGGAGCCCTGCCCGACCCCGCGGGGAGCCGGCCCGGGCTCCGGGAGCGCCCGGCCCCGCACGGCCCCGCTCCCGCCGTCGCCACGGGCAACGCGGCGCTTCCGCCGTAACCTGGAAGCGCTCGGTGTCCGCGCTCGGCGGGCCCGCCCCGAGAGCCGCGGGAGGGCCGTGGGCGGGCGGTCCCGTGACGGCTCGGTGCGCACAGACGGTGGCCGGCAGGGCAGGGCCGGGCGCGGAGCGGGAGCCGAGCGCGCCGCGGGAGGATGGCGGAGCCGCACGGTACGGGGCGGGCGGGCCGGGGGGCTCGGCCGGGCGGCGGCCGGGGGCGGCGGGAGGCCGCGGGCACAAAGGCGGGGAGGGCCGGGGCGCAGGTGGGGGCGGCGGGGAGCCCGTGCCCGCCCCGGCGGGGCCGCCCCGCCCGGTCCGCGGGGCCCGGCGCAGGTGGGGCGGGCAGGGCTGGGCCGGGGGCGGCCATCGCCCCCGCGGGGCTCGGCCGAGGGGCTGCCGGGCGATGGCAGCGACCGCCACAACAACAACAACAATAACAACAAAAAGAAAGGAGGAAGCTCCGGCTTACAGCCTCACCTCTCGTCCTCCCCGGCAGCTCTCGGTGCCGGGAGCTGGCACGGAGCAATTGCAGCGGACTGGCGTGCGTGCGGTGGCAGCGGCGCTCAGGGTAACGATTGCCGGCGTGCGGGAGAGGATCGCAGCCGCCGCTCCCGGGGCAGCGCCGGCCCCCACCCTCCCGCACAGGCGTGGGGCTCTTTTCCTGTTTCACCCCGTGTGTTTGTTGTGGCAGTTCTGATGGAGCCACACAGACAGAACCTCGTTTCAAAAGTCGTCGCCTTCCTGTCCAGCCAGGGGATTTTCCCGGTGTTTAAAACAGAGAGGTGTGACAGAGAAAAGCGGTGTGACAGCTTCCCGCGTATATTTGTGGCTGTAGACGCCGTCTTCACCGCGTTGTTCGTGTCTTTCTGTAGGAAATGCTTCAAAAGCTGTAGTAACCTTAGTAAGGTGAGCGGCCGCGTTGACTAAAATTGCGGCTGGGCGTGAGCTACAGAGCAATTCAGCAGAAGTGAAGTTTGGTGAAACTGTGTTGCTGCTCCACTTGCCCATCCTATCTAGGAGCAGGCATGGACATGGAATAAGAAGTCCCAGTGTGTGAAAAAACAATTGCGAAGTGCTGAAATAGTACTGGTGATTTTGAAGTTGTGTTTTTGAGATGGGACTGTGGAAGCATTGAGTTCTGCACAAGTGCAGGCTTCTGAGGTAGAATATTCATGATCAAGGAGTTGTAATTGTGTGCATTGGCATTGCTGCAGTACTTGGTGGAGGGTTTTTTGGAGTACCAGAATAGAAATTAAGATGGTTTTGGTAATCACCTTCAGGGTCTTAATTTTCTACTGTTTCTTGTTTGCATGTTTGACTTTATATATTGTTCTTTTTACCTTCTAAACTGTGTGGGTTGGTTTTTTGTTTTTTGGTTTTTTTTTAATCACTAGTCATTATGATATACTTCTATTTATAAAATCAAGGGCTTGAAGTAGGTGGTGGTCAAATTAAATCACACTTATTTACAGCCATATTTCAGGCATATGTTGTATGGTGATCTTGATATAAACCTAGTCTGGTTTTGGGAAAGATTTACAGTATCTTATGAATTTGTTATTACAGTACTGTGCATACATTTTAATTTTAGTAACACCCTTATCATCTTAATTCCCCTTGAATAATTTGGATTTCACTATTTTGTTTTTCTGTGTAATTATTCTTTGCTCTGGATGAGTAAAATGGGAGATTATTTTACTAATTTGAAGCTGTATTCCTTTAATTTTAGGCCGTTTGTCAGCCATCAGAATTTCTGAACGTGTGGCAAGGCAAAGCATGTATATTAGGCAAAACTAATTTTATTTGTAACCTTGTAATACACAAAGATGATTCTAGACAAAGCTCCCCTTGTGTCCACAGATTCCTTTGAGGAATACTGAGGGATCCTCAAAGGGGATGCTGTCTTCTTCCACGTCCCTCTGTGTGTTCTTTCTAGAAACAATCCCCAGCATTTTTTGGCTGTGGTGATGGCAAGGGAGGGTGGATGAACAGTTCTGGTTGCGAGTAGCTGCTGTTCCCGGTGTAGTTTTTCTTCTCCAGCGTGGTGTATCTGTAAGGCAGGAGGTGCTGGGAGGGGCGTTCCTTTGTTATGTTGACACTTAAATCGAGCTGACGGGTGTATTCTCCTCCAGGAATTCTGTGTGATTGAAGGGATTCCTTCAGACGAGGAATATTTTCTCCAGCTGTCTTCCTGCGCTGTTAGCCTGTGTGCAGAAATTAATTGCTCGGAAGATCACTGCTGTGCGTGTGCCTTTCAGGAAACCCTTGGATTGATTGTGACTTGGCTGTGGCTTTCTAGAAAAGCATGTTTCTGCTGGAGCAGCATGTGTGTGGCAGTCCTGGCTTGTCACCGTGCGAGCTGGCAGCTGCCGACCTGTGTCCAGCACCCGTGAAATAGGTGGATGTAGGTGCTCGTGTATTGTAATTGAATTAGGGCTGTCAAAGCATCTTCTGCGTGTTTGAAATAAGGATCACATTCTGCCATCCCTTCTTCGCAAGGCTGAGGAAGCCCAGTAAATAACCAAGCACTGTTTTGGGAAGGTTTAGAATGGTAGCAAGGAAATAAAACTGCCTTGAGAGACCTCAGTGATTCCAAAATACCACTGTGGACGATTTGGGTGGGTGCTAGGAAGGAGCTGTGTCTCTTTAGGAGCAGATTTTTCTTAGTGTCTGAGGAAAGATGAAAACTTCAGTGCGCAGGAGGGGAAGGCAGAGTTGTCCCTTCCCATGTCCCACCACAGCCCCTGGGATAGCTGGCCCTGATGCCCACCTTGCCCCTGCTCTCCCCTGCACCTGAGTTTGGGGTGTCTCTGCTGTTCCTGGGGGCAGGAAAAGCTGGTGCCATGTCCTCATGTCCAGCCTGCCATACCCCCTGTTCAGCGTGGCCAGTGGCATTTCCCACCCACAACACTTTGAGGCTCATTGCTTTTATTTTATTTTTCCGTGGATGCTCTTTTAATTGAAGTGAGGCTTGCTTTCTGCTCTGTCGTCGTAATACCTTGTATTTATTTTTACTGCATGCAACTGCATCTCAGAGGAGATATTTCTGCCTCTCTCTTTTTGGTGGGTTTGTGCGTGTGTGAGAGGGCTGGGAAGGATGCAGTAGTGAAGATCAAAAAGCCAGTTACAACTGATTGTACCGATAAAAAGAGCTCTTATTTTCGTGGAAACTGTACTGGCTGACATAGTCTAGTCTGTTTGATACAGTGGACTTGCTGTGTTACAAAATAGACCAGGATAAAATGTAACAGGTTGTTATAATAAGCAAGATAATGTTTGCAGTATTAGCCATTGACCTTAATTTGCTTGTTTTTTGCTGCATTGCTTTGCCTTGACTCTGTTGTGAAATACACATCACGTACTATTATGAATCTGGGAATTCTCAAACATCAAATTTGGTTCAATTAAGGCATATTCAGTATATCCAGGTCTCTGGATGAAAAGAGAATTTTAATTACAAAGACTTTTTTTCCACCACTAACCTCCAGGTAGTGTATTTTTTGTATAGAAGTTATGGACAGCTTATAATTTCTTTAAAAGAAGTAAGTTTCTGCCGTGTGGTGATTTTAGACTGGTTTAATATTGTTGCAGTTTAAGGAGTACTTTATCTGTATTGCTCTAGAAGAGAAATGAGAGAACAGAGCCCATCACATAATTGCAGACATGCTGACTGATGTGAGGATATATTAAGAGGTTGTGATTTGGTGTAGATAAATACTAGGATGCATGGTCGAAGAACTTTTTAAAACAATCTGACTTGCCTGTATACTTGATTCTTTTAGTATTGTTTTAACGTTAAGATGTACACGTTGGAAAAAAAGGAAATACTTGAGACTGTTTGCTTTTTGCTTTTTCTACAAAAGTGTTATCTGTTTTCAGAGTGGAAGTGCATTAGATCTTGGTTTGCACACCTGCCTCCCTTTCTGTCTCAACCAGTGAAGTATGTACGCGGTTTTTATTATTATTTTTTAGCCTAGTTGCACGTTTGCTGCAGTGTGTTCGTGGTGGGGGGGTTTTGCCGTGAGGAGCAGCCCTGGGGACCGAGCTCTGCTCCAGCCCAGTTGCTGTCTTGAGACATGAGGCTGGTGCTGGCATTAAATTGGTTGTAGCTTGCTCTCACCTTTGCTGTGCTAATCCTCTGCCTGCTTTTGTGCCCAAGGACGCTTCGTATTCCAAGTGTGAGCAGGAGGTAGGGAGTGATCCAGCGGAGGGTATTTCCATGGAGCCCTGTTGATCCCGCAGATATTGTATCCGGTTCAGTGGACCTGCCTACCCTGTGGTCGGAGGCTTTTTGTTATGCATGCATCCTAATTGTTCTTTCTCTCGGCATTGTGCGCAGACTGAAGGGGCTGTGCACCAATGCAAATAGCCTCTCTAATACCTTCGGCATTTGCATTATAATGGCTGCATAAATATTGCAGCACATCTCAATTCACTCGCTGCTTTGACTGCTAGGCTTTAAAATAGGTTCTTTCTGTAGCACGGATCTTGTTCGTGGTTGGTATTGCTTTGGAGAGGGGTTCTGAAGTGCATCCTTATTAAATAGTGAGGCTTGTTTGTAATGAGGTGCAATTTTAACTTAGCCATGTTCTAGTCTCCCACTCCTTTCAGCCCACAGGTTGATACATGCACTTGGAGGCAAAAAAATTCAAGCTTGAGCAGTTTTTCACCAACTATTTCTAAACCAACTATATTTGGGGTTGCAAAACATGTTTGCTTGAGATTTTCTTTTGCGTTAATTCCAGAAATCCTATGGATGTCTGTGAGAATATTTTCTACATAAGGAATGTGAAACATTGTGCCACGGTTGTTTTGGTGCTGAAACATTTGTTGACTTATGGAAAGTGTCGATGCAGGGATGTGACTGAAAGCAGACACTCTTTTTGGGAACTGGTGGCAGGCTGCCATCACCTATCTGTCAAAAGTTTGCTTTACGGAGTTGTTAAACACAACAGTGATTAGTATCACGTACTTGACTCTAAGTGATTAATAGATGCATAGAGACTTTTTAACATCATCAGGGAATGCCAGCTTTTCTTGTGGCTGTAGACTTGTTATTAATGGAATGTGTCAAATTTTGGGAAAGGTAATACATGAAACTATTATTTATATTTTTTGGCTAATTCATTTTATTCCTAGGGTTCACTCTGTTTTATGTGATTTTGTGCGTGAAAACTGCAGCAAGAAGGGTATGTTAGGTTTTTTTAATATATCTGATTTTAGTAGCTTGTCACTCTTCCACTTGTTTGCATGTATTAAGGCAGCATGACTTATTCTGGTTAAGGATATGCAGAATGAGCTTGCTGTAAGAATTAAAATGACAAAAACTGTTTTCTGAAACAGCAAGTGGTAGAATGGCAGGAATCCTAAATTTACTTAGGACTCCTGTGTGATGACTGATGATTCACTTACGTATAAAGTATTCTGCATAGTGCTGGAAACAACGTATGTATTACTATAATACAGTACTTTTAACACTTATCCTGTCAAAAAATTGTCTGTTAGAAGTTTAGAATAACTATTTATAGTGATGGGCATAAAAATGCAAGGTTAGATGATATGTGAAAGCATAAACATAGTCTTGAAACCCCAATACCTGTGTACACTTAAGCTGTAGTGTATCTATATTTCACATACAGATATATATGGATTTTAATTATCTGTTAGATATTACAGATAATGTTGGCTTAGTACATCAAAAAATATGGCAAGACCACTTCAGGATTTGCTGTTGTATCTAGATCTGTGTTTTCAGTGTCTCCATCCTAATAGGAATTAGTATTAAATCAAAAATTGAAGAATTATTTCGTGACAGTTTGAATGGTCAGAACAATTCTTTGGTCTGGTATGTTGTCTTGACTGGGAAGAAAAGTAATTATATTTCTGACTTTTATGAAGAAATACCTGACTGGCACTCAAAACAACCAGGGCCTGATATTTGTTTGTAGCTGAGGTGCAGCAATGATCATGGGGAGTCAGACTTCTCTCTTTTCCTTTTGCTTTCTCTTGCCTGTGCCCCAGCCATTTAAATTTTGGCAAATAGGGTATTTTGCTTTCTCTTTGTTGCCAGGTTCTGTCCTGTGACTGCCAGTAGTGGTAGTCTGTGTAACTGTAGCACGTGAACTGTCCAGTCTCCTATAGAATAAGATTTCTGACTGTTGTAAATTTTTTTTGATGCTGAAAGTTACCATGTGTTTTGTAATACACAGCATTAATCGTGCTATTGAGAATTGTCCTGAGAGGAAACACTCATGTTGTATCAAAATGCTTAGAGCAAAAAAAAAAAAAAAAAAGCTCTTTTTTACTGTTTCTTAACTGTTGCATAGATTTTTTTTTAAATAAAAGAAAGCTATTCAGTGTGTCACAACTTAAAGCTTATATTGCACAGTAGTGAAGGCTGTAGAAAATCTGTAGATAATTAGCTAAAGCTGTGTACAGAGCAACTGCAGGTGCTGAGTGAAGTGCATTGTGCTTGGAAAGGTCCAGACTCTTAGCTTCAGTCTTATTTTTTTGTTTGTGTTAGACCTAATGTAGCATCGTTCCATCCTCATTAAAAAAAAAAAAAAAAGAAACACTTTGTAATCTCTCTCAATGCTTAACACCCCCCCCAATCAACCTGCAGCTGTCCAAAGCAAAGGAATAATTGAGAGATAATTATATTCTTCATTAGATGAGAAGTTGTGTTCCTGAAATTGTGGTGGTAGAGTTTTGTGCTCTATTCCCCTTCCCCCTCCGCTGCAGAAAAGCAGAACTGTGCATTTCTTTTAATTCCAAGGGATAACTGCACAGCCAGGAGTCTCTTGCAGATTGCTGCAAATACCAACTCCTGTTTAGGAGCGTGTAGTTACACGGAGCACTGTGTGTAGCAGAGAGAAAATGACTTCACTAGCAAACTGTGCATCTCCTGGAGGCATCAGGTGGCCTAATACCTAAACAAAAGTCCACTGCAGTGAAAAACAGATCTTGATAAAAAGAAATAGTACAAAAAAGTGACCTCCTAAACAAGGAAGTGAAGGGCTAACAGAATTCATCTGTGTAGTCCTGCAAAATGCTGATCATAGCAGAATATGAAAGATTTACCATGAAAACTCATTTTGCTGTTACTTCTGATGTAGCACTAAGGGTACATGACTTTCAAAAATGGTTCATGTAGAGAAATGATTGTACAATTAAAGGGTCTAAAGCCAAGAATATATAATATGCATAATTTGAAGTGATGTGCACAGATTTTTCATTGAAGGGATGTACGGGTTAAATGAAGCCTCAGCTCAAATGTTCTTGTTAATATGTTAAATCTGGGACAATTACTTTTCTAATAGTTCTTCAAATCTAGTGGCTATTGTTCAGTACTTAAAAAATCAAAAATATTATTTACTAAAGAGAATTTTATAATACTGGTAGTTGCTTAAGCTTTATTGAATTTAAAATTCTAGATTTCATGAAAAGGGAAATCCATATTATTAAATATCACAAATGAATACCTGGGAGCTTGTTTTTGTGCAGCAGATTTTGTTTTGGTATGTCTGTCCAGGTCTTTTGAACTTTCTGACAGTGTGCAGATGATCACAGATTTCAGGTAACCATATTTGTTTTTCATGGTGGGCTACATATTTGGTTTTTGGAATACTCAAAAAAATTGTTTGGCAGCTTTCTTTGTAGCATATTGTGTGTGGCAGGCCTAGTAGGAGGGAACAAAACTTTATTGTGTTACAATATTATACCTATGAGTTGTAATTCAGAATTTAAATACAACAAGATGGATTTTTTTCCCCTGTGATTTCATCCATAGATTTATTTTCTGTGTTTTAGGTCATGATTAGGGATGTTTTTACAGTAGTAATTTCTCTTTTCTCTTCCCCATAAGAAGTCTTCAGATAAATGTTGGTAGTTGTTTCTTGCATTTAGTCTGTATCCTGTCTTGTCTTTTAGAACTTCTCTCTTTGCAGTGCAGCTCTGTGGAGCAGCCCTAAGTCACACCCAGATATCGAGGTTTCATTTACACGCTCTCACTGTCGTATCATGTTTTCTTCTTGCAAACCGAGATGCTGTTTATTGAACCAATTAGCCGCTGGGTGCAAGCCAGAACTTTCTCCTGAAATCTGAATTAATGAATAAACACATTCCACGGGAAGGATTGCTGTTGTCACCAGGCAGTGGCAGCTCAGGCATGGCAGGGACGCGCTGTGTGCCTCAGTGTGCCTGGGCCTGTGCTCGGCCCTGCCACAATCCGCGGGGTAAACTGAGTGTGGATCACAACGTTCACATCACATATTTGATGGAATGTCTGTCTAGGGCTGCTTTTGAAACCATTCCAGCTCTTCTGTAGTCAGCAGATGGGATGCATACGCCTTCATTAACAAGCAGTTAACTCCGCTGGTAGGACTGAATTTCCATCACGCTCCGGGTCTCTGACTTGGCTCTTTCTGCATTCCAGCTCCCACTGTTTGTTCTGCTGTCTCTAAGAAGAAATCGACAGGAGCGTTACATGCTCCTGCCCTCCTGTGGTAACGAAAACCCAAATGTTTTTCTCAAAATCAGGTTGTGTAAAAATAAGAGACAGAGAGGAGAACAAGGAACTAGTTTTTCTCTTCTGGAGCAGCTGCTCACATCTCAAGGTGTGCGTTTGCCTTTGGTGAAGTGTTCTGCTTCAGAAGCCCTGAGAAAATCATAATAATTTTTTGAATTTGCTGTTTCAGTATCAAAAAGACCTTGTAGCCTTTTATAGTCTTGAATAAACTTTCTTGCTTTTATATGTGATTTGCACTATCCCTTTTGCATTAGAGAAATTAAGGCACAAATTACAGGGGAGATTTTTACGAGCAGCAATGGCCATGGGACAGCCCTGCCTTCCCTCCTGTGAGCCAGCGGGAGCTGAAACCCAGTCCTGGGATATGGCTTGGAGTCACCAAGCTCACTGTGCTTGAGGAACAGAAGTGGATCCAGCCCCAAAGTCCTCACTCCTCCCAGCCAAGAGGAAGGTGAAGCAAGGCAAGAGGGCACAAAACCATGGCTCAGTGAGATCTTTGTTGGCTGTTGGGACCATGGAGAGTGCTGTGTTCCATCTTTGAACATAGTGTGGTAAAATGTAGTCAAGTGACCTGAAATGATCCTGAAATGTTTGTAGTCTGTGTGTGACCTCGTTTTTCTTAATGATCCTCTGTATTAATAATACTAAAAGAAAGGTGCTCTCATCTCATCTTCAAAGCTTGTGGTGTATATAAACTATGGACATACACCCTCAGTCTTGGTAGGCAAGTCTTTGTGTTGTTCTCAACCTGCAAAGTCTTGGAATGAGAAATCTGTGTTTGTCACAGCTTTCAGTCCTGTGATTTTCAGTGTCTACTGAAATTGGTTTGTTTTGTATTTTCCACTTAAACCTGCTTTATGTTAGCAGGGAGACTTTCACAGTTTGCACGCTGTTAGCTCTTTGGGCCAGCTTGCTGTCTGTCTGTCAGAAGTATTTGATATAAGCTGATGAGTTATACCATGGTAATCTAAAAGTATGCTTGGGAGCTGATTCTACTGATTTTCTCATTGCTTTGTACTTTTACAACGTGATTTTTTGCTCCCTCTTCATCTTTGAAGGTACATAATTAATAGTTGAAATACCTTCAGACAAAAAGAAATGGTCCAGAATAATTTTTTTTTAAAACTTGGCTGTAAATGTCTTATTTTGTGACACAGAAACAAGTTAATGCAAGGCAAAAGGGTGTACAGAGCATGAAAGCTACTCATTGCTGCTGCTTGTCTGTATTCCCTGATGCTGAGGTAACATGAGGTGTCCTGCCTCCACTCATCTCAATGCACACATTCAGGTATGAGTGCGTGCCTGAGCTTTTTCCAAGTAACTGGTATGCTTCCATCATTGAATTACTCTGTTACTCCTCAAGTCTAGAGGTATAAAGTTTTCTAATAAAAGTAGTGGGAGAGAGCATGGAAAGTTTGTATGTGAGTGGAACTTTCAAATTGCTATTTCTAAATGGAAATTAGTAATGGTTTCTCATGCACTTTTCCAGTGATAGAGCAGTGACTTGTATGTCCTGTGAGCAAAAAGAGCAAAAAGTTCTGCTTGGGATGTATGTGGCTCTAACAGCTCATGGACTGAATTTCAAGTTGTCTAGGTATAGAGTGTGAAATTACTGCTGAGACTCTTTAAATCCCTTCCAAGAGTTAAGTTTCCTTTCCTGTCTAAGCAACTTTCTCAAGTAGTGGAGGGTGAGATGGGCAACAGCTCTGGATATATCTTAGTTATGATTTTTATGTAAATTCAATGTTGTATAGCCTGGTTTACAACTAAATGAGGCTAGGAGCTAAGGAACTAATTAACAAGTTTTCTTCTGTGGTGTTCCACTTTGATGGATCTTCCATAAGTACTTCAGGTGTGTGTATATATTCATCCAGTACAAATGTGCTGCTCTTCAGTTACCAAAAGTAAATGGGCAGAACCTGAAAATAGAATTAATTATGCTGAAAATAATCTTTTCACCAGTTTTTGATCACTTTTCAGATAGCTACTCCAAAATAAAGTTTCTGTTGATGCGTTATAGAGATGATTAGTCCAGAATCAGAGTTCAGGATTCATTTGGTTTCTCATTTTCCTTGCTGCCAAAACTCTTCAATTAACAGCTAGTGAGCACTGTAAGTTATCTTGTCAGTCAGATGGGGGAGGCTGGTTGTATGGCCCTTTTTCTGACCTCCTGTGATCATGGGCACTTTTCATCCAAGGCTACTCTTTGGTTTTGATTATTAGTATCATTATTAATGTACAGCTTTTACTGCTGCCTAGTGCTTGCAGCCAGATGTAAATAAAATATCCCAGTGTGAAGAGCAGTGACAAATGAAAGCCTAAACAGGTGGTCACAGAGCAGAGTTACTAGCCAGTGCAAGGAAGTGGTTCTTTTAGGTCAGGCTTTTCATTTGCCTTTAAGGGTCACTTTTCAGTATGAGGTGCTCTGATATGCTGACATAGTTGTTATTATGCCATTATAAATATAGATATATATACATACACACATATATAATGGTAGGGGCAGAATTACTTTGCACTTTGTGAAGTTTACCAAACTCACTTGTGGATCAGTCCCAACATTATTTTGGTACTACTGGTAGCAGCTAGTGATGCTTGAATTAAGTAATGTGGCTTTTATGCAAACCTCCTAATATTTGAAACAGTATCTAGAAATAATAAATAACAAATTGAGAGCTCCTTACGATAAGACAAACAAGGAAGAAATTTTAACTGGAACAGATGGTATTTTTTCAGCCTAATTTGCATTTGCCTTCTTATCTCCCTTTTTTGTTTAGTGTTCAGTCTTTTGTATCTGTATTAGCAACTTAATTTATTGTATATGGAGGCATGACTAATATGTTGGAGCACGCAGGGCAGCATGGTTTGGAAGCAGTCCATAGGCCAGAAGTGCCTTGCAGGGCAGTGATTTGTTTCCTTTTTCTAAAGGACAGGTGGGAGGGCCATTTGGGCAATAAATACTTGGACACTGAATTTTTTGGTAGATAGCTCTTGGTAGTCCCATCTAGACATAATGATAGCATGGCTAAAGGATGGAGGACACAGACAATTTTATAGCAGTTTCCTACAGTTATGTGTGTATTTATAAGTATGAGAAGAACTGGACCCATAGAAGCATCCCTTGAAGATACCACATTCTTCTGGAGAGAGATGAAGAGCTCCTGAATCAAAATAATAATTTATTGATAAATGCTAGAAGTGGGAATGAGATGGTGCTATGTAAGATTCTGTAATGCAGCCCACGGTGATGAGTCTGAGTGTTGGCAGGGATCATCTGGTCTGGATTTAGTGGTTGTGTTATTTGCTCTGTAAAATAAGCTAGAAGTTACTTGTGAGAAAAATGAGCAGTGAAATAGTATCATCTGCACAGATCTGACATGAGGAATTTAGGAGTTAGAGGACAACACAGAGTGTGTCTAAAACAGAGGCTGTGTTTAAAACCTTTTTCTCTCAGTCATGTTTCCAACTGGTAGTCCTCACAAGCAGGGATCAAATTTAGCCTTAGAATGCAAGAGTCATTTAAAATTAAGATTTCCTTCTTTGCACCATGTCTGAATTTGATCCCCATAGGATGCTGAACCTAATATAAAGTGATTTTATGTATATATTCATTTTTTAAAAATTGATAATTCATGTTTATAGCTTTTAAGTGTGCTTTAATACTAAGCCAGTACTGACAGTTGTCAGACTAGTTATGCTACTCTGTAAGAATTACAGAAGCTTTTGGTTTGGTAGGAATTTGTGCAGTACACACAGTGATATTCAGCTCTTCAGATTGGAACTTCTCCACCTCCTGTTAGAAGAATTATTGTCAGAGAATGTAAGAAGGGGAGGAAGGAGGAATTGTGGGGGAGAGAAGCTGCCCCTGTTTGCACAACCTTATGTCCAAGAACCACAGGAGCTGGGGGCTGATGGGGAGGAGGTTTTTTCAGACATATGCTGATCCTTTAGCCCCAGCTAGGAATAAAACTGGACTGTTTCTTGCCTTGCAGCAAAGGGAGGAATGGAGCAGGGCTTGTGATGGTCTGGAGGAATAGCTGTGGCATGTTGTGCCTTGCTGGGAGGGTGGCACTTGGCCGTGCCCTGGTGCAGATCCTGCTCCACACATCCTACCTAGCCAGTTCTGGTGTCCTGCCTGTCTGTCTGTTCCTGCTCTTTGGTTATTCCTGTGCATTGTCAGAGTTCCTTGCAGCCTGTATTCCTGTCTCACTTCAGGTACGTGCTGGTGGTTTTCATCTCTCTCTTACCCATACCCATGTTTTCATTCTTTTTCTCATCCTTTATGTTTTCCTTGGAAGTGTCATTCCTGTGATTTTTTTTCTTCCTTCCTCACTATTTTGAGAATGGCTGAGTAAAAAAGGAACAAGCAGGTAGCAAGTATTAGTTACTATTAGTTAATCACCTTCTTTGTTAAACCAATTTTTATTTGTTTTTAGAGTTTCAGGTACAGTATTTATACAGTGTTTCAGTTTCTTGTTATGCTTTCTGTTCAGGAGCTCTGTTCTCACGTTCTCAAATATTTTCCTAGTATTCTCATACTGTTCATACATTTATATATATAGTACCCTCACTTTGAACATATTGTTCTGGAGCATATTGTCATCCTAAAATTTGTTCAGTCCTTCATGTCAATTTGTGAGGCTGTATAATTTTTCTGAGTGCTTTCTCCATATGTCTAATACTTTTTGGATTACACTTGGTTTGAAAAAGAGCTCACTGTCTTTTAATCTGAGTTGATTCAACCTGTGCAACTCCTGTGAGTGTCACTTAGGTGGTTGAAATAGCCCTCTCTTGCCCTGTGTGTTAGTGCAAAAATTAAGACATCACTTTGTTGAGCTGTTTGTTGGAGGTTGGGTCAGGGTCACTCTGCAAGGAGCTGAGAGCATCCTCACCTCTGTGCAGGTCAGAGGGGAGCAGATGTGGGCAATCCCTGTGCAGGGAGTCACCTCTTCTCAGCTTGCAACCTTCAGTGCAATCCTCTGGTCCATTTATTCAATGGAAACAGATTCTGCAAGGCACAAATATCTGGAGAGCAGCAGGCCTGGCGAGACACTGTTGTACCTGAGCTGCTCAAAAGGTTGCATTTTAGATGTTCACAAACAGACAGTTTCTTGCTGAATTATGTAGACATCTATGGCATCTGTTTTCTGTCTGAAATAAAGGGCAGTAAGGTGCAAAAATGTCACTCAGTATAAATAGGCATATAGTACAATTTTGATACTAATTTGTCAGGATAGTGATATGAACTTCAGTGTAGCTCTAAGCTAGCTTGCTTATTCATCACTTTTTTCAGGTTTCCATTATGTTTTTTAATTTTTTGGAAAGTGCTGAGGTAAAAGGTATTGTTGCAATATTTATACTGTGTTGTTTTATTCAGATTGCATCTGAATTTTTTCCATGTAATTTTTCAGGTTAGGATTGCTGCTGCTTTCTACTTTTGCAATGCACAAGCCTTTCAAGTGTGCTAAGAGTCTCGTTACTGAGCTGATTTTTGACAAACAGAAATCATGTTTTTCACTGTTTCTAGGAAAAATGTAATTGAAGACCTTTTGGTTTCTTTTTTTTTCCTTTGGAAAAAAAGAAAAGGATGCCTCATCTGAACAGATTTTGAAGAATCTGTTTGGAAGGGATCATAGTGGTTTTCTTTTTACTTTTTTTTTCTTTTGAAGGAAAACATCTTGTTCCTGTGAAGAGACCCAATTTGTCATGTGTTTTCCAGAATTGTTAGTATATGTGAAATAATCTCTTAATCAGGCTCAAAGTTATGAGGCGAATAGTATTCAATGCTGGGGCTGAGGGTGTTTTGTGCATCAAGCTCTGTGCCCGTGGGGGTGAGGATGATGAGGAGTGTTCGTGGTAGATCTGGACATTTCATGCTTCTTCACAGGAAGGTGAGCAGAGCTTTCTTTCTCATCCTTGTTTGTTTCACTTTTATCTGCTGTCCTGGGAAAGAAATCTCTGGGATCATCCTGGGAATCTGTCAGAATGTGGATGAACTTGCAGTAAATTCAAATGCTGTAATTTTTGGGTCTTTTGTAATGCTAATGCATTCAATGTTGAGTGGGGAAGAAAACATGTAAAAAGCTAAATAAAAACGTTCTTAAGAAGTTATGAAAATTAAGTTTTCAGTATAAAGCAATCTGAATTAGGTCGGTGTGAATGAGATGGCTTCCAGTGGTGTGGGTGACCATACTTGTCAGAGTGTGTTTAATACCTATCCAATCACTACATACTTTTGTCATCTTCCAGACCCCTTCTCCACACAGTGTGTAGGGCAGGAGTGGTGCCTGTTGACTGATTATTTCCTCAGTATTTTTATGTCTATGATACTATCTTGTGTAGAATTTCTTATCAGCTGCTTCTTGCCCATCCCCTGTGCCTTCCAGCCTCCCATCCTGTTCTTGCTCCAGCTCCTGCCTGTTTCTCAGCTTGCCTGTGCTCCAGGCAGGAGCTTTTTCCTCTGTGTGGCTGCTGTGACCCAGAGGGAGGTGGCAAGGACAGCAGGAGGGTGTCTCAGTTGAAAGGAAAGGCCTGTTTGGCCTCTCTGGGTTTGACTTGCTCTGTGACAATGCCTTTTATCAGGAGCTGTTGGTATTGAGGAGGTGAAGCAGGCTCAGGCTGTGTGAAATACTCAGCTTTGTTGCCACAGGAGCTCCTTGTAGTTTTCTTATTGGACTTGGAGTGGCCAGGAGTGAATATGTGGTGAAACTCACTGTAGCACCAGACATTATAATAGATTTCAAGTCCCCAGTCTAAACTAAAAATGCCATAGTTGTGAAATTGGTGTTAAGATTACCTTCAACTTGAACAAAGCAATGTGCTTTTACCAGCTGTTAGTCCTGCAAACAGCTGAACCAAGTAAATTACCTTACCTTTTCCCTCTATTCTTATGTTCCTTCAAGACCCCTCTCTGCAAGCCCAAAACAATCCAAAAAACCCCGAGGGCTGCAGGCAGATGCTGGTAAATGTAAATTTGAAGGAGTCAAATCTTACACAGATCAACATGATTGAAGAAGCCTTTGCCACAGAGCACTGGCTGTATACAGGGCCACCTGAATCACCTATGGAACGCATCTGTTTGTTTCAGTAATACTTGCCTGCTTTATGTTGTGTTTAATTCTGTTATACTCAATGGGGGAAGCAGTGGAAAGCTTTGAAAGAGGCTTGGGAGCAATTTTGTTCTTCATCACCTCCTCGGGGTGTATAATGAGCCTGCATTTCCATGGTGCCGTTAATTTGCGAAGTTCCCCGAGGTATTTCTGAGTTCCTTTGGCTCCTCCAGCTGTGGCTGGGGATCATTTCAAGCAGTGGTGCAGGAACATGCAATCCACTGGAATGTGGTGCCCATTGGAATGCGGTAATCTGCTTAACCATGTGCAGTAATGCAGCATAAGAGGGCGAGGACAGGGAGGGAATAATGCAAAATCCAATTGAAACTGAGTGGGCAGAATGCCATTAACCTCAGAAATGTAGCAGTTAAAAATGAGACTCCAGCTGGAGTGGGCACACATAACACAGGAAAAATACCATTTCTCTTTGACAGTTTCTAGTTCTAGCATTTGAGTATTTGGATGGCAGAAGTGGTCAGTCATGTCATGTTTGGGCAAATGATTACTGGGGAAAAGAGATGAGAGTATTTTAACTTGCATCTAGCTAGCTGAAATAACAATTTCTTTGTCATCATGTTATTTTAATATCTATATATATAAACCTGACCTGGGTCAGTTTGCTTTCACCAGGTAAGATGCACTTATCTGAAAGAGTCAGATTACAAAACAAAACAAAAAATCTCACTGGAAAGAACATTGTTTAAGCAGTAATGGGGGAAGATGTGTAGGTTTTTTTTGACTTTCCATTCAGAATAGTCTACATTTGTTTTGGTTTCCTGTAATATTTAAATATATAATGTATACTTTTGGAGAAATATATCGTCATAAAGAAACAACTTTAGCTGATCATTGTGCAGTTTTCAAATAAATTTTATTTAATTGAGCTGTAATGAAGCAGAAATATACACTTAGATTAGAGCAAATTTGATGCTGATTGTTGTTGTTATCCTTTCTCTGGGAAGAATGCTGATCTGTTAAAGGAGCTAGTTGTTTTCTAAGAACTGGTCAGATTCAAAGTATGTTAATGATTTGAAAGGTGAGGAGATGTGTAATTGGAAACGTGTGGGGTAAAGTATTTTTTTGGACTTTGACAGACACTTCTATATCTTCCAAACTTACAATGTTAGTTGAAAAGTAAATGTTACTGCAAATTTCCTTTTCAATGCATTAGTTATATTTAAACTAGGTGTTCAATAAAACAAATATGTCCAGGCTTTTGTTGTCTTAACTGAAGATCAAGAACTGCAAATAATTTTAGCTAAAAACAATTAAAAAAAAAAATTGAAGAGAGGCCAGATATTGTTCAGTGCTGAGCTACAATAATGTAGCTATTGTGGCTTTGTCTGCTAGACCATAGAAGGTAAAGAATCATCACTCACTTTCATGTACAGAACTGTGTTAAAAACACATTTTAAGTTGTTTTTGAGATAGGATTGTTGGTTTTTTTTAATGTAGTGTTCCTCTGCAGAGGGATCCAGTGACTTAAAGTTACTACATATGGTCAGCAAATTTGAGGGACTGAGAATCATCCAGCACTGAATTTTGTGAAATCATCATAATTATTACAGAAAAGCACATTGGAGAACGTGAGCAAACTTATTGTGTCAAATTCAGAGACAAATAAATGGAGAACTGCTACAACAAACAAGATTTTTTGTAGATAATTCTGTGTTGCTTTTATGGGCCGGGGTGGGCTGCTACCCTAGATAGTAATTGAGCATTTTTTTAATTTAGCTGTGATGAGGTTTTGTGTGTGCTTTGTCCCAGTTTTTGTAGGATCAGCATAACTTAGTTTGTTGATAAGATAGATAATTAGTAGATAATGTTACTCTGCTGATGCTTTTTGTGTTTACTTTCTCACCTGCTCGTTATTCATGTTTAGTCTCCTTTTTAGTAGGTTTTGTTTTGATAAGTTGTTTTTATTGCTCAGAGGAAATGATGAATGAAGGGAAAATACTTGATGCTGGTTTGTAGTTTGTATCATCACCTTTGGTGGGATCAGTTCCATTTGCTGTCAAATTTGTAACAAAACGGTGTGGCAAGTTGTTTCCTTTCTTTATAGGAGCTGTTGAGGGATCTGAATTATTGTGTCTGGGTGCTGTGTAGTGGTAATAGTGAAAGTTTGTTTTATATTGGAAATTAAAATTTTGCTACAAATGAGTGATCTTTATCCAAAGGAGAGTGTTGGGTGGGTTGGGAGCACTTGCTGTTGCAGAAGGTTGTATGGTCACAGAAACAAGAACTGGCTTTTCCTGGACTAATATATCCATTTAGAATGACCCTTTTAAGGGATCTTAGAACCTGCACTAAATCCTGGAAATTCGTTTCCGGTAGAAAGTTAGGATTTTCAAATTTCATGTGTTATGCAGGATTATACAGCCTGCTCATACAGTGAGTTGCCATGGAAATGGTGACATGTGGCTCAAAAGGTGCATGCTGGGGGGCCACACATGCAGAAACTACCTTTTTACATATTAAAATAAGCTGCTGCATGGAGTTAGCAGATTCTTTGCTTCTGGAGTCTATTTCAACAAAAATACGTAATGGTATTTTATAACTTGGCCAAAAAAATAGTGGGTTTTTGTTCCTGCAAAGGAGAAAAAGAGAGAGTACTTCATAAAAATAATGTTGGAGCACACAGAATGAATCACAGTATGTATATTTTTGTACTTGCTAGGTGAGTTCAGAGGCAGGGCACAAAAGATTATTTCTACCTCCCAGGAACTTAAGGCGTAGGTGACTTTCTGTCTGCCTGTGTAGAGCTTTTTTTGTCCTGACTGCTGTGGACTTTGGTACGTGACCTGGCACTTAGTGCAGGGAAGTACTGCCAGAGAGCAGCAAAGCTGGGGAGCAGGGAGTGAAAGGGGGGATTCCAAAGCTTCAAACCCAGCAGTGATGTCCATGTGCCTGCCCATTTGCCCTAGAAGGGCACGGTTGTGTCAGAACCTGGGATGGGATGTCCTGGGAGATCTGCCTGGTTCTGCAAGCACACAGTGATCAACCTTCAAAATTTTTAGAAACTCATTTATGGTAACTCCAGGTGTAATTGCACATAAGCTTGTAGTTAGGTGCTTGTACTTACAGATGTGCTTGCAGGTGAAGTGTGAGGAAGCCTTTAGAGATGGTCCAAGTGGAGTTGTTGCCCCCTTGCACTGATGTTTGTTCAGTCATTCCCTCCAGCCCTGGGTTTTGCTCTAGTGTGAGCCTGGGTTGTGCTCGGCTGTTTGGCAGCCATGGAAGCAGCAAACAGTTGGGATGGTCTTGGCTGCAGTCCTGTGGCAGATGAAGATGTTTAAAGGGCTTGGAGGGCTGTCAGGGCCCAGACCTCCTCCTTGCCCAGCTCTGTGGGCTCAGGCTGTGCCTGCAGTGAGCAAGCTGCTCCCTCAGTGTGAGAGGGGATTAGGGTGCCACATCCTGGGGCGTTGAAATCAGGCTAAATTGGTAGTCTGTAAATGACCATCTGCTGGCCATCCGCTTACAGGACTGAGAATTTAATGGTTAGCCTTCTCCATTGGACAAGCCAACCAGGGTAGCTGGCAGGATGAACCATGACAGTATTGCCCTGCTGCCATTGAGCACCCTGTACTCTGGAGTAACAGCTTTCTTCCCAAAGAAGAGAAGCTGTCTGGCTGGCATATTTCAGGACCACTGCTTTTGTTGATACAGATGGGGCAGGTTTTGCTCTCTGGTGGAGTGATGGCTGGTTGTTCCCTTGCTGTCTCAATACCTCTGAGTGAGGTTTTGTGTTTAGAGGAGCTGTGCAACCACTGGTGACTGATTCAGCACTCTGCTCCCAGCTGCTCCGTGGTGGCTGCAGTGGCAGAAGCTGAGGTGTACTTATGCAGATGAAAACTCTCTAGGTCAGTTTGAAGCTAGCAAATTGTAGGAGAGAATGTGCTTTATTTGCAAGTGACTCGTTGGCTTAAGCTATTTGGTTTTCCAAATGAAAGTAGTGACTGGTGGTTGGGGTTTTTTTGGGTTGGGTTTTTTTTTTTTTTTTTTTTTTGCATATGTGGTATTGAGAATGGAAATTCATTGTAGCCACTTGGGCTAAGCTTTAAATTTCATCCATTGCATATTGATGTGTTCATCTTTGTGGTGTACTGGAATATGAAATGTTTTTGATGTGTCCCATGCTGCTCTAATTAAAAGGTAAATTCTTTAAACAAGGTAGATTTTTTTTTAGTGTATGTTTGTTTGTGAAGAGGTGTTGCTGCAATTACCAGATAGCACTTGAACTCTGCCTTGTTGTTAAGAATCACTTAGGGCTGACTAATCAGAAATACCTAGATCAGAATTGCAATCTTCAGAACATTTTATTTATTAATATGTAGTAGAATAATTGCCTACTTACTCCAGAGTCTTAGGTATGAGCTGATTCCTTATTTCTTTGACTTGTTTAATGTTTTTAGGGATCCTCTGCTGTTATTTAGGTTGAAATGCCCTAACTGTGGTGTGGGTTAAGTTAAGTACAAACACAGAATGCAGAGAAAAATCATTCCTATTGTGATAAAAAGTTCTACATGTAGTAAAAAAATTTCTTTTCAAATGCAGGCCTGTATGTCTCTCCCTACATTACAGAAGTAACATTCTGTTACAGTTGAGTGCAATGTGTTACATCTTAGTGAAAACCGTGCCTGAGATATTACATGCTTAGAATATCAGAAGTGTTTATGGTTTGGAGTGCCTGGTTTGGCTACTGGAACACAGGAGGGGAATCAGTAAGGGTTTAGGAGGAGCTGTAAAGTGACCATTCTGTAAGATGACGTGCCACGATGATTTTCCCTTGGCAGAGGAGACTGCTGTTGGTTAGCCTCGTCACTTGAGAGGGAAATGTTTCAGCTGTGGGAGACTTTCATTTCATTTAACAATTCCTTCTTCAAGCCATCTCTGTGAACTCACTGGAAACTTTCATATAATTGCAAGTCACGAGACACTTGAACACATCCTCTGGGAAGTGAGGGACTGCTGAGAGTAATTCATGGTGAACAGCCTGTGCTGGGGGTCCCACCACTTCACAGGAGTGGGTAGGAGAGAGTTAAAGCTTTTACAGCCTTACTTGAATAGTACTTGGCTGAAATCCTTTATCTCAAGCTTCATATTGTGTTAGATAGTGACCAGGAAACATCGGTATTTATATTGCCAAATTGCAGTGATTAGTGTAGTGTTATTCCTAGAACTGCAAAATGTTCCTACATTACCACGGTTTTAATAAAGCATTTATTGCATAAATGCTTTAGGTTGTATTGCTCAGAAAAACTTTAATCTCTTTTCAATTACTTGTACATATTTAAAAAAAAATCATTAAAATGTACAAAGTAAATGTGTTCCTCTTTTCCAGGTAAAGAAGGTGATACAGTTTAGGCTGAAGTTACTTCTGTTTCTGAAGTTTCATCAGTTACAAATAACAGAAAAAACGAAATACATCTGGTTTATGTTCACCAGACATCAGGAGGAGTGAATCAAAACTCTGAAGTTGGTTATTTATAGCTATTTACAAATATTTTACTTTAAAAAAAATATTCAGAACAGGGAAGATTCTTTTCCTTAGCGACTCTAAAAGTTTTTCTTCCCCTCACATACTGTGCCAAGCAAGAGTCTTATTAAATTTTCCAAGTTCTCCAGTACATAATAGTTAAATGTTTTTATGTCAATTAATATTGACAGGAAGTCAGTTTGAACAGCATTGGAAAATGGAAGTAGTTGGCAGAACTAGCTAATTTCACTGAATTTCCTTCTGCTAAAAATATCTCTAAAAGAAGCTCTCCTTTTGAGATACAATGAATGCTTGTTTGACTGTAGTTTAGAATTGATGGTGACTCTTGTCCTTTAACCGAAAGAGCCTGAAAAATACACATAACCTTTTGAAACATATTTAATTTCCTCTGTACTATATGTAATTATACTTATGCCCACCAAAAGTTTACATACATGTTTGACTTGATGTGTGTGAGTAACCCCATCAGCTTGAATGATCTGCAGTAGAGGTCATGTAGAGAAACTTATGTGAAGTTGAGCATTTGATTTCTTTCTAGGTACAATTAAAGTTACTGCTAACAAAGGCGGTGAAATGTGTGCGGATTATTTGGAGCGCTTGCACTGCCGAGCTGCTTTCAGCAGCACTAATCTCCAGCAGTCTTTCCTTTCTGAGGCTTGTTCTAAACCTCCTCCAGCTGCTGTGCACATAAGAAATGAAACAAATCTCTTGGTGGGTCCTGAATTTGATTAAATTGAAAGCTCAAGAGAGCAGCAGCCCTTTTGAGTATTTCTCTCTTCGGGGACTCGATGAGGAGCAGTAGCTGTTCTGGCACTGCTGCAGGTCTCTTTTCTGTGCATTATCAGAATTCAGAAACTCTGTTAGTTCTTGATTCCTTTGTGTTACTGTTTCATAATGAAAACATGTTGTCAAGCCTTTCGGGCTCCCGCCCTTTAATCAGCTGTGATTTTGCATTGGGAGTCATTACATTTCCTATTAGTGGCGTTTTACAAGCGTGTAGATTATACATTGCTGAGATGAAGTTTTTAATATAATCTGGTGAGGTTAGTAATCTTGAGGAGAGGTCAAATTAATGGATGATGTAAAAGCCGTGTGGAAATCTTAAGGATACAGTAAAGAACTGGCTTGTGCTGCTTTAGAAAACTCAACAGTGCAGAAGATTTCCAAGTTAAAAACTGTTTTTGCTTGCTGCTGCTAGCATTCAACCATGGTCCATTACAACAGAGGTGTCCAGAATACAGCAACTGGAGGCAATTTGGGGCTTCTTTTGGGAGGGAGAGGTTTTCTTTGGTGTGGGGTTTGTTTTTTTTTTTCTCCTATCGTGTTGGTTGCACACTTGGTGATGCTGCAGCAGTAGTGAATCAGGGTGAAGGACAGGAAGGTACCTCCTGAGACAGGTTCTCTTTTGAGCATTGTAATAAACATCTGGATTTGCAGCTGGGGTAAAGTGCCTTGCCCTTCTGATCATTTTTAAATAGTTTCTTTGCCTTTTCAAAAAAATACAAATGAATATATGTAGAGAGCAAAGTGTGCAGCTTTGTGTTCTCCGTGTACATTTTTGTATTTGAAGGTAAGCATACACAGCATGACCACAGTTAAAAATGGTTGCTTAAGCTCTGCTTAAAAATGTTTGTTTTTATAGTGCTTGCTGATGGCTTAAATATGCAAAATATTATTTAATTGATTTTGATTACAACCTTTGTGAACTTGTGCAGAAGTTGTAATGCCAGGACAGTGATACAGCTCCTGTGGAGGTTTTAAGAGTGTTTAAATAAACTGCTGGAAAACAAGGGACCTTTCTTTAGCAGTGGATTCTACATATCAAAGCTAAAAGGTGGACTAATACGGTGACATGAAATTATTGCTGCCATTGATTGTTTCTTTTTCTTCCACAAAGATACATTCAAAAATCTTTCCACATTACTCAGAAGCATGAAGTTCTTAGGCATGTCATGTGTTTTGAAATGAAACATGAAGAAAAGCTACTTTCCATGATGCATGATGAGTTTTTAAAAATGTAAATGGGTCTTTATAGGTCTCAGACATCTGTTCACCTATTAGGCTGCATTGTAGTCATTGAGGGGGAAAGTTCAAGGTATGGTAAAGATATATTTTGTCCTACTCCCAAGAGAAATTTCTTCATCATTTTGCTTATCTTGAAGCATAATATAGTATTTCTTCTGGGCTTTTGGCTGACTTTTTAATAGGTATATTTTTAAAATCCTTGTGCTTGGTTCTTCAAAGCACAAGTAGGTGGTGAGAACATTCTGTTTCACATTAGAAACAGAGACCTGTGGTTCAGAGCTGGTCAGAGGAGAGGTCTTAAGGCAAAGTGTTTATGTTACTGTAGCATATTAGATTTTACTGTAGATTGAACTGAGATTCTTTTGTGCTGAAAGAATAAGCCTGTGCAGTTTTGTTTGAAGAGGCAGGCCCTTAAAATTATAGCAGGTATTTATTGTCTTGATTGGACATTAGGGAAGAGAGAATTTACATTGATGACCAGGGGGTTGTTGTAAAAACTAGGTAAGATGTAAGATGGTTACTCAAATGTAGTACTAGAAGCAGTATTGTGTTTAAGAATTGTGATTTTTGTTCCCTCACGTATACTAATTAATGCAGTTCTTGTACCACAGTGGGTCTTGGGAGCAATATGTGTAGTATTTTTGGTTTAGCCTTGGGTGTTTCATTGACATTTGAACAGAAGGACAAATCATTAACCTGAGTTAGTGAGCACAGGCTTGATGTAGAAACACTCAATATTTAACTGGAAGTTTTATATTTACACTAACTTTGGCTTCTCTTCTCTATGTTCCAGAAATACTAGTACGGAGCATTTGACCTGATCTCTACAGCTGAATCTCCTGATAGCAGGATTAGGAAAGAGTGCCTTCAGAACCAATATGTAGCAAATGGGTGTCACACCCCTGAAGCTCCTCCCTGGGTTCAACACTTGCATGTTTTAAGGATCCTAGTTGCCTCAGCATTGAATTGTTCTTGTGGACTTCAGAAACAGATTTCATGTGGTGCTTGCTGAACGTTGAGTCACCATGAGTAGTAATCTAGGAAAAGAAAAGGACTGTAAAGAGAAGGATCCGAAAGTCCAGTCGTCAAAAGAAAGGGAGAAGGAGGCTAAGGCCTCTGGAGGGTTTGGGAAAGACAGCAAAGAAAAGGAGCCTAAGACCAAAGGGAAAGATGCCAAAGATGGAAAGAAGGACTCCAGTGGCACGCAGCCTGGGGTAGCTTTTTCAGTGGACAATACGATAAAAAGACCTAATCCTGCCACAGGTACTCGCAAAAAATCCAGCAACGCTGAAGTGATCAAAGAGCTAAATAAATGCCGGGAGGAGAACTCCATGCGCTTGGACTTGTCCAAGAGGTCTATACACTTGCTTCCATCAGCTGTCAAAGAGCTGACGCAGTTGACAGAACTTTATTTATACAGTAACAAACTGCAGTGCCTACCGGCGGAGGTGGGCTGCCTGGTGAACCTGGTGACGCTGGCGCTGAGTGAGAACTCCCTCACCAGTTTGCCGGACTCTCTTGATAACTTGAAGAAGCTGCGCATGCTCGACCTGCGGCATAACAAACTGCGAGAAATCCCCTCGGTGGTGTACAGGCTGAGCTCCCTGGCCACCCTGTACCTGCGCTTTAATCGTATAACTACTGTGGAAAAGGATATCAAAAACTTGGCAAAGCTCACCATGCTTAGCATACGAGAGAACAAAATCAAGCAACTACCTGCTGAAATTGGTAAGTGGTTATACTGAGCGAAAGTGTGATGCTGTGTTACCTTCACTTTGCAGTTCGGTTAATTGTACATAAACTGTCACTTTTCCAACTGCAGTTCATTTAAAACTACATAAATTGGTGCTCTTGATCATACTCTTCCGCTGTTAACTTGAGAATAGTCAATACCTTGTATATATATATTTTTTTTTTAAACAACAAAAGCCCTTTTTCTTCATCTGTCACGTTAAAATCAGATATATCTTGTTTTCCTTGTTGCTTTATACTTTCACATGTGTCTTGACAGCCCAGATGGTTTAAAAAAGAGATACAGGGGCACTGTTTATTTTAAGGTTTTTTTTATAAATCGTTTATGAACTGTTGCAAGTTAAACACATTATGGGCATGTTACAGAGGGGTGTGACCACAATTATACAAGGTAGAATAGGTAGCTACATGGTATTACCATGAGCAAGCTGTTGGGTGCTGTAACAGTTAATAATCTAGGTTAATGATTTGTGCAGGTGTCTGTCTTTTATAGGACATGAATATATTAATACATGGACTCTGATGTGACCAAATGTTGTACACATGGCTGATGATTCTTATGACTTTGTAATGAGTAATATTGGATTTTCCAAACATTGTTACAAAAGTTCAAAAGATGCTGAACTAGTATGAAAGTGCATTATTAATTTCAATGGTTTATTTCACAAAATGTGCTGGACAAGCTGTATAGCAAGAGCTTCTGTGTTGTTCCTAATACATTCTGCTTCACGGAAAATATGTCTTTGTAACACTGTTCTCAAGCAATATTTGAACAATGTATGTGCCCTATAAAAGTGTGATTCTGTTAATCATTAGGTTTTTTCCTATATATCACCGATTTTTAAAATGCAAGCATAGTTTAACCCTTTTGGGGGATGGGGGAACATAAATTTCATGCAGTTAAGGAACTGCTTTGAGTTTCTTCAAGTGTGAAAAACCCTTGTGGAAATCCTTGTAACACAGTGAGTAATAATTCCCATGCCTGTTTCCAAAGGCTGCTGTGGGACTTTTTCCTGTTGTCCAAGCCCTGTGTGAGTGTGTTACTACTGAAGTGGCCCTCTGGTCACTCATTTTGCAAAGCTTGGGAAATGCTCGTTTGTGTAGCTGATAGATCTTTCTCAAGCCAGCAGTGTTTGCTCTTTATCTTGCATGTTGATATGAAAGACACATAAGAGAACATGTTTGTGATTGTGGGAACCCCTGGACGTGCCTGAAACTGCAGATCCAGTGACCAGCAGTGCCCGGACAGAAGGGTTTGTCCGTGGTCACAGGAGTGAGGAGATGCAGTGGTGATGCCAGCTGCTGGTCTGAGCCTCTGGCCCCTGTGGCAGCTGCTGGGGATGGGTTCTGCTGGAGCCACAGGAACGCTTTTTGCCAGGCAGAAATGAAATGGTTGATGTGGTATGTTTTCTGATGTGATTTTTGAGTTGTCATGAGCATCTCAGAATCCTTTGAATTTCCCCTGGGAGAACGAAGGATTTACAATTTTCACCTATTTTGACACTTCAGTTTAAGTTCAACAGTCTTGTTGAGTTTTTTACTGATCAACAAATCTTACTGGAAACCACGGGGCTGATGTTTACAGAAAACCCAGCACAATGCGTGTTTCTACATTCATTGAAGAAATTGTGGCCAATTTAGCTGTTATACAATTGTCAATATTGTACCTGGTTCTGTTTGTGGCTCAGTTATTAGTTAATCTTGCAAAGAGCCATCTTCTGAGGTTCAACTAGGGATAGTGCTGCATAAATTTAAATACCAGTAGTGTGTGAAGAAAAGACTCGTGTGAGGTGTTAGATCTGAGTGTTTGGTGTTGTGCTTTAGAAACTTCTCATAGGTGTGTTTGATACTGCAGACATTGCTGTTGCTGAAACCTCTTTATTTCTTTTTTGAATGTGGTTTACATTAAAGTATGTGATGTCTGTATGTGTTTGTTCACAGTAGTCTTGAAAGAGATCATGTGCAACTGCTTCATGGGAAAATTAGTAGGTACTTGTGTCATGAACGTGTGACTCGTTTCTTTCTTTTGTAATTTTTATTGTCTTGATATGTGTACAGGCAGTGTTCTCAGTTCTTTGTAAAAGCCTAGCTTGAGAACATTAACTACTTGAGTTCTGTCTTTGTATCCAGCAGTTTGTCCTGCCTTTATTTGAACTATGATAGTGCTCATGTTCCTTGTTATGGGTCAGCACCTCATTGTGGAAGGCCTTTTAGAAGCACAAGTGCAAGACAACTGTCCCCCTTATGAAGAATTTCAAAGGGAAACCACCACGTTCAACAGCATCCTTTTTTATTCAAAGTAAATTTCACAGACTAGATTGCCTGAAATTGAATCAGGTGAAAAATAAAATTAATGGTGTTTAAGTAACACAAATAATGTAAACTGCCAAGACTCATAGTACAAGCCCTCGAAAATCTTTTTCATCAGAGTAAAACCAGATAAGATAGTTGAACTTCTGTAATTGGTTTCTACTCACTCACTTTAATATTAATTTTTTTATGAAATAATTGAGTTGAAAACACAGCTGAAAAATGAAACTACTGAGAACTGTATGTCTGACTTTCCAATAGAATTTGTTTAAAGAAACAAATGTTTCTCTGTGTCACATAGGCAATTCAAAAAAACTCTTCCCTTTTAAGTCTCAATGCTTTTAGTCCCTTGTATGTTTTATAATCCAGTATATAAATACTATAAACTACCAAGCAGTCATATTATCAGCTTGTAAATAACACAGAAAGTTTTGTTGCTGCAGAGCGGGAAGTAAAATGAAACCATTATCTTCTACAAAGCAATATCATGCGGAGCATTTCAAATTCTTTTTAAAAATGCCCCATTGTTCTAAGGCCTAAAGCTCACAATGGCATGCTGATGTGCTCGTTCATATTTTTAAAAATTCAAAGCTTATGTAACCTGCTGACTTGTCCAGCAAGGAAGAGTCCTGCAGCAGTTAACTACGATGTGCTCATGTTGCTGATCTGGTGCACACTGTGCTAAGAATCCTGGGTTTTCTTTACTTTGTCTTTTGAAAGTACATGTGCTACAAAAGGTTGGTCTGGATAAAAAGAAAATTAAAGATCCAGACTTCAGTGTGAAAAACGTTGCTATTGTTCCCTCAAAAAGGAATTGGCATTAAGTCTTATCCTGGTGCTACAGACTTGTGATGGATTTCACTGTTACTAAACAAAAATTTTCAGGTTTTTATAAGAATAAATGGCCTTCCAACTTTAGGATCTTGTTTTAAAATAAAGGATCATCTGATTTGTAAGTAATCATCCCATTGCTTTTCTAGGAATCTTTAGTCTCCAGCTTTATTTTCCTTCTACTCTCATTGAAATAAATTGAATGTAAGGACATTTAAGTGCTCTGATAATTAAGAACTTCCTTCCAACACCCAGTATGTCTTTGAGTTGTTGATTTTTGTGCCAATGATGTTCTGGTGTTCTTAGATGAAGCACTTTCCCTCTGTTGCCTACATTTGTTCTCAAGTGGCCCTGGAAACTGCTTTACACCTGACCTATTTAAGATATTTGTTGTTTTGTGGAAAACCTGGAAGAGGTGAACCTACCAGCTCTGAGCTGCTGGGAAATAAGCTGGAGTTTGGTTCTGTTTTGGACTTTCAACTGTCTTTATAGTTAAACAACACAAACTTTAGTTAGGTGGCTACAATTGAGGAAAAGTTGCTTTGCATTTAAAACAAGCATTTTAGTGAGAAAGAGGAAGTGTTATTAGCTATAGTTAGTAAACAAATGTATATGTTTCTGGTCTTTTTCCCCCCCAAAATTAAGCATTTCTTATTCCATTGGACCAGTTGCTTTATTATAGGTAGGTACCTATATATATAGGTACCTACCTATAATAAAAGTACCAAATAATTTCTGCTTGTATTTATCAGTCTTCTCTTAACACTTTTCTAGCAACATCCATATTGCTTCTACATTTTTAATGCAATTTGAAATTATTTCAGTCGACTGTGTGGTAAGCTGAGGTCTTGGTATGCATTGTTGTATTTTCAAATATAAACATATTTGTTTGAATAAGATGTAAAAATACTTAAATACTTTGTTTTGGTTTTGGTTTTTTTTCATCTTTAGCCAAAAGCTCTGCAGATGAATTAGTGGGAGTTTTCATGAAATGGATGGGCTGATGTATAACAGCTTCATGGTACTGAAATTGGCAGTATCCACTCCCCTCCTGGCAGCTTCCCAGATGCTGCTTCTGTTGCCTGTTGCTTTGGGTAGTTGAAATCAGCGTAGTTCCAGATCAGCCTGGAGCTGGTGTGGGAGGAGGAGTGGGAGAGCTTGAACTGAGCAGGGAGAGCAGGACCACGCTTGGCCACACTGAGCTGTGGGATCAGCTGGGCTGGCTGCAGCTCACCTGAAGCCTCTCAGGTAGGGTTGCTCTTGTTGTATATAAGCATGTCAAGTACACTGCAGGTGCTTTGAGGAAGGGTGGATTGCTGTCTGCTGAGAGCTGTTAAAAATGCATCAGATTACGTTTTCAGGATCTTTTTCTCCCTTTCTCTCTGCTTTCCATGTTTTGTACCACGGAAACGGGTGTAGCTTATTGGAGTCCTGGTACCATTAGTTCAGCTGCACCTGAAACAATTTTTTTAATGTTTTTATGTATAGTGGTGAGGATCCACTGATGAGAGTTTCTTGATGGTGAAGCTACTCTATGTTCTCTCTCACAAATTGCATCATACCTAACAGTGGTGGAAAATTGTTTGAGTGCATCTTGCCCTGTATCCTGGTTCTGACTCTAGCCCTAAGCAGATGTGCATAGAAACAGAATAAGTTTAAGTATGAGGCTTAACCTGACTCCTTGCCCACATCCAGCTATTTTCGTATCAGGGATTTCCTGGGTCTGGTGCACCTTGTTTCTTTAGTAATTCTCAGTACACTCTTCTTTCAAAGGCTTGGCCATTTTTTCCTTTAAACTCCTATAAGTGCTTTAGCAAGGTCTTCAAGTTTGCTTTGAATCTTGTTCCTGACCATAAAGGTCATTGTTACACAGATGTTGAATATATATATATACACACACATATATATACACATACACACACAGACACACACACCAAGAGCAAGGCAAAACTTACCTGTTCACCTACCTGTTAGATTTCTGGTGGCATCCATGAAATAAAACCTTAATGGAAAGTTTTCCATGTGAAGACTTTGCCAAAAAACAATCTGGAGGGATAATTGTGGGGATGAGGTCACAAGGTGGACATCAGCTTCATCTCCTTATCTGGTAAATTGTCCATTCCACTGAGATCAAAAAGTGGAAGATTAGAGTGGAAGAATGTGAATGCTTTGGTGAGTCAGGCAGTCAGCATGAGAAGGATGGAAACCAGAGGAATTGCCTTGGGATGAGGCCAAGCAAATGTTTCAGTTTGCAGGCTGTTACTTAAGCAAGCCTTTGAATTTCTTATATTTGGAGTTTTATTGCATTCCTCCATGTTGTGTTGAAGGAATTGTTTTGCACAGTCAAGTTGATAATATTTTCTTTGCAAAGACAAGGTTGCATCTTATACCAGTTTTGAATATTTTTGTCATGTTAGTTCACACAACTGAAATAGAAATAATATTGTCAACATGGTTGAAATTACATTTACATAGATTCTGCAAGTTTCTTGAGACTCCAAATACTGTGTTTTCTTTCTCTGAATACAACTCTTTTTCTGGGGAGAATCTGGTCAGGGCTGTTCTGCAAGGGAAATATTTTTAGAATGTAGTTCGGGGAATCTGCCTACACCAGACCAGGAATGTCTTTGAGACTCTCTTCTGTTCTTTTCTTCCCCCACTACCCAATATTTAGATCATTTGTGGTTTCTTCACTGCTTCAAAACTCTTTTCCATAACACTTGCACCTGTTTTGTTTTCAGTAATATAGACAGTGGACCAGATGTGCAGCCACATTAGTTCAGGTTTACTCACGCCATGCTGAATGTGGTCCCCCCTTGTTAAACAACTCATTAGTTGCAAAGCTTTGCAGTGTGATGCTCTAAATTTCATTTCCCCTTTTTTTTTTTAGCAGACTTGATAATATAGAGAAATATTTGTTTACATTATTTGTATCTAAGAACACCTTCCTGTGTTTCATCTGTTTGAAGGAAAAAAATTATATTTCTGGGCTTAAATGATGTGGTAATGTCTGCAAACAATGGTTGAGAATACTTTTATTTATTTGTATTTTAATGTGATAAAAGCATGAAGTTTTTAACAGGAGTGGAGTAAATATAAGCATTGAAGCATGTGTGCTGCTCTCTAAAAGTCAGCGATAATGACTGCTTATTTGTTCCAGTTCTGGTGGTTTTCTTGAGCTGCAGGAAAAGTTTAGAACTCCTTTTGACCAGCTTCAGCTTTAGTGTCTGGGTTCTGATTCTTGTGAAAGCTTTTGTGGGGATGCAGTTTGGTCTTGTCAGCTAGTCAAATTCCCCCTGATTACATTTTCTTCAGACTGGCTTTAGGATAATGATAAAATAGTCCTGCTTTTTGATCTACTTGCAGAGCTTACTGGGATGATGTCCCAAGTGTAATTCCAGTAGATACTGACAGCTTGTTAGAAGTCCAGGGTTAGGTGTTTTTTGGTTTTTTTCTTTTTTAATCAATGCTGCGATTATTTTAACTGTTTGAATACTTTCATAAGTACTGAACAGAGGGAAAAAAATCACTTCCCTCAGGCTGCCCTTGCTAATGCAGCCTGGAGGGTGGTTAGCCTTTATTATTTGAGAGCTTGTTCCACACTCAGAATGGACGGGATCCAAATATTACGCCAGGTTCAGCATCACCAGGACCCCCTGGCTCTTCCCTGCAGAGCTGCTTCTCACCTCCTGGTGCAAGGTTGTCTCTCTTTATAGGGCTATTCCCTGCTAGATGAAAGATTTTGCCTTTGTCTTGGCACTCAAATGAGGTTCTGGTGTCCACTTCAAATCCTGTCTTGAGCCCTTGCTAAGACATATTTCTACATTTTGCATGTTTGGGATTTTGTTTGAACATGTTTTTAATTTTATTTGTGTTTGTTGCTTTCAGTTGTAAGCAATAAATGAAAAATCTGCTGTTGTGTCTTGTTGAAACTTGTTTTAGAGCAGATTTTGAGCCTTCTCAGGTGAGCTTTACTTCTGTGTTTTTGAGTGGTTCCCACAACTAGATCCTGGTGTGCATTCTGCAAATTGTGAATAATATTACTGTACTTATTTCTTACTTATATGAGTATTTTAACTTTGGTAGTCACTAAGTCACTCATGACCATATTAAAATTGCATTCCTTCTCCTTAGTAACTCTTCTGTGTAAGTTCCAGTTCTGCAGTAATAATTCAGAATAGCTCTGACTGCTTACCTGTTCTTTGGCTGTTGGTAATGCAGAACAAAGAGCTCAGGCTGCCTGTCACAGTGAAGTACTTGGATCTCATAGACAGGCAAAATATTCTGAAACTGGAAAATTGTTTTTATTTTTTTCTAAAATCAGGAAATTTGTCCCAAAGACTTTTTGTAGACTGAAAAATAATTCTTCCTTTTTATTTTTTCTTTTGCCAGCAGAGAGCCAAGTGCAAGTTGAATAACTACGAAAGTTATGGGAACTGTTTGTAACTTGTTCCCAGCATTGCTAATTTTGGATAATTAATACTTACAAATTAGCTTACAACCAGTGTTCTGACACACCAGCCTGAAGTCCCACTAGTATTTGCATTCTCCTCTTCCTTCTACTTTCCATAAGAGTCTTGATCCTCCTGCTGTGTCATCTGGCCCAGGATTTATCATGTTGTGAAGGATTTCATAATGTTCAATCTGCTTAAGCATGGGCAGGCATGTCATTAATCCAGTGGAAAACAGGCTACATTACAAATTGTGTTTGCCATCCAAGAGTGGTGCCCACGACTGAATTAGTGATTGGAGACACTGAAGCCTCTTTACTATTGACCTATATACTCTCTCCAACTGTTAATTTGTGCATGTTTCAATGTTTTTTGATGAAGCAGTATTTTGTGTTTTAAATGGCCAAGAAGAACTTTCAGAGTTTTGTAAGTCAGGGCATGTAACCTGCCTCTCTTGTCATGATAGGCTTTCAAATTTGGCCATGAAATGGGGCTGTAATTCTGCCTCATTATGCTGAAAATGTTAGTCATTTCATTGTGCTGGTTTTTTTAAAGCAGGTATATTTAGCATTGTCATACTATAACATTTATTCTTCGTGTGTGTGAGAACAACAGTGAGGTGATTGCTCACGCCACCTTTTTAAATGATTGTTGAGGTGAATACATAGCTGTATTTTTAACAATTTTTTTTCTAATGGGAGGTGGTTGGAGTCTTCACAAACTATCTTCTCTGAAAAATGCATTTGAATTGTGATTTTTTTTTTTGAGCCTTTTAACATTTTTAAAAACTACATGCTAGGGTGTAACTGACTGTTTTGCAAAGGTTATTTATAGAGAAACTGTTTTATGTTTTTCAAATGGGCATTGCTCCTACTTTAAAATCTTTTATTGTCAAGCCAGCTAGTACATGCAATTCCTGTCTGCTTTCTTGGCAGACTTTGAGCTTTAATTGCTTTTTTTTCCTTTGCAATCACAGTGCAATATAGTTAAAAAAAAAAAAGGTAAAAACCTCTCCCCCAAAAAACAACTAACTCCAAACCCTAGCACCTTCCTAGTTTATTTTTTAGTTGTTGTGAGGGTGCTTATCCCTTCAATGCAGTTGCAGGTAGTTTATAGAGAATCCTTTATTCACTACTGTGAGCTTAGAACTTGTCTGTTTTGGACATTACTTGTAGCAAAAAGAGTTACTTCATTTGACCTGTGGTTAGTATTTCCCTTTGCAGTGCTCGCATTATTGTAGGGATTTTGGGTGTTTGAACAGTGTTTTAGTGAAGTGACGCAGGAGTTGTCCACATAATGAAAAGGAATGGTTTTTTCTTCAGGAAATTGCTTTCTGGTTAAGGCTGATTTTGATCTGCTGCACATTTCTAGCTGACTTATTTCTGTTAAATCAAGATAACAACACGTTTCAGCAAATTTTATGTAGTGCACAAAAAATTGCAAATGTTGATTCTTTTACTATGAGTAAGATCATGAGCTCCTTACTCGTTAGACATTTTTGTTTTTGGACCTGAGCAAATCTTTGCTTTAGGAAAACTTTCTTTTTGATTTTGACATATGCCTCTTACCCTGGCAAAGCAAAAACGCCAGATTTCAGTTGTATCTTGGTGAAGCTTATTTTCCTTTTTTTTTTTTTGAGGAACATTTCCTCAGTACAGCTGCCACTCTTCAGACAATAGGGAAGGACGCTTTCACTGAAACATCAGCTCCTGGGAAGAGCATTCTGCAGATGGCCTCCAGCTTGGCCTCTTTGTACTTGCAGCTCATTATTTGTCGTGTGGACTGCTCATGCCATGTGTTTGTGCTGGTGCAGCTCCTGACAGAGCTGCTGTTGTGAGCGGTGCCGTGCACAGTGTGGCCATTCACACTGGGGGAGCTCAGTGTGGTCACTCAGCCGGGCAGGGAGCTGCCCCTGGTGTGTGGCTGTGCCTGCCATGCCCCCAGCCCTTCTCCTGCCATGGCCTAGGGTGTGTTCAGCACTGCTGGTCACATTCACTGGGCTGTTGCTGGTGCTCAGAGCAGAGAGCTTCTCACCCAGGAAAACAGAGCTTAAAGGGAAGACAGGTTCAGTGCTGACTGACCACAGGACATTACTAGCATTGGTTTGTAAGGGACCGGACCTTTTATTTCCTTATTCCTCTGTTTTCCTACACTTGATCTTCTAAGCTACATTGATTCCTCCCTTTCCCATTCCTTGAAGATTCCCTAGTTGCCATCCCTAGCTGATCTTCCTTTTACCTCAGAGTAGGTGTTCAAGCCCCACATGCAGTGACAGCCCTCAGTAACCTGCAAGGTGCTCTGAAGAGCCTTTCCATTTACACACCCTGCTGGGTCTCACACGTACTTGGGCACCCAGGATTTTGGTTCTCAGGGCACAGCTGCTCCTTTGTATGCCTATGCATGTGAAAATGTCAAAAACCTTTTCGCTCAGTTGATTAGAGCATGGTGCTCATGACACCAAGGATGTGGGTTTGATCTCCCTGTGGGCCATTCACTAAAGAGCTGGACCTGATCTTGATTTCTGAGTTAACCTCTTTATATGTGTACTGTTAGGGTTATGAAGTAATTCTGAGACTTTCATTCATTTCTATCTCAAATGTGGTGTTCAAGTTGATAGGCTGGGTTCATGCTCTTCACTTCTGCAATCTGAGTCTATCACATCACCTAAATGTTTTTCACCTTGTTGAGCATACTGGATGTAACATTTTTTTTGCCATACATCATGGAGAGCAACAGGAAAAATGTACCTTGAGTGATTTTTGTTGACTTGCATGCTCTCTGTTGTGTCTCAGTAATTCAAGTTAAAGTATTGAAAAAATTTTAGTGCCAACAGCATTTCATCTCCCCTCTCCTTCTACCCTTAGAGGGGACAATAAACCCATTTTGATGAAATGCTGTCAAACTATAAGTATCTTTGTGTCCAAGAATAAGATTCCTTACTGAGCAGTGTGAATTAAAAGCTGAATATTTCTGTATCTCTTGAATCCCTTTCCTTAAGTCACTGTGCTTCATGATGGGGCTTTAAATTTTGATTTCTGCTCTAAAGTCTAAAATTTGTTGGACAGTTCTCAATCTGTTTTAACATTCAGTATTTTTGTTAAATGCTTACCAGTTTTGCTTTTTAAAATAATGCCTACATCTTTAATCTAACACTATTAGGTATGGCTATCCAAATTAAATTAAAGTGATTGGTTGCCCTTAATTTTCTAGAGAGACATAGGTATTACTTTTCATTATTTTTCCTCCTCAGGATTAGGTAGTAAGATGTTTGTTTCAAACATTTGGCTTGCTGTTGTCAAAGATATCAGCAGGTGCAAAAATGAAGTGAAGCACATGTTGCTGCAAAACCCCCCAGCATTTCTTTGACTTCAGCAGATGTAGAGTGGGAAGAGTCAAGTAAATGAGAACTCAGCGCAATGAAATGGAATTTATGCCATATTTCAAATTTGACATCATTGGTTAAGATCTGAAGTGAAAACAAATGAAAACAGCAATCATGAAGTGGAAACTACTGCCCCAACATATGTGAAGGTTCTTGAGTTACCTTAGTAAAATTTTGTGAGGCTCTTTTTTTGTTTGTTTAAAGGGAGGGATGTTCAAGTCTTCCTCAAGCTTTTCTTCCTCCTATTGCATTCTGCACTTTGCCCACTTTTTCCGTGAATAATAAAGATGCCATTGCCTCAGGCCATTAACTCTTGCTCAGTTTTTTCTTACATTTGCTCTCTTCTGCATGGTAGTGGCATGGACATGTGTGGGTTATGCAGTGCTGGGTACAGCACATTTATCTGTTGCCTGGACTACACTCGATTGCTGATTTAAGAGAGGGGACAAGCACAGTGATGGAGTAGCTGCCTGAGCACCAGCTTTACATTTCCATCTTCTTAGTTTCTAGCAAAACATCCCACTTTGGGTTAATTAGTGCAGGAAATAAGATATAGTAGCATATCAGTTATATATTAACAATCTAAGAAAAACAGAATAATGAAGCTTTGAGGTTGATTTTTTTATTGGCCTTTCCACAATTGTTCCGTGATATGTGGTGAGTGTTGTGGCTACATGAAGTCTGAACTCTGTACAGAGTCTGAATTCATAGTATTTTATGATTTATTAAATCACCAGTTATGATTATCTGCTGACCTAATGAGTAGACACTCTACACGTCAGAACTCGCCCAGGATAATCCTGCAGGCCTGCTGAGAAAATCCTTGTGTCAGAGATACAATGCTGAAGCTTAAAAATAGACATTTGCTCCTCAAAAGGAATTTGCTACTCTTCCAAATTTGTAACTCACTGAGTCATGCTCTAATATACAAATGCAGTGACCTCATCTGTACTGGAGAGGGTAGAGGCTGTTCAAATCATATGCATTAATTTCACCACCATCAGATCCAAAAAAATGTGAATACATACACCTGTATTAATGCACACAGTTGTTTTTTTCTTTTTTTTCAAGGTGAAGAATCTTTTGCTCAGAACAGTGTTTGACATAAAAATAGGTGAAACTACTGTTCAGAGAGTTGTGCCTAGCTATGCTTTTAAATTAATTTATAAAAGTCAGAAATGAAGCAGTTCTGTGTAAAGTGGCTCTAAACTCTACACAAATCCAAACCTTTTTCATGCTTAACAGATAAGCCTTTTATTTCAAACTTTTATTTGCTGTAGGTCTGCTTGCATACACACTTTACTAATTGTAAGTTGTCTTTTTTGTGATGACTAAAAATGTTTAAAAGTAGCATTCAGGACTTTGGATTATCTAGGTTGTCAGCCAGAAAATTTTGCTGTCTCTTAATTGTTTATTTTGTGTCTGAAAGTAATTTATGATATAAAAACAGATCTTAATTTCTCAAAATTTAATACAATTAATTTATTTAGTGATGTTTTAAACTTCTGGTCTGCCTGAAACAAGTGTAAGATGCAAGTTTTGTACTTGTATTCCACAGCTTGAACTGTCAGAATAAAATCAATCAATAAATAACATTTCTTTGGAGAATCTATTAAAACTTCGTCTGAGCTTTTCAAAATTGTTGATCAGGTTTTGTATCTGACTGATGAAATTATGAGCCTGTAATACCTTATTTTGTATGCATAACTTTATGGTAGCTGTTTTTCAGCTTATCCCAAAATCTGTGTGATTCTATTAATCTCTGTGTGGAGGTCATTGTCGAGAGCTGTACATAAAGTCCTTTATGTTTTGTTTTTCTGTGTGCTTTTAGGTGAGTTGTGTAACCTCATAACGCTGGATGTAGCGCACAATCAGCTTGAACATCTTCCAGAAGAGATTGGGAGCTGCACGCAGATCACCAACCTTGACTTGCAGCACAATGAGCTCCTGGACCTGCCAGAAACCATAGGTATGTGAAGAGGCTGGAGAAGAGAAAATAAATCACTATTTCAAAATGTGCAGTATAGGGGACTGAAATTTGAGAATGAGTCTTTGTTGGTAGCTGTGCAGTGACTGGTGCTCAGCTCAGCACAGCTTCAAACTTGGGATTTCATGCAAGGTGTGCTTTTATCTTAAATGTTACCTTAAATAATTTCAGAATGAGAGTTAAAATGAAAACATCCAAATCCATCACTTCTAAATCTTAAGATGTTTTGTGGTTATAAGCAAATGTCTACTGCTTGTTTGTTCATTCTGTAATGATACTGAGCATATAAAGAAGTAAAAGGTTCACTTATAGTTGAAGCGTAGTACTTTGGAAGATAATTTTAACTTATGTCTTTGCTTAAAAAATAATAGAACTAAAATCATAAATGTTTTAAATTAATTATGTATGTGTTACATTCTTTGGTGGAACATCTCAAAAATCTCCCAAGTCCACAAGGTCATCATGCTCTTATGCAATAGAATACAGAGAGTTTGCAACTTACATTGGGAAAAATAGACTCAGATAAACACAGTCCTGGTTGGTTTCAGAATCTCATATGGGATAAAGCAACAAAACGTGATTTTTCCTATCCCATTAAATTGGTTTTAAACAGATGGCAGAAAAAGATGGCTGCTGTGATTTAAAAAGACTAAAAAGAAGGCCATTATGATTTTAAGCTCTGTCACCAGAACATACTCAGAAGAATGAATGTTATCAGTTTAATGGTATTCAATGCTAAGCATTTATTAATGTACTTTAGTGCATAGTGAAGTGATGAACCATTTAATGACACTTCTAGCAGTAAATTGTTGAGGGTGAAGTTACTGTGGCTTTTGGTCGAGAAAGTTTGATCTGGGCAGAGTTTACACTGATGATGTATCCACTGGAACTAAACTTCCTTCCTGGACTGATGATATTTTTAAACTCTGGAGATCCCATTCCATCTGGAGTTTGCATCTAACTTACAACCATTCATAAGTACAGTCTTTATTTTTGTTGCTATTTTGTAAATCCTGCTGAATGTTGTTTTACATAACACTTATGTGTAGTGTATGTGTCATATTTAGGGAGTGAGTTCCCTGGATAAACTGTTAATTATGGGAAAAATTCCCTAAGCAAGTGTGAAATTTCCATATTCAAGGCTTATAGACTAATGCTGTTAATTCCTGTGCAGAGTAGTAGTAAGATCTACTGAGTTGTTTAGTGCCTGGTAGTCACAGAACTTTTCAAAGGACCAGAAAAATCTCATTTGTAATATGCTGCAAGACTGTACTTACCAGGAAAGGTCTTTGGGTAGGAGAGGCACAGTTATTAGGCAGTTAATTTGTGATAGATAGGAAATTGCTCACTCTGCAATCAAGATAATTTGGACTCACCTATTTCTTCAGAAAGTTTCTGTAAGCTTAGGTGGTTTCTTTTGAGTCAGGTTCTTACCTGGTTGGACTGGATTTCTATTTTCTTTGTTTAGTTTTTTCCTTGCATTGTCTTCATAATGTTTAGAAGTTACTTGCTTTTAAGTGTTGGTAACTGTCTCTTTACCTGCTTATCTGAGCCGAATATCAATGTTTTAGGGCTCAAGAAAGCACCAAAGACAGCTGAATAATGTTAGGAGACAGCAGTGAGCCCTCGTGTCGTTAACCTTACTCTAGTTCAGTTTTTGCTCCACTGGAAAATCTCTCTTATAAACAGTAAGTTTAAAAAAATAGTATTTAATTAAGAACTGAAACAGAAATCCATGTTTGTGCCTCATGTGGCTCGCAAACAGAATTTAACAGTGAAGGGAAAAACTTTAGGTTCCATCTTAAATGATAATGATCAGCCTACATTTATGCATGTTGCAGAAAAGGCAGCCGTAGCCAGTTCAGCAACATCAGCTTTATTTCTTAGTCATCGCAGTTTTGGTTCAACATACTAAAGCAAGTTGCAGCACGATTTTTAGATTACAGCTTGCTTTGTGGTTGGGATTGTTCAGTGAGAAACTCCAAGTACGGAGAGGAGCCCGGCGAGTCGATGGTGCGTGCGTGGCGTTGGGGCCTCTCCAGCTCTGCTGCACTTTGTGTCTCTCCCCTGCTCCTGGGTTCTGCCTGGTGTTGGCCACCACTGCCTTTTCTCACAGAATTTATGTGCTTCCATGTGTCAGGGCGCTCCTGCACGAGTGCTGGGAATGGTTCTCGGTTCAGTCAAACTCCGGGTTACAGAGCAGAGACAAAGCAGACCGAGCACATTTGCTCGTTATAAATATTTGATGTTCTGTGAGCCGTGAGCCTCCTGTTATGGACCAGACTTTCCATTACTGCCAGGTCTGTCCCCTCCCCCCCCCACTGACACCCTGTAGATGGAGGCCTCATTTTTTCTTGAGAAGGATGTTTTTGTCACGCTGCTTTGGAAAACAAACAGCCCCCTTTGCTTTCTATTTCGCCCTCCCCTCAGAAAGGACCCCTTCCTTCCTCTCCATCAAAAAACCCTCTTAAAGTAGCTGCTGGACTATCTAAACAAGTTTTGGTTCTACCACAGAAAGAGTTCAGAATCTGCCCAATTTTAAAAAAGCTTGTTTGGTAACTAACAACATGCACTGAAATGTGCTGGAGCTGTGAGAAAGGGACGTGAGGGTGACATGCAGGGGAGTGGCAGGGAGGGGATTATGCATCAGCAGTGATTACAGAGGTAGCAGAGCCAATATAGCCACTCTGTAAAAATACCAAGTTTTTTTCTCAACTAATGCTCTAGAAGCTTGCTTTTGTGCAGTAACAAATGTCGATTTTAGATATTCATTGTCAGGAAGTGATCTAATGCCTTGCTTTATAGATATTGGCTTAATACATTCATATCTGTATTTCTGTTGATTGAAAATTGTAAAGTACTTTTTCTATTAGATCACTTCCTGTAAGAAAAATGAGCTTTGTGGAATGGCTTAGCACATTCTGAGAGTCTCAAGCCCAGAATCAAAATCATAGTTGATCATGTTTAGTGTTTTTGTTGCAGATTGCACCCCCCACCCCTCCCCCCCGTGTTCTGGTGTTGTTTTTTTCTTTTAGAGGGTGGTGGAATTGTTAGCTACATTTATTTACACAGTGTCTTATCTCTGTATACTTAGCTGGCATGCTAATATATCCAAAAGTTATATAGAAGGAGGTGAACAACATACCATTTATGTTAAAATTATTAATTCAACTTTTGAGAATGAAAACAAATTTTGGGTGGAGTAAATTGTTTCTTAGGATTACAAGACAGCTTAGATAATTTTGTCCTGCAAATACCACATTGTGAGTGTTTCCTCTTTGAACTTTTAATTTTAGCATTCTGTACAAATGTGCTTACTTTTACAATTTCATATGTAAAAGCATAGAAAAACTTACTTGAGAAAGAACTATAATAGAAACAGTTACAGCTTTTAAAAACACCAGAGATTCTTCATCTGCTTTCTAATTTTCTAGTTTTGTGTGCTTACGTGTGATGTTTGATTATAGTCAAATGTGCCATATTCATAGACATCTAAGGCAACAGAGATTTTAATTAAAAAATAATAGTCAGCTGTAAATGTTCCAAAATTATACTTTAAAAACATAAAAAATTCTGTTAATGGACACACTTTCCAGTGTCTGACATAGCACTGTTCCTAAAAGATGGCTGGGAAAATGGGAGGTGTATTTACAGCTCTGCACTACCCTCCTCCCTTTGCTATGGCACTATAGCTCAGAAGCTGAAATCACAGCTTTCATGAAATGAAATAGTATTTATTGATTGATTTTTCTGGTTGAAATTGTGCTCCAAACCACACTTCTAACCTGTTTAACCCCAGTGTACCTCTGAGAGCACTGTTGTGCTCTTTAAACCTAAAAGTAGATAAAACATGAAGTGCTGACCAGAACCAGACGTGTGGAATTGGTATGGCTCAGCTTATGCAAAATTGTGGTTGAGAGCTTTAAGTCCCTAGAAGTAGAGATATTTCTGAAGAAATGTGAAACTACTTTTAAATGGTATTTAAAATTTGGCAGGTTTAGCAAAAGCAGGAGTCTTGTTCTGAAACGTCTGAGCACCTGCAGCTGCCTCAGTGATCAGGGGCAACGTTCAGATGTGACCAATGGGTTTGATGTTATTAATTACTCACTGTTCTGATGGAGCAAAGTGCAGAGGCTTCTGCTCCAGCTTTCACAGCAATATTCATGTTCTCAGCACTTAATCATGACCTCGTGCTTTGGTCAGTGAGCATTCTGTGCTTAGTGGCATCAAGCCTGTTTCCATAGGCTCACTTTGAGAGAGCTGATCAACATTCGGTGCTTTGTCCAAGGTTTTGTTCTTTGATTGTGCTGTTAATTAAACTTCTTTAATTGGATTCTGCTAGTGTTGGGCAATTGCAATAAGTTCAGCCTTTTCTGTATCTGATTGGAAGTAGTGGCTCCCATTCTTATACTCTAATTTTTGTATTACTGTAAGCCCTGTCTAGTTCTTGTGGTGGTCTCATAAAGGAAAATTTCTGGTTCTTGTTGCCTTCAATTCCAGACTTAGTAAATGCAAAGTAGTGAAAATGACTGGAAGATGTCAAGTGGAGGGTAAATGGGAAGTAAAAGCTCATTTTGTCCTCCAAGTTCATGAGGCTGTGAGGTGTTGCCTCACACCAGTGAAGATCAGCCAGTACTGCATGTGATGGGCAGGGGACATTTGGGTCTCGGTGTTAGCAAGGGTTGTGTAGATGCTAAAAGCTGACAGTGTGACATGGCAGTTATGCAGAAGAAAATCATAACAGTTGCCTCTACATTTGGGAAGTCACTGCTGAATCTTCCATCACTCTTCAGGAAGTTTCAGGGTGTTTTTTCCCTTTCCGTAGGTTCTTCTCCAGTACCTGCTGTTGGACAGCATTCAACTGCAGGGAGGATACAAAGAGAAACCCAGCTCTCCATAAAATAATTCTCACACTGCTTAATTAGCTAAATTGTGAAGATATATTTGTGTATTGTACATTTTATATGTTTGCTTTATATAGTAGGGAGGACTGAAAAAATTAAACACATCTTTCACTTAAGAAAGGTTAATGTTTTTATTGCATTGCCAGTTAGGTATAAACTGTTCGTAGAATATAATTTGCATTTATATAAATCTTTAATTTCCCAGAAAGGCATTAAACAGTCATTTGAACAGGAAAAAAAAAAAAACAAGACTACCAATGAAAAATTAAATTAAGTAAATTTCACTTTCTTTGTCTTACTGTATGCAGTGTGAATTGAGTAAAATGCAACGCTTTCATTCATAGCTTAAAATAAGGTCCAGCTGTTGTTTTTGTCTCTGTTGCCATGTGAAGTGTTTTTGTATTTTTTACAATTTTCAACTAATTATAATTTTTATGTTTTAATTAATACATCTCCAATGCAAACCCAGTATAGTTAAATGCATACGTACTGCTTTCAATAAAGGTTAGAATAGCTTCTAGTGGCTAGTTAATTCTGAGTTTATTGATTCAATGTATTTATGAAAATATTTTTTATTTTGTGTTTTGGTTGGATATTCATCCTGGTAAGGCTAGAGTGGGGCCATTTTATTTTAGTGAATTTATGTACCATCACACAATAATTAGATGCAAAGACCAATGTGTACGGATGTATTATAACTGCAGCTCAGCATTTTCGGAATGATTAGTATAGTGCAGAAAGAAAAAGCCTATAATCTTATTTTCTTTATGTGAGAAGCAGGCACAAGGGAAGAGTGATTCAAAGGAAGACATCAGAATTGAGACGAGCAGGTCTGTCAGTTACATGCATTTTGATGAACGCATATTAAATGAGTTTTAAGTTGAATTTTCATTGCTTAGAGAGTTTCAGAAACATGTCACTGAGAGTTTGTGCTCTCTGGCCTTATGCAGGTGTTGTGTGGTGCATGTTACCTGAGCCTCTGTTGCTCAGGTTTTGCAAGTTTCACGTGTGCATCTTCCACACAGTCAGCAGTGTTACAGTCTGGAGTCAGAGCTGGAAAACAACTGACTGCCAATATGGTCACAATTTAGCATTTTAATACTGATATAATGAGGGAAGACCTGTCTTTGGATGATATCATTTGACTGAAAGTACAGAGAGCTCTGCTCTCTTCAGATGGCATTTAAACCTGAAGGGATTGTAGAGACTAATTTTAAATTAATGTTACATAGCTTTCTGATAGATAACATCTTTATCAGAACTTGTAGACTGTGCAGAAGGAGGATGCTGTGCATTGGTTTGAGGAGGGCAAAAAATTATGGACCCTGCTGGCTTTGGTAATATGTGAATTTGATTTTGCCTCCTACAATTGCCTGCCTGGTATTTCAGGAGGTGTTGGTGACTGAAAAGAAAAATTAAAATACACTAAAAGTCACTTTACTGTTAAACCAGTAAAATTAAGCCAAACTTTGTATTGTGTTTAACTATACCTTTGTATTTGGAACACTGTAATAACATTTCATATTTTGGCTTTGATAGTTGGTAGCAATGATCAGGATGGGTTCTCATCTCTTCTGCAGTTCTGCTAAGAGTGGTTGCCCTCTCACGCCCATCACCTTTCTGTCCCAATTCCCAGTTTTTCTAGGGCATCAGCCTTTAGCCAGAGCACATTAAACATCAGGGATGCAGGGATTGTAGAAGGGATTTGTTGACTCTCAGATGATGATCAGTGACACAAGTTTAAATTCGTACAAACTTACAGGCTTCGGTTTAGGAAGAAGGTGCACCCAGACCAGGTGGATAATGACTGTGGGATTTTGTTCTTGTTTCCTCTGCAGCAAGATCTCTGAGATCTCTTTTGGGGTGTCTGGTTGGATCAGTCACTTTGTGCTGTTGCTCTCTGTTTGTGGAGTGCAACTGAAGGTTAAAACACTTTATCTGAAGCCTTTAGTTTTGCTCTACAGCTATCAGGGGAATTGGTATGCTTTCTGATAGGAGATTAGATTTAACACACCAACAGCTCCTTTCACCTAAAAGTCTGTTAAACAGTTAAAAAGTTTCACAGAGTTTGGCTGACATCTGGAAAACTAGTATATAGTACAAAGTGTGGTACAGGCATCTTCTGACTTAGGGCTATTTTAGACCAGGAGCCACTGTTGAAATACCTGAATGCAGTGTTTAATCTCTGTCCACAACTGCCCATCTCTAGCATGTCTATTATCTCCCATACAATCTGAAATTTATTTCATATTATCATCTTTGTTATTCTCATTGCAAGATTAATACCATGTGGTGTATTAAATTTAATTCATGTATGATTTTTTGAAAGTGACACCAAGTTTGATTTTTTTTTTTTTTAAAGTATTATTAATTTTGGCTGGACCTCTTGCTTTTCAGTTAGTTAAAAGTGACACCTGGTATCTCCTGTATGCAAACCAGCAATTTTTCTTTGCTAGGAGAAGATCCCTCAGTGAATTAAGCACATGGCACTCTATGAAATAACATGTGGCCATGTCAAACATGTTCTTTAGTAGGTGACTGCTCATTGTGTGCCAAGTTGAGTCAAATCAAAATCTAAGAATATTTATCCAAGTTAGACCATCTGAAATACTTAATAGTGCCATGTTGTTTGTAGCAAGTTCCTTCAATTTTCTATTGTGTGCTGAAGTTCATGTATATTGTTGATTATGATCTTAGAGGGTTTTGATGTGCACAGCTCTTATAAGTCCAATTTGTGTTTTTAACGTTACTGTACAAGTTTTCTCTAGTGAACAGATTTTTAAATTGTCTGATGCTTTTGGTTTATTTAAAAGAAAGCAACTTTCTGATTCTGATAGCAAATTTGCTCAATGAACTGAGATTCACATTAATAATGACCCTTCATCTAAGGATAGGGAATTCAAAGGATGATTTGAACTAAGGAGGGAAAGGAAGAGGTGTGGTAAATCTCAGATGAAGCATTTATCACTCTATTTAAAAAGTGCTGGTAGGACTTTGAATTAAAAATTTTTATTTCTTTATATTATTCACTTTACCAGTTCTTTTTTCTCTTGATTTTGAAATACTCAAAGAGATGTAGAGACCGCTTCAGGTGGTCTTTATAAAAAATACTGTTTTGTTAGCATGGTTTCCTGCTTTACTTCCTGTCTTCTCTTTGTTTTGGGATTGGCAAACACCTGGTTTTCCTTTGATTAATATTTTTGAAGTACCTTTAATAAATAATTAATTTAAACCATCTATTTTGGATCTCTTTTATTGTAACAGTTTAATTCAATATTTCTGGATTTGCATACTTCCAAGGATTTTTAATTCACTTCTGTGTAAACGAAGCAACTAATCCTGAGACAGATATAAAATCACTCTGGTGAAGGGGTTATTAATTCTGTGTTTAGGTTGTTTCAACCCTGAGAGCTGAGATCTGCTCAGGGGTGTTAATATTGTACTGGTGAGAAAATGCACCTGAGACAAGGTGTCTGTGAAACCTGATTCCCAAGAGTGACTGTTTCTGACAAAACTTGAACTAAAGCAATTTGTCAGTGACTTGCTTAGCCTGGTGTGAGTCTAGGGCTTAATTAGGCTTTGCAATCTTATTTTCAGAAGTACCAATGAATAAGGCCGTTGAGTTTACAAGGGTTTTCATAAAGGGCTCTCGAGAAACAAGTTGGAAGGGGTTTTGCTGGTTGCTTTTCCTGCTGGTATCTGCTTTTCACGTGTGGTTATCAAACTGTCACATGAACATCCAGTGCAGCGTTTTCTGAGTCATTACCTGTGAGGGGCTGTTTCAGAGGAGCTGCTGAGGTACGGCTTCAGTGGCAGAGTACAGCTGCACATGTCCTGATGACAGTGGGACCGAGCTGATGGTGCTCGGTGACCTGACCTGACCTGACAGCCCATCAGCTGTGCTGCTCCATCTCAGAAAGCAGGAGCTGAGCTGGCAGTGATGGGGATGAGTGCAAGCACTGTAAAGCAGCTCCAAACACGAGTATCAGCAGGGTAACCCTGAGCTCAGGAGCTCTGAGCGGCATCGTTTGGTGGTTCAGTGCACCAGGTGTGGTCTTGAGCAACTTATAGGAGTTTCTGTGGTAAAACAGTTTGTCACTTGGTTTTTATGTTAGCTGGCCCCTGGACCGTGGAGGCAAATGTTAACCTGGTATTGGTGCATTCCTGTTAAAAAGAAAAGTTAATTTGAACACGCTGGGTAGAGGGAAGAGATGTAAAGGTCATCTTGTTTTGTGGTGGTGGGACTAAGATCTGACTTGTCCAGCATGTGAAGATAAAAGCTGATAAGGGTTTCACACTTCTGTGCACTCACAGTGAGGTGCTCTATGCACGCCGAGGATGAAAAGATACCTGAGCCTTGTTGACAGAAGACTGAGTGGCTGTAAATGGGCTGTAAATAAATTCTGGCTTGAAATTAGAAAGCAGCTCACATTGCCTGCATCAGCTGGGCCCAGGACAGTGCTTCCAGGAGCACTGGATGTACTGATGCAGCTCCAGCTGAAATTTTCCCGGTTTTGTCCTCAGGAATAATTGTATTTAGTGCTGTGATGTGTAAAACAATCATAAGGAATGTGGTACACACAGGATGTGTCTTCTGTTATGCCTTTGTGTGTCTTTCCCATGGAGAAGAAAGATAACTAGTAAAGAAACAGTGATTAAGTTCTATTAAGAAATCCTACTTATGATAAGGAGAAATTACTGGGAGTTGCTATTTATGCCTCCTTTCTGATAATGTCATGAGGATTGCCAACGTGTGTCATTCTCTTCTTTACGGTACATTTTGACTCTCTCTAGTGGCTGCCTTGTTTCATTTTTCTGAAATGCTACATTGCTGGTAGGAAGAGAGCCATATACATACAGCCTGTGCTCACAATCTGGAGCTGGCACAGCAGTGTTGTATTGCTAAGCAACAGTTGGCATCACGCTGTCTACTTCCCTTTTCTGTTCATCCTTTTCGCCTGAAAAATCCAGATCAGCATCTAGCGCATGTTGTAGGTAGTGAAAAGAATAGTAGGTTTATATCTTATTTTGTGTAAAGTTTGTTGTTCGTTCTTTAGCAAAATATTAAATAACGATTCAGAGAAATACAGTCAGGGTGTGTTTTGTTCATCTGTAGGATGGCAAATCCTAATGATCTTGGAGCCTTGCAATGGAATGTTTTTTGTGTGAAGTGAGGCTGATTTTTTATTCAGGCAGAAATGCCTGATCTCATAAATACAGCATGGAATAGCTAAGTTACAGATAAATCTCTGTCTTTATTCTAGTGGACTGTAGGATCAGAATACGTCTTAATTATTCTCTTTAGTATGTATATGCATGGCAGGATTTAACAGGAAAAGATGAAGATTTGTGCACTGGAGTGCAATATTGATAGCTTTGGATTTCAAATGTTTTTTTCTGATTAAGTGAAGACTTTCTTTGCTGCTTCTATAAAAAATAATTTTATACTTGCTTAGAATCCAGCATTTTAAAAAATAGAACTCAAAATCCCAATTGAAGATACTACTAGTTAAGCAATGATGTGTAGCTACCTGTTTTGACTTTGTTTAGTTGTTGATGGTACTAAGTTTGCCAAGCTTGTTAGATAATTATCAGATATGCACTGAAAACTCATCCTCTTTTTTTCTTGATTTGTAAGATGTAGTTAATTTTTGTTCTATATTAAAGGGTTTTTGGGTTTTGGATTGTTTTCAGTTGCAGTTTTATGGGGGAACTAAGATTTCTGTTTTCTGCTCTTTTTTTGGTGCTTATTTTTGTTTTACTTTCACTGCTCTTGTGACTTCTGTGTTTCAAAAACTACAGCAAATCATACATTGTTTCCAGTTTCAAGTTTTTATTATCTACATTCCCAACTATTTGATGATGTAGGGGCATTTTTACTGTATATTTTGACCAGATTCAGGAAAGAGATATTTTGCTGCTTGCTTTGTTGAAAGCTTTTATCTGTCTAGCAGACATACTCTACATTTACTTCTTCCTTTGCTGTGCTCCAGTAACCTTTGTATAAGTGCACATGGGTAGACTGTATATATTAAGACCCGATCATCTTTAAAAATGAATTCTGGTTGTTCATTCTACCATTTGTTAAATGCTGTGTTTCCTTTCCAATGTGTCTGGTACTTCAATTTGCAGACCAAAGGTGTTGTGCCAGGCGTGGTTGTGAAAGTGAGTGTAAAACAGCAAATGTTTTCCAGGGCACTGATTGTGTGAAGCTGCTCACAAACTCCCCCAGTGCACCTGCACAGACACCATCTCTGACTGTAGGGATGAGCCAGAGGCCAATTCCTTGTACAATTTGAGAGTTGGCTTTTCAGTGAAGTTCAAGGCCTTGGTACCTGCAGGGGGCTAAATGCCCCAACACCCTTTAGTTCAACAACGTCCTTGGGCAGCTGGTTTTGGTCTTTAGTACTTGTGAGATGGTAAAGGTTGGAGCTGAAGGGAGCTTCAGATGGGAAATTTTCAAGTTGCAAGTTTCTCAAGATTTTTATTTCCTGACAGAAAGATATATCAACTGGGACCATCAGCCTGGCAATGCTTAGGAATACTTTTACATGCATTAGTGTCCAGATTTTTGTAGACTTCTTCTAGACTTTTCCTTCATTATCATTCAAAACATTGGAAATTTTGGTGTTTTTCCTATCACCTATTAAAGGCTTTCTTGCTTTTGGAGGATGGTGAAGCTGTGGATTTTTTTTTCCCGGCAGAGGGAATTGTTTTGCCAGGACCTGAGTTGTATGATGCATGCCTAGGTTCTGGTAATATGAGTCATGGCGTTGAATGATACTCTTTAATTTTAAAAAGTAATTTTGAGGACATCTGGAATATGATGGTATGTTTTGTTTACAGCAAGATCAGGATAGAAGGACCTTTACAAGAGGACATAAGCCATGCTTGCTTATCGTATTATGCAGAACCTCAGAGTAATATTTAATATGCACAATCTACTGCATGGTTGACTTCAGCATTGGAAATGTGTGTATCTCCTGTTTTGGGATGATAGCTCCATTTCACCATTGGAAATTTTGAAGTGTAGGGTGAGCGGCATCAGAAGAATCAGAAGTCACACCTTGTTCTGTGCGTTTCTGTGATTCTCACGGTACATTAACACCTGTTTTTTACCCCTAGGAAATCTGTCCAGTCTAAGTCGTCTTGGCCTGAGGTACAATAGGCTATCAGCAATTCCCAAGTCTTTAGCTAAATGCAGTGAACTTGATGAGCTGAACTTGGAGAACAACAACATTTCTACTTTACCAGAGGTGAGGAGCAGAGGGGACTGGGGAGGGAATGCTGCTGGAGGGCACTGATGTTTTGTTGAGGGAGTGGAACATGGGAAATTATTTCATCTTGTATTTTAACTCAGAGGAATACCCTTTGTTTTAATCCAAAAGTAATGTGAATTTTGTCAACTGTGTAAATATTAGGTATATTAAATCAGTATAGAAGTACTAATGTCATATAATTTGAGTCAAAACTGGGAACAATTCATGTGGTTGTATTTGCTGTCCTGTATCTTTAGAAAACCTGAAATAGTGAGTGCAGATTCCCACCCTTCAAGCCAGATAATGTTTCTCAGCGTTTCTGCTTCGTGAAGCATTAGTGCCTGGAAGTAATTGGTCAGATGACAGAGAAAAAAATCTAATGTGATTGCTTCATATTTTGGATATTTATTCAATTTCTTTAGAACCTTTTAAGACTTCATGACACAACGTAAAGTTTATAGTCTCTTCTGTTGTAATGATGGTCAAACTGCTTTCCTAAGCTATCATCCCCACAACCCCAAGTTGTCTAAAATACTAGTCTAAAATTAGCTAAAAGGTTATCTAAAGATCTATATAGCAAACTATAAATAGAAGAAGAAAATGCACTTGGAATTAGGCAAAGCATTTGCAGTAACAAAGGGCAGTAACCAACTGATTTTCTACGGATAAATTTCTGAACTCAGCAATGATAGACTGAAACAGAGAATTTAATAAACGTTTGGGCAAGACTATAATTTTAGAAAATGCTACAGTGAAAGCCACTAGGCTGCTTTTAGGATGAGAGCTAAGCTAGCCCACCCCACCCAGACATGTTACAAAAGCAACAACTGTGTAATTACCAAAAGCTAATGTGAGGGATGATTACTTGCTTTAAAACACATTCAGTCATAATAAATACAAACCTCTTTGTGACTGTGCTGCCTTCTTCAGTTATATTTTCCCAGCAATATGTTAACACTTAAGTTTGCAGAATTGTATAGTTTATAGTGTAATCTGTTTAAAATAAAACATGCTGTGCTATAAGACAAAGAACTGTATTTGTAGAAGAAATTTCTGAATTTCAAAACATAGCTGAAGCTGCTGACACAATGCCTAATAAATATTTTATCTTAAAAGGATGGGCTGGAAGAAGGCATCACTGCCACAGCTCTCACAGATGTAAAAGCATTGTTTTCTTTGTACTGCTAAAGCTCTCTTGCTTCCCTTCAAATGCATTTAATTACTCTAGGCTATTAGAGTGAATTAGCTAACATATTTTAGGTATTTTTTTTGGTATACAAGCAGACTTCAAAATCAGCTTTTTGAAATGCCAAGATCCATCTGAAGCAATAAAATATCTTAGAGCTCAGGGACTGCCTAACCTTAGGACTAGTATCTGTTAATTAAAGTATAGGTAGAAACAATGTTTCCTAACCAAAGATTATACTAATTAATGATTAGGTTAGATTAATACTGTTTTGAAGATCCATTATTTTATCTGCAGGGGGGAAAATGCTTCACTGATATTTGCTGAGATGAGTGTGTAAAGTTTTAGCCAGGGCATGTAGATAAGTCCCTACTAGATCATATTTCATTTACAATAATGTTAATAAGCTATTTATAAAAATAGCCAAAGCTTTCCTGGTGAAACAGCAAAGCCATGTTCTTAAAGTTGTGTTCTATGCAATTGCTCAAATTGCAATCCAGAAATACTGACATTAGGAATATGGTTGGAATCATTATCTTGTTACTGCTCATTCCTGATTGCAGATGTTGCATTATTTATGGTATGTAATACCATGCATAAATCTCCAATTTCTGTAATACTTAAGCAAATAGGGCTGGATTCAAGTTGGTGTAGTAATAAGCAAAGGTGACACTTCAGCAGTAATTTAGACCTCATTATTCATTTCCACAGTTCCAGCAACGTGCTTGGCACATAACTAACAGATAAACTGAGATATGGGCTGCTGGGATTTCAGAATCTGATTAGATTGTCAAGAGAAATGAAACTCTGGATTCAAAGGACTGCTGTTGCTATCCAGTTCAAGGCTTCTTGCTTTTCGTTTTTTAAGGGGGAGGGGTGGGGAAACAGAGCAGTAACTACTTAGGAATATTTTTGAAAAAGGGAAAAACAACTGAATTTCCAAACCCATCCTATTCTTTTTCTCTGTCTGATTATCTGACACTATTATGGTATAATTACAAGGCACTGATAAGTTGTGATCACAATATGGTTTTATATGAAGTTACCCAAGATTTGTACTGGAATTGTCAAATGCCTCTTTTGAGAATGATTGTATGGGGCTGATATTTCTTTGGGCCCTGTTTGGATGTGGGTGAGCTGCTGGAACCAAAACAGCTGCTGGGGATGGACACACTGCCCCTGTACTCCCAGAGCAATGTGTCATTAGAAAAATTGCTTTCAGAGGAGAAAAGAGTTAGCAAACCTCCCAAACTTGTGCTTTTAAATGTGGCATGTTTGCTTTTTCTGTATCTGTCAGCATGCAGGGAGGAAGGGGGAAATAAGGTAGTGTCTGATGACTGTGAGCAGAGGTTGTTGCTGGTGGAAGGTTTATCAAATTTTACACTGGTTTGTGTGTTGCAACACTTCTTCAGGGGATGGACTTGAGGGGGGAAATACATTTCTAATTAGACCCATAAGGGAAAAGAGATGCATTCAAATAAATCTGTCCTAAGTTCTTGGGTGGTTTTCTTCTTTCTGCAGGGTCTTTTATCCAGCCTTGTCAAACTGACTAGTTTAACATTGGCCAGGAATTGCTTCCAGTCCTATCCTGTGGGTGGCCCGTCCCAGTTCTCCACAATCTACTCTCTCAACATGGAGCACAACCGCATCAATAAAATCCCCTTTGGAATTTTCTCTAGAGCTAAAGTATTAAGTAAGCTGAACATGAAGGTGAGGCACAGAAACATGCTACTGTGTGAAATGAATGAGGAGCACTGTTTGCTGCTCCATGAACTCTGGCAGACTTAATAATGTTAGGAATGAATTTATCATGCTGAAGTGGATGCTGCTGCTATCACATATGTATTTTGTATTCTGTATTAGTCTACAAGTCTGCTATCAAGATGTTATTAAATTGTCTTTATGTTTGTTAGTTAAGATTTTGTCACATTTGTTTGAGTTTGAACAATGAAAGTAAGAAAGCTGCCTGCAAAGTTTTTGAATATCCACATGGGACGTGATACAAGCACATAGATTAGCTTATTCCTGCCTCAGACACTGTTACAGTTTACATTATAGACAGAATTATGTAAAACAATTTTTAATGTAGTCTTTCAAAACCTAAGTCTAGAGACTTTTGGCAATAGTTGAAGAGCACAGCAAAAGAACTTTTAAGTGTGCTAATATGGTTAAAGTAGAGAAAAGAGATTATATTTTTCTATGAATAGTTTTATTTCAACAAATGCTTGAGCAGTAGCTAAGCTGAGCTACTGTTATAGAATACAGTTTGACACAAATGAATCCCCAATTTGCATTAAGTCCAGTTTTTATCACATACCCATTTGTACTTTTGCCTGTTTACCAGAACTTTGCATGACGATTTTTAAAAGATTTTGTGGTGTCTGGTCTAAACCAAATATTTTAGAAACATTTTGAGCAGTAACATGTTCAGAGTAATTTCAGATGCTTTTACTCTGAGCCATTAAAGTATATGGGAGTTTTTTGTTGGGTTTTTTTTTTTTGGTTGTGGGTTTTTTGGGTTTTCCCCTCAGTGGGGTTCTGGTGGGCTTTTTTAGTGGTGGTGTTTATTCTCTTGATTGGTTTGTTTGGATTTTTTTTTTAACTCTATATATTTTTAGGATTCAAACATTTGCTGATAGCACGTTTGTAAGTTACAGTGAAATTTCAGTTCTTTTTTTGAACCCACCATCCATTGTGTACAGCAGAAATAGGACAAAAGAATGCTTTAACCACTGTGTGAGATCTTGAGAACTACATGCTTCTAATTTTTCCACTTCAGTTCATATTAGTAACAGAGAGTCAATTCTGTAACTCTAGATTGGTAACACTAATATTTGGTGGAATTTGAAAAAAAATTGGCCAATTACCAACATTTTATTCTTCTGATTTCATTATTGACTCTGTTATGAAGTATTTCTGTTAACAGCTCATTTAATCTGTCAGATGCCTTCCCAACTTCTTGCAAGGGCAGACCCTAAATGTTTGATCTGTTAAATCACAGGACAATCAGCTGACGTCTCTCCCCCTGGATTTTGGGACTTGGACAAGTATGGTAGAACTGAACTTAGCAACCAACCAGCTCACAAAAATCCCTGAGGATGTGTCCGGGCTTGTTTCTCTTGAGGTGAGGAGAGCATCAATTGACAGCTAAGTGAAAACTTGCAACATAGAGATTCTCTACTTCAGGTTTAAGTGATATTACTTTTGGGTCAAATAAAGCTAAATAAATATGTGTATTTGTGCTGTTTAATTCCCTGGTGCATCTGTCATCAACAGCTTTTGAATGCTGTTCTTCAGGCTCTCGATGAGTGTGCACAAACCACTACGTACAGGTTTATTTTTAGCCAGCAGAAAGAAAATTCTTCTCAACAGGAATTAAATGTTGTAAATGCAATGTTGCTGAACTCAGTTCAGTTCCTGGAGACCAGCATGGAAGCAACAGAGATCAGAAAAACGTAATGAAATGTTTGACAGCCAGGGGTGGCTTGAGTGTAGCTCTGTGAACCTTGTAGGCAGCCAGGAATTCACAGCCTTTGAGGGGAATTCACAGCCTTTGTGGGGGAAGAACTCGTAGGTTAAAAGCATAAACTAAACCTGCTCTGTCCCCTCATCCTGTTTCCCAGGGTACCATCAGCAGAGATAAATTATTGCCTTGGAGGGACAGAAAGATAAAGCTACTTGTTTGGGCAGTTGAGGGGACTTTGTAGGCACTGTGAGCTGGTGGGAAAAATCTCTTAAAGAACTATGACAAATGGCATATTTGAAATTGCAGATTTCTAATGTGACTTCTCCTGTGAATATTTAATTATTCCTGTAGTGTGGGGCAAAAATTATGACAGAGTGATAGTTACTTAATTGCCCAGTTCGCTTTTAAGTTAAGGCTGTGGTTGATGTGATTGGGAAATTAGTAACCTCTAACAACTGGGTTTGCTGGTGGTCTGTCAGCTGCTGAGGCTGGAGAGCTGCTTGGTTTGCTGACCTGTTACCACTGTGTTTCTCTGTAATTAAAAAATCAAATACAAAGGGCTGTTTGGGCGGTGTTTACACAAAAGTGAAGGTTCCCACAGCAGTGCTAAGTCAGCTGCATTGCACGTAGGTAATGCTGTCTGTTCCTGCTTTTGTTTCTTGATACATGATTAAAACATTGCTGTTCTCCCTGCTCTGTGCATGTTGTAGTGCCTAAAGGATGGACACTGGAATGCTGCTTGTGCTAATCCTCAGGCATTGGCTTTTTTGCACTTCGATTTTCACTTTGGTTCTCACCGTGTCTTTATTTTGTTCCTGCCTGTGGTGTTTTCACATTACAGGAAGCCAATGAGAGTTGGGATTATTGGCAGAAGACAGGTTCTTGCAACTGTGGCTGGCACGAGGGTCCACGCTGGTTGCCCTTTCACACCCTCATGTTTCAATGTGCCTTCTTAAAGAACTAGATAATAGCATTGTTTAATCAGTAATTAATTAACTGACTGCTCACGGTGCTGTTATGAGGCTTGATTTCACTTCCAGGAACTGCAGAGTTTCTCTGGAGGAAAAATGGTGTATTAGGGTAACCCCTGTTAACTTCCCTGTGGGATAATGAATAACTCTGTTAACTGGCCCTGCAAATAAGGATACACTTACTGAACCTGGAGTATTTATAATTGAACTCGGAGAGGAGGAGAAAAACAAGAGGACAGCGCTGTAGTAGATGTGGGTGTGTGAGGGCAGCCTGTTTTGGAAAGCCTGAGTTCTGCTTAGGTGCTCCCATCTGTGTGTTTATTTGCTGCTGCTCCTAACCAAAGGGACATGGGAAAAGAGGAAGTACTGAGCTTTTTAAGAAGAATTTGGCAAGTACAGCAAATAATGTAAAACATGATTATGAGATGGCTATAAGGAAGCATAACAGCATGATAGGCAAATTCAGGAAGAAATTGTTTTTCTTTGGTCATTTGAAGAAATAAGGTTTCTATTGTTTTTGCTTTGCATTTATTATTACGTATAATACTATTTGAAAGAAGTATATCCTAAATGTATGTATTTGTATCATTCAAGACTTGAAAAAATTATGGTAAATTACTGATTTCTTTTATTTTTTTTAAATTTTCAACTACTGCCTTAATGTACATGTAGGCTAATTTTGGACTTCATTACTTGAAAATATATTAAAAAAATTGTATCTTAATCTGTTATTTGCTTATTGTGTTGCTGAAAATCTGTGTTTGGTTGTTGTTTCTTTTTTGAGGTTCTTATCTTGTCAAACAATCTCCTAAAGAAACTTCCCCATGGAATTGGAAACCTGCGGAAACTCCGAGAGTTAGATCTAGAGGAGAACAAACTGGAATCCTTGCCAAATGAAATAGCTTACCTCAAGGATCTGCAGGTGAAACAATAATTGGTCGAGATAAACATCTTACGTCCTTTATTTACACCATGCTGATTTAATTGCAGCTCGTTGGATGAGTGGAAACTATTTGAGACTGGACATAGGAACAAAAGTCAGGAGTCTTGTGCAACTCCACCCACAGTTAGTGCCCATTAACTGTTCCCCAGCTTTATTAGTTAGCACTGAACAAAAAAAAATTAAAGGTTTTCACTGCTGTAGCATGAGTGCAATACCACCACAGGAATCATTTCAGTCATGCTTATGAAATCTTCTATGATTTAGGCATATGCTTTATTAGGCACCTTTTTATTTTTACATTCAATGATGTTTAATGGAGATTTGAAATGTTGCTGAATGGTTGAAATTTTTCTTGTTCAAATTCAGGAGAGTAGAACCCATTCATTTGTCAGCTACATATCCTATTGCTGTCCTTCCAAGCAAAAATCATTAAGGTAATTTATAAAAATGTGTTTTTCCCTTAGAAATTGGTTCTGACTAACAATCAGCTGACCACCCTTCCCAGAGGAATTGGTCACCTTACCAATCTGACGCACCTTGGGCTTGGAGAGAACCTACTCACACACCTTCCTGAGGAAATTGGTAAGATCCCATTGTCTGGTTTGATGAGGTGTGTCTGGGCAAAGCCAGCTATTCTGCTCATCAGTAAAAGCCACAACATATAGTTGAAACTTCTAATTGTATACAGCCTGATGTGAAGCATGTGCCACAGGAACCGTGCTGGAGTGTATTATCTTTATCTTACTTAGTGGAAAGGATGCACTATTTTCTTTCAGTTCTGCTGCAGAAAGCTGCTGAACACACACCAACTTGTAATGGTGACATTCCTTATCTCCAAATTCTCCCACAATTTTTGTGTTATCCATGACCCAGCTTCACAAATCTATTCATGGAGAGAGAAAGGAAGTGGACTGATTCTACTCTAATGCCATGGTGTAGGCAAAACCCTTGTGTAAGATGAAGGCTGCTAAAGCAGTTTTTTTTCTGGTAGTCCTTCTGCACACACTTTTGTTCATAGGTCCTCATATTGTTTTTCACCTTGATGAGATTAGAGAAGGAAGTGGAAGAAATCTACAGAAAGAAAGGAAAGAGTAGGTTTGGGGTTTTTTTTGCCTACCTGAGACATTCAGACCAGGTGGGTTTCAGAGCATCTGCAACTGAGAGCCCATGTTTCTTCAATAATTGGTTTCCACAATACTAGTCCAGAACATGATTCTGAGCACTTAATGTAAAATCTTAAAGTTCAGGTTTATTATGGAGGAAAGAACGATGGGACAAGCTACCAAGCAAAATGTGGTCAGAAACAGAAAAGTGCAGATGAAGAAGGCATCTGTCACATCATCTTTGGTGAGGAGCCATTACAGCTGCTCATCTTGTATGTGCCTCAATGTGAGAAAAACCTAAAATAATCTAAACCCGGAGCTTTGGAATTTATGAGCTAGTGGAGAGAGTTTGGATGCTGTGGAAACAAACTGTGGAATTAAAATCAGTAGGAACATTTTAAATGTAGGAGTAGTACAGTTTGGTTGTTAAAGCTGGTTGTCCTCACAGATGAGAGAATAATTATTTATTGTCAGGTGTTACTGTTTCGTGTATCATGCTATCAACTGTTTCCCATTATTTCCTCTGTAGATTCTTTTGGTTGATTTTCCAGGCCATGAGTCCTGGCTACTGCTTTCTCTTGTGGAAGATTAAATAGTCTCTTAGGTTATAGGAGACGTTTATGGTATATAAGATTGGAAAGTGGGGAATATTTTGGGGAGGACTTTTATATTTTTGAAAGGAGGAATGGAAGTCTTAAGAAGAAATTGCTCTGTTCTCCAGGCTCTGATTAACCTGTATTGCAGTACCTCTAGTAGAGGCAAACTAAAATTTGAATTCAGGAAAAAATTTTCACACTTGTTAATTCCAATTAATAAATTTGTAAATTAATCTTTCTGTGCTGAGAAGTCACACCTTTCTGTTTTTTTCCTGTGACACATGACAGTTATGGCTTTAGGTCTTTAATATGTGGATTCTAATTACATAAAAGGAATGACAGATGTTTTTAAAGACAGAATAGATCCTGTATGGTATAAGTATTTCCAAGATTCTTTTGACTAGATAGCTGTTCCGTGTTGCCTGCACTTGCATAGCTCTTGAATGGCTATGGTGAGGTCTCTCTCAGTTCTCTTATTCTCTATGTTTGCAGTTCATTTATTATTGAAAGGAGATGCACTAATGGATATTTTTACAGAAACTAAAGCAAATTACCTCTTGTTTAGGTACTGGTGAACAGAATTGATGTGCTTGAGAACAGGAGTCTCACTGACTCAAGGCTCTGTATAGGAAACAGTCTTCAAGGGAACTCAGAGCCTCTGTCTAAAAGTTATAAACTGCATGAATCAAAAAGATACTACTACTACTACTTATTTTATTTTAACCAGGTACACTGGAGAATCTGGAAGAACTGTATTTGAATGACAACCCCAACCTGCACAGCCTTCCCTTTGAGCTGGCTCTTTGCAGCAAACTGTCAATAATGAGCATTGAGAACTGCCCGCTCAGCCACCTTCCACCTCAGATTGTTGCAGGAGGACCCTCCTTCATCATTCAGTTCCTAAAAATGCAGGGACCATACCGTGCCATGGTCTGATGCTCATCGACTTGTCCAATACACTGTACAAAATACAAACTGCATTAATGTTGTAATTGTCTGTATATGTATATATAATATAATATATGTGGTTTATATTATATTATATATATATAAATATATAAATAATATAAAAAGGCAAATTTAAGACTGCATTATGTGTTTCTGCTAATAGAGGAATCATAGCCATTTAGATTTTTTTTTTATTCTGTAAAAATGCTTGTCTAAGTTTTCTTTGCTGAACTTGATGGAAGTTGTCTGAATAATCTGAAAATGCCAGTTCATTTAAAGCAATTGCCAATGAACTCAAAGCTTAAATTTAAGGGACAAAACCAGTTTTGCTTAGATTTACTGTCAGTTAAGAGAAATGTATAACCTTTATATAATGAACTTTTCTGTTTTGCTCTCCCCCCCCTTTTATTTTTTTTGTGTCAAAACCTGAGGGTCAAGTGCCCTGAGGTTGGGATTTTCTTTTAACTTATTTTGAGATTTGAAGCAAATGGTGTTTTTATATTGTTTACAGTCAGAGTAAATCACTGGATTTTGTTTTATTCTGATTTGCTCTGTTTTAATCAATCATATCTAGAGTTTATATGCCTCTGCTGATGAATTTTTATCAACCAGTTTGTATACTAAAAACATACTCATCAGAACAACTGGCAGGTGAAAAGGATGCAGTCAAAACAAAAAGAAAAGAAAAAAAAGCTTCAATTCCTTTAAGTCTTGCTTCCCTGAGTTATCAGTTGCAGGCATAACATATCTGAACTGAGCCTTTTGCAGTTGGTCTTTTCTAGCACAAGTAAACCTTTTCAGATTGGTAAAAATGTGGAGTATCCTCAGTGAAGAGCGGTTTTCATTGTGTGAAGTAACAAGTCCATGAGGTCTAACAGTACAGTTAAGTGACAAGGAAATAATATATATGTACATTTTTATTACAATGTTGAGTCATAAACTACAACAGGCAATTTTAAGGATTCCTTATAGACCTTGTACAATAAATGAATGTGTCTTACTTTTAAACACTGCAATATATGTAAGTTTTAAGGTTGGTTAACAATGTACTATGGTTTTATATCTTGACTTGCCTTGTACCTCCTTCCATTATGGAACTTCTGTGTCCAAGCACAATATCTTCACACTGTGCTGTTTTGCTGCTGAACTAAATGCACTTTTCCCCACAGCTGGGGCACTTGCTTCAAAATACTCAGTTCAGTATCTTGATTATTCTTTTTTAACTTCATCGTATCTGTTTCAGTATTAAACCAATCTGTTAAAAAAGAGGCACCTTTTTCATTTGTGCAGAGATGTTGTTAGCTCAAGAGAAACGCTGTAAGTAGTGGACATTCAGTTTTATCATTAATTTCTTGGCTGTTTAGAAGGCAGAAGATGCTTCAGGGAGATTTACACTTACTGCTGCACTTGCAGGGCCAGTTGTCCTTTTTCAGAAGGGTAAGAACTTGAGGCAGTCACATTCCATGGTTACCCAAGAACTGTTCAGTTTATATTCACTGGAATTGCTGCTGGGGTAGTGTGACTTACAGGACTGTACCTTTTGCACAAATCAAATCAATGGATGCCATGGGAAATCTGTTTCACATGCAGAAGTTTGAGAATATTATTTCTGGCTTTCAGGCGTGCTTATTTAGACATATTTCCTCGATCTACTTGCATTTTGTTTTGTTATATGTCTTTTCATTAACAAGGAGTAAGTTTTAAATGGAAGGCAGGTGGAGATATAAAACCTTAGAGGGCTTAAACATACTGTAAAACTATTGTAGATGTCACTGGATTTTACTAAGTAATGTTCTGTTCTTTCTCACACTCTCTCTGTCATTCCCCCTTTCCCTTTATTTTTTTTTTTACATCTACTGTAGCTTTTCAGTTTAGACTTTTGTTTATAAAAGGCTACTTCCTTACAGTTCTGCCTGAGTTAATCTTTCTCAGCACTAAGGTGTTAAAATATGAAGATGCTGAAATGCTTAGTACCAAGGCTGTAATCTAAATTCTGAGTATACTGCAGAGTCCATGTTTGTGCCCTCAGGTCACTAGGGGGAAACTGGTTTGATTAATGTGGTTCCTTAAAGCAAAAGTGGCGACCCCTTGTGTTTCCAAACGTCTTGGTCTCATTCCCTGTCCTCTCCTCAATCCCATTTTTATAAGAGCTCAAGGGATTGAATTTGTTTAGTTTGTAAATATATTGATTATTCACCTTGTTAAGGTACATGGTTAATGACTGTATGATTGGAGCTGACCCTCTCTCACATAAATTCCTGTGGAGAAGTTGGCTACCAAAATAGTGCTTGTTACACTCACTTAAAAACAAGCTATTCTTTTCAGTACACTTATAGGAATAAATAAAGCTATGTTTTAATTCATTGCTATATTAAAAACAGGATATTTTTTTTCAAACTATCTTTGTACTAGTATGGTTGTTGCAATGCCAGAGAATCCTGAGCCCTGTTTTAGGAGTTTAATTTTATACACTTTGAGGTGGTTGCTTATTTTTTCAGTGTCTCATGGGAGATTTGAATAAGAGCAGTGTGAGAGAAGTTCTGGTACAGGAGAAATCAAGTCAGAAGAATTTGAAAAGTTCTTTAAAATGATCTGAAAGTTTAAGTAATAAATATCTGGCACAGATTGGGAATACATGCATATAAACCCATATAAGTAAAATACCAGGATTTATATTCAGATCTATACATGAATCCATATAAATCCAGCCATTTTGATAATTCAAAATAGTCTTACCTCCTGAAATAACAGACATTTTTTGCATTTCCCAGGATGCTGGATTGTTAACTGGTGTAGTTTCTTAATGGTATTATTGCCTGGTGACATTCAGTTGAACACACATACTGGTTTACACGTTTTAGAATTTTATTTGCCCTAACCAGTTAAAGCATGAATGGAAAGAACTTAATTCTGACAGCTGTATGTATACATAAATACAAAAAAGTATTTGTGTATCAATACATGTATGAAAGCATAGACAAGGTGGAGAAATAAGTTATTTAGAGCATTTTTGGAAATAAGATTGAGAAACAAGCGATTCCCAGATACTTGTATTAAATGTTTATCCTTCTTTGTACCGAGGGAAATAATTTAGAAAGGTTATTGAAAAATGTGACAGTCTTTACTTTGGGTGAAAACCATGACCTTGATTGCTTGTCCATAGCCAAAATATCAATTTTGTATGTGTCTGTGCCTGTGTACATACATCCTCATGCCCTATAGACACTATCCTGAATCATGCCTTGATTTAACAAGCTCAGTTGTTAGAGACTGTGTAGTATAGTCGAAGTCTGGAAAGGTATAAAGCAGATCAGAGATTTGCTAAACCATGAAAAGAAGAACAGTTGCTGTTGTGACATACATTGGTCATGTATTGCATTTTAATTTAATAATGGGAATTTGTTTGATAATTCTTTGCAAAAGTTTTTTAGCATAAGCCTGTTAAAGTTGTGTCTCTCACTGTCCCATATTCAAGTTTGTCACCAAAATTGTCTGGTCTAAGTGCAGTGGAAATGCTGCTTTAAAGTTGGGTCACACAGTTGTGTAATGGGACTTTTCATTTTGGCAGATGCCAATGGAAATGCTGACCTTCATGCACCCTTTGTAGAAAGATTTGGATTGTAGAATATTGGCTTCAGTGCCTCTCTTTGATTTAGTACTTCTAGGAATGTGCATGTTTAGACATCTTGAAGGTTGTGTTTGCTCATACACATGATTTAGACAATTAGTAGTTAGATTGTCTCTCTGGTTAGTGCTTAAACCCATTGTGTCACCTGGAATTCAAATGTCATCTTCAATCCTCTGAGTTTGAGAAATATCTTTTATTTAGCAATTAGAAAACTTTGAGAGGTTTTCTCCCTCTTTCTTTTTTTAACCCCAGAATAAATTAAACTTCTGAATCAGCACAAATCCATTTTAGGAGCCTTTTCCTATCTGGATGCAACAAAGAATTTTCCTGTGTCACAGCTGAGTTGTATCAAATGGACATGCCAGAATAGCTTCTAGTTAGAAATGTGCAGTTGGCAGTAATTTGCACAACACAAACTTCAAGGCACAGTAAGGATGATTACAAACAAATGATAGGATCTGTGAGTGGGTTTGTTTTCACATTAGCAAATATCAAAATTATGTTTATTATTATTTTGATTTAGATCTTAACCAGGACTGCACAGGACCTTTGCTGTGGAAAAATATCAGACCACACTAATTTTGTGGTTAAAAGCTAAGTGAGAGTGTAAACAGTCTACAAAAATGTACTTTTAATCTGAATTATTGTAATGTTGTTCTGTCTATATAAAAGATTGCCTTGCTTTTTTATAAGAGTCATTCTGTATCAATGCATTCATTATAAATAGTATATTTGTAAATAAGCTGCCACTGAGTCTTTTCAACGTTTTCTAGTATTTCTAATCTGACATTAACCTCGATGTAAGTCTACTTTTGCAGCACCTCAAATTATTAAGAACTGCTTTCTCATTATATACTTACTGCTCTTCAAAAGATCTCAAAATACAGATTTTCATGTGGAGCAATTACAGAAAACTTCAAAAGTTGGATGACAGGGACTTCTTTACTCAGAGTCATGTAGACTGGAGACCTTCTGTAAAGCAAATATGGGTAAAAAAATTTATATTCATTTTGTTATGGTTTAGCAGGGCATGTAGTAAAAAAATCCCTCAGCTTTCTCTCTGATGGGGAAATGTGCAGTTGTGCAATTCCTCTGCTGCACTGCTCCAGACCACAGGTTGAAGGGCTTGCAGAAAGGAAACAGCATCACTGCTTTTAGTAGCCTTGATAGATGAAGCAAATTCACAGAAGAAACTTTATTTTTCCTCTTTTTTTTTTTTTTTTTTTTTTTTTTTTTTTTTTTTTTAAATTTTATTTTATTTTTACATCTCTGTGTATTTCTGGCCTCTGCGACATCCTGTGTCTAATAATTCTACAATATAATTATGTGCTGGGTGAAAAAGCACTTCCTTTTGTTTGCTTCAAACCATGCCACCTTATTTCATTTGGTAACTCCTAGTTCTTGTAGAACTAGAAATTTATGAACATTTCTTTTCTTGTTCATCTGCTTTTCACCACTCTTGAAGGCTTTTGGGTTTATTTTCATAAGTGGCAGCATTTTTTCTCCAAGTCATGGAGTTCTAGTTTTTTAGCTTTCTTCAAACTAAACCTCTTCCATTTTCTGATAATTCTTGCTGCCTTTCTCTCTGGTTTTCTAGTTCCAACTCTGAGTCTTTTTCCTAGTCTGTCACCTTTAGCAACCTCTTTTGTTCTTTGTGTACTTCTGCTTTGTGAAATAAAAACACAGTTCTGTTACGAAAATTAAAGTTGAGTGGATGATAAAGTTTAGTGCTAAGATCTGGTGAGGAATAATCCCACTAGGCAAGGATCAGATTGGAATTTATACTTCAGATGCACCCTCTACTGTAGTTTTTTCTGATTAGCTGTAACTATCCATCATCTCTTGCAAATAGGGATAAAAAGAAGAATTAGTGTGAAATTTTTCGTAGTATGCTGATTTAAATAATGCCAGGATTTAAAATACTCCTTCATGCTAGTAAGAGTTCATTATTTTGGAAGATGTGACTTTTGAATATTTCAGCTGACCTTTTTAAACTGCCAAAGCCCAACATTTTCTGAAAATACTGGGAAATTTCTGATATTACTGGTTTTGGAAGAGAAATTGGAGACTGCACTGGTTGGATATTATTTTCTTCCTTGAAGTCTTAGTAGAAAGCTACATAAGAAATTCAAAAAATTAAATTAGTTAAAAAAGAGAGAAGAAAAGGAATCTCCCCTGACCCTTCTATGACAGGGAGCATCCTGCCAGTAATTGGTGTCAGCCAGAGCTTGGCAGCCACCTGAACTGGGGGGGTACTTGCTGGTGGTGACCACTTTTTGTTCAGATGGTTGGAGTGAGCATCCCCAGATGAGCCTGGCCTCAAGAACCATGTGGTTTGGCTGTAATTGAGTGAAAAGTGAAGGATGTGTCTTGTTTCTGCCACCCCATGTCCTTAAGGCTGTACAAAAGGCCTCAGAAATATGCAGGCGGTGTCTTGTGTGTCTCTGGCGAGACAAACAGATGACAAGTTTGTGTAATTAATCCAGCCCAAGTGCTTGAGGATACCCTGTGTCCCTGCACTGCTCTGCAGTGACAGGTCCTGCTCTCCACTGGTGGGAGTTGAGATTTTAGATACCCACTGTATGTCTTAGGGTACAAATACTGCATCAAATCTGAACACTGGGCAGCTCTACAGAGCATAGCTGGTGCTGTGAACTCTTTGTGATGGCCACGATAGGAAAAAAGGTGTTAGAGGGCTGGAGATGGTTAGCTTTGATACAGCTGGAACAGGCTGAGTGCCCTGAAAGCTAATTTGTTTCATTTTCACAATCCATCTCAGTCAAATAAAATAGATCACCTCTTCGTTCAACCCTTGCCTCACTTTGGATTGTAAGAGTGGGAGATAATTTGATTACCAAGATCAAATGATGATGTTTTAGAGGAGGAGCCATCTGGAGTTTCTGAGTGAGCAGCTGGCAGCCTGGGCTGCAGTTAATGATCTGACTGTGTGCCTTGCAACTATTTTTTTCCTGTGCAAAGCCTTTTAAGAGTCTTTAGAGATCAATCTGCCCCACTGCCTCCAAGTAAGATGCTATCTGCAAAATTGCAGACAAGTGTTCCCTTTTAAAAGCTCTTTCCACAACATCCTCTTTTTCTTTTCTATTAGTAAAGTATTTCTTTGTTAAGACTCATAATGAATCCTTAATTTGCTGTAGTTTGGTACTTGGCTTTGCTTGACCTAGTAGTAGCTGCTTTGCATTTTGTCCTGCATTATTACAGCTGTACTGCCTGAAGTGATTTCCAAACTTCATGTGGTCAGTTTTAATGGAAATACATTTTTTCCTTAAAAATCTTAAGATGTTGTTTGAAAACAGCTATGGTAAAGACAGTGCAGTGAAACTCTTCTGTCCATATGACCCAAGGTTTCTGGATGCATTTAATCTTTTTTGGTCTTTGCCAAGTAATGTTAACTGAGTGGGAAGTTATAACTAACTTAGAATTATCTATCCTTGCCAGAGCAGCAGTGGGTAAGAGATTTAACTAGGTATGGAGTTTCTGGTCAGTGAGGCAGCTCTGATTTCAGGCTTTTTAATCATCTCCAAGTCAAGCACTTCTTTTTAGGGCTGCCAGGCATTTCCAACCTCCCAAAAAGCCACATCAGACAGCGCCATGTGGTCCTGATGTGGGGGACCAGAAGAGAGTCAGAGGTTTGCCTGGAAGATTGAAAGGCACTGAAGGCAATTCCCTAAAAGCCAATTGAGCCAAGTGCAGAGCGAGGGTACCCTGCCAGCCTCTCCTGATGGATGCTAGCAGCAGCCCAGGCTGCAGCTCCAGGCACAGCCAGGCAGGCACCAGAGCACAGCCAAGATTCTTGGGTCTGTGGCTCCACCAGATGGATGGTCCTGAGGCCAGGCCACTGTGTTTTCTGAAGAAGCTTTTGAAAGTTGGGGAGGGTTGGTGTCACTTTAAAACAGAACCCTGTCTGGAAGTAGCAGAATCCCCCACGAGAAGGAGGGGATTCTCTAGCATTGCTTCTTTGTCCTCTGGGAGCTCTTCCACTCCTATCAACCCTGATCTCAGCCTCTCCACTTGTGCTCTTACCTGCCAACTCTTACTTCAGACTTCAGTCTTTTGCCAGGTGTCTCACCCCGGTGTCCCCCACACTGTGCTGGGCTGAAGTAAGTGGAGGAAGGCAGGGAGAGCAAAAAGATGGTGTAGGACCAGTGATTTCTGCCCCACGTACCTGTTGGTGCAGCCAGTTCTTCTCAACTTGCTTTGTATTGGTTATGAGCCCCTTTTCTCCAATTCTATTGCAGAATGGAAACACCAAGAGAAAAACAGGATTTGGGAACAGATGGCTGGGAGAAGAAAATAAAAAAGATGGATCAGCTGCACATGGCACAGCTGTGCATTGCTGTACAGCTTCTCTGTTGGCTCCTTGGACACAGCCAGGTTTTTACATTTTGTCTCAGAGTCCCTGTAAAGGGATGGATGTCTGAGTGCTTGCCAGATAAAAGATTTGGCTTGGGGTATATGTCAAGACTCAGAAAGGAATGAATTTTGATTAAATGGCAATTCTGTGGCCAATCTGTGCCCCAAACCATTTAGGAATAAGGATGGATGGTTTAATTTTCGAAGTGACTCAAAATGCTTAACAGTCCAGTAAAGAGTTCTGAAATATGTGTAATGCTTAATAATATTCATCACTTCTGCTTTAGGAAAACCCACATGCTCCCACAGTTAAATTGTTAGTGAAGTATTAATAAGAAAATGACATTCTCATTTCAAACAGATATGTAATTCCCCAGAAACGTTTAAAAATTTACATTTTTAAAATATATTTGTTAAAGTTGCCACAATTCCTTTTTACCATTTTTGTCTTTTGCTCTGCCTAAGGGAAACTGAAATTGGACTGTAGTGAGGAACCAATAGTGATCTTCAGTGACATCAGCTCCAGAGGACCTTGCTGGCCTGGCAAGGTGTCCCAGTGCTTAGGGACACAGGGAACCCCCCTGCAGCTGGGTGGGTAGGTCAGAAGGGCTCCTCAACAAAATGGTTTTGGTGTGCTGTTAGTTAAAGGCAGTTGCAGTAGCAGTGAGCTGCCTTTCTGAAGATTTGGGGGATGCTTTTAAGCCTAGCTAGAATGAAAGGATGCTGAGGTTTCAGTTGTGCTCTTTTCCTGTGTGTGTCTGAGGGCCCCTGGAAGTGCTTGGATGCTGTATGGCAATTTCCACATTGTGGTTGTTGCCCAGCAAATGGCTTGGCCTCAACACGTGGAAAGAAAGAGTTCAGCATGGGTTCAGTGCTCCCTGTCTGGGGAGCCTCCAGCGTTTCTCATGGATTGCTTTGCCTCTCGCTCCTCCTGCCCTTGTGGTTCCCTGGGTCTGACAAGCTGAAAAGCAGAATATAGATGAAGTAGCAGAAATTGCTCCTTTCCCTCAACTGTGGCTCCCATCGGTTTTTCTTGGAGTGGCAGAGGATGTTAAAGACATCAAGCCTTGTGAAAATGGGGATGGTGCCCTGTGTTGATGGGACCACTGACCTGCTGTATCCTTCATCAGAGTGCAAAGACAAAGTTGTGGCAGGAGAATCTGCCATTGTTCTGTTCAGGGCTGAAAATTACTTCTCAGGGAAAAAAAAAGCAAGAGTTTGCAGCAGCAGAGATAAATGCTTACTGACATGTGCTCGGTTTTCTGTTACACTTCAGGGAATGACATGGATTATTTTGCTCTTGAATTTTGTATGGCAGAAATTTCCCTTGGTACCTAGGATGCTTCCAGGGAAAAGGAAAATCTGAGTTGAAAAAGTGCAAGTGGAGATATAGTGCTTCACTCAGCCTGCCTTCTCTAAGTGCTTTGTCCTCATTACACATTACCACCCTTGATTCCCAGATAGGATAAATGTTTCCTGGGGAGAGAGCCAGTTTGTATTGCTGAAAAGCAACTGACAGTGCTGAATAAGCAAATACATCAAAAGCTGGTGTTTAAACTTAATTTGAGCCTCTCAGGGAAAAAACAAGTTGTACCTTGCTATCTGTAACATCCCTATGGAATATTCCTGTGACTGTGCCGTGCAATATCCCTGTGATTGTGCCTTGCAATCTGCAACATCCCTGTGCAATCTGCAGAGGGGTAATTGTCTTGCAGGCAGTGTGGGAATGAGCGCAGTAATGATGATGGATGCAGAATCTGCAAACCACGGGAGGATGGAAACTCTGGCCCTGGAGAGAACAACTCTTCATCCTCTGCCCACCAGATGAAGAGAGTTTTGCTCTGGTTTTGGCTTGCCTGGATATCACCACACAGGCCAGGAAGGTGTTGGACCATGGACGTGCTGGAGTTCAAATGTGGGGCAGCACTTGGCCCTGCTCTGGGGCTGAACCCGCTCCCCATTCTGGGTATTCTCCCTGCACAGACATGGACCCTCTCCTTCCCTCTCATGGAGCAGTTTGTGTGCAAGCATTCCTGCCATGTCTGAGTGGCTGGATTGTGCCTGGGATGTGGAGAAGAGGCCTGGCCTTGGTGGAACTCTCTCTCCCCTTTGGCATGGCCTGGTGGCAACGGGGCAGCACAGGGAGAAAGCAGCTCTGGAAGGCTGATGAAGGCAAGCTCTCCCCAGCACCCCAGTACTGGTAACACCCAGCTGAGTCCAGTGTGAAGGTTTTTCCTTGGAGGTATGTGTTCCTTTCCACTTTTTTTCCTCTACTCACTGCACCCCTGGTTAACAATTCAGCTGAGGTAGGGAAGGAAAGTCTCAGCTTGGATGGGCTCTGCTCACCATGGCATCTTTTCCTGGGGGCTTGGCTCAGCCTGTGCTGGGTTTGAACAGCAGACCTGGGTTTGCCCTGCTGTCTGTGCTCACTGTCCCCTTGGGAGCTGGGGCAGGAGTGGGGGCACAAGAACTGCTGCCTGGGGGAGAAATTCCAGAAGCCAGTGGGCTCCAGCCAGCATGGGGACAGTGGGGACACAGTGGCACAGGGTGGGCAGTGGTCCAGCTGGGAGGGTGGCCAGCCTGTGCAGAGGAGTGTTTATACAGGGCCATGATATAGGACTGGGGGACTTGCAGGGCTCTGGATGATGCCTATGTCCTCCTCTGTGTCCCCAGCTGAGGCAGCTGATCTCAGCAGGAGGAGCTGGTGCAAAGCAGTCTCCAGTCTCCTTCCAGAGCTGCTGCAGTTCCTGGCTGGCTCCTCGGTGTTATTTGCTTTTGCCACTAGATGGTGAAGTAAGGAGTAAGGGAAAACACGGGAAGTCTCGCTGTGTTCCCCGGCGGCCTTCCCTCCCTGTGAAACCACGCTGACGTGCTCTGCTTTCTGGGAACCCGGCAATTTCAGGCAATTATTCCCTGGGCATTTCATCCAGCTCAGCCTTCAAGAACTGCTGCTGCCACCCTGACTCTTTGATCTTCTTAACTCCAGTGCTGCCACCCTGCACTGATGTAGACGTGGCAAGCTGTGTTAGTGATGGCAAACCTGCCTGATGCAGGGATGTACAGAAAGCTGTCTGCTCTGGTTTTTGAAGAGGGTGTATGATCTGCTCCCCTCCCCACGAGGACCTGAGCATGCTGTGAGACCCACACCCCGGCAGGTGGGAATTGCAATCCCTGCGTGGCTGCTCTCTGTTGTGCCATCTCTTGTGAGAGCTGTTTGTTCACTGGAAGCTTTGCTCTGGCTGTGCTGGAGGAGTTTGCTGGGGATGGGTGATGGACCGGAGAGTTACAGCTCACCTGGGGCACTGCTGCCTGCGCAGGAGGGATTGAATGGATGGTGATGACGGCAGCTCCTGCCCCAGAGGAGCGAAGTAGATGGTGGAGAACGGGGAGGGAAAGGGCAGGTGCACACGTTTGGGCACTGGGGAGTGGAACTTGAAGGAATGAGTTACTCCTCAGCTGAGTAACTGAATGCCAGTGTCTCCCAGCTGGGAAATTAAATGCTTTAAAGGGATGCAGTCTCAATTTGGTCTTAAACATAGGCTGACTGCTCAGGACTCTGCTTGTTGGGCTGCAGAAACTTTATTGCTTTCATTTAGGGAAGGTTATAAAGTGCCCAACCTTCCTGCTCTCTGAACACCGGCCTGTGTGCCACTCTGCATGCCCAGCATGGCCTGCTTTTCATAGAATCATAGAATGGTTTGGGTTGGAAGGGAGTTTAAAGGATATCTAGTCCAATCCAACTCCCCTGCAATGAGCAGGGACATCTTCAGCTAGATCAGGTTGCTCAGTGCCCCCCAACCTGACCATGAACAGTTTTAGGAATGGGGCATCCACCACCCCTCGGGGCGAGCTGTTGCAGTGCAGGCTTGGAGAACCATTCCCTGTGGGACTGGCTGGAACACTGACCTGCTTGCCCTGGTTCCAGGAGTGTGGCTGTGCTTCTGGCTGGGTTATTTCTTGCTGGGCGTTGCTGCTGAGGGGGGTCTTTGCACGGGAGCAGATCAGGGAGTGCCCACAGAAGCCAGGCTGTGTGTGGGCAACCTCCAGGCAGGAATGGGGCCAGAGGCTGGGGAGTATCACCCACCCTAGGGCTGGAAGGATTTGGCTGTGTTTTCACTGTGTTTTCTATGAGGTTCTTAGGTATGGAAAAGCCCACTGTAGTCTGGTACAGGGTTTTATGAGAGGCAATGAGTCAGTCCCCTGAGCGAGATGGTGAGCAGTATGGAAGGTCTCTGTGGTATATTAGCAGTGCTCCATAGACGGTTTGGTTTATTTATTTTTTACTGTGTTTCCACTGTTCCTGGCTAATTTCAGTGGGATCTATCTTGTGGGCTGGCATGCTGGGAGCCTGGGGAGGCAATGGAGCTGCTCCCCAGCACTGAGGGATGGCCCCCTGGTGTTTAGTTCTGGCCATGGTGCAGGCTGCAGTGAGGAAGGAGCAGTCCCAATCAGGGAGCTGAATAAAGAAAACAACACTTCACAAAAACACACTCATCCTGTGCTTGGCACAGAGGTACCTGTGTGTGTGTATTTGTGGATGCTGCAGAGAGAAAATGCACATTTCACTCTCCCTCTCCCGTAGGCATTGAAGTGCCTGAGGGGCACAAGCCAGTAACACGCAGACAGCCAGGGAGGTTTCTTGTGCATTGCTCCTCCTGCAGTGCTGAAATGAGCCTTTTATGTTCCAGAGGCCACCGTGACACCAGGCAGGAGCAAGGGGGAAAATACTGAATAAACCTTGCATGAGCACAATCCCTAAGCCAGCCTCACCCCTGACTCTGCCACGCTATAATCTGCAGCGTGGAAATGTTTCTCTTGGCTGTTGGTTTAGGGCTGTGCAATCAAATCTGGTAGTTAAAATCCTGCTAAACAGGGCAGGCAACCTGAACAGCAGAGGAAAGGCAAGCAGAGCTTTCAAGTTGTTTGCAAAAAAAGCCACCTGAGGAGCAGGTGGTCATACAGCATCCATCCTGTGCTGTTTTGAGCCAGCTGTCTGCAGATGGGGGGAGTGAAGACCTGCCACTGTAGGTAATATTCAGTGTGTCTCCTTTCCTTCCCCTCTGAACATCTGATACCATGGCAGCATCCCTGCTCACAGGTGGATTAGGTGCTAGCACAGACCACTGCTACAGCTATCCATTTCCTACTGATTTATTCAAATAACTTAGAAAAGTACATCCAGCAGCTGAGTTCAGAAAAACTCTGTTGAAAAACATGCCTGGCTCTGCAGGAGCTATTGCTGTGAGATCTGTGAAAAGAGCAAAACCCAAACTCTCACGTGCAGCAGAGATGGGGAATGGAAGGGCTGTGGGTCTGATTGTGTGTAGGAGGAAAAGTGCCTGGGGTCTCAAAGCAGCTGAACAGTTTTTTAATTCCATTTAGAATAGAAGGAAAATAGGAATCACAACATTAGAAACATCTGCCTGGAAATGGATGGTGTGCTTGCTTTATTACTTTGCAGTGGCAACATCATAAACCCAGCAAAGCCAGGTTTGCCTGCAGAATGTCTGTGCCTCTTCCCTGATAGCTCCTACACTGCCTCTCCTCCTGGGGTTAACACAGTAAAAGGGAAAACCATTTTTTTTGTGTGTGTGTGAGACTTGGGTGCATCTCTGCTGGCTTGTCCTGGACCTGCAGGAAAACTGACCAAGCTGAAGCTGCTGTGAGGGGCTGCTCAGGCATTAGCCCACAGGGTGTCACAAGCCATGGGACTTCAGTGCCTTACTCCCAAGGGTAACTGAACACTTGGTAAGGCAAATCCTCCTGAAAGACACCCTGCTTTGATACATTCAGATAAGCCCAGTAGCATGATCAAAATACACAGCTACAAAAAGGGCTTCCTGCCATGGATATGCAAATATTGAGATCAGTGCAAATCACAGACCTCATACAAAGCAAACTGTGACTGCTGTTTACCTCCGGGTGCACAGCACCCACAGCTACAAGGCTTCCCTCTTTTATGCTTGTGTCAAGTTGCTCTTGAAAGCTTCTGCTGAAAAATAATTTCTGCATCTTTTCCAATGGTTGCCCCTTTCATGTGGTCCCCCCAGGAGTCTGTGCTGCCATGCCTTGACCTAATCTCAGGTTTGTCCAGTTTCTTTAGGCCTGAACAAGACTGTCAAAAAAACAAGCCTCGGTCCTTCACCAGTATTTTTTAAATTTTCCCCTGCCAGAATCTCACTGCTTTTCTGGAAATAAACAATTCCTGGGGCTGCTTGCTCAAAACACACAATTTGCAGCCTTATTACCATAGCGATCCTTTCCAGAGATTCTCTCTCCATGTGTGGATGCTTCGTGCTGTGAAGACTGCAGGAACGTTTCACAGCTCCTTCTCCCCAAGAGGCAACAGGGGAGGGTGGTCCCAGTTCCCCGCAATGGAGACAATGCTGGAAGCGATGCTGGAGTGGAAGAGATGTGTAAACATGTACAGCATGCCTAATTAATGACCCGAAACCGGCCGTAAAGGTCAGCTTGTTTGCGGGGGCTGCATGAATGCGGACTTGGAAAGGGCACTGCTGCCTCCCGGGATGGCAGCTGGACAAGGGCACCCACCACAGGAGACCTCACTCCTCAGGGTGCACCCAGGCCAGCCCCCCTTCCCTGGCCACCCCGATTCCTCCTGGGGTTCTGCTGAGAGTGCACCAGGCCAGCCCCCCTTCCCTGGCCAGCCCGATTCCTCGTGGGGCTCTGCCGAGAAACCAGGCTGCATTCTGGGGAAGGGGCAGGCTCCTGCAGGTCTTTGGAGTGGGATGTGCAGAGAACAGGCTGTTTTCTGGGCTGTCTGTCAGGCATTTGTTGACTGAATTTGATCTGCAGAGTCTTGTTACTCATATTAACGCTGTCAGCAGCACGCATGCAAAAATTGAGTGTCTGGATGCAAATGCCAGGGAATTGATATAAAAATGTTCTTTTCCAGCTGTTTTTTGTCCCTGTGAAACTTTTCTCTATAGTCTTCCAGGGGCTAAAAATTCGAGTTTCTTGCCTAATCTCAGGACTCTGGGAGTTAAGGCTTTATGAATATTACAAATTATCGTCAAGCAAATTATCATCATCAAGACTTGTAAAGATGGCTGTCCTGTAGGACAAGGTGTGCCACGGGTTGTCATGTGAGATCTGCAGGGTGTTTGCCAGCCCTTGCAATTTCCGACCAGCCTTCATCTCAACAATTGGGCAGAGCCATGAGATAACCTGCAGAGAAAATCAAGGGGAGCCCTAGCATTACTGGGTCACTTTGCAGACAGCGCTGAGCACTTCTGGTGTCAATAAAATCACAGAGATGTCACACGCACAACAATGGTGGCAATGAGAGGTAAGTGCCTTTGATGAGGCAGGTTTTCTCCCTCTCTGAGATTAACACAATGCCATCCCAGCTGTTCCCCACTCTCTTTCTAGTGGTGTTTCTGGGACAAACCCTTTTCTTCAGGCCTTTGGTCTCATGTTCCCCTCGAGCTCTTTGTCCCAGCAAACTGAACTGATCAAAGCTGCTTTTTCCATGCAGTGGATCAGGAGCAACTTGTTGGCTGTGTTTAGCTTCAGGCAGACTGAGGGTGTCTAGCTACAAAGAGAGACAGAAAATCAAGGCAGTTGGTCACGCTTTGTCATTTACATCGGCATTCTGTGTTGGGGAATGCAGACAGCGTGGCAGGAAGGCAGAGAATTTCCAGAAAGGCACCAGCCCAGGCCTGAGCAAAGCCTCTCACACAGTCCCTGGTGGCCTTAGTGAAGGTGAGGTGTTAGAACTGGGATCAAACTGGGATGAAACAGAAGGGGTTGATTGTGCAGGCAGGGCACAACCTGCACCCTTCCCTGCCTGGGTCCTTCCACCCAAGGAGTGACCAAGGAGGCTTCTGACAAGAGTGGTGAAGACTCCTTATCTGAGGAAGACCCTCTGCCAGGCAGAGCAAGGCATTCCACAGAGCACAGCAGTCCCCTGCAAACAGCAGAAGGCAGGAGGTGTTCACAAAGTCCAGCACATCCTTGACCTCTCACCTGGCCTTGCCACAGACTTGGATGACTTAGTCCTCTCATCCTTGCAGTGAAGTCTGTGGTTGTACATCACATTTACTCTCAGACAGAGATCTTTTCTGTGGGAATGTCAGTCATCTTGGGTTCAGTTTACAGGTTTTAAGGTACTCTCTGCATTTTGCCCTTTTCCCAGACACACCAGTGCAGTGGGCCCTGCACTCGCTTGCTCAGGCAATGGGATCCCCCCTCATTTTCCCTGCCTCAGCCCTGTGCCAGTCCCAGAGGCTGTGCTCTCTGGCTCCCAGACCCTGTCTTTCCCATCCCTGTTCCCTCTCTTGGGCGTCACTGCTCCTGGGCCTGGCTTATAACACGGTGTGTGGCACAGGGATGAAGATGACAGGCCTTCCTCCCTGAAGGCTTTCCTCTCGCAGAGGAAATCGGTTCACTGGCCCGAGCATTCAGCACAGCAACTGAGAGCAGCCTGAATCTGGAGCACAGAGTGAGCATCACTAGAACCATCTGAAAACGAGGGAAAAGAGGCTGTGAGTGAGAGGATCAGGGCTGGAGGACGTGTGCTCTGCAGGTGAGTGATCTGTACATGCTGAGAGCTGGCAGCGTCAGGGCTGGGTGGGATACCTGGAGCACCACTATTGTTCCTTTGCTGTTACAGAGCTCCCATGCTGCTGCTGCTGCTGCAGCCATGGAAGTGGGCGATACCAGCCCCGGTGCTGTCGGGGAGCCCCTAGGGAGGCTTTCCAGGGGTGGGGCACCCTGCGGGGCAGCTGCCTGCCCTGGCTCTGCTGCCAGGAGGAGCGCGCTGAGCCTGTGCCGTGGCCGTGGGGCCGCCGCGGGTGCCGGTGCAGCGGGGCGGAGCCGGGCTGGGGTCGGGGCGGCAGCTCGGGGCTGCCCATCCCCGGCCGCTCTGCCGCCCCGTCCTCCCCGCGGCCGTCGGGGAGCTGCTGCTGCTGCTGCTGCTGCTGCTCCGGAGCTCGGCCGGGGTGCAGTGAGGCGTCGCGGCCACCAGGTGCCACTGCCCCGCCGCGCTGCCCGCGGCCGCCGCCCGCCCCGCCGGCAGCGCGCTCCGAGCGCGGGGTCCCTCCATCCCCGCCGGGTCCCTCCATCCCCGCGGGGTCCCCCGCCCTCGGGGCCGGGGCTCAGCCCTCCCTGGCTGCCCCGCGGGGCCGTGGGGAAAGCGCTGCCCTCGGGGCTCCCGGCAGGCACGGCCGCACCGCCGGCAGCCGGAGCGGAGCCCGCCCGTTTCCCGGCGCACACGCGGAGCGGGGCGGCAGCTTTCGCTCCCTGGGGCCGGCTCTGTGCACCCCTGCCCGCCCGCGGAGGCTGCGCCGCTGCCGCACGGTTGTCACCTCCAGCCGCCCCTCGCACGCCCATTCCCGGGCACGGTGTGGCTCGCTCTTCTCTCCGGGCGGGGCGGGGAGCCAGGCTGGGCGAGACCGTGGGATGGGGACAGCGTGAGAGTGGGTGCGGGTGTGTGCGCGGGGTGCCGGGGAGCGAGCGGGTGTGAAATAATACAGGCAGTGCGAGCGGGTGTGAAATACAGGCAGTGCAAGGGGTGCGGTGTGTGCGCGGGGCGGGCGTGAGAGCCGAGCCGAGCCGAGCCGAGCCGGGCTGAGCGAGGGCCGTGCGGGGGCCGCGCGTGTCCGTGTCTGTGCAGGGCTGCGCGCTGTGCGGGTCGGGCTGTGTGTGTCCGTGTGTGTCCGTGTGTGTCCGCCTGCCCATGTGTGTCTGTGTCTGTGTGTGCGTGTGCGCGCACCGGGGGCAGCTCCCCACGTGGGGCTGACGCGGCAGCCCCGGCCGATCCGGGGCTATAAAGCTGCTCGGCGGCGAGCGAGGCAGAGCAGCCGCGGCCGGCTGCAGCTCCAGCCTGCGCTCCGCTCCGCTCGCCCGCCCCGCCGCGCTCGGGGGTCCCGGGGCAGCGCCCAGCATGCGGCGTGGCCGCCCGCAGCTCCCCGGCCCCCGGCGCGCCGCTCCGCCCCGGCCCGCGGCACAGTAGGACGCGCAGGAGCCGCGCTCGGAGCCGGGCGCGGCGCGGGTGGAGCCGGGGCGAAGGGCGGGGGTGTCCGCGCAGCCGGGGTTGATGTTTAACCTGGAGCGCCCGTTCACGGAGAGGGGCCACTTCTTCTCCTCCATGGAGTACCAGCGGCAGCTGGAGGAGGAGGAGGGCTACCCCCCTCCCGGCACCAATGGGACTTTCAACGACAGCGGGGCCGGGCCGGGCTGGGGCATGCCGTACCCTCTGCACACCACCATCACTCTCATCAGCCTGGCCGGCTTGCTCATGCTCTTCACCGTCTTTGGCAACGTCCTGGTCATCATCGCTGTCTTCACCAGCCGGGCGCTCAAAGCCCCCCAGAATCTCTTCCTGGTCTCCTTAGCCTCAGCTGACATCCTGGTGGCCACGCTGGTCATCCCCTTCTCGCTGGCAAATGAGGTGATGGGGTACTGGTACTTCGGCAAAGTCTGGTGTGAGATCTACCTGGCCTTGGATGTGCTGTTCTGCACCTCCTCCATCGTGCACCTCTGTGCCATCAGCCTGGACCGCTACTGGTCCATCACACAAGCCATCGAGTACAACCTCAAGCGCACCCCGCGACGCATCAAATGCATCATCTTCATCGTCTGGGTCATCTCGGCTGTCATCTCCTTCCCACCCCTCATCTCCATCGAGAAGAAGAGCGGGCAGCAGGCTGACCAGGGGGTGGCAGGGTGCAAGATCAACGATGAGAAGTGGTACATCATCTCTTCTAGCATCGGCTCCTTCTTTGCCCCCTGCCTCATCATGATCCTGGTGTACATGCGCATCTACCAGATAGCCAAGAGGAGAACAAGGGTCCCGCTGAACAAGCGGGCAGAGCGCCCCGAGAAGAAGCAGAATGGCTTGACTGACAAGGAGGAGCTGCCAGCCACAGCGCAGCTCAACGGGGAGAAGGCAGCAGGAGGCACTGGCGGGCAAGAGGGAGAGGTCAATGGCATTGACATGGAGGAGACCTCTTCCTCCGAGCACCAGGAGAACAACCAGTGTAAGAAGTCAGAGAGACCACCAAAAGGAAAGACCAAGACTAAGCTGAGCCAAATTAAGCCCGGGGACAGTTTGCCCAGGAAGACAGAGGAGGAGAGGAACACCAAAGGGTCCCGCTGGAGAGGCCGGCAGAACCGGGAGAAACGCTTCACCTTTGTGCTTGCAGTGGTGATCGGGGTCTTTGTCATCTGCTGGTTCCCCTTCTTCTTCACCTACACGCTGATGGCCGTCTGCGAGAGCTGCTCCGTGCCCGACACCCTCTTCAAGTTCTTCTTCTGGTTCGGGTACTGCAACAGCTCCTTGAACCCCGTCATCTATACCATTTTCAACCATGACTTCAGACGGGCCTTCAAAAGGATCCTCTGCAGGATAGAGAGGAAAAGGAGTGTTTGAAGGACCCTTTGGTACCGGCAGGACCAGTCAAGACTTTGTAGGAGTGTAAAGTATGTCTGTCTCAGGCTGTGCTTGCATGGGATGGTTTCCTTCAGCTCGTGAGCAGGAAGCCCTTAAAACCCTGAGATGAGCAGCACCGAGCAGCAGCAGTGAGGAGCAGCAGGCAAGTGGAGGTCTGAGCTGTGGCATTTGGCTTGCCAGGGGAGGATAGCCTTTGACTTGCTCGGTCTATTTTGTTAGTTCTTTTTTTTTTTTTTCCTCCTTTCTTTTTTCTTTTGCCAGAATCTCTCTGTGGATATTCTCATGACTGCTCAGTTTGACTCTTTAAAGGCAAACGTCGTGCAGCTCTGCGAGAGGAACAACTAAGAGGGAGTATGCCACACCACAGGTGTTGGATTTTTATCTTGTTGTGTCTTCTTTTCCCCCTGTTGTATATGTAATGAATTTGGACCTCCTTGTAAAGTAGAGTATTGTATTCTTGAATTTGAATGTCTTAATTTTTGTAAGGCAAGCAGCTTTGAAACTGTGAATGCTTTAATTATCTTTGATACCTTAAAGGTCTTTCTTTTCCTACCCCCTGCAAAGCCCCTCACTCAAAACCACTGAACAACTAGAGCCATCTCTTTACCTGACAGTTTGATAATAATACCAAAATTCCCAAATTCTTGTATTTTTTTTTGTTGTTGTTGCTGTTTTGGCTGTAAAGCTTAGGATCACAGACCTCACCAGACTGGCTATTTTTGTTGCTATTTTTTAATGTCATACCTGTTTCTGTTTAATTTCTGTGTCGCCTGTGACACAACACAGCTGAGATGGCACCTGCCATCTCGTCACTCGTGAGAGCAGAGCCCGACAGAGCCGTGGCTTTGCTGTGCAGGCAGGGATGTCCCAGGCAACAGAGACTGTCTCCCTTGCAACGTGAGCCTTGGGACCCTGCCAAGCTCCCCACGAGTTAATCCTGTTTGATATTATACCACTCTGCAGCACTGAAATGTGTTCGATGCTCACTCGCTTCCTCCACCTCAACTGCAAATAGGTCAAAGCAAACAGCAGGGCTCTGCATATCATGTGTTCTCATCTGTGGGGGTTTGTGATGGTTTAACTCCTGCAGGATTTCCTGCAGAGAGGAAGGGGTTTGTGCACAGTGGCCATTCGTCGCTCTCAATTAAGAGAGAGTTCAGTTTTTAACCTGCCAGTCTCATCTTTCCTAGGAAATAGGGAAGCATCCCTCTTTCAGTCTTATACAAGGCAAAACTCTGAAATGGGAAACTTAACTTCCAGTTTCTCCATTATTTTATAGTGTAATTAAGCTTTTCTTCTTTTTTTCTTTATTAAAGTGTAAATATTGTGACATTGGAGAAGGAGAGAGAGTTAATACTGCTTTTACACTCTTTCCTGAAATGGCTTTCAGCTCTTTGTGCTAAAAAAACAAACCCAAAACAAAAATGGACAGAACAAATCTAACATCCTTGTGCCATGGATAAATTTCTGGAGAACATTTATAGGAAAAACTTTTGATTTATCACAAGAAATAAATAAATGAGTCCACGAGTCTTTTAATGTTAGGAAAACAGCTTTATCAAATGCTGACAAGTCACAGAAATGGTTTGGAGAAAGCAAAGTTTGTATACGTTGAATGTATAAATGAATTTGCCTTCTCTGGAGTTGTATGGTACACAGGAAGAGACTTTAAAACTACGTTTTTACTTTTGGGAAGTGTTTTGTTGATTTTGCTCTCTCTTTTGACTTTCTAATTAACTCCAAGTGTCCCTGGATGCATCTTGGGACTTGGAGAGCAGTGTTTACATCCACTTGCATTTTCAGAACTGAATCCTCCAGAGGTGAGGAAAGCAAATAAACTGTGCTTTAATGTAAAAACAAAACAAAACCAAACCACAAGCAGAAGTTGCTATAATGGATGATTATTTTTATTAAATAAAAGAGCGTTTACAGATCAAGTGTGAAAATCCTCTGAATAATGTTAGCTGTTTTGTTTTATTTTATAGTATTTTATCTTCTGAACTGTTCACCAATCTGCTGGTACCTTTGGTTTTTTTTGAAGAACACACTGGGAAAAGCACTCGTGTTGTCTGAAAGGGATTGTTAGCCCAGGTAGGAACAATGGCTCTGTTCATTGTGCAGCGGCACAATGACAAATGAGCCCTTGATATTTCTTGGGTATTTCCACCCCCCTCTCTGTGCCACAGCAAGGGCATTCACGTGTTTGGTAAAGGAAAGAGAGCAGGGTTTGAGGGTGTGATTTGCACACAGGGAGTGCAGCCTGGCACTGGCGTGGCGTTTGCAGCTCTCGTGAGGGGTTTTAATTGTCAGTTTGCAAATGGGATTAGCAACAATTAGGCTGGAAGGCAACATTTTGTGATAGATGCAGGAGCGTCCACCTGAGTGGGCCTTTGGTTCCAGCCCCAAGGAGCCAGGGCTTGCTTGTCTTTCCACCACTGCTGCCAAGACCCTCCTGAAGGAGGTGATGGGGGATGTTCTCCCACCGAATGTGGAACTGCTTCTGGTGAGAAAATAAATGACCAGAGCCCCATGTGGGAGCTGCTGGTCCAGTGGTCCCACTCTGCCAGTGGCCCTGGGCTGCAGCTGGAGGTGCTTGGCAGGGTGGGCAGGCAGCATCACTGCTGGGTGTAGGGCACCTGATGGGGGCCCAGAGATGAACATCTTGCTCGCCTCGTGGTGGCCTTTGCAGGCCAGCTGAACTGGGTTTGGGTAGAGTGTCCTGCTTCCACTCTGCTCTTGGCTGGCCCTGATGGCCTTGGAGGCTTTTCCAAAGCAGTTCCCGTGGGAGGCTCTGGGTCAGTTCCTGGGACACAAGGTGATCCAGAGGCACTGATTGCACTTGCTCCACCCCTCTGGCTGTCAGTTGTCCTTGCTGTCAAATCTCTGGTGTGGACAGTGGAGTATTTTGGTGGGTTTGGGGCTGAGAGACTGAGGCTCTTCCCCTTACCCCTCCTGACTCCCTCCCGGTCATTGCTTCCAGGTCATTCCCTTGCAAATGATGCATGAAAGGATGTAATGAACCTTGAGTATTTTTATAACCTTTTATTTTGGGGCTGAAAGGTTAATGGTGTGAGGGGAGGGAGGGGGACTTGTCTCCCCAGCTGGGTGGGAGCTAGCCAGGCTGGCTCAGCAAACGGCAGGCAGAGATGCCACTGCCACTCTGGGAGATGTTTCTCCACCACTTTCCTCTGTGGGGTGACCCTGCATGCCACCTCTTGTGTGGGGACCCCTGAGGAGGGCACAAAGGTGCCAGACAAGGGATGTGCAGGAGGGGCTCAGGTGAGTTGGTCTGGGGGAGCAAATGTCCCAAAATGCTTCCAGGAACAGCTGCATGAGCAGCAGGGTTGCCCTTGCAGAGACCTGTGGCTGCCTGCCCAGGGCTTGTCCCTGATCCCCTCAGAACTACTGATGTGTTCTTTTGTTTCCATGGGGGTTTGGTCCACGTTCTCAGGGGGCCAAGGAGCTGGTCACATAGAGGGGCCTCTTTCCAGTGAGGGAGGGACTTGGCCTGAGACACTCTGCTCACACAAAATGAGTTTCCCAGACCCAGAGGAGCCTTGGCGGATTTCAGACAATGTCCATCAGCCTTCCTGTAAGTACCTCCAGTCCCACCCTGCTTGGTGGGAAGGTTCTCTCTGCATTGGGTGGTGGAAGGTTCCCCTGGCCCAGGGGAAGGTTCCCTCTGCATTGGGTGGTGGCCCCACTGCCTGTGCAGCTTTCACCAGTTGAAGCTCTTTGTCTTATTTCTTAACATTCCCTGTTCTTTGGAAAAGTTCAAAGTCTGTCGAGATTGCTCCTTTATTACAGCCAGTGCCCTGGCAGACAGCTCCACTTACAGCTCTCATCATCTCTGGTACTAACTGCTCTTTGCAACTGGTTCATGGGAACATCTCTGTGACTTGTCAAATGGTTGTGGTAGTGTGACTTCTGTGCCTTAGCTCAAGGTGTAGAAACGGAGTGAAGAGAGAAGAGAATTTGTGTTAGCCCAACCCTTGCAGTAGCCACTGGTACTCACTCAGCTCATAAATGCTCAGGACCAGATCCCAACCCCTCTGGGAATAAAAGTGTTGTAATCTGGGAAATCGAGGTGAAATTCCATCTGGGGGTCGCAGTGCAGGAATGCACATTACAGGGGGGCTACAACACAATCCCAACTATCCTCAAGGCTGAGCAGAGAGGATGGTGAACAGGGCTGTGGAGGGCACAAAAATCCATGCCTTTTTTGTGTCACACCATAGCTAGTCCAAGAGGGAGGTATCAGCAAGCAGAGGAGGAAGAGCCGTGGTGTTGTGGAGCAGGGGTTGTTGTGTTTAATGGAGATACTGATGTTTGAGCTGGTCATTCAACATTCTTCCATCTTGGGACACCTTCTTGGTCATTTCAGTTGAGAACTCATTTCCCGAGGAGGACCACAAGTACTGAGGACATCATCTCACGTCCAGGAGTAGGGGGTGTGAGCTGGGTCTCAGCACCCAAATCCAACAGGGAGACAACTCCCTCACTTGAGCACAGGTGTCATCAGCAAAGGTATAAACCTGTTGGCTTAAACTACCTCAACACTGCTTAAGCTGACTCTAGTTTAGTGTGTTACTGTAATCGTCAGTTCCATGTTGGCTAAATTTGGAGAGAGCATCTGTGCTGGCTTGGATCTAAGGTCCTGCTTTGCTTCTGTGGCTCTGAGAGTGGCCTGTAGCAGATTTTAGGGAATAGTGAAGAGTGAGGACCCTTCCCAGGAGGCTCGGGGGTCATTAGGTGCTCTGGGATTTCCTGGGGCCAGCAGTGCCTTTTGCGCTAGTGGAGAAATTCCACTGACATGTGTTTCCTGTCAGCAATGCTCTGCAGCAGGAGGCCTGGATGGCTTTCAAAAGCATGTTTGAGTCAAAAGCAGCAGTTGGGTCTGTGTGGGAGCAATGGGGTGAATGGGTTTTATCAGGAGGTGAGATGGGCTGACCTGAGCATCCCTGCCTTCCTGCGTGCAGTGCCTGCAGCCTTTGGCCCAAATTTGGGCACAGCCTGGGATATTGCATTTGCAGGAGCAGCCTTGAGGTCCTCCAGAGCTCTGTGACCTGCTGCAGGGTTCACTCCCAGACATGAGAAACATTTGTTTTAAGTCAGCTGCTACATGGAGGAATAGACTGCTCTGTTGCTGTTTCAAACAGTTGTGTTTTGCTGGACCATGACTTTGTGGCCTTTTTTCTTGTTTGTTTTTCAATTGCTCTCCACAGAAAAGAAGAAAAGAACAAGCTTCTCACTGCTGGACATATCTGATAAAATAATTTCTGGTGAAGGCTGCCTTTTCTTCATCTGTGCATGTGACATTGCTGCAAAATGTTAATCTTAGGTTGGACACCTTAAGGTGTTACTGAAAAATTCCCTGAGTAAAAAATGAAATAAATGTATAGATAAATATTTAGGACACCACACCCAAACCTCTTTTCTGAACTGACTGAACTTTTTTAAAGAGTGAAAAGCTGAATTCTGGTCTTTTGCTACCAGGATAACTTTTGGCACTAGAGAAATTTGGGCAAACTATTCCCCTTGGAGACCAAACCATGCAGGTGTGGCAGACCTGGCAGCTTGGCTGCTGGGATGCTGATTTATACCCTGCTGGAGCCCCCATTCCCCAGCTTATTCCTGCAGTCACAATTCCTGGATAATCTAGTGTCAAGTCCTTTCTGTGTAAGGCTGAGTTTGTTCTTGGTTCCATGATGCAGACACTTGACCTGAACGGCTCCTTGAACCGTGTTTGCCAGAATGAAGTTCCTGTTAATTTAGGCAGCCTTTCCTTGGCACAAACAGCTCTCCATGCTCATCATCTCTGCTGTGCTGTTACCCAGACAGGGCACACTTCCACTGGGGACACCAAATGCAGCACTGAGCTCTTCTTTTCCCCGGGAGTACTCAAAACACAGAGAAGTGGAATGACCCCAGCCAACCCCATGAAAAGGGAGTGGAGTCTCCTTGTTTTTGGTTATGGGTTTGACCTGTAACCTAAGCACAACCCTAATATTTATACTTCAGAGATGTTAGTTAAAAGTAATCATGTATTTATTATTTTAAAACAAATACCTTGTGGCTTTAAACCAGCCTCAAAATTTAGTGGGGACAGAAGAGTTAAAATGTCCAGTTCAAATGAAATCACTTGACTTGCTTACTTTGAAAGATTTACCATCTAGGCCTTTGCTGTCTCAGGATAATGAAGATACATCCATTGCATTTTGAAAAGCAGAATAATTGCTTTCATCAACACCAGTCAGTGTTTGGGTGAGATGGCTTTTAAACAGTGCAGCAGGGAGGAAAAGGAAAGCTAAATGCTGCTCTGCTGAGCTGGGCATGCACCGAGGAGAGCAAGGTAAGCAGTGTTGGATGCAGGGCAATCTTTCATCACTGTTGGCTCTGTGGGGGCTAATTAGAGAATGTGTTCTGGCTGGTATGGATGGGATTTGGTCCAAACAGGGTTCTCTGTAGTAAAATAAGATGATTGTAGCAACAGATGCAATGGTGGCAACTGCCTTTAAAGCCCAGTGATAATTGGCTTAAACCTTTGCATGGGAAATGATCTGCTCCTATTGTAGCTGTTGCTCACTGTTCCCAGAAATGCCTGTTCCTGACCATGCTGCTGGGTGATGTGAGAGATGTGCAACTGTGTCAGGAGGGTGGTCAAGGGCTAGGAAATGATTCACACCAGTGATATCCACCCATGAGGGGCCTGGGTTTTGTTTGCCCTAAGCCCAGTAGCTGTTTTCATCACCTTAGCTTCATGGATTCCCACTGCTGAGGATGGAGCAGTGACTGGGAGGGGGATGAGGGCAAACACTTGGGGGTGTGCAAATAAGGTCCATGGAAAATGAGACACACTGAAGTTGAGTGTGGAAATGGTTGGTGTAAACCAGATGATGCTACCGTACACCCATCTGCAAAAGGATTCAGCCTGAGATGCTGTGGGAGGCAAACAATCCACCACAGCAATTCCAGCAACTGAAAACATAAAGATAGGACCCTCCCCTCTTATTAACTGACATCTCACTTGGGATTGCATAGACTGAGATCTTCAAGTTATCAGATGTTTGGAGGAAGAGGTGAATTTTTAGATGTTGTTTATTCAGACCAAGATTTAATTAATATTAAATAGATTAAATATTTGATGAAATAGACTGAAATTAAATATTTAGATCCCTCTTCCCCCCAGATAGCAGCCCCAGTGGATGTTTATGTGGGCAGTAAAGCTAGAACATCTTCTGAATGTCAGAGTGTGTTCAAAGATCAGAGTTACATGGGAGTATCATCCCATGGATATGAATTAAATTTCTCTTGGATCCTTGTCTTTGGCAGCCCGTGTGGGAGCATGGTCTTCCTTCCTCTGGGATTATTGAGCCACGACCTGCTGGGACTTCAGGTACCACTTCAGTGCAGGCTGTCACCCTATTCCCCTGCCACATTCATCTTCAGTGGGCAAAGAGGCCTCATGGGGAAGGGTTTTCTCCTGTGCTTCTCATTTGTCAGGCAGTAGACACAAACTGAGAAGAAAACAGCATTGCTTCATACAGATTAATTACGTTCCTGAAGAAGAAAATGTGGAAAAATGGCATCTTGCCTGAAGGAGGGCAGCTAATTCCTCACCAGTTGTGCAGGCTGGTGCTGTGTACCCCCACCAGAGCAGGAGTGGGGCCACTGTCCCCAGGTCAGAAAGCAGAAGCATCGTGGTGGTAAATGCTTAACTAGAAAGAGTCTTGCTGTCAAAACCCACCTGCCAGAGAGTGGAGACTGAAAAAATGACCCTTGGTTTGGTCCAACCAGTGATGGCTTAGAGCTACAGCCGTAGAGCCTGCCACGTACCCAGAGGTCAAGTGGTGGTGGACACTGGCAGGGGTGGGGCTGGGGATACCTTTCCTTCTGTGCCCAATTTCTAGTGCTGCTGTTTGGCCCCTGTGCTGGCACTGGCAGTATTGTAGCCAGAGTTTGCTTGGTTCTGGCTGCATTGAGCTTGTTTTCAAAGTATGTACACTATCCCAGCAGGAGTTTTCTAAACAAAAGTATTGTCATACCCCAGCAAAAGGACTTGTGTGTTTAGATAAGACCTCCCATCAAGAGTGAGGGTATGTGTGTGACACATATAATAATATAATGTGACATCCAGCGCTCTTGCTGTCCAACAGACCACTTTGGTCTCCTGGAATTCTTCAGAAGCAGTAGCAGAGTAATGGCTTGTGCCTCTCACCTCTGCCAGCATCACTGCATGGGGATGAGGCCAGTGCAACTCATTCAGAGTGGTTAAGTGACTTGCTAGACATTGAGTGAAAAAAGCTGGGGCAGATTAATAAAAGATGGCTTTAAATAATTCAGCAGGGGCCAGCTGATGAAGCTTCACAGGGCCAGAAAGCTGATCTCATTCAGCTCTGTGCCTGGCCAGATTTTTGGCAGGAGGTAAGGGATGCTGAGGACCTCTGGGAGGGGTTTCATGCTGTGTGGGCATGCTTGCCCCCCCATTACTGATCTCATTGTAGTTCTCAGAGACTGGTTGGGGATAGCAGAGTTGTGTTTGGTGTGGTGGCAATTGCTCTCTGTGTCTTTAGGGTCCCTTTTGGTTTTCTGCAGGGAAAGGGCACCCCTGGTCTGGGTGGGCTTGTGAGTCCATGCTGTCCTTGATGCCTGGGAAGGGCAGCTCTTCAATTTTCTGGTGGTGGGCAAGGGAGCCTGGATCCCAAGGTCACCAAGGCCCACGATGATGGTCCATGCTTGAGGTATGGGCATCCCCTGTGCTCTCAGCACCACCTGAGGGGCACCTGCAGACCCCTGAGCAAGGAGCCAGACTGTGGGGCTTGAGCCTTACTCTGCCCTCCTGTTCTGTGGCTGCAGGCTGGCTGGCAGTCTGCAGATACCAGCACTCCATGCTTTCCTTGCCTCTGGATGCTGCAGAAATACCCCATTAAGTCCAGGTCTTTTTCTAGGAACCTGCTGAAGAAAACCCAAACAAACCTGTTCTTGTTTTTATGGTTTATCTCTGTGCTGCTGAATTGCCTTGAGTTTCATTGCCAGCAGGCAGCAGAACCCCCATACCCACCAGGAATGTGTTTTCTCTTATCCTGCCAGGTTTTCTCAGAGGTGTAAACATAGCCAAGCAAAGAAAACTATTTCTGAGGGCCCTCACAGGATCACAGCCAGGCAGGCAGGTCAGCACCTGGGAAAGCCAGCCCTTGCTGGCAGCAATCCTCTCCTTTTGATGAATTGCACCAGACCCTTGATCTGCATTTTTAACTGTGAGGGACTGGGAGGGCCAACTCCCCATGGCTGGGCACAGGTCTGGGGAGGCTGCCCTGCTGATGCATGGGTGACAGTGGCACCAGGCCAACGCTGAATGGACCTGCTCTCACTCCTACATGGCCTCAAACTGGGGCTTCCTCTGCTGGGGAACAGAATTAGGTGGAGCTGAGCTGATTGTGGTTTTGCCTCGTGACATAGAGAAAGGAACAGGCAAGAGGAGCCCAAAGAGAGTCTGATTAATGTGCCTCTGGAATTGGATTGTTTAATGCAAACAGCTTTAGAGATATGACTAAAGTAGGAAAAGAAGCTTGGAAAAGACCCCATTTGGGATAAAAGCAAAGAAGGCTATTTTTTGCAAATACCAGTATAGCTTCTTCTAAAAATAATGTCTTGGATGTCTGTTCGAAAATGAGAACCAAATGTGATTCTGAACGGTCTAATGCAGCCTGTCATTTCAGAGGAGGGATGGAGACCTCTCATTGCAGGCAGGGGATGTGCTTGCAGGCTCTCAGAGACCAGACTGTGTGGAACCCAAAGCACAGCTTTGGGAGGAAACGTGGATGGGAACGAGCAGCATTTGCCCACAGGCTGCTGAATTGCAGGTTCACACTTTGCTGTGTTGGCAGCATCTTCAGTCATGGCTCTGGGAGGATTTTTGAGAGTATGTGAGAGTTTCTGGGGATCAGGAGAATGGCATGTGGATGGCCATGCTTTCCCTTAGCAAATGGCATTCATGCAAGAAAAGGAGTTAACTTCTGGTAGTTTTAATTTTCTGAGCAGAAGCAGGAGCAATATCAAAGGATGGGACAGAAGAAGGAATGGTCCTTGCAAGGGAGGCCACGCCAGAGCTGTCCTTCTGTTCAACTATTTCAGGCCCTTTTTGTCTCTCCTTGCCTCTCTGGTGCACTGTTCCTGAGGATCAGTAGAAGCAGCAAGGTAGGTTTCTCTTTTTTTTGCACGACTTTGCCTCAGCATCTCAAGCAGATTTTTTTCATCAGCCAACAGCTGAGAACACTGTGTTCAAAGTCAGTTCAGGTTGCAAACATCAATGCTGGTGCCAAAGCCTTGCAAATGATTGAAAACATTCCGGGTACCCTTCAGTACTAACTCAGACAGTGTACAAGCAGTTTTGGAGTGTTTTCATAGACTTCTCACTACTCTAATATTAAGCTTTGCTCCAACTTTGCCCTTTCAAAGCAGTGATCCAGCTGTCCTCTGGCCCTTCTGTGAAAAGCTGACAAGAAGTGTTTTCTTCCTTTGGAGCTGATGAATGTGAGTGTGTTTTATTTGAAATGTACTGATCAGAGCACTCCACCCCAGGCAGGGGTACCGGGGACATGCACCCTACAGAGTGCACGGTTCTCCAGCCCTGCCTGGTGGCTTCTCCTGACCTTTGCAGTGTATGCTGGGGAAAGGCCTGCCTGTTTCCTTTATGGCCAGTGTCTGTGAAGAACACAATGACAAGGCACTGAGGCCAGCAGCCTGTGCAGCATTTGCATTGGGTAGCACTGGACCTTTCCTAAGTATAAATCAGAGTATGTCTCTGGAAGGAAAATTTTCTCTTGGATCTCCTTAAAGGGATTTAATTCATCTGCTCCTGTCTGTATGAAAATGTAGATGATGTAATGATGGGACTGAGAGGCCAAGGGCACACCAGGAGTCAGCAATAGGTGATCTAATGGAAAAGGTTGGTAGGTGTCAGCTGTGCTTCCCCAGGGGTTTGTAGTGGCCTCAGCTGCTGTCACCTTTGTTAACCCATTAGAGAAATCCTTTGGCATGATGCCTAAGGCCAAGAGAGCAGTCAGGTGGCACAGGGAGGACCAGGTAGTTGTACACCAGCTCCCTGGGGCTGAGGGTAGTAAGCAAGCTCTCCACCTTGCAAGCTCAGAGCACCCTCCTTGCGCCCGTGTTTGGAAGCCTTGTCTCCGAGATGACTTGCCCCAAAACACAGTAACCTTCATGGGACTTAAACAGACCCTGCAAGATGGAATATCCCATGTCCTGCAAGCTGTATGGCTTCAGTCCTCACTGCTAAAGAGAGGGGCTACTTCAGCCCAAACTGTGCCTGAACTACCACAGGGACAAAGCTGCAATATTTCTTTAAGCTGTTTTGAAACTGTTTGAATGACAGATGGAAGTGTTGGGAGCTTTTCAGTACTCAACAAGGATGTTCCCCTCAAAACCAAAACACCACCAGACCTTGTTTTTCTTGTGACATGTTTTGGTTCTGTCACTGTGTGTAGTTTTTGCGATCACTTTGTTTTCCCCGACTGTGTTGCTCTGGGCATGATGGGGAGGAAAATCCATCTTTCAGTAAATGCTCCTCAAGCCACCTGCTGTCACAGCAGATTGCTGCATGTCTCTCTGTTCCCAGAGAACAAAACCATTGTAGATCTGAAATTTCAGGTCATGTTCCATGTCTTCTGCTATGTGATCCATCTCACAGTACAAAATTTTTATTGTGTTTTGGATGCAACCCAAAATATTATGCTATAAATGTGAAACAGCTGTAATATAGAATGTGAATCTCATGTGCAAAGACTTAGAGAATTTGGATTTCCAGGCCAGAGGAAGAACATCCTGCAGCAAAACCCCTTCTGTAAGGCCCTGCTTTTGTCCCTCTGAGCCACTGGAGGAGGGAAGACTTTTGCATTTGCTTGGGAAAACCTCAGGCACTGTGCACTAAGTGCTCTGACATGCACCTTAATCCTTTTGCCATGGTGCATGAAACTTGAGTGTGTTTCTCCCTCCCCAGCTGCATCAACAGTCTCTGGAGGCTTTATAATTGAACTCTGGGTTTCCCCTATTCTGGATCCCCTCTCTCTAGCCTTGCTCTGCAAAGACAGGGACTCAACCTTCTCCCAAGCTGCTCAGTGAGTGTATCTGTGGAAGAAGCAGCTGGCTTTGTGGGCAGACGTTTGCCCATCTTTATGCCTGTCACAACTTATTAATGTGTGCCATGACCACAGTGCCTCTGGAAAGAGCCCAGCACTAACTGCTCGCTTCCTGGCCTTGTCATCCATTCCCTCTGCCAGGTAGCCTCCACTTCAGAGCTGCTTTCTTTTGGATGCAATTTTTTTTTTTAAGTGACAGTGCCCTCAAGGATTTTGGCGAAAGAAAAGCAAAATGGAAAAATCTTCCTGGCAGGACCCATTCTTCTGACACAGCAGCAGCTGCCGTGGAGGAGAGTCAGCAGCAGGGATCCTCTTTGGGGGAGTTTACAGGCTGAGGATCAGAGCTTGTGCTTCTCTCCCTGCTTGGTAGCACAAGCTGCCTCCTTGCAGGGAGAGGTGGTAGCCAAATCAAGCTTGAAATGTGACATTCACAGCTCTAATTAGGTGTATGCAGCTTCACTTTGACTCCAGAATCCAGCCCGAGCAGGTGAATGTGTCTTCCACTGCTTGCCAAAAGGTAGTCTAGGAATGTCCTCAGTGCAGTGACCAGCCAGTCCAGGATTTAATAGGTTCAGCCTGTTTAAATGTCTGCATTAAGGCAAAATGAGTCACCCTGAGCACTCACTTTCTCCTGGTCCATGCTGAAGGGAATCTCCTGGCCAGCTCTAGGAAAATGCTTGCTCAGGAGCTGCAACGCTGGGAGAGAGAAATCTGGTCAAGGAGGGAATGATGTCCTTTCCTTCTCCCTTTTGTCCTGGTGGGCTCCATCCAACTCTACTGCAATAGGCTGACCATTCACAGCTCTTCATAATTTATTAAAACTTTACTGAATATTTTAATAAGCACAGCCACAGCAGAAAAAGAGAAAAGCTTGGTAGGCATTTCTCATGAGTCTAATGTTAGGATATGTAAGCTTGGAGTGGGGCTCAGGTCAGGGACTGGAAGGAGGCTGCAGAAGATGCCAGCAGTCCATCATGTCTGGGTTTCATGGGCTGAGGAAGCTCATGGGTGCAGGTACATGATGCTCTCAAAGGTTTGCTGTTCTCATAAGCCAAAAGCAATGTCCAAGTTTTAAGGAAAGGTCTTTTTCCTTCGTCTTCCCATCCCTTTCCCTTCCCCACTTCACACTGTTAATCACACTGGCAGGATGCCCTCGAGGCTGAGACTGTTCTGAGAGCAGGGTGAGAGGAGGATGCTGAGAAGGAACAGCAGGCTGTACATTTTTCTTCTCTAGCATGATTTAGCCATGATTAATGCACATGGAAAATAATCAGCACATTCAGCCTAATTCTGCAGAATTATTGAAGGGATGATAACAAGGTTAGAGGAGATATTTTGCTGTTTTAATATATTTTTAAGAAGGAGGGCAGGTGTTGTGTGAATCTGGTTAGGTGACATCAGCATCTCATATTAAGGCAGGGAGCAAAATTTGTCACTGTTTTTCTTCTTTGTCTGCAAAAGGCATTGCTAGCTTGAGCTTTGGAGAGCTCCTGTTGCTTCCCAAAACCAGGTCAAAAGAAGCTCATTCATCATTAAAACAACACAGTCTGTATTAAAGGGGAGAGGGATTGTAAATGAGGAATCTTTGGAAAATGGGATTATTATGCCTTGCTCTGAGCTGCTGATCACCTCAGCCTTTCCACCCCTCCTTTCAATGTGCTGCCAGTGGGGATGGGTGCAGCAAATTGCTCCTGGTTCCTGGGGAAAATGCACCCCAGAGGAGCTGGGTCAGGCAGACAGCTGGGACCTGAGCACATCGCTACAATGTGGTGCTCATCTTCTTTACACGCATCAGCAAAGCTCTTGTGTTTCAAGTTAGGTCAGATGTAGCTGCTTCTAGTTTGCTTACTGCCCTGATCTCTATTTATCCCATTAGGAAGGAAAACATGTTATTTTATAAGCTAGAAGTCTTGTAAAACTTTTCTTCCATCAATAAGACATTGGTTTACTGGAGAGATTTTAATATTTCTCCTGATTTTGTAATGCACTAAATAATACACAAAAATAACTGACATGGAGAATATTAGAAAAGCTTATTCAGTGGTTTTAATTGCATTCCTTTCTGGCTCAGGTAAGCGTATCAGCTAGTTCTTTTAATTGTGTTTTTTTGTGACTTTGAATTTACATTTTATGTATTTTCCATTTTCTTGTAATTCCTGTTTACCAACACAAAATTAACACTTCTTGTCCCTGCTGAGCTTACTGCTATTGATTTTGTTCTTTAGTTTTCTAATTTTGCAAACTTTGATTAGGTTTTTTTCTTTCCTCTCCATAGGTTTCTATAGGTGTCCATGCCTGTTCAGAGAGATTGTTGAAGTGCTTAATTTCAGAGTCCAAAGACACATAATTTGAGACAGAGCTAGGAGTCATGTGATCTGTGAGTCAAACTGCAAAGAACAATTGGATGCCATGGCATTGAACAGACAGGCCCTTGGGTGTTGCCTCCTCACAGACTGAGAGCAGGGCTGAAGCTGCCTCCTGCTTTGCGTGGGTGTCTTGCTGCCTTCTGGGGCCATTGGAAGCAGTGGATGCCTGAGGCTGCACTGCATGGCAAAGCCTTGGGATTGGGATGTCCAGGGAATTCCTCACTGCCTTCCTGCCTGCCTTGGTGCTGGTGGAGCCTCTTGGGGGACTGCAGGCACATATCTGGGGACTGGAGTGGTGAGATTGCTGGTGGTGATGTGAGGATGGGGCAGCCCCAAGGGCTGGGGCACAATGCAAACCCTGCTGGGGTTTGGTTCCTGGGGGCAGCCTGGCCCCATTAGACCAGTTTGTCACATCCTGGTTAGGTTTACTCTTTCACATGCTTTGCAATGATTCCTTTTAGTAGAGGAAGGGGATTTGCCTTTGCATCCTTGCATATCAGGGTGCCCAGGCTTGAGTGGAAGGGTGCACAGAGAGTGACACCCTCTGCAAGAGAGATGGGTGCTCTGTCTGGCAAGTGGATACCAGAGTGAGGGGACAGAGGTGTCCAGGTGACCCTGAGTGAGCTGGTGCACACAGGCAGGTCCTGGGTGTGCAGTTCTGTGCTCTGTACCAGGCCACCAGAACCTTTGGAGAGGTTCTGGGGCAGGAGTCGTGTTCCATTGACTGTTTAGTAGTCGGCTGAATGTTCTTCTCCTTGCAGATCAGCTTCAGGAATATGCTGTAGGTTTGGAGATTGAAATGGAGATTATAGCTAATTATATTAAGCTTTAGGAGGTAAGAACTAAACCTATGCTGGCCAGACCTGAACAGTCTGGTGTAAATGAAGAGGACAATCCTATGTGTTCTGCCATGTGATGAGACTTCCTCAGAAGGTCCAAAGTGCTCAACAGCTCAGGGAAGAGTAGACAGATGCTGCCAGGGGCTCAAGTTGGAGTTGTTTTGCCCAGATGAACAGCAGTGATCTACCAGGTTGCCCTACATGGAGTGGCCCAGTGCTCCTTGCTGCTGAGGTATCCAGCCAGCAGTGGGTGCATTTCTGTGAGACTGGGAAGAGACTGGGAAAAAGCTGGAGAGAGATGTGGCCTCCTGGTGCAGTCTTTGGCCTTGACTCACAAGAACAAGCACAAAGTTGTTCATGCAAATGCTTTTCAAATGAGTGAATGTCCATTGCCTCTGCAGGGTATGTTAGTCTGGTCCAAGGTATTAAGAGGGAGATTTGCTTTTGACTGTGTAACCCTCCCTTGCAGAGAAAACCTGCTGAGGTTTTTTTTTTTCTCCTCTCTTTCATGATAAGCACAAGAGCCTGTGGTGGTCACAAGATCCCTTCAGAACATCCTGACTCAAGCAGCTTGTTGCGTTGCTTGTAAAAGTCCAATTTTCTTTTTGAGGAAAATCAATAGAGCTCATTACTTAGCCGAGAAAAGATCCCTGTGTCAGTTCCACAGGAAGGCAGGCCTTGAGTAAGCTCAGCCACTGTTTGTAAGCCAGAAATCAGGCTGATAGTCTTTGTCTTAAATTATCTGTTCCAAACTAAAACTGCCCCACTGAGAAGACCAATCAGCTTCCCGCAGGCCACCAAAGAGCTGCTCAACAAGTGAATACCACCAGCCTTTGGCAAAATACACACTGGGAAAAAAAGTAACAACACAGAAGACACTTTTTTACACCTGCTGTGATGACTGTAACTTCTCATGCTGCTTCTTCATTATATCCTTTTTTCTAGGCTCTGGCTACATCATCAAATCTTTTCATTTCAGTGCTAAGATGCAAGATGTAGTGCTATAGGGGTGACAGATACCCAGATATTCTTTGTTGAGCCCATTTTGGGTGGTGAGACAGAAGTCAGGTGCTTGGCCCTGACTTATGATGAGTTCAAGGCATTTATGTAAGCACACAAGGTGTTTTAAAGCAGCTTTGGAATCTGAGGGGTTGAGACAGTTGAGTAGACAGTGCCCATGCCCTACTCCGTGTGTGTGTGTGTGTGTGTATGGCTTTGGGGACTCCACTGTTGGCCACTGTTTATGCAGGATCTGGACTGGGGGCATCCTCACCTGCATTCCATAGTAAATACATATTTTGGCTACTCTTATGAATACATAGGCAGTGAAAACTGCTCCTTGCTACAACCCAGTTTCAGGATCCAAGACTACAATCCCTTCTCAGAAGTTTGCTAGTTTAGAAAGCTGGAGGAGGTACTGACCTTGTGTGAAATGGAGAATGCAGAGAAAAAATGCTGAGCAATAGGATTGGGGGCTAAATAGTAATTTGTTTATGGTTTTGGTTTGAGTTCTGAATGAAGAGAATGAATGAAAAGAAATTTAGTGGAGACATTTCAGTGCAGTAAGTTCAGTGACAAGGCCAGTGAGATGAGAGGACCAATTGTGCATGGAGAATTACTGAGAAGGTAACCTAACAGCTGGGATACTTACTCAGCCAACCAGGAAAAGCTATAAGTAAGGATGCAAAGCTGGTAAATTCTGTGAAACAAATTCCCTGTCTTGGCTATTCACAGGCTGCTTCAAAACCAGAGTGGGTAAAACAAAAGGAAGACTGCAGTTTCTTTTAAGGGAGTAACCAACCAAGAAATCTCTCTTCTCTCCCCAGATCACCTTTTTGGTGGTCACTCTTGAGAGAAGATTTTGGATGCACGGAATGCTGGTGAGCTTGGCCCTGCCTGTCTCTTCTCCATTAGATGGTGAGGGATGGCTTCCACCCTCACCCTGGGATGAGGAGCGTGCTTGGGCCTGGGGGAATGTGTCCCAGCAGCAGGGAGGGGGGCAGTACTTGAAACAGCATTTTGTAGTGCACTGACATCTTGACCAGCTCCTGTCTGCACATGTGTACCACCAGGTCAAGAAAACCAAAACTTAAAGGGATTTGCATCCTTGTCCCAACATGCTGTCCAAAAAACCTTTGGTCTGTTTCCAGTCTTCCCCTGTACCAAGACCTTGATCTTGTGAGCTCTCTTTAAGAATTTGTTCCAGATTCTAGATAATTTCAGGTTATAGAAACTGTGAACAGATGACATTGCTTCTATTACCAGGCTCCTCCGGTGTTTGATGATGGCTATGATTGCAGTACATATAACGTTATTATTTGACTGCAATTACAATAGCATGGGTGGTGTTATGCCTGACTAGCTGATTAATCATCTGGAGCAATGAGTAAATCTCCCCCTCTTTTGCAATAATTAATACGTACAGCTGGATTGCAGTTGGCTTAGTGAGCGTGGAAGTGATCAGGGCAAACAGAGAGGTGTTTGGCAGCTTTAGGCTGTGGGAAAGGATGAGCATATGGAGCTCTTGGGGCAGTTATTCCCTCTGCAATGTAAACTACAGCTTGAGCCAGCTCTGATCCACCTCAGGGAGCTGCATTTCTATGGTAGGTGGCCAAAGTGCTACAGGGAGGTTGATCCAGTCAGAGTTATAAGGTCTGGCTTTGAGGGTAGGGTCATTTAAGACTGTAGGATGCAAAGCTCTTTCCTCCTTGCAGGGGTCTGAAAGCCCTTTGCCAGTGTGTTTGCAGCTACCCAGGAGTAAAGGGGAGAGAGAAATTCATTACCTGAACTGGATTAAATACCTGCTGAGCTGGGGACCTGCCACGATGGCTTAGGGCCACTGCTGTCTCCAAGCAGGTGCAGTGACTTTCTGGTTCTCCCTGCAGTCTGGGTCACACACAGTCAGTCAACAGCAGCACAGATTATCTGAAAGTACCTCATGGTTTTGCTTGTGGGCATTTACAATTCAAATCAAGAGACATTGCAGCCTCTCTTTTCCTCCTATGTTGATTTTCTTTGCTCTCCTGATACAGCAAAGATCAAGTTGAAATATTAAATGTCCTTCACAATGCAATTACATATGGCTGGTTGCAATCAATTCCCGCTGCCTCATGTAGTTTGCTACTGTTTTCCCCTTTCCTTCCCTTCCTGTAAAAGACATGAGGCTTTAATCTGACAAAAGATAAAGACTTTGATTTCCACCTACTCAAGGAGAACTGAGCTCCCAAATCTCAGCTTTCACAGAGGTGAATTAGAGGTGATTGAAGGTGATGGAGGCAAGAAGACTGAATGGAAACACAACCCTGCAGCTTAGTGGACACTGCAGGACGGGGAAGAGAGGACTGAAGCTGATGCCTGCTACAGTGATGGAAAACCACTCAGTAAAAGCAGTGAATCAGCAGCTCTGAACAAACATCTTTTGCCAGAGACGCGGTTTATCCCTGCAGGACACAGCTGTGTTCCCACCCCTGTCAACCTCTGGTTATATTAAGCTGAGCATTTCATCACCATGGGCTGAAGCTCTGCGGGTGGAGAGTATCACACACCATCAGGTAGGAGTGAGGAAACCCCAGTGCACAGCGTGAGGCACCCAACAGCTCCCATCCATGGTCCCTCCTTCCATGCCCTGCCCAGGAGCCCTTCTGCCACTCCTGTGGGACAGGTGTGTGAGGCCACAACACATTTCTTCAAAAATCAGTCAGACTTTTCATTACACTTCAGTCTTTGCCTTACCTGTCTGAGCCTTACACATTGTTATGTTTGTGGCTGTTCTCAGTGCTAGTGTGGCTTTGTTTATGATACAGTCATTTTTTACTTTCTGATTGTTAATATCTCCTGTTTTGCATTCTTTCCACATCAATCTAGGAGAGCAGAGATAACTCAGATGAAAAGGAGTCAATTATGTGGTGCCTGGGATACTCACAGTCTGGACTTTATGACCCAGGAAGTTTCTCTCTGCACCCAATTTGTTGCTCCCAATTTGCTGGATTCACTTTTCTTTTCTTCATTAATATAAACAAATAACGTATCCTGGATACTCACTTTATTGGCAGTAACTCACTTGGAAACTACCATATCTCAGTGAATTTTAATTTATATATATATATATCTTTCCATCAGCTAGGATTTTTTTTTTTTCCATTTCATCATCAAGTTGAAAGCTTGCTGACACTAGATTCTTGGACAATTTCTGAAATTAACCCAAGCTTAGAATTTTCCTTTTTTTTTCCATTTATGGAGGTGGTATTTTCCAACACTTTCCTTCTCACTTTATCCTTGACTGGCATGCTACCATGGATATAGGCAGGAGATAAGTTGGGTCAGTGCTGAGTCCCTGGGAACTCTCTGCAGGTGGCAGCTGGGAGTGTCAAACTGGTGATGCAATAGATTAAATTTACCAATGATGTATTGCTGTTGTCTTCAGGGAGGTCTTCACCAGGGACAAATATCCCCTGTTAGTGTGACTGCAATGCTCAGCTCTTCCCTTCTGAACAGATTTCTGTCTAAAACGGCAAGCAGCCAAGCAATAATGACTGTGCTTAGGTGACTTTCAAATTTTTATTATTTTGCAAAAAAAGAATGAGAAGAAGTTTATGCATTTCAGTGTGAGAATGCATTGAGAAGCAGAAGGTTTGAATTAAAGTCACCATAGTTTTTGATCAGTATTTGGATTTTAGGTGTGGGCACCTTGTAAGGGAAGAATGTGCCTCATCATCCAGTGCTGGAAAACAGTTTTTCTTTTGAAGTTTTGTTTCCAGACACTGAAACCCCATTGAAATATCCCATATATCATGCAGTATAACACTATATATTATATTGTTTCTGTTCCAGACAAGATTATAAACAAGCATTCTTCACTCTCTTATATTTGAGAGCAGACTGTTTATTATTTGTTCTTTATAACATTTTACCTGGCAGAGGGTTCATTTTGAATTTCTCTCCCTGTGTTGAGTTGCCCGTGTGTCTGTGCCTGAGCCTGGCAGGGGTGGGGGCCAGTCCTGGACCTGGAGACAGCTCCTCACTTTTCTCCTGGAGGCTGCTCCTCTGGCAGTCTCCCTTCCCAGGGGACACTCAGAGTATTGCTGAGGGAGAGCTGGTTGCAGATGGGAGCCTGCAGGCTCCAGGGCTGTTACCCAGCAGAATTCACAGAAGGAAAAATTACTGAAGAAAAAAAATATAAATAAAGCAAGCACAGGACACAACGGGAGGAGAAGCCTTAAGTACCTTAAATTAGGGGAACTGAAAGTCATCTCACGGCACCATGACATTTTAAGCAAAGTCATTATAATTAATCTTCTTTTAATATAGAAAAATAGTCTAAGAAAATGCAACACAAGCCATACTTCTCCTCCTAACATGTATCCAGGAGACAGAGTGGATTTGAAGTAAGGTGATCGTTGCAATATGGTAGAAATAAATTCCTGAAAGCAGCAATTGATCGATGTGGAGAGTGGCAGGTGAAAGCAGTACAAATACCTTCTCTAAAAGCATTGGATATAGTAATCCCCACAGGCACCAGCAAGATGTTAGCTAATCAGATACATCATAAGCCTCACTATCTTGTAAAAAAAAAAGGGAGAAAGAGAAAATCTCTGAGTTTATGGTCAGCAAGTGACAAATGTGTGTGCTGGAACAGAGGACAGCCGTGGCCTCCGCTGTGAGTCATTCCTGAATGACCAGGGCTGAGTGGCACCAAGGGGGCTCTTTGGTTTCATGATGCAAGTGGCTGTGTGGCTGTGGCACCTACCCCAGGCCAGGCTGCAGGGCAGCTTGGCAGTGTGAGAGTGTCGAGCTGGTGCTGAAGAGCCAGCCTGTTCTCCTTTGTGCACCTTTGAGGCATCTCTGTGCCACTGACAATAGGTACAGCAAGTAGGGGAGGGTGTTTGTAGGGGATTGTGCCATTCTCCTTGGCAGGCAGGAGATCAGGATTAGCACAGCTCAGTTAAGCTGGTCCTAGGGAGGCCAGGTGTCCTCTGTGGAGGCTAGAGGAGATCTCTGTCCAGCACACTTGGCCATAAACACAGGGGCAGAAAATGGCAATGGCTTGTACTTCAACTGGAGCCAACCCAGCAGATGTTAAGCAGACTTCTGGGAGAATCCATTGCACAATTCACAAATGTCACTGGTCCTGTACATAACCTTGATCACTGCTTTTCACACCCACCTACCAATTATATTGTAGAGATTATATTATACTCCTATGTAGAGGTGGTGGTGTGTTCATCATGTACTTTATTCTCATTGTATTATAAATTCTGTCTTCCACAGATGTAACTACAGATCAAAAAGTGCACAGAAGTGCTGAAATACAATCCCTGTCTCACCAAATTTACAGGCTAACATTATCCTCAGATGGGGTAAGATCTCCTTGATGCCTGCTCTTCACTAAGCTTCTTTTCTCTCCAGTCATTTAAGATCCTGCCATTTATCCAAGCTCTGGCATCTGTACGACCCTCTCTATGCTGATTTAGCTCACTAATCTGGCAGAAAAAAGAGTACAACAGAAAAGGGGTGTATGGTTTATTCTGAGTTAATGAGTTGAAGTCACCCCAGCTTTGTTTGCATAGGCCAGCTGGAAATCTCCTTCCCCAGTGGGACAGTGCTAATTCTCATCTCTAATTTTAACTTATCTCCTGCATCATTCTCTTCTAGATTTTCTTTTGATGCAGGTAAGTAACCTGAAAAGTGGAATGTATACCTTTTGCCCCCCTCTGCCTGGAAACAATTTTTTGTCACTGCAGGTGGAGCCTGGAGTGTGAATATTGTCTCCCCAGAACCATATGGAACTGGGCTTAAAGGGTGCAAACTCCTTGGAAAATGGAAAAAAAATCCACAGCACAGTAAGTGTTGGGAAGGACAAAACAGTGGTTAAATAATGAAACCAATTTTTTGTGTCAGCCTGACTGTCAGGCTGAGCACCAGCGTGTTGTTTGTTTTTCCTTAGATTTGTATCTTCCAGAGCTGGTTCGTTGATTTTTTCATTAAGCAGCTATCTGTCAATGCACTGTGTTTTAATTATGCCTCCTGCATGAGTGCTGGTCTGATCTAGTGATGCAGGGAAAAGCCTTCCCTGCAGGACATTTCCTCTGCTCCAACCCCTGGTGACAGGGTTTAGTCCCTGAGCAGGGGTCAGGCCTTGGTGTGCTCAAGCAGAACCCAGGCAGGGAAACATCTCTGTCAGTGCACAGCTCCTGCTGTTTTTTTAGGAGTGTCTCGAGAGCACAGAAAAGAGACTGGGATTTGATGCTGACTGCTGGGCTGTGGAAATGTTCCTGACTGTGGTTGCTTTCTCTTTTTTCAGCCCTCACTTGTACATCTGTGCTACCAAACCTTTCTCTTCCTTCTGTCTGAAGCCCCTCTAAAAACTCTTTCAGAATTATTTACCTCTATTCTCATATTCAACCTCCATCTCTCTGCAGAGATGCCTGGAGCAAACTGTTTCTCCTGGACTGCAGCTCATGAACTCACCTACAATCTGATTCAAGTTATTAAAGGGTAGTACTGCTCCATTGTCTTGAATTTTATCTATATTGCATGATGTAGTGGAGATTTATCAAACTAACCATAACTAATTTAGCTAGCACAATAAGCAATTTAGCCAGGCTGCCATGGGGCTGCTAAAGGGCTCATTTACCCCTTAAGAAGATCAGCAGAGACAAATCTTAATCTGGTAGGTGCAATGAATATGTTAATCCAAAACTCAAGCTGAGTGACAGTTTCCAGAAGAAACCAAAAAAACTATCTTGAATAAATCCATAATTCCATAGATTTATTAATATTTTACCAAACACCCTCCATAGATTTATTCATATTTTATATCCATAGATTTTATTCGTGGAGTAGGGAAAAAGGGAAAAATGTGAGAGCTCTTGTTTCATAATTCTGATTTTACTAATCACAGTGCTAAAAGGATAGTTTGCATCTGTGTTAATCAGTGGGGTCTGTTTGCTGTGGGCACAGAGGTGTAAGAGAGCCATTGGCAGTGAACATGTCTGTAAGTGTGAGAGTAGCTTTACCCAAGGAAAGGCACTTATTGTTAGAGGCACTGAGCTGGGCAGGAGTCAGTGCATGACCAGTTTGTGGCAGGAACTCTGTGTGCTCATGACTGCAAATGAAGTAACTCGTGTGCAAACACCCAAGAGGTACCTGGGATGAAGGATAACTCAGCAGTCAGGTGTTCCCACCGTGAATGTTCTCCTTCCTATCCCATTTTATTTGTGTGCTTCATGGTTTCCCCACCTGTCATAGTCTGCATTAGACATGAAGGGATGAAATTACCCTTATCATTTCCCCTCCTACCCTAGGTGAGAACTGTTTGTGCTTTGGTTGATTGAAAGCTTCTGTGGTTGTTTTCAGGACTCACTAATACCAGGACTAATCTGAAGCTACTGTACAAGGAATACATTCTGGAACCTCTGACAATAGACTGACTGTGACACTGGTCTCAGCTGGTGTGGCATCCAGGCTTGGTAGTGTGTGGTAGAGCTGCACCCCTGTGCATTATCCTATCCTCAGATAAGGACTGGCTTGTCCTTACTTAAATTGTCCCAGAAGAAAGGAAAGCTGGTGCACTGAGCTCTTATGGGTCAGTGCAACGAACATTCATGAATTTTAGAAAAGACTTTCACGAGACCAGAAGCATTGGGAAGGAGAGAAGCACAAAGCAGAACACTGACTTGCTGCTGCCTAAAAAGCTGAAAGGAGAGGAGAAGAAATACCACAAATAGAGCAAGCCTCCTTTGCCAGGCAGCAGGGCATCACAGCAGCAGACAGCACAACTTTCCTCCAAAGACATAAAAATGAGCATGACGAATGCAGGAGATAAAGGACCACAGAGTAATGCTGGTAGAGCCTATTCCACCCTTGGGCAAGGGCAAAGACTATGTTTGGTCATGAAATGTGGAGACGTCACCACATTCCAAGCGCTGAGTGCGATTACGGATGCAGTAGATCTCTTGCTAGGATGTGCGCATGGGGAAATGTTTCCCAGAGATGGAGCAATTTTGATGTAAAAATTCTTTCTTGTCTCATGGATTGTGCCAAGGAAAACAGCACTGGGGCAAGGCAATCTCACAGCAGGAAGAAGTGAGTCCATGAATGAGTCCACTGCAGCACCATAATGGGCAGGAATGTGTGCTGGCCCTTTGCATGCGGGAGAACTGGAGAAGGCTTTGGGCAGAGCCCTGCCCTGTGGCTGGTTGGTGTTGATCCCATCCCAAAATAGAAGATGGGGAAAGCAGTGATGGTCTGCCAGGCTTGGCAGTACTGGCAGAGAGAAGGGAAAGGAAGGGAGGGTGGAGTGACCAAAGGAGGCGAGGAATCGTGTAAGTAAAATACCTTTTAAAGAAAATTTTACATCAATCCCTCTGTTACTGAACCAAGACAGTCTCAAGTGAGAAGTCATTAGAGTTCATTACCCCTGGCAACCCATGGCCATTAATTCTCTCTGGCAGCAATAGCTAAGGTTGGAGGAATATCCAGGCTATGGCTCTGAGTGCTGGAATGCAGAGACACGATAGGTCACAAATACTTTCCTCATAGATGTCAAGGAAGTTGGAGAAGATAAAAATGGTGCCATGGGGAAAGGAACAGTTAAGTGAGTAATGGGAACCACAAATCATTGACAAGTATTACTTCTGGCACCAAAGTTCAGTGATCCACAGGAAGAAACACCTCTTCTGAGGAAGACAGACATGCCCCATCTATTGTTTCATGTCTCTTTACTCTTCCTATGTTGTCACATGATTTCTCTGTCATAAAGCTCCATATTAGCTTGGTCCTTAAATGGTCCAATCTAACTCAACACTCCTTCCTATACTGAAACAGTCTGAGAATTGCTGAGTCTTGTTTAAACCAAAAACTCTAAACTTTTCCTCATTAGTGCAAAAGAGGATGGTGGTTCTAGGTAACAGCCTGGAAAGGGGATTTCTCACCAAGTTTTCTCTGTCTTTGCTTTCAGGACCATTCTGGCTGTCTTCCTGTAACAAATAAATATCTTGGCACCTACAGCTATCAACCCCTGCCTTTCAGTCTCTATTACACCCTAGTACTGTGTGCCTTGTAGTTAAGAGTTTTCAAGCCAAATCTGAGGTCATAATCTAGATTCCAATAACAAAGGATCTTCAAAGGGAATGCCTGATCTTTCCCTCTGATACTCATGGAAATCCACTAAGGTCCCCTGATACTCTCAGCTCTGGTTATGAAGGCTGAGAGAGAGGAATGCTCTCTCACAGAGTGTACCCATCAGCTGCTCTTGATCAAAGACTGGATCAAAGCCTGGCAGCTGGAGCAGAAAAGTAAGTGCACAGGTGGAGAAATGAGGATCTGAAATTTGCCCTTGGGTAGCCAGCCTTCTGTATCAACATTGTGAGTATTCTCAGCTGTTAAGTAAAGCTGAGAAGATAAATCCTAAATATAAGAAATTAAAATCAATAAACTCACCAAGTCCACCATGTCACAGTTCAGACTCATAAAGAGATACAGCCACTAAATCCCCACAGTGCTCCTCTTTCACAATTGCACACATTAAGAAAAGGGAGGAAAGAGTTATATGAAACATTTGTCTGGGTATAGGAATCAGTTATCTTAATGATGCAATATCAAAAGGAAATATTGTCTCATTTAGACATCTACCAGCTACAGTCACTACAACGCTCCCAAAAGAATGGTAATTATTCTCACAGATGCCTAGAAATTAAGAATTATACTTTCACTATGTTTAATATCCTAGCTGTGTTTTCAAGGATCATCTGTCTTAGTAAAGCTTTGGGGATCTAATTCAATTGCTTTTTCCCTGTCATTGCTTATTTATAAAACACGTATCTTTCTGGTGATACTGTGTTCCAATGGATCTCTCAGAGGCTGGAAAAATGGATGAACAAGATAGATGTGATCTGCTCACCATGCCTCTAGGACTGCATCCTGTCCTCAGCTGTCTCGTATTGCTAAACAAAGGATATACCTAAAAAATGCATCAGCCTCGAGCTGATCACGCCACACAGTAGGGCAGAGACACAGCCACCTTTTGGTACTTTGTGCTGATTGTTCTGCTAAAACCAACAGCCAGCTGGTGATTTTTCACCTCAGCTAACAACATCTGCAAGGTGTGAGACATTTGCTTACCTGTGTGCAGACAAAGAATAATTTATAATGGATTATTTACAAGATCACACCATTATGGAACAGCTTTACCAGAAGCCCTAGAGTAACACCAAAATTGATAAGCTATAAGAGACAGCTGAAATGCAGCCATTCCTCAGGAGAGACACTGTAGTGCTTGGGGATGTCACATGCATGTACTAATGATGACCACAAAATATAAGTGTAATATTAGAGGAAGAGACAAAAAGTAATCTATATAAAACTTCCCAACCAAATTTCTGAGCTATGTTGGCCACTGTGCTTTTTTGAGGGTTTTCAGCACCTCATTCAGTTTGTGTTCCAGGTCATAAGTGTGAAGCTTGAATTTTTTTGTCACTCCTTATATGCTTAAAATTAACCATATATTTCAGTGCTTTCAGGCTGGAAATGTTTACGGATAGGCAGCATCCAATTTCAGGCTAACAAATGCATGTAGAGCCTTATCATCTTCCTATAGGAAGTAACTGGCAGAGCCTTTCAGCCCTGAGGGTTCTCTCTCTCTCAGTAGTCTAGAGTATGTTCTTCTGCTTAACAAACCACAAGATGGATTTCTTTCCAAACACCTGATGCCATGTGAATAATTTTCTTAATAATAAAAAAAAAGAAAAAAAAAGAAAGAAAAAAAAAGGGCAGGAAACATGTATTTTACTATAGTTGCTGTGATAACTATGAATTATTGCATATTTTACTTGACTGCTCCTGTGGTTTTGTACAGCTGTAGGAACATGAAGAAATCATTCTGAAGATGGCTTTAATGCAATACTACAGAACTTTGGATTCAGCTGACTACCAGATGCTGAGTCATAAAGAGAGAGATGTTTCAGAGGTAATGGATTATGGATAGAGATTGGAGGATTCAGTATTTATCCTTATTCAAAATCATCAATATATATCACCAATGATTCCTGCTTGTCCAGAATCACTGTCAGTTCTGATTTCTGGTCAATGTGGGGGAGCATCTGACCCTTCACAGCAACAGCAGCAGCTGGTGCAGGTCTTAGGTCAGGAGACAGAGAAACTAAAAACCAGCTAGAGCATGTAGGGGGGAAAGCTCTGCTAAGAGTCTGGAGAGTGAATAAGAGGAAAAACAGTCAGTTTTCTAACATTTATTGATTAAATCCTGCCCAGTCTCTTCATGGAGCACAGCTGCCTGCTATAAAAGTAAAAAAGCCAGCACAGAGCAAGAGCAGAAGCATGCAGGGGGAACTGCAGCTGCATGGTTTCAACAAATCTGGTGGTAAATGTGCGTGTCAAGGCACGGAGCTCTGGGCTCTCCCAGGTGCTCCCCAGGCTCTGAGCTTGGGCTTTGCCACCCAGCTGTGGCTGCTGTTCTCCAGGGAAGCAGCTGCTGTGAGGATGGATGGAGGGTTTGGCTCCACCTGCAGTTTTTGGAGGATTCAGACCGTGTAACTGGCTGGCTGGGTTCCTCTCACGCTCTCCATACATGCACACAAACAAAATGATGAAGGTGACAAAACAAAAGATGGGAAGTGCAGCTGTCAGGAATTTCTTGGTTCACACAAGGAAAATGGAGAGTTGCCAAGAGATCTGAGAGAAGGAGGGCAAATCGCTGATAAAGAAAACCAAAGCAGACAGAAATACTAAAACCAGGAGGCCTTTTAAGGCTTGAGAAAGTGTAAGGAAAAGAAAATGGTGTGGGGGCAGAGGAAGAAAAAAGAGGAACACCAGAGAGAAGCTGTGGAGTTATTGATGCTGCAGGATCACAGACCTGATGCCTGTGTGCAAACTGTGCTCAGTTTATAATAAGCATCAAACCTCAGCATCTGCATTCAGATGAGGTGAGAACACATTCCATGGATTCCATAGCTTGTTAGGGAATGTTGTTCTCCTACTGAGACAGTGACAGATAAGAGATGAGCTAGTGGTCTCTGTCTCCACCTTCTAACAGAAGTGAATTGCTGCAAAACCAAAAGTCCTGAAATTCCCAGCTGATCTGCTCAATCTCTGTTTTAATTTCTGCTGGAGAGCTGTGAAACCAAGCCCTCAGAGTAAAGTGAGTGTGAATCTGTGTGAGGCCAGCTGTGGGCAACTGAAAGGATAGGAAAGAGAAAATCACTCTGGTGGCTAACTGTGGGCATGTGCAATGGAAATAATTTAAAACCACAAAGTGTTGTAGTGGCCTTTAAAATATGTATTACAAAAAGGCTACTTAAAATAAAAGGCATTTGCTAGTTTGGAACAAAGCAGCAATTTGAGAGACGCCTGTGAGGAGAAGGTTTCCCCTGCTATGCTTCCAAATGCAACACACACACAAAAGGAAAAAAAAAGGACTGGAGGAGTTGCAGTTATCACTGCTGTATGGGGCTGCTGAAGCTGCATTCATGAAGGAAGAAAGGTGCAGAAGTCAAGAATGAAAGAGAAGCAGTCTGTCTTGAGCAAGAGAACCAAGAGCTGCCTTGCAGGAGCCTCCTGGTGTGGGGCTGGACCTACCTGGCCCTTGACTGCCAGGTTGAACCTGAAGACCCATCAGCTGGTGGAGGATGCTGAGCTCCTTTTGCAGCAGTGCCCTGGGGGTCAAAGTGGACCACAGGACAGGGAGGTCAGTGCCAAGCACATGTTTTTCAATGTCTCTGATTCTCTTTTTTAAGTCTTTAACTTGGCAGCTGAGAATTTAATTAAGCCTTCACTGTGCTAGAGTAGTTTTTGTCTCTAAGCTTGGCTAGGCACATGCCTGAGCCCAGGTCAGTCCAAGGATCCTCTGAAGACAGGAATCCATGTAGGGTGGTGTGTGCAGGCTGCAAACCAGTCTACACTGGGATTAGTACCATCAGTGACAGTTCAGAGAAAGGAATTCCTCAGGTTTACCCCACCTGTCTGTCATCAGAAGTGGGTAAGCCTTTGGGAGATTGCTGATTATCCCAAAATGTCCCACCTAACAGAGACACCTCACAGGCTAAAGTAAATGGCAGCATTATTAGGGAAAAACACGGGGGGATTTTGAAATGGGACCTGATTCCTCGTACTCCAAGATCAGTTTTGAAGAGTAAAATGTTTGCAAATCTGTCCTCTACAAGGTGAGCCACTTCTGTCCCTGCCATTTGCATAAGAATTGGAATTCCTTATCTGTACTGAAATGCACCCTCCCTCTCGTCCTCTCTCCCTTGAGTTCTCAGTCCCAAATGCTGAGTTCCTTCACTTATCTGACAGGTACATGAAATGCAGCGTTAGTTCAAGGACATGCACTAATAAAATAAACATATCACAAAAGGCAACACCTGGTCAATATGCTTAACCTTTTCTACAGCAGATAAGCTTGGAAGGAACTGATGAAGCAACATCTACTGTTATGTTTACAGAGTAGTTGCATGTTACTGAGTGACTCAGATGAAAAGGATTCACCTCTGGTCAGTCCTCTTTTGCTGTTATTACACTCCAGGGAAGTACACTTTTATTCAACTGCCTGTGAAACCTGGGGTCTAAAGTGCAACAAATTGGCCATTGGCAGTCCTATTAAGAGGCACAAGCGCATATTACTCATTCTATGGTTTGTGTGTAATTTGAGCCTTTCAGATTTCCCTTGAAAGCCTTAGCTTTGTTGCCTATCATCACCTGAAGTAAAGGTGATGAGGTTCAGGGGAGTGTTGCTGTTGGACTTGTTGCTGTAAGGGGTTGTCTGGCCTGAAAGTGTTTGTGCATTCAGGACAAAACTACCAGAGCCTGTAAAGGTGTGCTGGGGAAACTTCGAGGCTGCCTGTTGTGTAAGGTGGACTATTTCTCCAAACCAGTTTGGCTGTCAGCTCATGTGATGGCAGCATATGGCAGCTCAGGAAAGGAAAAGCAAGACCTTTTATGGGGACATAAGTACCTAAAATATATGTCCTTGGTCTATGGTGCTCAGATTGCACATGATACAACTCTCCTCATCTCTGGCTATACAAATTCTGAGGACTCTGATCACCTTGGCATGAATTATTGTAAGGAACAAAATGACTGCTTAAAACCAAGAAAATGTGTCTGTAGTCCAAGATCCTTTTCAATCATCTCATTGTTTCCTTCTTCACTGCATTGCCTGCTGCCTCCCAAACACTGCCGACAGTCCCTAATTCCATTAGCTCTGCATGTGAGTGCTTAAGCTGCCCACTAGCATCCTGCCACTAGGAACAAACTTCCTAAGGTGAATTATTACCCAATAATGGAAGTTTTGTAACCTTCTCTGAGGCTTGCAGTGCTGGTCACTCAGTGCAGACAGGGCTTTGATTGATAGGGACTAATGGCAGGGCAACCTGAAGGAGGATCTTTTCTTGGAGCTGTCTTGAAAAGGAAAGCAGTAGTGCTGAGTAGCTAGGACAGAAATAAAGCCACAGGTTTTCTTTTTGTCTTGAAGAAACTGCAATTTAATATCAATTGGGATGTGTTATATGAACAAAGAACAAATCAGAGAGAGCAATAGCATCTGAACAAGGTTGGAGAAAAGAGGCATTGGGCAAATTTTCTTGCCTATTTTCTCATGAATTTGTATTGTCAGTTACTTGCATCATAATTATAGATATGATGTACCAACAGAAGGAAAAGGGTTTCCTGTAGTATTATGTTACCAGAGTGGACAACTTAAGGAATCCAAGAAGTATTTTGTGTCTTGCTACCTGCCTTTTTGATCACAATATATCTGGTGTTAAAATAGATCATGCTCTGCTTCACAAACTGCCATGCAAACATACCACAGCATTGTCACCTAAATTGTCATGGAAAATCAATTTAATGCTTCTCTTCCAGCTTTGTGATACTCTTGACCTGGGACAGATTTCTCAAACTATGTTTAGTGAGATGTGGGGAGAAGTGATGTGCAACAGATAGCAACACATGGACATTTTTTACCTCGTCAGAAACAAGTCATAGACTTCACTGCATTATGAAATGTAATTTCTGCTTGGGCTTTGGGGGATTTGAATGATGTAGGGATGTTGTGGAAAGATGGGCTGGTGGCTAAGAGTGGTTTCGCTGTTGTGTGTATGTGAATGAGATTACCAATGCAGATCATTCTGGGTTCACTGACCATCAGTGATGTTAATATTGACCAGATTTAGCAGTGGGAAAAAGGGAGGGAAGGCCAGTGTTAAAGAAAAAGAAGACAAAATGATTGGAGATATAAACTAGCTACATGAAACTGAACCCTTTATATGATATCCCCTATTATATAAAGTATCACAAAGCTCTTTATGGATGTTGATAGATTCATGAGAGTGAGTGAGTTGGAAACAGATTGTACAGTCTTGCTGAATTATTGGGGAATATAGTTCACACTTCTTGCTTTCCCAAAGTCCTTCGTGGAATGACAAATTGCATACTGATGTTTCTTTTGTTAGAATTTGGTCTCTGTCAATTAAATGTGTAAAGAAAATCTGCAGGGATCCTGGTAACACTGGGCAATGTCCAGACTTGCAATTGAAGCAATGTACATACAAAGGAGGAGGGATGAATATCAATCAAGAATTCTTCTTGCCTGATTTTAAATTACATTTCTGTGTATCAGATTCTCCTGGGTACAGCTAATGTAGAAAACAACGTAGCCTTCATGTCACTTGGATAACAGCAGAATAGCACAAAGCAAGTCTAGTGCCTGATATACAGAAGTAAAGGACTAAAACATGTCCTTTAGTGCCACATCTACACGTCTTCTAAATACCTCCAGGGATGGCGACTCCACCACTTCCCTGGGCAGCCTGTTCTAATGCCTGACAACCCTTTGGTGAAAAGTTTTCTTAATATCCAGTCTAAACAGACAAGATAATCTGTTCCATAGCCTGCCCTGGGACTGAGGTCAGACTGACAAGTCTGTAGTTCCCTGAATCCTCCTTCCAACCCTTCTTATAGATGGGCATCACATTTGCTAACTTCAGACTCACTCTGGACAGATAGAAAGGCAACAGCATGGCCTTCCGTATTGCAATCTGGAAAGCAAAATAATATTAAAAAAAGGGATTAAAGTGCTAATTTTTGGTTGACAGAGTTTGTTTGTAAAGCTACAGTAATTTAATGGGAAACCTGAATTGCATGGAGAGAGTCTGTACGCTGCCCTGGGGTTATTGGGTTGAATAATTGATTGAAAATGAAAATACAACTGCATGTAGCATGATAAACTACATGGTCAGTCTCTAGCACCCCGATATTTTTGAAATGGCTCCAATCCCACCAACACACTTCTGAGGGAAGCTTTGTCTTCATCCCCCGCTCCTGCAGCAGGCTGGTTGGTACTTGTGAGTCAGACCAATTCTGGTAAGTCAGCTTGGATCAGATATGGGGCAGAAAAAAGCTGCTCCTCCTGGAGCACAGTGTTATCTGGTGGGTACAGCTACATTAAAGAGATATAGCCATTCTGGTCAGGAGATTTATTAACTCTTCATCTCCCCAGGGTTTGTCTCACAGAGTTTGTACAAGGAGTGCGCTGGCTTCCTGGGCAGCCTGCTTGTGAGAAGAAACCAGGGCAGCTGTTTCCTCTGCTGAGGTAGAAAAGGCCCTCTCTGAGTCTTACAGCCCAGGTTAATCCAGGAGGCAGCATATATGAAAAAGTTTAGGGCACCTCCTCACTGTGTAGATGTGGAAACTTGTAACTCATGTGTGGGCAAATGGGGTCTCAAGGTGTACCCCTGAGATCTGCCTCAGAAGCTACATCAGCATGAAGACCACAGCCAAGGACAGTTTCCTCCCTGCTTGCCATACCAGCCAGAGTGCTCTAAATCATGGGAGAAACAGGACTTTTTGGTATTGGAGATATCCTACAAGCCATACCAAAATAAAAGTATATGAGGTGTTTAATACAGAATAAGCTTCAGCACAGCTGCAGACTCATCAATGCTTATGTTATTGGCTCTCATTATGTAGGCAGACCTTCAAAGTCAGCTTTGGTTTATTTGACATAATTGCTGTAATAGTACCCATCAGCCTGTTAATGTAGAAATCCCAGGTATTTGGCATTCAGGTCAATATGTCATACATAGATATTCCCTGTTTTTGCACACTGCTTGTTAGTATAATGCTCAGGAATGGACTAATGTCATGTAAATAATTTCATCAGGGCAAGATTATTAGATCTACTCACCCCCAAACTCACATTATTTTTAAAAGCCATATTTCAATTCATGGGAAACAGAGAAGACTGCACATATAAAAGGCTGCCTCACAGCCAATCTGCAGCTTTAAAAAATGTAACCCTTTGGGAGGGTCTAACTTCATTTGTAATTTCCTTGTCTCCAGCTCAGTGGAGCATGAAAAAGGAACAGTTTCTCTCCCAAACCCAACCAAGCACACAGGTGGGAGCTAACTCAGGGAAAAGCAGCACACAATGGTCTCACAGGCCTGGCTGCTGAACGGTGTGGCCATATCCTGGTGTCCACATTAACAATCCAATCCCTACCAAGTTAATATGTTAGTCAATGCTCATCTCCGTTAGGTTTATAGAGCTATGGAGACTCATAATTGGTTCATAAATTCTTTTCCCTAAGCCATTGTTAATACTGTTATGGGTAAGAAACGATTTGGCTCTTCTGTTTCAGTCCTTTTACACTAGGGTCCTGTAATTTTTAGCTGCCTTTTACCTACATAATGTGAGTTTCTTTGCTACAGAATATCTTCCATTTTACTACAAAAGTATTTCCCTTTTTTTTTTTTGCATAAACATTTGAGTGGGAGTTTTTTCATTATTCTGGAAGAGACATCAATACCATTGCCTTTTTTATGCAAAAGGCAAAATCAGTCGAGGAAGAGGTTCAATTATTTATTTTGGTTTGTGTTACAGTAGTGATGAGAGCGATATGTTGGCAGATATGACCTTGGAGGCCAATGTTCTGGGCACCCTGGAGTCCCACAGGAGCAGAGGAAAAGGACCAAGCATGAAAGAACAGGCTGTCCTTTGGGCTTTGGACTGTCTCAGGTCACAGACTGCCCTACGCTGCAATGTGCTGTGCAAACCAAAATGTGCTTAAATATCCCCATGTCTCATACTGCAGGGTAAGGTGCCTTTGTATTGCCTTGATTTCTTCTGTGCGAGCTATAATCCTGCTCCAGAAATATGCCTTGAAGTTCAATTCACACTGGGAGGAGGCAAGAAGTTGGAGAAGTACAGTCACCTCTGTGTATCTCAATTAAATGTGCCTTCAGGATGTTCTAAGGGAGTACAGAATATGTGCCCGGAGACAATGAAAAGACATTTTGTTATTATTATAATTTTTATTGTTATGGTTATTACCAGGTATTAGTTTATTTTACCTATGAATTCCTGGCTGAATTCCTCACTGAGCCCTTCTGGAGTGCCTCTGTTCCTGTGTAGGTGTGTCCATCAGCTCAGGGCATGGGCAGAGAATTGCTCGTGGATAGGTCATATGTGGGAAGAGATCAAAAACTTGCAGGGTGATGAACAAGAAACAAGAAGTCAAGGCAAACACTTCACTGCCTTTTAAAGGGTCCTAACTGAAAACTGGTGTGTAGGGTGAGGACTTTATCAAGGAGAAGGTCATCTCCATTATACTTCAGTTCAAAACATCACAGCACCTCAGTGTTTTCAGCTCCCATTAGCTGAACTTGTGATGAGATGATAGCTGACGGTTTAAAGGGACTTGAAAGGCTTTTTTGAAGTATTTGGGACTGGAAACTTTGGCATGGTTTCCTTCTGATATGGACATGGTTATGGGGCTTCATAGCCTGCCTTATTTCAAGATTTGTTTAATACATAATTACATTAAATTGGCCAGGAAATAGGCTGAAGTTGAGGGTATGAAGACCTGCCCACTGTGCAGGATCCTGGATGGCAGCCTGATTTATTTTCAAGTTTTCCTTGGTTTCATTGCATTTTCGATAAGGAACAAAGGTATTCCTTTTGTTTTAATTTTTTAAATAGCTCTAATTCTAATTGTGTAAAGGGAAATCTTATGATGCAGACATGTTGTATTACTATTTCTATAACAGGAGTCAAGAACTATTGATCAGGATTCTCCAAACAATGGTAGTTGCAGTGAGCAAAGGGTAGAAAATGGGGAAAGGAACAGATAGAGCCACAGCTGCCTCTCTGCTTCAGAGAGCATCCAAGTGTTCCAAATATAAAGATCAAACAAAAATCTTCACATTCACTGCAATTTGATATAGGCTAAATTCACTTTAGGCTTAGATACCCATCAGATTGCATCAGCTTTTTCATCTCTGCTGCAACAGGAAACTTTGATTTTATTTCCAAGGGACTTGAGTTTGAGTTCCTTCTAAATTAAGTTGAGTATTAGGGCCAGTGAAAACTACGACTGAACTCTTCATCCTCCTCCATTCAAATTCATGCCTCCAATTTCTGTGTTTCTAATGAAAGGGATGTTTATTACCAGGCATCTCACTCAAACAGATTTGGCAAGCTAAGAAATGTAACTCGTAAAACATTTGATATGAATGATTTTTTTCTCCATCAAAAAGATCTTATGTCAAAAGTGAAGACAAGTCTCTGCTTTTGCTCTTCCTAATTACGGGATGTTAGACATTAAACGTTGAACTGGAAATCCAATTACATGATTATTAATTAGATGCATTTTTTTCAACTTGGGGAAAAAAGGCTAAGTGAAATATGAAAGTCCACTGGGAAACACCACCAATTAAAGCAATTTAAAAAGGACATGGAATTCTTAATTTTTACGCTTGGCTAGAAAGTTGATTGACTGGGCTTGACTCTCCTGGGAGTGGCTGTGCTGGGCAGTTTTTTATTTGCTTCTTGACATCACATGCTTCTGTTTCCTTATGAAGAACAATTAATTTTCTTTGTAGAAAAATTTACTTCTTGTGATATGGGTAGCTGGTTTAAAATGTTTGATCAGGTAAAGCAATGCCTGTCATTTAACATTTCCACTCACAGGGAGAAGCACATATTCCCTCCACTCTTATTCTGCAGACAGACTTTTTGACAGCTGAATTGTAGCCAGTAAATTTCTTTTCCATTAGTTGCAAATTGTACAACAATATACTAAAGTAATTACATCATAAGTCTTCTTGCCTTGAAGTTAGGCTCTGCAGTATCACACTCATAAAATAGTGCAGTAGCAAATAAAATCACTGCATCTGTGTGTATTTGTCTTGCAGTAATTTTTCGGAGGGTGGTCTATAACATTGACAAATGCGAATTAAGGAGGAACTGAAAAGAATTCAGCGTTTCTTGCTTTATATAAGAGAGGGGCTATGGTTCTTCAGTAAATAGGACTACCTTGGAGCTGCACATGGGTCAAAGCAAAGATTATTGCCAACAGTGTGATGTGTATTAAGAACTGAATATAATGTTCCTTTGATCATCCAGGGTATGGTAAAAATCTGAATTCAAGACAGTGTTGAAGCACCTTAGGAGTGTACCCAGTGTAGACAGAATACCTCTAGGATAAATCTAACCATTCCATGGCTCTAAAATGCTTTGAATATCAGGGAAACACAAACGAGAATATTTAGAAGTAACTGCCAATACATCTATTTTTCTCAGCTCCCTAGAAAAGGACAGACAGGTAATGTACCTAAAGCACTCTCTTGACACCTGAATGTGAACAGGCATAATGTAGCATTCAGCTCTGTGCTGCAAACTGTGGCAATAAAATTATGGTTTCTTGACAGTTTTGTTTCCAAAGCCAAGGGCTACCCTGGAGATAAAACTGCCTGTAACCCTTCTTGATACTCCTTGAATTGTGCAACAGGAAAGTTTCCTCTTTTGAGAGAAGATGGCAGCAGTGGTCCTGTCCCATCCCATCCTCCTTCTCCAGGTGGGCTACCACATCTTACGGTTTTTATGTTATATTATTTATTTTGTATTATATTGCTGAAGAGCTCTGGATCTCTCTCTTCCACTGCCAGGCTGGATTTATGGGAGTGCATGTCAGGTTTAATTTGCTACAGTGTGTAGGGATCAGCAGCCAGAATATGTGAGCTTTGTCTCTCTCCAGAGTAATGTCAGTGCTGCCATTCACTCCTGAATAAGGGGCAGCATTTCCAGAGTTATTTCCAGGTTATTTGTGGGTCATTTCCAGGACCATATTTTGTGTTTTGGTGGCATAGAGGGAGAGGGGGATTCATGGTGTTGATCAAATTGCTGGAGAAAACAGTACAGGAAAAACTTATGCTGAAAAAGCCCACACTGGGGCTCCTGGTCCTGCATAACACTGCAGCCATGGATCAGCCATGGCAGCAGGAGCCCAGCAACCCCAGATAAATGGGCTTTGCCATTCTGTGAATAACTACCCTCATACAGACAGCATCTCTGACTGCGTTTTGAAAGCTTGAAACAGGAATTTGACTGATTCATCTGGGAACCAGGCACGTACAGGAGCACCAGAGAGATATTTTCCCAGCACGGGAAGTGCATTTGATTATATTCACTATATTTGGTGTGATTTGCTGCACTCAGATATTCAGCTGCAATTAGATGGTTAGAGACTCATCATTAATCTTGACTCTGTGCTGCCTGTCAATCTGTTCCCTTACATAGCTTATGGCACTATTCTGATTACTTTGATGAGGAAATATCCCTGCTTTGGAGTAGTTGCTGATGGCAGGATTTCTGTCTGTATCTCCTGTCAATATCTCTTCTCTTCAAGGCTCTTTACAGAATTGTCTCTCAAATGACAATGATTATGTCTCTTGTCCTATTCAGAGATCTCTCAAAGCCCTGCTGAGCTGGGACATTAGACCTCCCCACCGCTTCAAAATTATTTGTTCCTTGATACCTGAGTGTGTTCCTTGATGAAATCTCTATTTTTTTTCCCTTCTCACATTAGGATATCTTAGAATGTTCAGATTCATCTAAGTTACCTCCTTCTGCTTTCCTTCTTCCTAAAAAGGCTCATATTCTTGTTGCCTTTATGATATTTAAAATGCTATGAAGTTCATTTTGTGCTCCCAGTTTTTCCTGCTTTTCAATTCATTCTTTCATAAAGAACTCTCTAAAGTAAACATATATTTTTTCAGAAGAACATATATTTTTGTAGAAGAGCTGTCAGTGGAGAGCCTCTTGTCACTCTTCTACTTCCAAAATTAGAGTCCTTCCAAAAAGAAAATTAAAAAAAAAAATTAAAAAAGTTTTTCAGTCAGAGTACTGGATATACTGAAGAATGGGCATGGAGAGATCACTTGAAAATCATAGAATCATAGTGTTTCTGAAATTTGTGGATCTCCTTCACAAGTTATACCCTCCTGTGAATGAAAAAGCTGTGAATGAAACTATAAACTGGGGCATTTTGTGCAATTTAGCATAAATGAGCTCTGAAGTTCTCTTTCCCTGAGAGAATCTCTAGGACATCTCTTAAGCTTCCTTGACGTTCAAACATTTTTGAGTCTCTGTTTAAACACATGTGGGTTGTGCTCCTTTATATTTATGTATAGATACAGGAGAGGTGGGAAACTGAGATGTCTCTGCTCTGCTTTACTTTCCACTGCTGAATAGAGAAGCAAGTCCAGATTATTCACTGCATGTCTTGCCTTGCTTTTGTTTACATTTGGCATCAGGATGCAGCTGTTCTGACTCTTCGTGAGTAAGATAAGGTCATATTCATCATTACATGTTTAAACAATGCTTTTGTTTTCAGTGTCTTGTAATACACATCCTACTAGACCATTAAACTATCATCTCTGTTGGATTTCTATGCAATTTTTCATTTTTCCTGCAGCTGATGAAATGAATGATGATGATGTATTTCCAACCAAAAGCATCTGTCATTTAAACTCCCACACTTCCCCGAGATTTCAGAACTGTTAAAGTCAACTTAGTGCTTTCTATCCTTCAGTTCATGAAGACTGGCACCAGTACTTAAGGGGTGTCCGAAGGGAACCTCCAGGTACATGTTATTTGGGCTAAAATCTGGATGGCCTTGTCAGAAGTTCAGTTTCCTCTAGAGTTCAGGCTTTATGGTAATCTAGGTCAATTCTATGCAATTATGGAAGAGCAAACAACATTTTTTTCCATTAGCTCCTATGAAAAAATGCTTATTGGATATGGAAGCTGGGAAGTTTTGCTTTATGAAATAGTGTTTTCTTTGTCTTGCCCTCTTTTTGGCAACTGCAGAGATATTAAAGACTAAACTCAATTTGTTTTCTAGTTCCACGGTGGAATTCAACTAATTGAATAAGTATGAAACAAGTTTATATTGCCCAATTCTTAAAAGAACTAAAAGACAAAGGTGTCATCTGAACTAAGACTTGTATTTGTAACGCTGTTAATTATATTTTACAGTATCCAGATGATTGCCAAAAGTGGGAAAACCCATAGGAAAAGACTGTCTGTCTGGGATAGGTGGAAGTGAGAGTTATAGGCAGAATTTTTTTTTCAGTGTGGATTCACAGCCCCCAAACTGTTTCTGGCCTTACCAGCAGTTTTCAGAAGATTATTTCTTTATGTTTTGAGGTTTCTTTTTATCCTCTTGATATCCTACTTTGTCTCCTGGTGGTTTCTACAGGGATAATGCAGTGGAAGGTGACACTTAGTGCCAACAATACAGTGGAAGGTGGCAAGGACTGAGAGAGATGATTTGTGCAAATAGACTTTAATAATAATAGCATTAAGAGCTGTATTAAACACATTCATCCTGTTTTGTGTCATGATCCAAAGGACCCACTTACCCATTTCTCACATAAATCACGGTGCCAGGATGTTTCACAGATGGGGTGGTTGTGGCAAGCACTGAGGGTCACTCGGAGCACAGAGGGAGATGCTGATTTTCTAGAAGAGACTTCCCTAACGTTTTTAATTGACTCTCAAAAATGACAGTCTTAGTCACTAAAAGGAACTCGAGAAGGACAACAGCTGCTTGGTTCAGTATAGTTTGTACAGTTTCATTCTCTGTGTGTTTGTATCTATGTCTTATATACTTCCAACTATATCAGCCAATTTCAGCTAATTTATATGAAGGGGCACAGGACAGTAGAACTAGGGATAATTCAATTCCCATGAATTTTTTGGAACACAGCATCTACAGACTGTGCCAAAGTGAAAACTAAGCACTCTGAGAAACAGTATTTGTTCCTTGGTCGTACATCTCTTGCAAGATAGTTTCAAAAGAAATGAGGAGCCCACAGGACTCTCTTTTAAGCTGATATACTGGAGGCCTAGAGCTGTGTTAGCCCTCTGCTATGGGCCAAAGTCACCTCAATGGCAGAGCAATGTTACTTGTGAGATGATTTGAATTACAGCTTTTGTACCTTGCCTCACAAAATACCACAGAAATGAAGTAAAGGGGGAGTGTGGTCTCCACTAGAGACATCTCTGTAACATCTGAGACTGAATACAAAAAGAGCAACCCCAGCATGAAACACTGAAATGGAACACAGCACAGCCTCACCAGGGTGAGCCGTATCTTCAGTCCTTAAATAGCAGTCAGGGAGGTGCTGCTCAGAGAGCACCTCCAGCTTTTGTGCAGTCACCATGATTTGTATGGACTGTGCATGTAGGAGCTCAGTGGTTGTTGATGATCCCAACAGTCTGCAATGTGAACATTTGAAAAAACCCAAGCAGATTCCACCTCATGGAGATAATATATCCATCCTCCTGTATTTTTGTTTTCATTTTACATGTCACTGTTCCCTCATCTTTACTGCCTCTGGGAAGAAAAGGAAAATATTAAATGCCTCATCTTGGGCAAGAGAGAATAATTCAAAGAGATTTTCAGCTCAGTACAAGCCTTCATAATTGGTTCTTTGACTGTATATAGCAGCAGATATCCCAAGGCTCGGAGAAAGATACAGAGGTTTGAACTGCTGATTGAAAACTTAACTGAGAGCACCTTCTCCATCATGAGTGGATTTCAGAGGAGCCATGGAGTGAAGCTGCAAGGATTCATCCAGTACTTCTACAGATATGGAGCAGGAATAGAGGAAATGTTGGGGCTGAGCTTTCTGCTGACCCTCCTAGAGGCTGTGAAACTCTGGTCTTTGAGAATCAGAAAGCAAACCTGCAGTAATGGCTGCATGCTGGCAGCTTCCCATAGTGAATAATGTCTTTATTTTGCTGCAGAAAGTGCTTTAGCAAAGCAGTGGAGTGTGGCTGAAGGGTACCAGAGCCCTCTAACAGGACTGCCAGCTCAGGGACCAGACCTGAGGGAGAAAAATTTGCTTCTTCCACCTTGCTTCATGTCACAATAACTCCTGAGTGAGAAAAGCTGTGGCATGCTGGAACGAACATTTCTTTTTGTTTTCCCTTACACCTTCCTCATAATTAGCTCAGTTGTCTGCCACGACCTGGACTTCTGTCTGAAGTGCTGAAAATGTCGAGGCATTTCTTACGTTCCTCATATAAGAAACCACAAGCAGCAAATCCAGCCAGTCTTTTATCATTATGCAGCATTATGAAAATAATTTCTCCATCTCCATAGGCCAGTGGTGCCACTGATGGTGCTATTCTCTGGCAGTCGGCGCCAGACTTATCCTTTCAGCCACACAAAGATTACCTCTCTTTCCTCTCAGCTGTGTGATTCCTTTCTTGACACTCACTGCAAGACCACAATTTGGACTACCTGGTTTTCTCCCTTCAAGTATCCTATCAGACTTCTGCTTTTGTAGGAACCCAAGACATTCTTTTGTTGTGGCAGAGAACAACAAGGTTTCAAATGGCTAAGATGAAACATGAAAATCTCCTAAAAATGCAAAGTGTCACTTTTTCTTCTCCACTGTAATGGTGGACCCTGGTCTAAATGTAAAGAAGATGGGCCATTCCTCTTTGCTGGAGGTTTCAGGGATCTTGCAGCGGAGTCCCCGGGGCTTTGTTGTGGTTAAGCAAAATGCATTTACTGCCAGAGGGCAATAAAATTAAGAAAAAAGTCAATAGTAAATAATGACAACTCTTTATCTTACTGTAGACCTACAAAGCAACTAAAACTGAAATTGTCTTCAAGTAGACACAAAATATAGTCTGGGCAATAAAGCTCTCAAATCAACCTAAAATCTCTTCTGAGCTGGAATGGCAAGAATGTGGAATTCACTTGGTTACAAGGCATAATATACCAGATTTAGAAGTGTGCAACCCAGTCCCAAAAATGGTCAAACTATGGAAAGCTGTTGGGATGGCAGTGTGGCCTAATCCAAGAATTTAAAACCTATGCATGTGTTTAAGCACATTGCAAAATTGTTAGAAATCAGGAGCTGTCCCTGTTTTAATTGTTGAGTGCTGAAAATTCTGGAGTATCTGCAATGGCAGACAGTGAACAAGACAATTTTCTTGAATTGGTGCCTGAAACTACTAAGTCTGTGAGCACTCCCAGGAAACCAATCCAAGGATTGATTTGAGAATCAGCACATCATGAGACCCTCTGGGAGCCCTCCTTCAGTCCTTCATAGCTTGTAAGGCTCCGGGCAGCTGAATGTAAGTCATTAAAGCTCTAATTCTATCCATTAGTACACTCATTAATATTTCTCAGTAACTTGGGATACAACATTTCTCATGACAAGCTTAGAAAAGTTTTCTCTTCCATCTAATTTTAACCTAGAGACAGTTGTAAGTAAGAAAAGCTTAACACTGAGTGGAAGAAAAACTTTTTTGTAAAAATTATGTTTGCAGACTCTGTTCTTCTGGGTGAAGCAGTTAGAAGCATTTTACTTTAGAGATTAAAATCTGCCATGAAGTTCTTGAATGTAGGAATATTTAACTTTTGTCATTGGGCTCAGTGTTCAGCCTGGAGCATATTGAACTGCTGACAGTAAAACAATGAACTTTTCACAGCAGGTCCCAAAAGGAAAAACAAAGAAATTCAAAGAAAAACTTCTGGGACCTCAGGAACTGGATAAACATGCTGCTAAATTGTTCATATGCTCCAGAGATGGATGCCATTAGAAGACAGCCAACTTGAATAATTGCTTTTAGGTAGAAAAATTGAATTGCAGGACTGCAGAATGTCTGGAATGGGAAGAGATTTCCAGAGGTCTTCTTATCCACCCCCTACTCAAGCAGGTCCATTTAGAACCAGTTGCACAGGACGACATCCAGATGACTTTTCAATATCTCAAAGAGCAGGATCTGTTTTCTTCCACTGCATGGTGTATATTCAAACACAAATAGACATATTTACATACTTTTCAAACTTAAATGAATAGAGCGTATATGTGCACATTTATATATTTATATATTTATGTATTATAAACACTCATATGTGTATATATGACCATGTATTTTAACAGCAACATTGGGATGATCAGCAGGAATATGATGATTTGCATTTACAAAGATATTCTGTAAACTTGAGGGGGAAAGCCCTGAACTGTTTGATTCCACTAAGAAAAAAACCCTTTAGGCCTAACCCAGCAGGAGTGGTTAGAAATGTTGACATTGTTACTGCTCTAAAGCAAATAAATAGTGAGCAACAGGTCCTCATCACTTACCATGCTGTCATTTAGCCCTGAGTTCAGAGGCTAAACATTTACTTTTTCCTCTTAGCCATACACAAGAAAACTCAATAAGCAGATTTTTTTTTTAATAATAAAGTTCATTCATTCTTAAGAGGAATTTATGGGAGTAAAGAAGTAGGGGCAGTGGGCTTAAGAGAGTTGAAGACCTGTAGGATGTACCCTGTGCTGCCAAAGTCAGTATTCCCTTTATACACAAAACAAGGAGTCCTCAGGCTCCGAGAACAGGTAGAACTCACTTTCTGCAGGTTTTTGCTTTAGCTTCTTATATGGGATGTACAATTTTGGTTCTTGTGTGCACAGCAACACTACTGTAACTTGACTTTCTTTTCAGTGTTCTCTACCAACTTGGATAATTCTAGTGCATCCCTGCTAATGTTGATTGTTTCTCTTCTCTCTAATTCCCTAGTTGTGCTAACAATCACTGAAAGCTCAGTAGACCTTTCTGGGTAAAGTCTGGATGGAGCAAGATCAGAGCACTGCTGGAGTGTATCTGCTGAGTAGAGCCATAAAGACAGAACAATACAGTCAGAGGGAAGGGGTAGAGATGGCCCATGGAGAGAGTGCATTGAATACCATATATTTTGAGGGTTTTTTGCTTGGAGGGCTCTCTTGGGGTACTTTTGGTGCCCTGTGGCTGTGGAGGATTTCTCAGCCGATGATACCTTGTGCAGAAAGGGCTGATGTGGAGGTATCTGGTTCCCTTCACTGACAGGGATTTGGGTTGCAGCAGCATTTCCTCCTGTGCACAGCAGCACTGGGGATGTGAGCACAGCTTTTCTGCTTGATCCCTCCCTTCCTGCTGCATTGACTCCCAACCTTCCAGCCCTGACAAGTGTGTGCTCACCAAGTGCACTTGAGGCCAACAGAGCTAGCTGACAGAGAAGCTTCAAGACAATGCTGACAGGCCAGGCCATCAACTTCCCTGGCGTTCCAAGACAAATTCCCCTTATAGATTCAATGAGACTTGGTACAAGCAAAACTGAGAGGATTAAAAGATCTATATTCTGTCTCTGCCTCCTTGCACACAGGTTCCTCCAAAACTGCAGGCACCTTTCTGCCTCAGCTCAGAACTCCTTGTTCTGCTGGGACTTCTGCATAGCTGAGGACTTCAAAGCCTTTGCTTAATTTTTGTTTGCACTTCCAAGTACTGAATGAGGTTGTAAGGCAAAGGTAGGTTCCTTCTAAGCATTTGTGTGTAAACATGAAAGTTACAGCTTTCTGCTCCATGCTCCTTTCATCTTTTCAGCTCACAGATAAAATGCAGTCGGGTTTTTGAACTTTACAGAAAGTCTTAATAAAAGAGTGACTCAGAGGTTCTTCTGTTGTGCTCCTCTTCTCTTTCACCATTCCTTTCGTTTTGGCTTTTTCTCCCCTTTCCTTTTTCTTCTGCTTCCCTTCTTACTTTCTCCCATCTAATCCTTTTCAGCACAAATTTCAGATTGTTTTGGTGGACGTCTTTTTGAATTGTTGTTTTGTGGGGCATCAGGGCTCTGCACCTGGAGACCTCATTTATTACAGCCTCCAAATCTGTCCACTACACAGTCTATGCCATCTCAGATGTAAGTGAAAGTTTGTGGAAAAGGGATTGTTTCTGTATTCTGTTGCCAGTTTACCTCCAGGTTGCCATGGGGAGAAGTACTAAGGATGTCTCTCCAGTGACAACAGTGAGAGCACAGAAGATTAAAATCCCCAATTTTCAGATTCTCCTCACCCCCCACTCCCATATTTGGGATGGGATTCAAGCTCAAGAAATATTTCAACAAAAAGGTGAGAATTGGAACAGGATTGGCAAAGATCTGTCTCAAAGGGAGATTTGTTTGAATGCTGCCAATATTATCCAGCAACACAGAAAAACTTCTGTTCTCTCAGGTTCTCAGTGGCTTCCCAGCTGGATTTTCTGTAACTTTTCAGGCAGTTTGGTCTACTTACACAAAGTTTAATTTCTTATATTGACACCAACTGGAAAGCAGCTTTGGCATACAAAACAGCACCAGTTATTTTAACTGCTGGTATGTATATTTCTAAGTTACATTGCCTGGGTAATTGCAACGAAGATGTTAATATCAACATTAGAGGTAGGATCAAGGAGTCCTGAGACATTTTGTGTTTCACCCACTAGATCAAAGATACAAAGCAGCTGCAAATATTCAGGTCAGTGACATGTGATATTTGTTTTGCTGAACTTTCTGTTAGTCCCAATTTTCTTTTAATATTCTGACCAAAATTTGAGCAATGAATACTCTAGTTACAAATATCTTCTTTTATATATCTAGGCTTCAGGACCTCTGTGAGTGAATCACTTCAGTGACTCTCAGGATGAACCCCACAGGCACATAGCTCCTCTTGGAAGTTTTAATTATTTGTTTGACTTGACTTTTGTGCCAGCTGGAATCTGCTAATTTAACCGATAATAATGTGTACTGGTGCAGCTGTTTATCTTCCAGTACTTACTCTATGAAACATTGTCAGAGATTTGCTGCCTCAAAGGTTATAAAGAGCTTAGGTCCTTGAGGTATCCTTTTATAATTTTTTTTCCTAATGTTGAGAGCAGTAGCTATAATTTAACCACCCTGTGCCTGAAAAACATCTTGCTGAACTCCATTACAATGGCTTCAATGGCCTGTATGTGGAGACAAAAATCTCCTAATGTCCTGCAGAGTGATTAGCTCTTCTGTGTGCTTGCCAGTGTGACATTTACCCACCAATATCTTAACAGTTTCCTGAGATTCAGATACTGGCCACACTGATTAGGCTGGGCCAAGAATACAGGATGTTAGGTGGAATATGCAGCTATTTTTTAAAAGAGTATTTTAATGAGGATTTTTCTTGTTCGGATTGTATCTACTGCCTTGACATAAAAGTGCAATGCAAGGTTTCTTTTGAGGTCCACAAACAATTCCTTAAAATTACGGTCAGATAGTTGCAAGCAAAGAAATTATCATCTCTCAGGTGGGAGGATGCAATTTTCTGCATACCTTTGTGCCAACCATTTCCAGAAAAAGATTGTTTAAGATAATCCATTTTATATTGCATTGCAGGTTGCTGGAAGCCCAGTAGCTTTCAGTTTCTGTGGTTCAGCTAAGGGTACATAAATTCTTTAAATATGTATTAGTATCAATGTACATTAATATTAAAAATCATTGTTGATTTCTGGGGACCTGGGACTGTACCTTTGCTAATAAGTGATAGAAAAACATTAGAAATCTGAGTTTGTTGCTGAAAGGAATGCACTTCACATGCTTTTTTCCTTTTTTTAATTTTTTTTTTAATTTCTCTTGTTGCACTTTGCTGAAAATCTTTTCAGAGGTCTCTGGGGGATGGTGCAGGGAGGATCTGTAAGCCTGCAGGACAATGTGATTCTTATCTCAAGAACTCTCCCTTCTCATCAAGCTCACCTCCCCAGCCTCACTTGGCATCTGGACAGCAGCTACCCACAAGTGGCACATTAAAGGATTAAGGCTCTAATGACAAATTTTAAATGCTGTTATTAAATGGGGACTTCCATCCTGTAGAACACTTGAAAAATAACATTTGTAAAACTGCTTCCTGAGCAGTATATCCCCTTTTCCATTATCTCATCTATTTGTATGCTAATAACAATTCTTTCGTCTTTCTACTCTGTCTCTGCTTGAGCAGTTCAATGCTGAATTCATGATTCTGTGTTTTGTGCTGTGAAGATTTTACTTATATTTTAAAAAATGGTATCTCAATAATTAATTACAGATAAATTATTGAGAATAAGGCAGCAGATGCAAAGGAAGAGTGGTCTTTAAAACAGACTTTAAAACCAGATATTTTTGAAATATATATATATATATACATATAAATATTTTTATATATATGTGTATATATATACACACACATATAATTTTCATATTCAGTTATCAGAATGCTTTCCTAGCATTTGATGCTTCATGTGATACCACAGACTGCTGACAAAAAATGAGCATTTTCTCTCAAATTATGCCCATAATGAATAAATGAAAAAAATGCCTCCCAAGAGAAAAATATACCAGTGTATCTAAACTACACTTCTGTGAAGGAATTCCTGCATATTTAGGAAGAACAGCTCTGCTATCAGAGAAACTAAGTGAAGAGTAAACATATAATTTTGAAATTTTCTGCTTACTTGAAATGTTTATATAATCTCAATGTTTAGGTATATTAGTAACAGCCCCGGACTTACTGAAACTTCACTGCTGCTGAAAGAATTTTTAACCAATGTTTTCAGTATCTTTTCTCATGTAGGCTGGACTCCCACTGTTCTTGTGCATCTCTAAATCTCCATAAGTGTTTGGATACTCTGTCTTAGCATGAGATAATTTAGTTGTATTAAATCCCCTGTAAGTCACTGGCTCAAGGAGTGGTTCAGGCTGGAACAGACCTCTGGAGGTTGTCCAGCCAAATCTCATCCCAAAACAAGGACAACTCCAAAGGCAGGTCAGGTTGCTCAGGGCTTTGGGCTGAGCATGGGGAGTCCACAAACCCACTGGCCCTGTGTTTCAGTGGTTATTGTTGTCCACAGAGAGGATTTATTTCTTTGTGTCCTTGTTGTCCTTGTCCCTCATCCTGTCCTTGGGATTCTACAAGAGGAGCCTGGCTTGTTTTTTATAAAATCCTTTCAGGCAGCAGAAGACAGCAACAAATTCCTCCTGAAGCTTCTCACTGCCAGACTGAACATTCCCTGTGCTTTCCTCCTCTTGCCACATAGTGGTGAGTGGGAACTCTTACTGCAGTGACACACTGCAGTGACACTCTTACTCAAGTGACACACCAGGTATGTCTGAGCTCTGAGCAGTGTTGGCCACATCCACACACCTACACACTTTTATATACTGATCTCCAAACAAGTCTGTGTTGGTAATATCTGTTGCCTGCTCCTTCACGTCTCTGCAGATAACTGGCTTGCAGGACTAAGGGTGGCAGGGAGAGTATTCCTCTTTAATGTGGTGGTAAAATATTTAAGAGTTTAGACTATAGAAGTAATTTCAAGGCCTAGTTCATTATAGTTTCTCTCCCCTAGAAACCCATCTTCAGAGAGCTGCTCCAAGGCACAGGGATGCCAAAAAGAGTATCTCCATTGACGTTTGTCCTCCTTGCTATTTTAAAGAAAATCCAATTTTCAACTAAGCTTCCAACTGCATTTGTCATAAAACATGGGCTAATTTCACTTCTCAGTTACTTCAAGGAGAGATGATGCCAAGGCTGAGCTTCTGTTTTTGTGAAGAACAACATAAAAACCAGGCTCCCTGTTAGCAACACAAAAAGCTCTGTATGGGGAAATGAGCTGTCCTTGGAATGGCACAACTGATATTTTAGCTTCAGGATCCTTTTCTAAAGGTCACAGCACAATTTTAAGCCCAGAATATTGCAATGCATTTAAATACCTGAGATCGAGGTTAAACAAGATCTACTAATGTAAAACAGAAATTAAGAAATCGCATCTACCTTCTTCATGACAAAATGGACTCAACCCAGGAATAAACAATAGCAAGCAGTGGGAGAATAAAACTGGCCTGTCCATGCAGTGATCTTGGCTTGAAGACCTTCTTCCTCACTTCACAGAGGGATGCTGATAACCTCTCCAGTGAGGTGACTGGCTCAGTGGGTGAGAGGAGAGAGGTGCATGTTGGTTATCTTAATTTTAGGGAGTGACTTTCAGCACTGTTTTTCATTGGGTCCTCAGAAACAGATGAAGTAGGGAAATGATAAATGGAGATGACATGGGGTGAAACTGGCTCTGCTTAGAGAGAAGTTCAGAGCAAGGCTTCACTGTAGCTGAGACTTTTTTGTTTATAGCACATATGATGATGGGCTCGTCATCATTTAATTGTTAATTATTCTACAGCAAAACGTATGCTTTTCTGCAAACATTTTTAGTTTAGCAAAAACATCTTTGTTAAAGTATTTCACTTTGTTAAAGTATTTTGAACCTTCAAAACATTCCAGTCAATTTATCTATAAGACGGTAAACCCTGCAAAGCACTCTTGTTCTTACTAAAGGATCAATGAAATTGAAACTATCTCAGTATGCAACTATTGACTTTTATTCCTAACACTGATTTCAGCTGTAAAGGCCTATTAAACCAGAGATCAAAACATCTATCAGAGAGTTCACATAGCTCTTTAAAAAAAGCCACACAGTATTTAGAAGATAATATAAGAAAAGTGGTAGAAAATATAGGCTTACAATGTAATTAGTGATGGAAGCTTAATATGTGTTCAGTGTGCCAGAGGGAAAATGTCTTGGACTTTGCCTTGAAAGAAAATAGCATGAAAGACAAAGTTTTTTTGCACTTTTGCATAATAGAAGATGAAAAACTGAGTTCCATGAGAAGTTTGAATCAGTATTGAATACAAAACCTGGGCGTGAGTCCTGATCTGGTATCTTCATCATAAAATAGTCATTCCTTGTGCTGTACAGAGATGGGGAGAAGATATTCCAAATAATCCCCAGACTGTGCACTTGAATTAAGGAGCATAAGGGAAGGGACACCACTGTGCAAGCAGCCATAGAGGCATGAAGATAGATGGTGTCTGAGATGAGACAGGGCTAAAAGAAGAGAAGCAGCATTATGTTTTTTCCATTACAGTGAGTCACTTAAAGCAGGAATACACACATAAACTGAAGATTTTTTTGTTTTCGACTGCCACAGAGAAGTCATATCAGCAGCCACACAATTAAAGCAACCTGGCTCCTCTCATGCACAGGGAGCAATTGTTCCTTTTCTTGCAGAAGGAAATGCACTCACGTGTGCACACACACTCTTAAAAATGCTTTAAAAATGTTATATTTTACTTCCTGGCTAGTTTGAAAATTCTCTTCAAAAATAGCCCTCATGATTGCAGGCTGGCAGAGCTGTTCCTGCCTGGATTTAAATGGGAAAACTCAATTAGAGTTTGAATCTGTTGCACTGAAATGGAATTGTCTCTTGCAGGCAGAGCTCAGTCACGGACACAGCAGCATGAATGAGAGGAGAGGGAAAGGAGGAGGTTGTGCCATTGTGGAGGGCAGGTTGTGGGGGCTCTAAGCTGGAATGCTCCACATCCTGTCACTCGGGAGAGGAAACTTCATTGCACTTCTCCAAGCATGTTCAAGCTTCAATCAGGCTTTTTCCTGGAAGGGGCCCTGCTGGGTCTGGGGGTGGCAGGGACTGGGCACTGAGTAACTCAGAGGCACAAAGCAGTGACCTGTTCCATTAAATGACCTCCCTTTACTTTACCTCTTTGGCTTTGAACAAATATCCACCCCTCCCCAGGCTCTTTCCATCAAGCTTAGGGATGTTATTTGTATTCCTGTAGTCTAGAAATATTTGAGAGGATTCAGGGAAGGTTGGAGTTTGGGCAGAGGAAAAATAGATTTTTGGTGGCAGGGTCACTGCAGGGCCCCCTCTCCCTCCCTCCCTTGTCTCTTCCTGTGTTACATTGCAGTCCCACGTCTCTCCTTATGGTTTCCACAGCAGGCTTTCAAGCTGTGAGGGGAGACTTTTCAATACTGCCTCTGCTCCTGAGAGACCTGAGCTGGCCTCAACATTTTTCTCATCATTGTGCATTGAGATCTATGCCTAGAAATTACCTGCTCCTCCTTGCCTCTCTTATCTGGGATCTCAGTTACAGCCTCTGTTTCCACTTCCTTTCTAAGTAATCTGTGTTAAACTGCTTCTCATAAATAGCAGCTTCCAGCATGGCTTCTTTCATCTGTGGCTTGTATTTGTGTGTGAGAGTGAGAAAACAGGTTCATTTTCATCACAGCAGCTGGCCCCTCTGATCTGCCACCTGGAGACTTGGCTGACAGTGAGTGTGTGTCTGCAGGCAGGGCAGACCTGTGCTCCTCCAGCTGTGCCATCTCTGCTGTCACCCTGCTGGCAGGGGGCAAACTTACCCCTTTCCCCACTCCTCTGGGACCTGCTGGACACTGTTATGGGTTGGGAAGAAGATGCACAACTCCTAGCAGTGCAGCAGGCTCCAGGGATCCTCTTGTAAAACCTGCAGTGAAGAGATTCAAGTGTGTTCCTTGAAGCAGACCAGGAAAAAGGCTTGTGCATGTGTGGGAGGGGATGGTGGGCAGGCAGGGCTCAGTCCAGCTCTGATTCCCTGCCCTCCCTTGACTCTGCCATTTGGTGCTACAGACACCCAGCTGGTGATGTCCGTGTGGGCTGTACTTCCATTTGTCCAGGGGAGAAGGATGACATTAATTAAATGTTTTGCGGTTGTCCTTGGAGAACCTGTTGCAGAAGAGGTTCCTTTGGGCGTGCTGTTCAGGTGAGACCAGGTGGAGATGAAGGAGTTTTGACAACCACACACTCAGAGGAGCCCCGGGTAAGGGTCAGTGCCCTGCACTGATGTGGTTACAGCCTGTCTGTCCTTGGAACAAATGCTAATTAATGCTGTAAGTCTCCCCAGTGCAGGCTCCTGCTGCTCTTGCCTGCATGGATGGATGCACCTGCATGATCTGAACTGAGGTGGTGTTATGTGTGCTCGGGTTTCCCTGTCTTTGACTTGGGGCAGCCCAGGGATGTTTAATAAACTGCGACAATTACTGTAGTAGCACTTTCCACACTCTGAAGAGATCATAGACTTTGGGGATTTTTCCATCAATAGGTTGAGATTTCTTTGGTGTCAATTTCATAAGAGTAAAGGAGAGAATTTGGAAAAAATGCCATCTATGACTTTTGATGGCTGGAAAAAGCAAGGGCAGCTAGCAAGGCAAGAGGCATGGCTCTGTGGTCTAGCAGAATTCTCTGATGAGGGCATTCACAGCTGCCTGTGGCACTTTGGCAGGAGCAGGGAGGAACCCATCTATGCCACAGCTGTGACAGGGCCAGCAGCTCCCTGATGTTCCTGGGACTGAGCAGGCCCTCAGGAAATATCAGAGCTTGTCAGTGGGAGATTTTTCTCACTGTAACAGATCTGTGAGATCAGTGAGATTTCTCTCACTGTAAAATCCCACAGATTTTTGAGACAAGCAGGGAAATTTTCCAGAAAGTTCTCCTGAGAAAAACTGGCTGAGCTGTGGTGGCAAAATGGTAAAAATGAAAAACCAGCTTGCATCTCAGACTGTGGCTCCTGCAGCAGAAGTGGTGACTGCGGGTCCAGGGAGAACCCCCAGGATGGCGATGAGGATGAGATGGGAACAGGCGCCAGGCCCAAGAGGGAACAGCTCTGGTCACGCACTGCAGACACCATCCACGTGGCCAGCTCTGCCTGCAGCAGAAGCTTTAATGATCTCAGAGGAGAAAGAGCTGAAATGAAACCAAGAGCTTTGCCTGCTCTGAGCTCCTAGAGAAGGATACTCAAAAGAGGGGCCAGGCGCTTCCAGCAAGGGCTGCGGGCAGCGCCCGAGGCCCCCCGGGCAGGGCCGCTCCCTGCGCTGCTGCCGCTCCCCGCCGAGCCAGCGCCGAGCAGAGACCGGGCCCAGCCCGAGGAGCTGGGGGCAGCTGCGGGCAGCAGAAGGGAGGGTGCCTGCTCACCCTGGAGCCGTGCAAAGGGAGCCAGCAGGCAGCGTGACCGGCTCAGAAGGACCAGGAGAGCAGAAATGCATCGCGGAGTGCCGGCTGGTGGGGCCGGCTGTGTGCAGCCACAGAGCCCTCTGGTGTTGTGTGCTGGGTTGCAGAGCGGCCCGAAGAGCAGCCCGTTCCTTTCAGGAGACCAAGCAAGGTAAAAAAACAATGGGCGTCTAAGGTTTATTTTTCCCTCTTTGGAAGTTTTCAGCTTGTGGGTGTTTCTAGAAGGCGAGAATGGGAGGAGTGAAATGATCCTTGTGGATAGGAGAAGGAGATATGTTCTGTACAACTTCTAAACAGCCATACACCAGGAGGAGGAATTTACTCTGGAACTGTTCCTGTGTGCTAACTATTATTAATTGACTGATTTTTCAGAAAATATTATGGCATCTTGCACAAACCCAAGCTCCAAGAACTTACCGTTTCAGCCAAAAGAAATCTGTAAAAAATGTTTTTCTAACAACAACAACAAAACTGTTGTTTTTTTGTTTTTGGTTTTGTTGTTGTTGTTGTTGTTGTTGTTGTTGGTTGGTTGGTTGGTGTGGTTTTTTTGGTTGGTTTTTTTTGGTTTTTTTCATGTGGAAAATAGATTTTTTTGTTTTTTAAGTAAAACCTGAAAAACAGCCTTTGGCTGAACTATTAAATCTTTGAAGACTTCAAGTTCAGGCAGCCTTCCTTTGGAGGCGCCTCCCTTCACTGCTGTCTCCCTTTAAGGGCAGGCACCTGAGGCACCAGGGCTGTGCAGGGGAGGCTGATGAGGTATCGGGAAGCCCTGCTCCAGTGGAGTCCCCAGGGACACAATACTGCCTTCCCCTGGCAGTCATACATCATTGGGCAGGTTCCCAGAAATCACAAGCAGATGAAACATTACAGGATCTTTTCCCTTCCAATGGCACAGGTATGCTTGCCTCTCTAATGGTTTCAGAAAAGTATAAAGCCAGAAAGGACTAATAGATCATTTTAATTTGCTCACTGATAGTTTTGTGTAATGTCTTCTGTTAACTAATCACCAGCAGGCACCACCAGCAAGGAAAAAAAAGGTTGTCAAAAGTTAAGCATGCTTTAGAACTACAGGGGGAAGAAAAAAAAGGGGTAGGAAGTGATTGTGAAAACATTTTACCATGCTGCAGAAAAATGCAAAAGTTGTCCTTCCCTCTGTCAGCATTAAGCGACAATGAATCTGAACAGGGAGAAAATTATTTCCTGCATTCAGATCCAATGGTCTCCAAACCCCTGATAATAAAAACAAGGACTGTACGACTCAATCAGCCAAATACAGTGCAAGGAAGGTCTTGTTTTCAATCACATGCACAAATGGCAAACAGAGCTGTGTGTCAGAGTCTGTTCTTTTCCTATTTACAATCAGTCGAATAGACTCGTATGTGTCAAAAATGTTTATGAGTTTAGAAACAGGTGGTGAGAGTTCAGGAAGCTGATGTGTGTTTTGGAATTTCCTATCTACTGAAATAGTTTTTCTAATAATTCAAGATGCTGTCACATTAAATAAAATTATCCCAATGATGATGCTCTGTATGTGTCAGCTTTTGTTTCAATAATGTATCCTGCATTTTGGCTGCCTAGGATTAATTTTTGGATAAAAAGTTATTTTTCTTTATATTGATGCCAGCATGATCCTATTTGAATTCAGTATTGGCAACAGAAATTTAAGAATGAGGATCTGTTTTAGTGCTCCCTTTAGTTTACATTGATTAGTTTACAATAATTTTCATCTGAGCTGTTGTATTACCACCTGACCAAATTATTTAGATTTTTTAAAAAAGATTTTTCCTTCAAAGTTTAATTAAGATAGTTTATGAAAATATTTTTACTCATCACAGATTTGGGAAATACTGCATTATTTCAGAACAAAGCTCCTTGGTCTCTTTCTTTCCTGTCCTCAGAAAAAATGTGTTCATACAAGACTGAGAAATATAGAGATTTGAAAACCAATCAAAAGAGCTGACTATTACAGCATGACTTTTTGATGTTGTGTTGTGTCAAGACAAATGAGGTGCTGCCCTGAGTGTTCTTTGCTATAGCTTTAGTAATGGTTTTTTTGTGGGATCCTTGGCCTGGTCCATGATAAAGGAAGTTATTATGTCATTTGTTTATTGATTCCTTTTCTCACTGTCTTCTTGCAAAGCCACCTCTTCTGCTATCAACTCTAGTTGAATTGACTGCCTGTATTAGGCTGTTAGATTCACCATATGCTCTCTGTCTAGTAATATTTATTTCAGATTAATGGTAACAACACAAAGAACAAGTGAATGCAAAGCCTGTAGGAGAGGTCACAGAGCATCTTGTTGTGCCACACAGTGTTGTAGCTCCCCTGAAAGCTACCAGGTGGATGTTGCAGAAACTTATATTCTTCTTTTGAATTTGAGGAAAATTTGAGGAACTGCCTTGAGATGATCCCTAAAGGCTTCCAGTTCAGAGAAATAGAGAAGTGTCATTTAAACAGTCAGGGAAAGACGCTGAAGTGCTGTGATTCTCAGCTCTAAGAAAGTCTGTAAAAAGGCCAGAATGTCGAGATTTATATCTGAAACTTGAATTTTACTTCTCTGTTCCCACTCATCTCTTGGTATTGGGTATGTTTTCATGGATTACTTACAAAACAAAGGTCTTGTATGCAAACTGTCTGTGTCTGTTTCATGTTACCCTTGCCAGAAGGTGTCTCACTTGCATGATCATTGCAAGGACCTGTAGGTTCATTTACACTCCAGGAGCTCTCTTTAAGTGCACTGCATATTGCTAGCTCGGTTTAGGATGATGTATTGCAGCCAGCCAGCAAGATAATTAAGAGAATATATTAAACTAACCTGGGTGTTGTGAGTGCAAGGCTTGAATAAGCAAAGCACATCTCACAAATTCTATTTAGCAGCAGAAATATTTTTCCTCCGGTAGATTGTGTTGAAAAGAGACAAAACCAATAAGGAAAAGGGGAAAAGGGAGATGGAGGATGAAAGAAAAACTGATGAGTGAAGGGAAGAGGAGGTATTCAGGTACTGCAGGGACTGGAAGAGCTGAAGCAGATGGGAGAAGATGGGAGTTTGTGCATGAGGGAGGAGTAGAGCAGTGGGGTCATGCAGTCTGCATGGGAGAGGAGATGGCAGTGGAAGGAGGGGATCTAGAGGGGATCTCTGATTAGAGAAGGAGCAGCCAGGAGAGGAGACCGAGTGTCCCAGGCCAACAGCTCTGCCAGCTGTCTCATCCCTGGGTTGTTCTGGTGCCTTATCCAGCTGGATCCCGTCTGTGAGAGGTGTTCTCGCTGGGCTGAGTCCTGCCCTGGCAGGAGGCTCTGTAGCTCCAATTACAAAGTAATTAGCTCACTTGAGAACAGGGGATATGATGGAATAAGGGGCAGAGAGGAAAGTATAGCTAAGAAGTTGCTTTAATGAATTTGGCTTTCCTCTCTGAAAGTTTGAAGACAAGAAAGATGTTTTCAAGGAAGCAGGAAAGCTTACTTAAGGAATGGATTATTCAGAGCTTAAAAAGTGTTGATTGCAAATTACTCTGTGTATGCTTTAGGTTGTTAAGTGTAAAGAGCTCCTAATAACTAAGCTAATAAACTCCTCAGTGTTTCACCTTGATATTTTTATTTATGTCTTCAGAAATATGCTAACTTGCTGCATAAATAGCTGGGCATATTTCCTCTTGAAGCAAATGACACACTCAAAGATTTCTTCAACATAGCAAGAAATTAGGAGATTTTTTAAAAATTTCTTTTATTGTCCTTTGGTGCTTTTTGTGTTTCCTGTTGTCCTCAAGTAAACACAAACTTCACCTGTGCCAGCTTTCTGGAATATCTAGCCGATCTCTGTTTGCATGCAAGTCCCACACGAAACCTGACAACACTGATGTGGGGTGAAGGGAGGCCTTTTAAAACATGGATTAATTTAACATGCTTTAAGATTTAGGACTTTTTAGGATAACCCTAGCCAGTTAACTTGATTCCTTCATTCCAAATGAAGCTCTTGCCATCTTTTGTTTACAAAACAATTCATAGACTGACTTGCAAATAAGATCTTTTCCTGAGAAGTGAGAGTTCACAGTGGTTCTCTTTGTTTTGTGGGCAGAAAGATCTCGAAAAAGCTGTTACCCAGCTACTCTTAATGCCTTTCCCCTGAGGCAGGTAGGTCATATTTGGGCTCTACTTATTGATCTGTGTTATGAAACAATTACAGTAGCATTCATGAGCCTTGAAAGCCATAAGCAAAGATAATACGCACACGTCACTTAATTCAATAAGTTTGGTGGGGGGTGTAATATGCCCCTTGGACTGTAGCTTGAGGAAATTATCTTGGTTTACACTGCTTGAGGAGGCTCTGATAATGTATTTAATAACAAAAACAATAAAAATAAGGCTGCCTGGGTTATGTAGTGTTGCAAAACCTCTGCTCTCAGCTGTCATTCACACCAGCCTTGGCTGGCCCCAGATTTGAGATCCTCCTCTGTGCCTATGCCTGTGGGAAGAGAGGGAACAAGTGCACCCCTGCCTTTCTCCTTTGTGTGAGATGGCAGAATAATTCAGGCAGAAACTGCCTCTGTCTGGCTCTGCACAGCACCTGCTAAAGTAAGGTCTCATTTTAAGCTGGGACTCTGAAATATTACAGTAGTACAAATAATTTCATGTAATGATTTCATTTTGTTTCCAGTCTCTGGCTTTATCCAGAGACTCACAGTGGAACTATTAGGCATGTCTGGAGTTGTTATGAACCTCTTTCCCCAAAAGTGATTTATCTGACTGAAGGTAATACAGTGTAATTGTATGTTAGCCTCTGATTGTTCTAGGAAAGCTCAGCTCCTGTCCTTCTGAAAACCATCTCAAGAATGAATACAGGAGCTGCTGTAAACCCAGCCACTGTCCCTTCAGCCTGGGCTGGTACTGTTCAAAGCAAAAGCCTGGATGTATACGTTGTGTAGGCTGCAAGGAGCATCTCTAGCACAGAACAAGTTGGAGGAATGGGGTCCAGTGACTGTACAGGGAATAACAAGAGCAATTCACTGCTCTGTGAATCAGGCAATAGAGGGACCAGCTTTGCCTTGATGGAGGGTACATGTGGGTCTGCAGGAATAATTTGAAAGGGTTGGACTTTAAAAAATACTCTGCAGCCAAGCTAAGAATGCCAGCTTTGGGCTGACTTCTTTAGCTCCTGGCTGATGTATTGAAATGTCTTTCATAGCTCAGTTCTGAAAGCCTTCCTGTGCAAACATGAAACCCCTTTGTCACTCATATCCTAAGCCATCACACAGAGGATATTTTTTTGCCATTCAGATGGTCTGCCTACAGGAAAGGATGGAGCTATCACCAATGTTGCACTGCTCTGTGGCCAAAGCCCATGCTGGGAACAGCCACTGAATGTCACACAGCTAACTGATGTGGCAAAGTGGTGGATTTTGGGAAGCACAGCTTTGGGTCCTGTCTCCCAGGCTTGCTGAACCTCAGAAACCTAAGCAGAAATCTGTGGTCTGATTTGATGCTTTGTAGGTTCCATGTCCCAAATGTTGATAGCAAAACTGAGGTAATTTCAGTTGCTGAGAATGAGTAATTACAAATTCTCATTCTCTCTATGTATACTGCAAACAGTACACAGCTATTCAGGAGTACCTACCTCTTTGACTAGTTGACTTGAAGTCCTGTAGCTTCAGGGAATTTTTAAAGCAGGTCTTTTCAGGGCATCTTCAAAGTACTGGCCTCTGGCAAGAAAGATCCTAATTTGCTGAAATAATCAAAACTTGGCATATAACAGCCTCAGCACCCTTTCTCCCTTTGTCCCAGCCCTACACTGAACAAATTTAATGCCCAGCAAAATACCCTGGTGGTTGTGGGGTCTTGCTTCATACAAGCAACTAACAGTGAGTTGGTCCAGCAGTTTTGCTGGAAATGCCATGCTGTCTCCTTACCCCTTCCTTCTCTTCATCCTGCCTGTCATTTTTGTTTGTTTGTTTGCTTTTGTTTTTCCTTCTCGGCATGGGAGATTTATCATATTTGGGATATAGATTTCTTGGGCCATGAAAAACCAAAGAAAACTTTAAAAATGTAATTGGAGGCTCAAAATTCAAAATCTTGAGCTTGGTTAAGTAAGCAAGTCTGGGCAGTGAGTGCCAGTGATGTGCTCTTTTGAAATTGAGAGCTATCTTAGTGGAACAGAGTCTTCTTTGAAGCAGGTAAAATGTATAAAACGCACCACCTCAGACACACTTCACACTGACAGGCACAAGCTATGTGCAGATTGGTAAAATCTGTCTGTGTTTTCCCTGGTGTTTTTCTTGAGCACAAGCATTTGTTCTACTTTGACTTTAATTAGTCCCTCATAGTGCTACTCTGACAGACTGAATTAGGTGTCAGTAATAATATGCTTTGTAAATGCTCTGTCTGTACAGGAATTCTCCATACCAAGGCTAGGATTATTTTCCATGTCTATCCACTGCACATAATTAATTATACATTAATATAGAAGTAAATGTGAAACACCGGCTAGATCTTAAATTGTGCCATTTCTCAGGTGTTACTCCTGTTATTAGTGGCTTAGCACAGGATGGTAAGTCTGTTCCTCAGTCAAGTGAAAGAAATGCTTAATATGGAGAAAGGTGTAGCAATTAGCACTAGAGTCTATTCAGAGCTGATCTGTTTATTTAGTAGAGCTAATCATGAAGTGCAGACACTGAGATTTTTTGCAAACATTTTCCTGTCTGCTGGGTTTCTTAAACTATGATCTTCAACATGATGCCCAATTCTGCTTTACTGTAAGTCCATGTACCCTGGTGATGGGTCAAAATCAGTTCAAGCCAATTCCTTTCATCTGCTGCTGTGAGCTTTCTCTGAGACACTTGGTTTTTTTCAGATCACAGGCTTGAGCTTGAGCATGAGTTCAAGTTGCAAGGTAACACATAGGCTGTCAACTGAGATTTTAAGATCAAAATGGATCTTTGAGATACTGATAGCATTAAACACAGAATTTCCTCTGATTACTCCTGTTTGGAGTCCAACAGGTCCTGTCTTCATCAGAACAGAGATTCTAGTGCTGCTCCTGTCTTAACCAGAACACACCAAGAGGCAGAGATCCTGACATCTCCCTTTGCTGATTGTTCTTATCCCAGGTCAACCCTATTGTTACATAATTGAGTGCTGAGATGATGGAGAACCACAAGAAAACAGAACAATATTTGATCCATATTTATAGCCTGTAAAAAGCAACCCTTTCCTTTCTGCCAAGGAAAAGATGCTGGTTTCTACATCACCAGATGTTTTGTAGGAAAATGAGGAGTATTCCTAATCGAAGGCCTCTTTCTGGTTGGATTTTCTCATCGCTGACAGCGAAAAAGGTAATCATGGTGTGTTGAGACTTCTCTGTGACATTTCAGAAAGAGGTAGAATGTAAAAAGAATATTATGAGCTTTTGATCAAAAAGTTTGATAGGAAGACTTTGTCTGTTTTTATTCTTACTTGATATGCTTTGAATTTATACAAAGAATTTAGAAAATTCTGGGTAAGTAGCAAGTCAAATGTTTTTATGTTATCTTTTTCATCCGTGTAAAAACAGCTATGCCTTTGTGTGTATTCACAGTTTCTTTTTCTTTAAAACCAAATTCAGTGCTGCAGGGAAATTAGACTGGAGTAACGTTTTTCTTTTTTCTCCATATTTTGTAATGTCGTGTTCTAAAATTTGCTGCTTGAGAGACCATTTCAAAATATTCCATATGAATGGGAACTCTGCAGAAATAACAGACTTCAATTTGTCTAGTGGGCTGTTACCTAAAGAGAGAGAGAGTCTCATTGTGACTTCTCAGTGGTGGCTGCTTTCTCAAAAATGAAACATGAAGAACAATTTTCTTACCTTGCATTTATACAAACCTTAGCAGTGGAAAAATGGGAAACTTTAAAAAACTCCACAAACAAGACTTCTAACCATTCTTCAAGCCTCCCAGGGATCAATAAGCTTTGCAGATCAATGCTGTTATTACGTGAATGAGAGGACTTCAGAAAGCCATCACACATAGGCAGGAGCCTATGGTTTGTGGCAAACCCTACTGGAAATGAGCATCCCTTATCCCTATGTGACTTCCTATGCTGTTCAAAAGGGAGTAGTTGGAGAGGTGTTTGAGATTCAGCATTTATAATGGAATCTGTAACAAAACTCAGCATGCAAACTGCAAGAAAGTATTTAAGCAGTTTGAGTGAGACTCAGAAACTGGTTTAAAAAGCATTTCCTGAGGGTACAATCACTTCTGGCACCAGAGTAGAAACACTTATGCATATTTCTGCACCTGGGGGCAGTTTTCAAGAATGTACCTCAACTGAACTCAAAGGGCTTTAATTTTTCTGTTTGATGGGGAGCACTCATTATGCAAATAAGATAGCCTTTGGTCAGCTGTCTATATTCCAAATTTTTTTTCTATTTTGGAAGGATGCTAGTTTAAAATAGAAATTTCCACATTGAAGTTACCTATTTAGTCACACCTTTTTAGTGTGCCTTGAAGATGTGAAGTGGAACACAATCAGATACAAGCATGATTAGTAAAGCCCCATCCTGGCATAAAAGGAGTCTTAGTCTGGCCACTTCTATAACTCCTCCCTGACAGGGAAATTGCAGAAAACTTCCACTTGTCCTTGACTTCATGGCACAGGTAAAATATCCTTGGTTGTCTCCATGTCTGGTCTCTGGTGGCCAGCTACATCCCACACTTCCTGACCTACCTTCACACTGGGTTTCTGGGGCAGGGACAGTTTTGGCCAGAGTTATAATTGTGGCTGATCTCTCCACTCTGCCTTACTAAGTATTCTTGCTTCCTTCCTGACATTTGATGTTTAAGAGGGACCTCAGTCCAGCCTTCCTGGCCAGCATCTCCAGTGGGACAGACCCACACTGAGCAGTGGGAGATAGGGCCATGTGAGAGGGAGGTGGGCATTTTGGCCCATGGTGTCCATTTTTCCCACCTGGTGGATTCCATGGCTTTCCTGGATGCAGAGGAGCATGCAGGCGTGCTTTGTCTGGTGTTTACATGGGGTAAGCAAGGGCCTTATTCACCACCAGCAAAGTCAAAGGATGAGCCAGAAGAGACTCTGAGGACACATCCTTTGCTTGTATAGCTCACATGCCATGGCAGAGCCAATAGAGTGAGGGGATTTTACATCTGCAGTGATATCCTTTTTCTGCTGATACTTTCCTTCTTCCAGCACTAGCACTTCTAGCAGTTTCAAAAATCCTATGGAGAATTCAGGGGGTTTGACCCCCACCACCACTGTGAAATCAAAGAGCTGTTAGGAGCCAGGCTTTAACCTCTGGGGGAAAGGCAGTTCATTAGGAACATGAAAAATTGAAAAGCAAGAAAAAACTTTAACTTACAAAAACTTATTCCCCATTGACTACTCTGAACTTCAGAACATGGAGGCAGGAATGTGGGCATGCATCTCAAGGAGCTCAGTGAGGGTCTGGTGCAGCCCCTCCCTGGGAGCAGTGAAGGAAAAGAACCAACTTTCCTTCTCTGGTGCCTCTTTAGAGGAACCCATAAATTATCTGACCTAGTGCCTGTGGTACATTCAGATATTTCCTCCCCAGGTTGTTTCCTTACAAATAACTCTCATTATCTGTGCTGGGCTGGTGGTAAGACATCTGCTTTCTAACATCCAAAAGGGATTTGTTGTGCAGTTCTAAGGAGAGCTTCCTCTGCTGAGTTTCCCTTGCTTAATTAACATTTTGCAAAATGCTTTGGATCCATCTGGAGGAGCGATCCTCCTGAAATGGGGCTCATGATTCTAACAATGCAAACCAACCTGGGTGGGCAGGGGCTGGGGGACCAAACCTTGTCTGTGAGGAAGATGCATGACAGGGGATGGGAGGCTTGCTGAGGGGGAAGCAGGTGGCTCTTGGAAGTTGAGTGGGAGCTCTGCTCTCCTGGGGAGGTGAGCAACAGCAGCACAAGTGCTGAGACTGACAGGAAAAGTTAGTGGAAGTGCTTTCCTGTGTTGCTGGGCACAGCTGCAGCAAAGTGCTTTGCTGTGCTTGAATACTTAGTGCTGCTGAGCTTGCAGCTGGAGAGCTGCAGAGCCAGGCACGGAAAGTTGAACACAGGGAACTTCACTTTTCATCCAATACTGTAAAGTGATCACGGTGCATGATATCAGGATCCAGGCTTTCAGGGGTTTGGGATGAAATTAAAGAACCTTGGGACTTTTTCAGATGAACAATACAGAAGCAGCTGCTGAGCAGCCTGGCACACAGATGTGGCCTGGTCTCCCTCTTTCCCAAGCATTCTGTTTGTCACGTGCTGCTTGTTGTTGTGTCTAAGGGCGGTCAAAGCTATTAATTCCCACTTGCCTCTCTTTAATTCTGTGCAGAGGAACATTGGGGCAGGGCCCTCAGAAGTGTGCCAGGCAGCTCCCAGGGTAATGGCCCTTGGCATTCGTTCCTTGGTTACAACTCCTTCAGCTTGGGGTGCGCCCTGCTCAGCTGTGCCACTCTCTCCTTAAAGGTTCCCACTCCTGTTCCTGGTTTTTTTGCCAGGAACAACCTGAGTGCAGTGGTCAGAATATCTTCCTGTTTTGGCAAGCACATTTTGGAAGGAAGAGAAATGCTATTGCCTTATCAGCAAATCATTTCCCACAGGCTTTTTGTTCACCTGCTGCAGAGAACATAGTGAGCTATGTATGGGGAAAGCTGCTGAGGATACACTGTTTTCTTCTCTCTGTACCTGGATCATGTTTGGTGCAGTAGTAGGACCCTTGGAAACCTAGGTCTTATTCTTCTGACACTTGGAAAAAATAGACACTGAAAGAGGAACAACAAGCAAACCAATCAAAAACATATTTTCCTAAAATATGCATAAACTTTCCCTTCCAGTAAGAAAATACCCTAAGGACATTGGGTCTCGGCACTGAATCCAAGCCTTTAGAAACAGGATGCGTAAGGCAAACAACGCTGCCAAGGTCACATGCCACGTGCTTGTGTTGCCTTCATCCTTGGAGGAAATGCTGGGGCCACCAGGAAGATCCCTGCTCCTGTGACATTTCAGGGACACGCCAGGAGGAGGAGAACCAGGATGCTTCTCTCAGTCTTGCTGGGCTGCACGAGTGCCTCCCAGTCTGCTGTGGCCACAGCTGAACAGGTGCAGTTCCTACACAGGTTGGACCTTCTCTGTTTTTGTTTAAATAAGGGTGTGGAGTGTTTTCTGAGCTAGGGTTCATTACTGTACTGACTCAACCGAAAACAAAGCTGTGCTATCCTTTTTCAGATACACTACAGGCTTTTTCACTCTCCCTGATGATTTTGTTCTAAGGGAATACCAGTGAATGGTTTTCCTGGTATCATACCAGAATCAGACATTAATGTTGAAAATTTTAGCACTGGGTTGGTATTTCCTCTTACTTTCTTTTCAGAAATGAGTTGACCAAGTGCTAACATTGATGACCTGGCTTTACACAAACATGTTCCGAGTTTCACTGTGCATTTATAGCCTGTCCAGAGAAGCTCCCTTCTGTCCCGATGCAAAAAGTTATGGAAGAGCACTCATAGACATAAAGATGTATTTTCAAGAGGCATAAAAGATGCTGAAGAACAGTTTTTATGATTTTCCTTTCCTAGGAAAAGACCCAGGTGCTTAATTAAAGGCCCAGAAACAGGCTTTTCAAAAGCTACAGAAGGCTCTTGACCTATCCAAAAAGTACAGTGAAAGAGAAAAGAAAGGGCACAAGCAAGTGACTTCATTTTTCCTTTATGCCAAGGAAACATTCTGTTGAGACGGCTTCTCTGTTTTTGGGAAAGGTGAGGGGTGGCAGTACCACAGCACTTACCCTGTGTCCCATTTCTGGGGTGTTTGAGAACCTAGAAGCCATGGCACAGAGGTACTCAGTGCCTTTTGACATGAGCTTTCATCCTTCCTCAGAGAGTCATGGATGTACCTGGGGTACCTGAGGCTGCTCAGCTGAAAATCAGAGCCGCAAGGCAAAGTGGGATGAAGATGGGAAAATCTGTCAGAGGACAGGAACAAACCCCCATAACCTGACTGTCAAATGGAATCAAGCTCCTGCCCTGAGCAGTGATGCAGAAGTCTGGTGTAAGTCATAAGTAGGGCAATCTCAGGACACTGTCAGCCATAGACATCTGGCAGGTGTTTTCCTGTTTTTGACTGTTTTGCTCTTCCAAGTATCATCACAGAACTTGGCAAATTCTGCTTCCTTGAGTGTTTCTCACTGTCTCCATGGTCATAAATGTGAGAAGGCTGTGGCTGCCGTGGGATGTGTCCATATGCTGCAGAGCACGTATTGCTCCCAGGCAGCAGGGATGGGTTGCTTATATGCTGTGAAGATTTCTGTCTTTTGCCAGGAAAATTCAGCTGATGCTTCATTAGATAAAGTAAAAATTCAGAATAAATTTCAGCAAATGAAATAGAACACGACTTGATGAGTAACTTGAACATCAGCTGTATTTAAATGTAGTACTTTTAAAATGAAAAATCAGCTTCTTTCATCTCTTTGCTATCAGTCTCTATTTCTCAAGTTTTCACAACTGCAGAAAACAAAAAAAACCTCACCTTTGCTTTTAATGCAGTGAAAAGTCCAGGGAAAAACTTCAAGTCGAACATTTATAATAATTTCCCAGAAATCATTCCAGATTTATAGCTGGTTTCACAGTCCTACCTCAAGCCCTATTTCATTTTAAGGTGTATGTATCATTTCAAGAGACTTTCTAAAGAGATCTAAATCTTTCAATCCCTTTTCATACTTTCCCAGGCAGAACTTAGTATTTATGCTAAATTGCTCGCAGTTTGAATAAGATAGGTATGAACTCAGATTGTTACAGACTTTCAAAGTCCAGACAATATTTTTTGTAAACAAAATCACTTAAACATAAAATGTTCCAATCTTGTTGCTACTCATAATTTGAGCAATTAGTAGATGGGCCAAAGGTAAAGTGCAGTAACATCACTGAAGTAAAATGAACTTGGGCTCATTTCCTTTAGGTACAATCGAGCCCATTTTTCCCTTTAGCACTATACTATCCTGCTTTATTCTCCATAACACTCCTAATGCTGTCCTCTAAATTTCTTTGCAAAAAAAATGAGGTTTTGTCTGCAACCTCTTTGGTCATAACTTATGCAGTAATCGCTGTTAGTGTCAGGATGAACTCATGATTTTTCTCATAATTAAAAAAAGCATCAGTGCCACACTTCCATTTCCTCTCCTAATAAAAGCTGTAGCAAACCCAACAGTAGGCACATTTAAAACAAGATAAAGCTGAAAAATGCAGTGATCTCGGTGGTGTTTGCAGTTTAGGAGCTGAAAAAAAATGTATTCGTGGTTTGCATAAAAGATTAGTGCTTAAGCCTGTTTTCATGGTGTCAGTGGGAGTTCTGCCACCATTCAATAAGGGATGGGTCAGATCCTTAATATATTTGGTGAAATGCCTTGTCCAAGGATTGTAACTTTCAATGCACAAAAGCACACATAAACTGTGGCCAAAATAAACTGAAAATAAAAACCTCCCTGTCTCTGGTGGCTAAGCATTGTCTCAGATCCTGCTTTGAAACCGGTGCTGTTGTGTGTAAATGATTGAGCAGGTTCAGTAGAGAGGCCACAGAGTGACATTTTCCCGGGGAATATTTGATGTAATGTCCTAATTTTGCTACACAGAAAAGCCTGATCCACAAAGATTCTAACACAAGAAGGATACTGGCAAGGCCAAGAGACTTAATGTGGGTCTCAGTTTGTGTCCAGGGCTCCACCTGCAAAGGAACCCTTCCTGCACCTAAACTATTTCTCTGCTATGTTGGCAGGAATATTTTCTTTTCCTGAACTGCTTTTCTGATAAATAATTTTTCTGATGTGATGCCCCATGTACTGCCCTGAAAGGAGGTTGCAATGATGTGGGGATTGGTCTCTTCTCCCAAATAACAAGTGGTAGGATAAAAGGAAATGGCCACAAGATGCACCAGGGGAGCTTTAGATTGGCTGTTAGGAAAAATTTCTTCTCTGAAAGCATTGTCAAGCCCTGGAACGGGCTGCCCAGGGGAGTGGTAGTGTGACCATCCCTGGAGGTATCTTTAAGGTGTGTAAATGTGGCGCTGAGGGACATGGCTTTTGTTGGACTTGGGAGTGCTGGATAAGCAATTGGACTTAATGGTCTTAAAAGTCTTTTCCAACCTAAAAAATTCTGTGATTCTGTATTTCGTGACAGCTGGTGCTTCTGCATTTCCTCAAGGTGTTTGTGTGCTGTATTGTCATTGCTATGAGGAACAATGTGTTTGCAGAGAGCTCTTGGCAAACTATTTGAATTCTCAAATTTCCTTCTGTTTAAACTCCGTACCTCTCATTATGAACTGAACAGGAAAGACAGCACCATAGTTAGAGTTTTGCTTCTCCTTAAGTACAAACACTTTTTTTAAAATTACTTTTTAAATTTCCTTTCTGAGCTGGAAGCAGAGATGCTTTGTGCCCAAACCAGATACACAGCAGGGTGATTAAGCACCATCACAACCTGGCTGTTAAGGATCCTGCTGGGGAGAATTGCCAAATATTTTGAGTGGTATATGTGAATTCACTTCCAGTGCAGTCAGGCAATGGTATGAATGGATTGTAAAAGACACTGAGTGGTCTCTCCAGAGACTGCCTTTAGCAGCAGAAATCCTTCTCAGTTCAGTCTAGAAGGATTATACCACCAGACATCACTGCCTCTCTGATTAGTGTTTTGTGAGAATTTTTGCTGTGCTTAATTGCAAAGAAAATTCTGCCCAGATGACAAAAGGACCCAACACAAGTGAAAAATGTGTCAGGAATGGAAGTGCTGTTAGGGTTCCTTGAGAGCCCAGGTGGTGCCTGGTAGTGCAGTTAAGGCAAAATACATGAAGCTCATAACATTGCTGACCTTGTTCTTTGGACAGTGTGTTTCATTTTCCACATTTGTCAGTTGGATGTGTTCCTTGAAAATTACATTTGCTTGGAAAGAAAATATGGTAAGGGCTGGTAAAAAACTGACAGCAGTGCAATAGGGTTATGCAAAAGAGAATGTAAAGAATATCAAGTAATTGACTTTTGCAAATCTGAGGTTTTTTCATCCTTGTATCTGTCAGCAGCTTAGCATAGAGAGATTCTACAGGAACAGAACATGGGCAGTAAAGCTGTCACAGCTCAGATTTTGGATAGGCAGAAATAATTCTTGTTGAACTCAAGGTCAGTGACAAATACAGAATCTAAAAGGAAAGCACAAACCCTAAATGCAGAAATTAGTATCTGCATACTCACAAAGGAGAATTGCAGGTTTAAACCAACATTTTTTAAGCAGACTGTATTTGTCACCTGTAGTTCCTTCTTCCTCCCATTGAGATGAGGGCTTGGATGTACCAGATATTTTAGAAATACATTTGTAAACACTGTTAAGATAGTCTAGAATAGATTTCTCAATGTGTAATGTATAATTTTATATATCACTCTGACTCCATGGATAGATTTCCACACAATTACTTGTGCACAAAGCAAATTACATACTTGAATATTTATTAAACATGGATATATATTTCAAAATAGACCAAAGGAGGGATAACTGGTGAGATATTGGTGAGATCTTTTAAAGTATTTGAGCTATTCCCTTCTTCTTTTTCTGACTTGAGGCTAAATGATTTCTAAGAGTCTGGTGCATTTGTGTCTCACTCTAGGGTACCAGTGTGTTATTTGCAGTGGCTTTGCTTTTCAAACAATCCCAGGTAGTGTGAGGATGGTAATGAATGTAAGAACTTTAATATCATTGAGTCTTGATAAACTTTGCATTAAGAGAGCTAAAAGGGACTAGATGTCTGCTTTCCTGAGAGAATCAGAAAAAAAGGTCACTTTTATCTTGAATTACCAAGAATAGTATTTTTGAAAATCTATTACTTTGTATCTCAGCTGTTCCAGTATTATCGCTGAATTTATATTTGCATAATTTGGTTTATTATTGTACAAGAAGTCCCATGCTCTGTTTCCATTTTTGATACTCCATTTTACTGAAATCAATGAAAGAAATTGAATCTGGCACTTTTTCTGACAGAAAGATATGTTTTTGAAAATCTTTAACTAATTTTAGGCTTCAGCATACAAATGTAATTAATCAAAAAATCAGTCAAAAGTTGGCTCTCTGTAATGCCAGAAAGGCAGCTAAGTGGTGTTTGTATTGTAATTGCCATCAAGCAGAGCAATGAAACTGGGAAATAGGGTAATTACATATACAAAGTTGAAAACCATTGAGTTTGCACTCTGTGTTCCTTCTTACAGGATCTGGAACAGTTTAGGTGTAGAGAATTCTGTCCATGCGCCTTAGATAACTAAAAAAAATCTGAAAAGGAAAGGAATTCCTTTCATATTGCTGCCCTTTGGCTCAGGAGAATGTCTGTGCCAGGTGTGATGTGGCAAATGGGGTAATCAGAAGTTTTCTGGGAAGTGGCTTTTCCAAACTGCACGAAATGCTTCTCATTTGCCTTGGCCTGACAAGCACAGGCATGAATTTCCAATGAACATCTGAGAACTATAAGCTGATTCATGCATAATTATCTTTGACATGAAATAACTTCTTCTGGAAAGCCTAAAATTTGCTTCAGGTTTAGCGATTTTTGGGTGCCCAGGTTCTTAGCTGCCTCTTCCAACAGACAGGATTCTAGTGAGGCCAGTGCTGTTCTCCTCAGGTACCTCACCACACATGAAAAAGAACAGATGGATGAGCAGCTTTTACCTGGCATCCTAACACAAAATTCAGGAATGCACCAATTCTTTCTGCTCAGGAAAAAAAAATCCCTTTTGCAAAGATTTTGGCCTATAAGCACCATTACATGCTGTGTCTTTTTGTTAGTTTCTGAGCTCCTGTGTTGTATTTTTTTTCTGTTTTTCTATTTTTTGCTTCTTCTCTACACTGCAAACTAATTATAATAAAGGCCTTTTATTCATGGGCACAGAACAGCTTCCTTTTTTTTTTCCAAATTTCTGCAATGATTATAATTTGCATCATGTTTATAATAATGTATGATATTTTTTCCTGTTTTCTTGGACTGAGAATCAGGGAAGATAGTGCTGAAAGAAGTCAAATGTTGGTGGGATGGTTTCACACTTCATAAACATCCAAGAGGAAGAATACAGAAAATGCTTTAAAAAATAACAATATCACCACAGCAACTTTTCCCATTGTTCTTCAGAATTTATTACAAATCCGTTAAGAAGCTTATTGTCGAGAAGAACATTTCTTGATTAATTCTTGGGTCAGTGCAGAAACAGAACTGTGGATTTCTGCAGGAATGATGGCTGCAGGCAGACAAACAAGTCAATGAGGTCTCCTGAGCTCTGTATCCTACCTCTGATTACAGCCAGGGAAGGATGCTTGGGAAACATTTTAAAAACAGTTCCCATTAGGTCTGGTGCAGCTCTAGGTATATTCTTATTTCTTTTCCGAGTTAGCAGGACCCCAGCTTGTTCCCTTTCTCTGTGTACAGAAATCATCCCCTTTTACTGTTAATTTTCTGGGGCTGCTGCTCAGTCTGTGAGTTGGGTGGTCACACTATTTGCTCTTATTGAAAGCACCAGAGAGTCAATTAAAATCAGTGAAAAGGAAGTCATGAATTCAGTCATTCTTTTGATCCAGCTTGCTTTTATGTAATGAAATTGAAAGGTACAGATGATTTTCAGATAGATTATTAACTCCAATCAGCTAGATAAGCAAACCTGTTAACAGCTATGCATGTCCCCAGGTGCCTCTATGAATCAAGACTCATAAGGATACAATTTAAAAGGTTTTAATTATTACTTTTTGAATTTGTAGTTTTGTTAGGATCTTGAAAATGTACAATGATTAATGACTATCTAGTCAAATGACTGTAAAAATGTATGAAGCCCCTGAGAATGATAAATCTTCTGTAAATGAATACAGGCTGACAGTCAAGGATCACGTGTTCTCCAGACCTTTTGATAAATGTTCTTCCTTTTATTTCCAATAAACTTTGATACATGAAACTGGATAATTTATTTCCACTAATTTATCTTTGTTCTCATGGGTATCAGCTCCTCTCTTTCCATATTTTCATCCTAGAGAAACACAGTGGAGGTTAGATCATCATCAGTAACAACACAGATAATAAAATCAACTGGAATATATGATGTAAGTTTAAATTAATAGCATGGCAGCTGCTTGGTTAGATTAGAAAAAGAGTGGTAAAGAGCTGTGCATTGTGTCTTCTGCACTATGGAAATTCTGTACATCTCAACAATGAATAATTTCATTTTGTCCTCAGTTCCAGAATGTTTCACTAGCATATTATATTGCTATGGGGTTCATGGTCATGTTGTATGTGCTCTACATACCGAGAATGAAGGAGTCCTGCCCTGAAAGCTTTCTAATCCATCTTTCCTACAGCAAAAATCTCATGTAAAATCCATGTATCCATCCTCTTATTAAAAAAATCTTGGCTAGAGTTGTAGAATTGTAAGCATTTCTTATCTGTAGGGTTTTTATCCCCCCATTTTATATAAAAAATGGGATCAATTTAGTCCCAATACATAAGAGGGATTAAAATTCGTAACTGTACCTTTACTTTTTAATTTTGCAAGTGATTAGAAATTTGCACTAGTCAGCTCAGACATTATCCTCCTGCCATTCTTTTCCAGTAGCAAAGCTTTCCCCTTCACAAAATATGATGTATTAAATTAAAAATAAAAATTTACTGTCCGTCTCACTATGGATAACAGAAATCCAGGTGAGATGTGAGGGGAACCACTCCAGTGCCAGGTGCTGCAGGCATGTTCAGAAATAGAGGAATGGGGCATTTCCAGAGGAGATGTCAGCCCTGTATAAACAGAAGTAGAAAAGCAAATCTAATCTCCAAGGCTCTGTGACTGGAACACTGTAAGATGCTTGCTCCTAGGAGGAGATTTGGAGGTGTATCTTGGGAGGCTGAGGACAGTGCATGGTTTTTGAGCATCATTTGGGATTCACTGGCAAAGGGATTCTCTGGAACAAAGGGCTTTAAAATTCTTGTTAAGGTGGGAATGGAGCCTAAAGGACCTGCCAGGATGTGAAAAATCTGCCAAGCATGCTGTCCTCAGGTAGAGGAATAGTGACTTCACTCGGGAGCTGCAGGTATCAGGGCTGAGTAATGTAAAAAGGGTTTGTTTGTGTTGGTAGGTCAAAAAACCAAAGGTTTTGACATGGAGAAGACAGATCAATTTGAGTCGTAAATTAAACCGAAGGTCAGTTCCTTTCCCAGCTCTTGTGTCATCTCAGAGGGAAGGAGCTTGCAAACTGCTGTGAACAGGGTGTACTGTGTACTGCACTGTACAGCTGGGAAAATTCCACAGTGATATTCAAACTGCAGAAACTAATGTTTATTCCCAGTTCTCACTCAAGTTGTTTCAGCCAAATATACTGCAGGGTAGTTCGAAAATCTATGATACAATATAAACCACCTACTTTTTTTTTTTTACAGAGTTAATGGGACAATTTTAAGTGAATTTTTCTTCTAAGTAATAAATTTGTTCGGGGATTAGCTTTTTTTTTTTTTGCTTAGGTAGAACATTTATTCCCCAATGATGAAGTGCTTTGATCATTAGAATAAGCTGCGACCACAGTGCTATCACATTCTCTATCATTTATTCAAGGTTGTTGAAATAAGACTAAACCTCTTATGAATATTAACTATTCAGACGTGGGATTTTTTTTCTACCTTCAAATTAGTTCTATTAAGGAAAATGAGGGAACAATGACCTTACTTTGGTCGGTCCTTCTGTGTGTAAAGTCAAATCTCAACCACTATCATTTCAGTGCTGATGCTAAAACCCAGGGAGATGGAAATGAAAGTTGTGGGAGTAATTTGTAACCTGAGGGGTCTTTATCGTCTCCTTCATAGGTGAATGTCAGCAGGTCAATCTACCAGCAGAGAGGAGGAGAGAGAAGAATATGGGCTGCTCTAAACCAGTCCCATTTGGCACCAGTTTTCTGAGGCAAAGTCCACAGCAAAACACAACCACTGCTAAGGACCAGGGCAGCGATGGGCCCAGGATGATCCATTCTGCTTTCAACCACAGCCTGTATTCACTGGGGAAAATAGATGGTGTTCAGTCAGAAGGGGACAATTTATGTAAGTAAAAAGATGCTTTCAAAGTATAATAGATCAATAACTTATTGTCAGTCAATGAGCTGTACACAAGGAATGAAGCATCTCCTACATTATGTGTTTATGTTTCTAAGTATTTATGTATACAGTATTCCATCTTCACTTCACTGCATATCATGCAGTGATATTTCCTCAGGCATCTGCCTTCTGCCTGAAAATTTCCAGAATAGTGAGAATTATGTGAGATGAAGAAATAGAGCTCTGCTGCAGGCCCTGAAAAAAATAAATGTTGAGCAGCTTAAATCATGTGCCTTAAATCCTGGGTAGTGGAGTGGCTACCCACAGAGCAGTAGTTAGTTGTCATGTGGTGAGAGATGGGAATGGCTTGTTGGAGTGTGTGCTCACCTGCTGTGACACAGCAGGCAGAGAGTGCTGCAGGGTCCAAGTGCATCAGGGCCCTGGAGCAGTGGTCCTCTGCAGGAAACGTGGCCCTGTCTCCTTGCCAGTGCTCCAGACCACTTCCAGCCAGGGCTGTGTCTGAGCAGTGAGGAAAAGCCACAGGGATTTCTGTGCAGATGCAGAGGGGCCATGGTTTGGCTTGTACCTGAGCCGATATTGTACTATTTCCAAAGTGCATTGGAACCCTTTGAGACAGCATATGGTAATAATTATACAAGTTAAATTTCCATACAATATCATCTTTACTGTGAATAGGACTTGGGAGAATGAGACGATTCTTGGCTGCTGCAATTTCTCCTTAGTATAGCTAGTTACTAATCCTTGAGAAGAGGTGACTTTTTTTGGTAATCTATGAAAGGGGCTCTTGCACCATTTCATATATCTCTCAAGTATTTAGGAAAACAAGGTCTGTGGATAGGAATGATGGTAATGTGTGCTGTTTCATGTTGATAATGCCTTGCTGGGATGGATTGATTAAATCTCTTAACAAGAGCATGATTATTTTCATTGTAGAACTATATTTTTGGGGATGCAATTGTTCTTTGGCAGGATTACTTTGGATGATTTCCTTGCTCTTCTCTGCAGCATGTCCTTCAGCAGAGAGTTGCAGGTAAGCCATTGGTGCTGGAAACCTTGTCCTGGTTACTCTTGCAATTACTTTTTTGGAGGTGTTGAAGTTCAACTCTGTGCCCAGGGGGACATCCTGAACTGGTACATTAGTTTGGGACCAAATGTGGTACTTCCTTCTTCCCTTCTCCTTCCAGACTTCACCAAAACCAGCCTTTCACTCCTCGAGGAGAGGTTTGGATTAGTAGCAGTCTCCTTCTCCTCATGTGTTGGCAGAAATGGTCCCACTGCTGCCATGTGGCTTCACTTCATGGCTTGGAGTGACTTCAGATGTGACTTCTCCAGGGGGTTCTTCCTGAACTCAAGTTAGTGGTGAGCAATAATCCAGATCTGGGATTTTGGACTAAACTTGTCATGGTTTATCCCAAGTTTTAGCTCTTATTTGTTCCTACAAACATTCACCTCTGGATTTCACCCCACATAGTTCATATAATGTCATTGCTCCAAAACGTGCCATTTGCCCAGCAACAGCCCTGATTACTCAGGGGTTACTGACTTTGGCCTTTTAAAATGCATTAGCTACAGGAATAGCATGACCCCAATTACTACAAATTTGTTCATGGATCAAAGAATGTGCAGCCAGACTTCTCCTCTTGACTAATCATTAACCAGAAGAAGTATCGTGGAGTTGCCACAGATTTTTCTTGAGCTACTTCAGTGGTAAGTCTCGGGTTGGTTTTCCCGAGATATGTTGGTTAAGAGTCTTTTTTCCTTGAAAGCTTGTGCCACAAGCAGAAGAAAATGTTGGAGTTCTCCAATTCAGGTTTCTCAAAGTTGTTTATTATTTCTTATCTCTCAGTTCTTTCAGCGCCCTGCCAAGGTCCTTGCTGCAGCAAGGGCATGAGACAACTCCTCCCAGGTCGGGAGGGCTGGGACCTTTTGTGCCTTTTCTCTGACCCAGCCATCGTGCACAACATATTTTTTATTTACAATTAATTACCAATATCTACTACCTATGTTAGACATGTCACTTCTATTCTAAACCAATCCCCTGTGACCTACCGCAGCAGAAGATGGAGGACAAGAACAAGAAGGAAGAAAGACAGGGTCACACCCTGATTCCTCCATCTTGCCTTCTCTGACTCCATTCTAAAAACCCCAAATTCTACATTTGCACCCTGTGATAAATTAACTACTATTTATATCAAACTCCTGTGGCTTGTTATTCTTCATACAAGGTTGGCAGTTTCTCCCATGGACTGAGGGCAAAGACAGTGTCATTTTGGGCTCTGTGCCAGGGTCTCCAACCCCCCTGCCAGGGTCTCAGACCATGCAGGGCAGCCAGAGGGATGCCCTGAACTCTGACAGGTAAGACCACTTGGCATGTATCTTGCTCCTTTCATCCTTAGAGGACCTCTAGAATATTAGTGAATTAAGATGGACAGGACTTCTGGAATGGTCTTTGATCAACCTAGCAGAAATGGAGCTTGAAAATACTTCAGGATGCAGTATCTATCTTATTTTCCCCATTGTTATTGATTGTTTCACTGGCACAATATAATGAAGAGCAATTTTTTTCTCTTTTCTTGTTTTTCAGAAAGGCCTCACAGTGCAACTAAATGTGACTGATGGAAGAACCGTCGATCATTTCTTGTTTTGGCTACAGTCTTTGCAAAAACTTCCTAGAAAACTTTCAGTTATCTAGAGAGGGGTGGGGAAGAGAAAGTGTGTTTAAAGGTAAGTGAGATGAAGAACATCTGCTTAGTGTGTGTTCTTTCTGTGCCTCTGACTGTCTTCTGAGGACACAAAGTCAGAGGCAACTTGAACTCCTGGGATCTTTTACATGAGCTGTCCCTAAGAGTTCAAGGTGCAAGGAGGCTACTTCAGGGTGCAGGCAGTTGGAGTGCTGGAATGCTCCAGACTATGAGATATTTCTGTAAATGAGGGGGCTTTCTGATGTGATCATCTAAATTTTTTCACAGGTGCAGAGAGCCCTTGCTGCATTTGTAGTCAGACCCTATTTTGCATCACCAGGAAATACATTCCTTTACCCACGCAGTAAATTAGAAAAACATACACACATCTACAGAGCCATTTATGTAAGCATTACAAAATTGTGATTGTCAGGAAGCCTTGCATTAAAACCTTCATTCCTGATTAGAAGATAGCATGCTGAGTACTTCAACCCACTTTGCACTTCAAATCAAGCTATTATTAGGGCATCTGTCCGTTCACTCTTTCACTTAATGAGAGCTGTTCTTTAGAGATGCAATAATGATGCTTCAATATAAAATTTCATCTAAAAGCCTGATTTTGTTAGGCATCTCCCCACAAAATAAATGAATAAATCCTGCTTTTGCAGAATTTGAATAACACTGAGAACATTGATGTAAATCTGGATGTTGCCATATCCCCTCGAGCATAACATTATAACTCCCACATGGAACTTGGCCCATCCTCTGTCCCTGCTGGATTCGTGTAAAGCTGCAGTGCACATGGAATGTGTGCTCATTTAGACCAGAGGATGCAGCCTTTGGGACACTCAAAGGAGCATGCTAGAGAACCACAGAATACTTTGGGTTGGAAGGGACCTTTAAAGGCCACCCAGTCCAACCCCCCTGCAGTGAACAGCAGCATCTCCAACCAGATCAGGTTGCTCACAGCCCTGTCCATCCTGACCTGGAATGTTTCCATGGATGGGGCATCTACCATGTATGTGGGCAACCTGTGCTAGCATTTTACACCACTTACCATAAAGAATTTATTCCTTGTGGTTTAGGAGGAAGGCCAGAAAATACAGGATTCTAGCGCTGAAAAGTCTGAAGGATTTGTTCATTTCCTTTCTTAGTTTTGAGAAAATCAATGCTAAGCAGCTTTGCCAAAATGGTCCAGAAATCTTTTTTTCAGGAGGACAATGTAGACAGCAGTGCACGAAGACAGGACTGCTCCTGAGACCAGGCTGGCAAAAGCAGCCAGGACCCACTGGAGACAACTTAGACAGGACCACACGGGAGCCATCAGCCAGGCTGGACTGAAATTTCTCTGCAATAGCCCTGGGAGTGACCAGTCCTCAGCTTGCTGCAGTGGTCATTGATTTCAAAGGTCTTCAGTGAGCTTTAAAACCCTGCACTGATGTACTGGGGGTCACCCTGTACTAAATTTTTTTTTTCCTGTGTTCTCAGTATATTTTATCAGCATTACTACAGCAAGGTCTGCTCTCATCACCACAACATCAGAGACCTACAGCATCTATAAAGCTGCATTTCACTGCAAAGAGTGTCTGCTCTGTTTGGCAATGGTAACATCCACTACCCTTGGGTTATGCTTGGTGGAATTTTGTCTTACTTCTACTTCAGTTTCTGTGGGAGGATTTATTTTGTGACAGCTAGCAAAATGACAGGAATTATAGGAAAAAGAAACTGTTAAAGTATTTTTGTTTATTGTATTCCTTAATTTGAAAAATGTAGGGTCCAAAAATGCATGAACTGAATCTACAGTCTAGCATGGTTAATGTTTTATAAATACTAAGATGGAGGCAGACAGATTGAAAAATTGCTGGAGTTAAACCTACAGTTAAGCAAATTCTCTTAGATGCTCTCAGATTTCTCTTGAATATGAGAGGAAGGGGAAATTATAAGGGGAAAACACAGTGACTTCATTGCAGATAGAAAAGATAATGCTGTATAAAGAAATAACAAATAATTTAATAATATTTACTTTAAGTATAATATGACTTTAACAGTCATGCAGTTAATGTTCATAAAAAAAAGAACAGAGAATTCTTTTTAGTGCAAATTATTCTTCAGCTGTGACTTGTTAAATTTTATGTCACTTGTATATGGAGAGTGATTTATTCTTGAGTTTTTTGCAACACCATTTGTTTTACATTTGAAATGCCAAGGATGATCAAGGGGTCTTCAGTGAAATGCCAGCAAAACAAAATCCAGGGAGTTATTGGGACTATAAGAAAGGACCCCTGATCCTAAGCCAGACTGTGCAGATTCATGTATGCTCTGCTCTAGCTCCTCATATGGGGACACCTGTGCACCTTCATTATTGACAAAAGCCACTATTACTCTGCACAGCCCCTTCCCTGTGACGTGATTTAAGCAGATGGTGCTGCAAGAAGAGCGAGCGCTGAGGACACTGACCTCTGGCTGCCTCCTCGCTCTGGGTAAATCCACATTCGTGTATTACAGATCTCAGTGGCCAAAAGAGGAGAAATTGTCAATGTGCAAAATTTCATTAACTTGCAAGGCAGCAAGACAGAGTCCCCCAGGCCAAACTGCAAATCTGCAAATGATAGTGTAAGGTAGAGGTGAATAATAAAGCAATAGAAAAGGAGAACAGAGGGAACAGTACTGACTGTTCCCATCACTCCTTGCTGAGGCTGCTCTGAGTGTCCACTGAAACTCCCAGGAGCACAGCCCTGGTTTTGGGTGAGTGGCAGCACTCTGCACCCAGCTTCTCCAGGCCTCCCTCTGTGCAGGAGATATGTTGGCATTGTCACAGCTGCACACTGCAGGAAGAAGGCTGCACAAGGAAGAAAACCTTACTCTATTGCAGCCCTGAATACTTCTAAGAAGAGAAACCACTACCTAGCCTAGTGTCTGCACTTCTGCTCTGCTGCCTCAAAAGGTAAGATTGTAAGAGCAGTAAGTGTGTCAGTTTTAGAGTACTTTGAACGTATTTTCTAACATTGTGGTTTCCTTAGAGGCTATGTTGCTGATTACCTGCATTTTAATAATAATGATTTATTCTGCTAAGGGAATTCTCTATGCTTTAAGAAAGAGTCTGCGGTCTGCAAGGTTTCTCAGCCTCTCTATCAAAGTCCTAGGGAAGGATAAGGATTTGAGCTTCCACGTACTAAAATCTGATGGAAAAGTTCATACATGTATGAAAAATTCACTCTAGAACTCACACTGCTTCACACGTTGCCAGTGTCTGCAGTGTTTTCCACTCTGAAATGATAATAAATGATACCGGAGTAAGTTGCTAAGAGATAACATAGCTTGCCAAAAGTGTGCAGACATAACCAAATTAAGACACCGTGCACCCTCAAGTTTTCAGGCTGCCTTGGCAATGCTAATGAACTTTTAATGGTTGGAAGGGCCAGAACAGTTTAAGCTTTTCTTTTTTAAACAAACTTTGAGCAACCTCTGCTCACATTAAACACAGTCCCCTACCTCTTCTTTGCTTTTGCAATAGATTTTTTTCTGGGTTGAACTCAATAATGAATTATTTCCTCTGATTCATGGGTAGAAAATCCTTCCACAAGTCTTTTCAGTTTGACACTAAAAAGGAACCCACAGTGTGGAAATCCAGGCTGAGTCAGCCTTTACACCAGTTTCTGTGAAAGAATCATCCTAATTTCCAATTGTCTAAAGCAATGGCTGCTAAAGTATTGATGTTTCTAGTTACAGACATCAGAAATCAGTTACTGAGGCAAATTGCCTTGCTGTGCTTCCATTTTCAAATGTAATTCCACTGAAGGGACTCTTGGTTTTCTCACTGAGACCTTTTTTCAGAAGGCCGAGAGCTATCTTGGACATGCAGTTCCCTTGCACAATTACGTTTTATGGGGTAGGAATTAAAGAACTCAGAATATTGTGGTGCTATCTGAGGCCACTACTTGACCTCACTCTGAACAGGTCTTCTGCAGGGATCTTGGCTTAACAGGGCCAGCTGATGGGCCTTGTCAAGTGCAGACTTTTTGGCTCTAGTAATGAGTGCATGATCAGCACAGTGAAGTGCTGTGATTACAAGCAGTTTTTGTAGTTGAACTCCAAACTCCTGCCCTAAAATCAGTGGAAACAGACTAATTCTGGTGCTGCTAGAACATTAGGAAAGCAGTGAATGATCTGTAGGTAGGGCCCCATAAATTAATTTGTTTAACCTTATTCATGTGCTTCTAGCTTCCTGAATTAGGCACCCAGTTGTCGGTAAAATGTGTAAGGAAAAAATGAGAGTTACAAACCCACACCCTGTTGGGCAACTGTAATATGCTGGTAGAAACACTGAGTAGGTAAATGTGGACTTAATTTTATCTGCCAGCAGCTCAGATGTCAGATGTGTGGCTGAGAAGGAGCTCGCTTCCTCTTCAAGATGTGTAGCTCACGGAAGGGAATTGTCTGAATGCCTTCTCTTCTCATAGGTGAAATGAGAGAAAAGAGGACAGTTTTTGTCATCCTGTACCCTTGTCCAGGAATACAAAAGCACCCAGGCCCAGATTCAACATCTCACCCTGCCTGCTCTGAATATAGCCAGGGTTAGAGCCTGATTCTTGATGAGAACAGTGAGAAATGGGAAGGCTTGGGTGAGATGCTGCAGATGGACATCCTGCTCTGAGATGATTCTCTGGGTTGGGCAGGAATATTCTGGTTCTGCTCTTGTGTTCAGCAGCTCCCATGTCCTGGACCAGCATTTAGACACGCTTCAGAGCTTCATTTCTGAAGATTTTTGAGCAAACAGGAATGAGAAATCTCTGTGTGAGGCAGTGCCTCGGAGATGTCTTGGAGGACCTGGGTACATTTTTCTGTACATCTGGTCTTGGGTCACACACTTTGTTCAACAACTGTTCTCAAGTGTAACAACTTCACTGCTGTAATGAGACAGGGTCCTCAGTGTTGTCTAAATGTACTGCATGAATATAAAGAAACATAAAGTGCACCTGCACTCCCTCAATGGCACTTCCCCAGACAAATAACATCCTCACACTTGCAAACCATTAGGAGCTGGCAGATGCTGCTTTGCTCCCAGTTACCTGAGTGTGCAGGGTTTGTGCACATGATGGGAATGCTGTTCTTCCAGAGGTGGCTCACAAAGGAGTGGGAGACCTAAAGTCCCATCAGCATTTAGGGAGAAATAACTGCTAGTCTTCTACGGTCCCCCAAATGGCAGCTCCATGGGTTTATTCATGCCATTCTAAAATAGACCAGTAGCACTTCCTCTCAGAAGACTTCATGTATGAGTTTAGCACAAATTGAGTGGAAAGCATTAAAAATAAAATAAAAATAATAGCAACAACAAACAACAATACTAACAAAATAAAAGGAATTTTGGGTTAGTTTCAAATCAGTTAATTATTCGGAAATCTTTTCTCAGACACTCCTTGATCTAATTTTCTATTTTCTGTTTAGTATCACACATCTTTCAGTGTCTTAATTAGTCTATCCATAAATATGGATTGGTTATTATTTATTTAAGTAATATCACAGTAATCCTTATTGTATTGACTTTCACCTTAAGAGCAGCCATTTCTTTATTTTGAATTAATTCCTTGTTTATTAAAGTTTAGCTTAGAATTTTTGTGCAATATATGGCTTATATAACTACTACTTTTCATTTTTTTGGGTCTGTTTCCTCATTAGTACTTTTAAAAGTTGTCGAATGTTGAAACATTTCAGCTTCAATTTGTACTTTATGAAAAAGAAAGTAAATTTTGCTTGTAATCCAAACACACCTTCAATTAAAAAAAAGTCTTCTGCTCAAGCAGTTATGATAAACGTGTCTATGTGTGCGTGGTCTGGTCACACTGTCACACTGTGAACAAACTGCCTGTAATGTGTGTATCTTTATTATTCAAGACATCAAATATAAAGCAGCATGCAGTTCTTGGTATGATAAAACAGCTTTGCTGCACATCTGATAAAATCCCTCCAAAGATTTCCTTCCAGTCTTCTGAACCTCTCTGACATTCTTAAATTAATGAAGAGGTTTCCCAATGGATGGTGACAGAATAAAGCACAGATTTGTTCATCTCTCTGGTATATATTCCCACAGAAAGCTGTAACACAAACTCTGGGGATGAGATGCCAAAGAGGCTCTCACTGTCTCTATTTCTAGTTTCTTATGCTCTTTCATCAAGGATTTGCAACTGTCACATACAAAACAGCAGGAAAAAGAAGTTTTGGGTTGGTAAAGCTTATTTGCTTAAAAAGCAAATAAAGCTATAAAGCTTAGGTTCTACCTCCATGCAACTAAAGACACTTATATTAATATATATATATTTAAAACACTCTTTATTTTATTCTTAAGAAAATAAAAATAACATCGTTAAACACAGAAAAAGGACTACGTAAGAAGATTTTTTCGTACATCTTGTAGGAAAAAATGATTTTTTTGAGTCATTTGAAAACCAAAATTCTTTGAAAGCTTTCAAGAACTAGGATACAAAAGGACTCATAAAAAGCCCATAAGCAATATTCTAGGATTTCAAGTCAAATATGTTCGGCAAATAACAGAAAGTCCTACAATAATAAGAATCAATTCAAATAATGATATCCATTAGTTGAAATCAAAGGAAAAATGTTGGGAGATACCACTTTATAATAATTTTTTAAAAATATTTTTGTCTGTTGGGTTAATGTGTTGTAATATACTGGCAAAGGTAATTAAACAAATCCTTTTGCATTTCTACTGCCAGGCCTTGGCTCCAGCTGAGAAAACTGTCCAGAAAGGATCCAGGGCAAGTGGGATTCAGTGGAAGTTTGGTATGCAGCAAAAGGAGGGACAATATCAAATTCAAATAACAGAGTAAACATTTTAATTGAAGCCAGCTGTAGTCCCATCAAAGTCACCATTCCTCCTTGGTTTGAAGCAGAAGACTGATTGCTGCTAGATTTCCACTTCCCTCTGGGAATGAACAGGTGGAGATGCTTGAGCCATTGGCTTCTAATTCTGAACCAGATCAGGTCTGTTTTGGGTCTGTCCATCAGATAGGTATGATGGAGAGATGCAGGCAGAGCAAGATTTGAGGAAAACCACCTCTTCAGACACTGTCTCCTTTCTTTATCTCTGAGCTCTTGATTTTGGCTATGACATTATGATGAAGCACAGGACTGGAGCAACAAACAATATTTGACAGTCAAAATTAGGCGACATAACTTCTCTGGTCTGGAAATCTCATCATAAAGCTTTCCTCCTGGGCAGAAGGATGCAGGCTGAGATTAGACTGCAGCCATCACATGGAGATGATGAACAGGCCCTTTGAATCCTTGGGAGGATGTGCTTTTCACACTGCAGCATGTTGAAGTGTTCTGCTGGTTATTTGGAGAGGGGAAGGCTTGCAGCTTTGATGGGACAGATGGAGCAGAACTCAGTGCCTGCACTGATGGCTTGGAAATGTGAGAGCAGGAGTTTGGGATTGTCACCCCACTCCCCATCCCACCACAGCTTTGTGGAGCAGGAGGGAGACCATGACTGCCTGGGGGCCCCAGGACTTTGCAGTGGCCTGCAGCCAGTGTGCAAAATTCCCTCTAGGCACTGTGGCAATCCAGGGAAAGAGAGCTCACAGGGCCGGAATAACAGCTTCAGTTCCCTTCGCTCTATTTGGTCCTGGATGAAAAAAAAGTCCAAGTTAGCAAGAAAAAAGTAATGCTGAGAAGGTCATCCATTTATAAAAGCCACTGTTCTTGGAGAGCCTGTCATTTTCTCAATTTTCAATTTTGGAGAAGAGCAATAGCTAGATTTTCTTTAAAAACAGAGCTGAAGACCTTTAAGGTCAAAAGAATTTGCAATTACACATTTCTAATATTTTTTTCTCGTTCTTGTTAGTTTAGGAGAACAGAAAAAGAGTTTTGTTTAAATGTACTTAACAAAGAAATCCAAGTTACCTCAGGCTGGAATTTGAAAGTCTGAATTAAATTCAGATGAATTTTTAAAGATCTCTTCATAATGCCTTAAAGGGTTTGTGTATGAGGAATGTTTTTAGTTTTTTCCACAGTTCTTCCAAGAGCGTAAGTATCACATCCTTTTTCTTTAGACTAGTGGCCTATTTTGTCCTTGATATATCTTCTCATTTGAAATTCTAAATCTAATGATTTTTTTTCTCATGGTGACAAAAAGAATAAAAGGCTCTACACTGTTTTCTTTAACATTTTAAATTCTCAAATGAACATGAAAACTGCAAGAAGTCACTTTAAAAGAGTTATATTAAATAAATGCTACAGCAGGATTAGGTCCTTCTCCGGAAAGTAGAACAAAATAAAACGAAAAAAAGTTCTTCAAATAACCATTGAATTTCCCCAGGTGGAGATGAAATACTGACTATTATCTCCAAGGCTATTTATATTAGCCAAAATGTTGTGCCCTAAGAACCTGAACATCTTAGTGTTTGGAGATCAAAAATGGGGCTTTAATTTTACCTTGTGCCCAACCAATGCCTGTAGGAATTACCCAGCAGGCTGACAGCTACCTATGCAAACAAGGTGCATAGCAATGGAAAAAAAACCTCTCATGTCACTGCCTCCAGTTCCTCCTGTTCCTGTGCGTGTGCTGTGCATATACCTCATCACAGCCAGTCAAAATGCTTTCCCACCTGGCTAACAAATAAATGTATATTCTTGCTTTCCAAATCCCAGCTCATGAAAAGTAGAAATGACTTCCTCATGATGTCCTCCTCCTTATCTGGAAGTATCCTTCTCCAATAGTTCCTTGTTCCTTTGTTTTTGTCATTACAACAGTTGCTAACACAAACACAAGAGTGAAGGTTTACAGCAGCTTGCGTTATACCTTCTTGTTCCGGTACTTTTTTCCACAGAGATAAAACTTTACCAAATTTCCCATTATGAGAAGAAATTTTCCCAGGCTTGCTTATATTTAAAAGTAAAATTATTTGGAAAGTTTGAGTAAAATCTCATAAGTGACTTTTAAATGAGGGGAGAATGAAAAGCATAGGAAACTTGGCGAGGTCACAGGGCATGATCCTGCTCCCACAGACATCAACAACAGTGTTGCAAAAGTCCTCCCAGAGGATCTAGAACCAGGGACAGGGGCTGTTGCGCTGCATTCCTTGTATAGGCAGAGTTTCCAAAGGCTTGGTGTGACACTGGAGTGAAGTGTGAATCCCAAACTCGACAAGGCATGAGCCTGTCAGAGCACCATGAGCCTCTGCAGATCCCCACACTCTGGATGAACCACTTAAATACCACTTAAATACACACATAACCCAAGACTCCAAAGCTCTTTAGTTGTTTCTCACTCAGCAAAGCCTTTCCCAGTAAACTTGCCTATTTATCATATGTGAAAGAAAGCAGAACATCCACCAAGCCCTTATTTTGTGTCTTTCCATACCTTTGCTTTTTCTTGATGCATTGTCATTTAAAAAAGGAGAAAAGAAACCAACCGACCACTGCCACCACTAATAATAGTAATAACAACAACAATGTTGCATATCATGTCATCATATCATATATCATATCATCATATCATATCTACCAATAATAATAATATCTAATACAATACCTTAATAATACATATTATTAAATATTATTTCTATATTCTCTATCTTGTTATATATACTATATATTGTTTATAACAAAATATAATTTTTTAAACTGTTATTGTTAATAAAACTAATTGGCCGATAAAAAAAAAAATCCCTTGTTCCCAGTGAAGAGATCTGCATTCTTTCAGTCTTTGTGCTGAAACTAAATTCCGCTAGTGATCAAGGAGATAAGCTTGTTTTTGTCTATATCCTTGTTATGACAAAAATCTGTTGCAAAAATAGCTTTGTATTGTATGCAAGAACCCTCAGGAATCAGTCTTGTGAAAATGGCCATGGTGAAAAGGTTTTGGAAATTTGGGCAGTCAAGTTCTGCTGATGCAGCTGTATTTTTCTCTGTTTTTCAGTGCTGTTGTCTTCCTGCAGAAGAGAGAGCTCCTTCTGCCATGGTTTTTCTCTATTTCACAATGGGCTCAAGCAGCACAACTGGGGAGGATCATCATGGGACCAAGACTGCAAAGGTATCAATGTATGTGTGTGCAAGGTACATAACTAAGTACCCAACATACAGTTCAAACGAGCAAGTATGCCTGATGAGGATTTTGATTAGCTAACTCTTAGTTCTGTGGAAATCCTTATTTAAGAAAACAAGAAATGTGTTGCATCCAAAACTCGTATCGGTATCAAGACAACCAAATCATCCCAGAATCAAGAAGCACAGCAGGAGGGTAAAGCCAAGACTTCAGAGTCCCATTATAAGTGGAATTGCTCTGAGTTCCTTAAAAATAGCTAATTCAGCTAGTTCATTTACTGGTAAAGCCTGAGAGGGACAATGCAGGTGGAATGTGAAAGCACTGCATGAAAATCTCTCCCTATGGAAGCACTTGGATGGAAGGATGCTGCAATCTGCCAGTCAAGTAAAAACCTACTACCCCTAAAGATAATTGCTGCTTCAGCCTTCAGCTTCCTCATTGCTTGGATCAGGATCTTCTCTTTGCAAAAGAATCTTCAATCTGTCACAGTAACTTCAGTGCACAAGGCAGGGTGAGTGCAGGATGTCTCAGCCTCTAAAATATATAGTTTATATCTGTTGCATCTGCTTCTTCTCTTAGTTTAATCATTCAATCATCATGAGGAAACCTTGCTTACAAAACATATATTGTTTGTATTGTAAGCAAGCACTATGTATATCATACTCCAGTATCTTTTCCTCTACACAAACATTTTGAGTAACTGTGATATCAAGAGATTCTGGCAGGTCTCCAAGAAGGATTCAGGATGGAATTTAAACAACCTGAATTGTTCAGTAAGCAACATCTCTTTTTTTTTCTGGTGGATTCTATAGTTTCTTAGTAATTTCTGGACATAGAACAGTAATGTCTCACACCTGGGTGTCTTTGGATTGCTATAAGAGGCACCAATGGAGAGGATTGTGTCCATGGACTCCTGATTGGAGTTTCCATCATGGCAAATAAATTTCCTTACTTCTAAGCTTAAAGCGTCATTTGTAGTAGATGAATGCAGTCAAACTGTTGCATTGGGTCAGCAGGTGAAAGGATTCTGGTGCACAGGCTGTATCTCAACTCTTATAGACTTAGCAGTCCTTCAAAATAAAAGGCATTAATGAACCAAAATTAACCAATATTCCTTTAGAATAATACAACACTTTCAGTCTTGCTTTTTTTCTTGCAGTTTCTTCCTTAAGTGACTTAAAATCAGCTTCTGATGGTATTTTTTTAAAAGGGAGTAAAATTCTGAATAAGGACTTAATGAGGTTCCCAATCCATCTGCTAGTGCCCTCTTCCACCCCAACTTCTAGAGAATGGCATTGCTTAGATTAGTGTCATCTTTCACTGCCCTCCCTGTGAGCTGGGACAGGTCATCCCTCCTCTAAGAAAAATAGCTGATGAAATATTTATTCAGTTAAATTATCTAAGCTGGAGCTCAGCGTTCAGATCACACAGATTGCAAAAAGGATGGGCAGGTGCTTCTTTGGGTTGCAGGGCTGCCTTTAGCCAGCCTCTGAGGCTCAGAGAATTCTTCCCTTATGCCAGTTACTGAGAGCTGATGTTCTGTGCTGGGATTTTCAGTGTTCAGATGTCTTGGCATAACCCAGTGGGGGTTATGCAGTGGATTTGTCACTGTGACACTGAAAAGGGCAGCTCATGCTCCAGCAGGCTGTAAAGCACAATTTCTAAACTTATGTGCTCATCTCTCTCTGGATATGCTCAAAGCACATGCATTCTTCATGAATTTTTGCTGTCACCAGCAGTCATTGAGGACATCTTAATGACCTGGATACTGAGCTCATTTGACAAAATCTTACATATCTTCCTGGAGATAAATCTATTTTATTTCAATTTTCATCATGGGATGTGAGAATGAGTAGGAAAGATGAACTTTTTAATGCTGGCTATTCTCCACCATCAAGCTAAAAATGTCTGTAAACAAACCAGCCTTTTCCTTAACTCTCACTGACATTTGAGAGACTAAAAATGACAACTTTAATTTCTCCCATAGGTCTATGGGAGTTGGCAACTTCGCCCTTGAAAAGAATTGAAAAAAGAAGCAGATCTTTTCCATCTCCGAGGGTGTGATAGTAAGGAGATAGACGACCTCTGTAGATAAGTCTTGGGAGTTGCACAGTTTTGAGAACCGTCCAACTGAGTTGGTTCTTGCTGGTGTGCAATTAAGTATCTGGGAAAGGAAAATTCATGCCACTGCTTTCCTCTGCTGCAAATAAACAGCATCTTCCACCTTTTTCTTATTCAGGGAACAATGTAGCATATTACCCAGAAGCTGAACACCCTCCTGTCTGCAGCATACAGGAATTTTTCTGCTTTCTGTTTTCTACTCTGTCCTCTCATGTACCTAGAGAACCAGAAAAGGGTCTCTGAACACTTCTAATTATGCTAATGCAATTTCTTTTCTCAGAGCTAGATTTCTGTTTTAACTTGCATTCAGGGAGACCAACCACATCATGCTTTGGGAAACAAGAGCTGTCTCTGCTTAAGAAAGCACTATGGCAGGGTTTGCAAGCCTGTGTTTTCTCAGGCTTCAGGCAATAAAGTCATCTCAGAGCTCACCTTTTAAAACAACCTCCAGTTCACTTTTGAAAATAAGGTCTGACCTGAGGTTTCTACGTGGGGAGTGAGGGAACTCTGTCAATACAGTACTTCAAATGAGCAATCATTTGGAGGGGCAAATGCCTCAGGGCCAATCTCTTTTCTTTGTTATCATTATAGTCCACAGGGGAGCTTTTTATTTCCCTAGCATGGCTTTCAGTTTGCACATGGAGAGGAGTAAGAATTCCTGTCAGACATGATAGCATAACTCTACAGATTGGTCCATCACACTTATATCACAGAGATTTCATCAGAGCCAAGTGCCTACACAGTTGTGGATCTGGGTCTATATAACTAAGAACGATTTCAGCTATTGTTAACTTAAGCCTCTGCATTCTCCCTTTCTTTTGTTAATTCAAGTGAACAGTGAGAAACGTTTAATGCCCTGTTTCAGAGCCATGACCCAGTGAAGGGTCATGTCAGCCTCTTGTAATGATTTACCACTGAATGGTGATGGTGTTATTGTTCTGTAAGCCAAGTTTTTTTTCACCAGCACTCAGAATTGCAGTCCTGAAATCTGCAAGAACTGCATGTGACTGAGAGACAAACTGTATTTAAGGCACGAATTTTGCTTGTGAGTGGGATACCTGAAAAAATTTAATAAAATCGCCTAAATCACTGTGTGCCTCATGCAAAGAGGTTCAGATCTGCTCCAAACCCCACTTATTTTGCTGGCTGTGAGATACAGAAAAGGCCATTGCCAGCTTCCAAGCTCACTAACAGGCATCACATGGCAGCAGCTGATGGCTTATGTTTCCTGATGGCAGCCTTGCTGCTGCTCCCTGCTGCTCTCCCTTCCTTCAGAAAGGGGCTCCTGCTGGGCTGGGGATGTTAGTCAGCTCACCAGAATCAGAGAGCTGATCCTTGGCTGCAGGGGCAGCTGCTGGGAGGTTGTCTTCTGCCAGTGCAGTGCCACACAATGTGCTGCAAGTTTTCCATGTTAATGGCATAGCATGAGGCTAAGTAGCAGGGGCTGCTGCCGGAGAACCTTTCAAGACACCAGCACTTTTACTTACTTATTCTCCCACTTTTCATATAAGATCATCAAGAATCTTTTCACTGTTCCTGAGAACTTAAGCTTTGCTTTCTTTTATGATGAGGAAGAGTTGATACTTCCTGCTGCCTCTTCTGACCCTCCTGCTCCTCCTCTGCAGTCACATCACAGGAGTACAAGTCCTTTCCTTCAGGCACCTTTTTCACTATTTGTGCAGGTAAATAGTGAAGTGTCTTTGCCTTTTTAAATTTTTATTTTATTTATCCAGATTCCATCACTTCAGCAACAAGAGACTGAAGAGCCCTCCAAATGTCTGTCTTCAGACAGAAGATCTCTCTGTTTTTTGCAGTCATTGAATTCAAACTCAGCATCCAGAAACTGATCAGCCACTTGCCATTGAGGAGGAGGAACCGTGCACACTGATGAGATTTGAGATCAACAGCAATTTGGAGAGGAGACTGTAGCTGAGGAGAGAATGAAGGTACAGGAGATTTCATAAAAACAAAATAAAATGTCCATTTACAATGGAAAGACTCACTATTGAAGACCTTGCTTACGCACAAGTATCAAGCTGAATCCTACATTTGATTCTTCTGCCTTCATCTAATGATCAAGTGTAAAAGAGCCACAGTAATCTGAAGGTATGGTTCCTGGAAAACACACCCAATTTCTTCTTACCAGATAACTTCCACAGCCCGTACCAGACCTCTGAAAAGCCCAGAAGAAAAAGCCTCTCAGATCCAAGCAATTTAAATTCAATGAATGTGATTTGGCTTGCAGTTGGTTCCCTAGGAAGTAATGAAAGAGGTAATTAAAAGACTGGACAACTGCTTTAAGTAAAACATTATTCATTAGAGTAAAAGCATTTCAGATAAACTGTTCCAGCCCATGAAAGCCAGCTCTATGTCTTTCTGTGGGTCACTACAGTCACCCAGTTCCAGATGGGGGAATGAGACCTTCTTTCTGAAGGTCCCACCACAGCCTGCTTCTGCTTGAGAAGGAGGAGAGAGACTTATATTATATAACATGTAGAAAAATCCAGGAAGTGTTAGGATGTTCCTTAACTCCTCTCCAACAACTTTAGTCCCTGATTGCAAGCTGCAGGCTTCCCAGCCTCTCTCACCTAACCTCAAAGACTTGTCATCCTCAAAGACTTGCCCTCAAATTTCACCTCGTAAAACACTGGAAAAAAAAGAATCCCTCTTCTCTGAAGGAGGTGGATTCCTTTGAGTTAAAGATCTGTGGGATGCTGGGAGGATGCACTGAGGGTGAAAAGGGATAATCTGGGGAAGGTTTTTGACAATGGAATTTGATCAGCACCTTCCTTTTGAGAAAACAAAAAAAATCCGGCTGTGTCGAGAGTAAGGAAGAGAGTAAGGAAGAGAGTAAGTCCCAGCCATGTCTAGGACAGTGCTCCAATGGCAGCAGCAGAGCAGTCAGAAAATTGTTCTCTGAATTGAAGTGGGAAAACATTTCCTATTCAGTCAAGGAACTGGGCAATTTGCAACTTCCTAAAAGCTATTTCCCAGGGAAAAAATCCCCACCCAGTCATAAAAAATACAAAAAAACCCCACTTTAATTAAATTTACCTATGTGAAGGTGAATAGCAGCAGAACAACATCAGTGCTCCCACACACATACACCAGGCTAGTATTTTTAAAGACTATTAAATGCAATTGTGTAACCACGTCTCTGTATTGGGTTTGAGCTTACTCTAACTACAAACTGCATCAGTGCAATCAGCCTCCATGTTGAGATTTTTTCCTTCAACCTTCTTTTTTTACTACGTGACAGTAACTCTCTTTTAACCCGTAAATACTGATCCGTAGTTAAGATAAAATAATCTGACCCTGGAAATGTCACACCTCGAACACCCCAAATAAATCACATAAAGGGAAATATTTGCTGTGTTTTCCTGTGGAATCAGTGAAGGGTTAGGAATTCCTTCCTCACTCTCAAAATTGCTTAAAAAGCTTTTTTTGCTGTGGCAAAAAAATTGATTCTGCACTCCAGTCAGTGTGAATGGGGCTACCAGTGTGTACAAGGGGTACAGAGATAACACAGGCTTTTCAGGGAGGAATTGCTAATCCTCTCTTTTATAGCATTTGTGGGATGTTCCTGCTGCAGGTTCTGTGGCTCAGACCTTTGTGGATTGGCAGGGTCCTTTCCTGCTCCTTTGACTCGAGGCTGATGCAAGAGAGATGGTGCCTTGGGAAGGAATGGCCTGCCAACCACCACACTGTGCCTTTAATATCACAGTGAGACGAATCAGGACTAATCAGGAAATAAATCAGGTTTTCATCATTGTAACTGAGAGAGTGTTTCACCTCTGCAAATCAGTGCAACAGTGCGATGAAAACACGATTAATATCTTCTAGAAATTCCCTGGGTGCATCTTTCCATCAAGATTATAGGCAATAAAATTATTAATGTTTCAAAACAATTAAGCCATAATGAAAATTAGTAAACTTTCCCCATCCTTCTGCCATTATTATTGATTAATTCCATCACTGAAACTTTACTGAGAACATTTTAAGTAGGTCAAACATCAATAAGGCATAATTCAAGTAGAGTTGATCTTGCCTTAATGACCAAGTGACGTCCTGAGATCCCTTCCAGACCAGTTTTTCTCCTAAAGCATTTTGAAGACCTGTTTTCTCAGAAGTGATTTGTATTCATTTTGCATGGGTGGAGATGAGTACACCAGCTTCTTGAAATAAGGAAGTCAATCTCTAGTGCATTCAGAGCAGGTCCATTTTTAACTTTTAGACATTGAGATATCCAAACCCCTGAAAAATATCTTACTTTGACACAATGCATGCTACTTTGCTGATTTTTAAGAAAAAAAAGCTATTTGATACATTCTGGTTCTAAAGTACTAATTGATAAGTAAGCTTAAAACATACAGTAAAATATTCTTCCTGTAGCTCAGTATTTTTTCATTCTGCCCATTTTAATTCTTTCATCTTCTGCTTTATTTAGCATTTCAATTGCAGTTCCTCTTGAATGACTTAGAAGGAAATACTTTTGCAGAGGAGTAAATTATCATTTCCTTCATGTAAAACAATTTTTCTTCCCTTAATCAAACACAAACCAAGCAAGAAGCCAAAGATATCTGTTATTTTTGTCCCATATTCTTTCCGAAGAGATAAATTTTTGAATTTACTTTCATTAGGACCTCAAATAAACAGAAAAGAAAAATAACTTGTTGTATACAAGTTCTTTGTAATCTTTTAATCCCATACAAACTAACCTTAAGTACTCTTCTAAATGTCTCTATTTGTAAAAAAAATAGTAGGAAAACAGTAGGAAAAAAATAGTACAGAAAACAGTAAAGCAAAGCAAGTTATCTAGCTTCTTTCTTTGTTTTTCTCCGTGACATAGCCTTTCTGTATATTGACTTATGCCCTTGGGTCTGGAGATGCCAGATGTTTGCAAGCATTGGTGGCTGAAACCACTGTTTGGGTTTATGTTCCAAGGACAACTTGGGTAACTGCCCTGGACACATACAATTCCCTCTCAGCTGTAGGTACAAGAGTTTTGGAAACTTCATGGTCAGGGTCCCCACATACAAGGAATGGTGTGCATTGCCAGGCTGGACCCCAGGACAAAGGGGGACGTGAGTGGACTAAGGAACCACAAGGGGATATGAGTTTGGATCCCTCAGGGGACTTCTGATTTGCCCCTATAAATGTAATGTTGTCTCTATCTCCTGCATGAAAATCTTTACCTTGCATGAGGGATATAGATATAGATAGATAAAATACATTTCACTCATTTTTTAAAGTCTAAAATCAATAGGTATCATCACACATAAGGTGCATTAGGATGCATTTGACACATTCTTAAGTGAGCTGAATTGCAGTGCTGCCTTTTACAATAGACTTGCTTATAGATTCAAAGGAGAGAAATTGGATTACACCAATGTGTAATCCTGGATTACACCTGGTACCTACAGGTCCTTCTTTGTGCTATTGCCAGGTTATATCTTAGGAGGAATTCAAGGCTGAATCACTGGAATTATTAACAGCCCTGTTGTTTTCTTTATGGCCACTGGACACAATTATCCCATACAAACTCTGCCAAAGATAAGGAGAGACATACCTTTTCTTTTCAGGCATCCTCTGACCTTGCCCTTCTCTTACAAGGCTATTTTGTAGGGTGATGATATGTCTAATTAAATCAAAAGATGAGCTCTTTTCTTTGGTAGCTAGATAGCATTTCAGACAATCAAAGAAATCTTTTATTTATCTTCATTTTTAACTGGATTGCTGTTAAAAAGAATTACTAGCTTTGAATGTCTTGATTTATGATCAGATCTTTTCACAGCTTTGGAAACATAAAGTAAGACAAAATTTACTGAGGTCATATGGTGTATGAAGAAGTTTTTGCACAGGGAATGACAGAGCTGCCTGGAATTTTATGAAAATGCAGATACTGAGATATCAGCATGCCTGATTAATTAACACTTGTTTATATTCTGTTTCTTTCAACTGTATTTCAACACCCTAGAACTGATTCTAATAAAAACCCTTTGAGAGTTCTTTTTCCTTCCACACACTTAACTCATGATTGCAAAAATCATTACCACTTTTGATTATGATCTTTAATTAGCAGGAAAATATATGTGTTGAATTATTTAGATAGCGTTCGTTTTCATCATGATGTTTTGACAGCTTTTGCATTAATAAATCTTTCCTGGACCTGAAGACCCTGGATAGCCTTAGATGTATTTGTCTAAGGATTTCTCTTAAACACTTTTCCTTCCAAAGACCTAAAAGCACTGTGTGCTACCCAGGTGAGTTTCCTGATCACTAGCCTGTCTCTTCTGCTCACTTTATGGCTTAATGAATTTTTAAGAGCTTTCCTTCTCAAAATGAGAGGAGGAGATAAGATCTTGGCACAGCCTGTCATGCAAGAGTGGTTGTGTGGCCTGAGGCCAAATCCATCACTTGTCTGCTGCATGGCCTTCTGGGTTGGTTCTGGGACTGCTCAAATGGATTTCCAAGGAGGAAGACTTTGATTTCAGCTTATTCTTTACAGTGTTCTCAAAGGACCCTTTACCTGCCTCACAGAAGCGCCTCAGGGCTTCCATGCTTGATCTGGCATCCCATTTCTGTTAAATCCACATTTTTTGGTGGGTGAGAACATTGGTTCAGATTCTCAGAAGGGCCTCAACATCTCTGCCAAGGCCTTTAAGGTTGTAGACAGCAGAAGTTAAGGGTGTTCTACAGTTTGATCCATTTATGTAAAGCAAAGTCTGTAACCTGCAAAGAGCTTCAGATCGGAGGATATCTGGTTTCTTACACAAAACCACATTGGACCCGGTGGGGGTCCCTGCCAAATTGTAATGTAAGAAAAAAGCCTTTTAGACTGGGCTTAGACCTGTTAAGACTGTCCCTGCTAGTTCAGCTCTAATCTTGCTATCCCAGCTAGCACGAAATACTGAGTACAGCAGCCAGTGAACTGCAGTTCTGTGTTCTCAAGTTCTCTGACAACATGTGAGTCTATCAGGACTTTAGGCTGTTGATAAGATGCTGAGTTTAAGGTTTAGCCTGATTATCGGCTTGATGTGTTTTTCTATTCAATCTGATGAAATGTGTGTGTCTATAATTGCAAGCATTGCAGGCAGTTATTTCTAAGTGAATGTAATTTATTAACTTTAATGAGCAAATAAGCACCTAACCACTATGGAAAGAGATGCTTCCCAAATCTTTAAATAATAATAAATAATACAGTCTCAATAGAGATCTCAGACTGGAGTAATTGCCCCATGTGCCATTGTGCCCATACAATAAACAATTTAAAGTTGTTTTAAATGCTTCCTGTCATCACTGTGGAGGAGAAATAATTTTGCATGGTTCATTTGCTGCAGTACTTAGTTTTCTTTGCTGCTTCTGGAAGGAGTGATTTTTATCAGAAAAATGAGTATAGCAAGACTGTGTTATTACACATTTAGTTTCCATCAGGAAATTCTCAATCCAAATCAAACTAGAATCAATGCAGCAGAGGAGTGCTTGCAGTGGAATAGCACAATTTGTTCAGAGCAGGGTGGTGTTGACCATCCATCTGGAAACCAGTGAATTTCAAAAGACATATGAATTATGCAAAAGTATATTGCTAATAATGAACTCTGTTTGTGAACTTGTTCTAAACAAACGCCAGAACTCTGACAGATATTCTGAGACTAAATCTTAAAGTTTGTTAAAAAAAAAAAAGAAAAAAATTAGCAATGAGAAATAGGGATTTCTCTAGAAAGTTTGCTTTGGATGTTTTCTGATTAACCCTCAACCAAGTATCCAAACCCCTCCAAAAAACCCCCACAAAACAACCTAACTTTTTATGAAAGAATAAACTAAAGTGAAATTCAACATTCTGCTTCCAAGAGTATCCACTCAGGATTTTATCTCAGTTCAATAGCTTCACTTAAAATATTTATTCAAATTGATTCTCCTGGTTGTCCCTACATTTCGATGTCCTCTACTGAATGCAGCAGAAATATGAGCATTGATAGAAGAAATAACAGGTGGGTAGAGAGTATTGTGGTGTTAATTTAAACAGTGGAGGTCTTTCCTGTACAATTGGAGTAACATTTAATATTTGTAGAGCCAAACCACTTTTTGAGGCATCCTTGAATACAAGATGCTGCATCTCAAGGATTTATCACCAGACTTGCATCCTGACAAATTAATCTTTCCAATTCCTTTTTCAGCTTGTCAACTTTTTGTGCTGGTCTTTTCACTAAATGAGTTGTTTATACACATCACCCTTCATTTAACTTTAATAAGATGTTTAAACTGTGATATTATCTATTTTTTATAGGGACTTGCTACCCTGGCATCTCTGTAGGGGTAGAAAGGATTAAAGTGGTGTTCCTGACAGCAGAAATGATTAATACAAGGCTCTTGAGAGGGCACTTTTGTGTTCATGGTGTTGGTATCTTTATGTCTGCTGAGATGACGACAGAGCATCAGAAATGCAGAAACTGTGAGCAGCCTGTTACCAAATTTCTGGTGTCTGTTGCAGTCTGTGAGCCCACAGAGCTCTGGGAAGTGAAGGAAATATCTGATCAGAGCTAAGATTTGATGCACAAATGCAGTACTTTGTTTTGAAAAAGTAGAAGGTGAGTGAGCATAACAAAGAAACATCTCCAAGCCTGAATCTGCCTCCTAAGCAGCAATTAAGCACTTTGGCTGGTGAGCAGAGCAAAAGGAAATCGGTTAAAGTGGCATCAGCCCTGAGCAACATGGGAATCGGGGGGCCTTCACCAGAGGACATAAAAGAGAGCAAAGAGGTAAGAAGAGCTTTATATGGGTTGTTTGAAGCTCTGAGCTTCATGTATTCCGTGTGTAAGAGGTGTGAGAGGGAGAATTGGCATTGCTGAGTACACTTCTGAGGAGCATCTCCACTTCTGCTCTGAATCTGACCCTGACTACCTGCACGCTAATCCAGACTGGTGTGTCATCACCACCCAGCATCTCCCCAGCTTGCAGGGAAAATGAGATTTCTACAGCACTGCCACCCTGTTTCCCTCCCCTCCTTGTCCATCACACCCCACAAAAGGGCCCAGTGCTGCCTCTTGGTGGTATTTGGTGTGAGCCCTTTGGCAGTGGTCCTCTTCTGGGCCTTCTCAAGGGAGCTCGTTGGTGCTCCAGCAAGGAAGGTGATCATTCCCCCATGCAGCTGGAGTTGGGAAGGGTAAGAGATGAGAGGACAGAGATCCCAGCCCCACAGACAATCCCAGCCAGTGGCAGCCACACCTGCTCTGTGCTCCTGGATAACATGGAAAGCCCCTCATCCTTCTGCTTGAGCCTGTGCATTTGCTCCCTGCTGCTGTTCCTATCAAATTCCTGTCGTTGTAGAAGGACTCTCCCACTGCTTGTGGTATGAAACCCTTGGCTGCTGAGTACAGTAGGAGAGGAGTTGGTGACCAGGAGGGAAAGAACTCAAGTTTAATGTCAAGTCTATGAAAAGCAGAGCAGAAGAAACAAGATTGGAGGATGGAGATAAGGAGTGATCTCCTTGGTCATGGAGTACACTACTGACATAGGCAAACAGAGTAATAATCTTTTAAATTAAAGATGAAGTAACTAAAACCAAGTTAATGGAAGATAACTGATTGATAATCAGTGACATGTACATAACCTATACTGCTATAATTAGATTCATTGATAAATTAGAACTAATATCTGTTTATTTAAATGTAGTAAAATTTTAAGTCTCTAGTGAGTTTGCTGTCACTATTTTTTTTTCTGGCTGATAACTGCAAATCTTCCTAAATTTTAGCTTAAAGTAGGTACTGACCCCATTTAGGCAGTTAGTTCTCATCTCCCTTTAGAGAGGAGCGTGTTTTCAGCAGATGTGATGGCACTGTCAGCTGTGTCTTGTGCACCCCAAGTGCAAAGGTGTAAGGTTACCATTTGCCTGTCCCTTCTCTCCCAGGGTGCTTGAATCAGCAGCCAGAGTGAAAGCAGCAGCTCAGCACTGAGAAGGCTGGGCTGCCAACCTGTTATCTTTTGTCAGGGCATTGAGTACTGCCTTATATTCCCTCACTCTGTTTCTTTTAGGGACAAACTAACCCTGGACTCTTCAAATTTGTGCATTGTATTATTATGACATAATGAAAAGATGTGTTGTACCCTGTTACGGGGGAGAGTCCACCTGCCAGCTCTACAACTTGACTTTCCTAGTTCCTCCTGTGACAAGTTGCAGCTCCTGGTCTCCTTCAGAGGTAGAAATCCACAAAAGATCTGGAAGGTGGTTCTGATTGTGGCTGATATCTCAGTAGGCATTTCCTGTCCATGAATGACTGCCCTAAAACACTTAGCAGCATTTGACCTGTCATCCTGTGAGCAGCAAGCTCTTACTTACTCAGCTGACATGTGGGACTCTAAGCCCATCCACTGGCATTTCCAAGATATGTAATAGTGACAGTAATTATTATAATCCTTCCATTCAGTAGCAGGCTTGAAGCCTACTCTTTGATCTAAGTGCAGAATAAGTTACATGTTAACAGCTGGACTGAAAAACCACCCACAGATGTTGCTTAATAGGAGCCTGAGTAAGTCCACCCACTGCTGGTACATTTAGTCCTTCTAGAGGAGGCAGGTGTATAATCTGGGAAATTTCCCTGTTCAGCCCTTACAGACATGAATCATTAATGTTTACTGCAAAAAAAAAATAATGTCCTTTTTAGTCATGGGGTAAAAAGACCAATGACATGAAAAAAAAAAAGGGTGAGGACATCTGGGAGACAGCTCACAAGCAGAAAGTAGCCAATTTTTCTCTACATCAAAGCTGGCTGCTGGTGTTCACTGAGAAACAACACAGAAGCCTCTCCCAATACTCTGAGATATTTTTTCATGTCTTACATGGAACGTTCATGCTGTCTGCAAGACAGGATCAGAGGCATCAGGCTCTGAATCAGTGGAAATACTTGTACTCTTCTAATGCTGGTGGCTCTGGGATGTGTCCTGCTCTAGTTTTTCTTGAGTGAAATGGTGAACTTGGAGTTTCTACATCCCTTGTTGTGTTTCTCTCTTTTTCCACTGCCTTCCTATCACACATGGGCAGGGGACAGCCCAGACTTCACCTGCCACAGGTGAAGGAACACAGCACCAGGGGCAGAAAGAGAGGGATGGAACTGAGGATCATCCTGACTAAGCAGTGCTGAAGAGAACCAGGTCCACTGGCTTTTCTTTGGAAAAGAAAAGGCTTCTAGGACAAAGACCCAAAAAGTCATCAATTATTAGAATCCTGTTATTCCCATAGCCCTCTTACAGTGGTGAAAATGGCTAAGTAAATAATTGAGAAAAAAAGAGAGAAGCTATCTTTTTTTCTTCTTTTGCATTTTTGCTCATCATCTTTCTAAACCTTTTCCAAAACTGAAGTATTTTATAAAGATAAAGAGACTAAAACCTCAGTGAGTGAATCAATTGTGATGGGGAGAGTCCCAGAACGGCAATCCCAAACCTCATCTTTAAATGTGAACTTTGATCCAGAAGCCATCAGCTTTTTGGCAGTACTGGAACATCACCCTGATTTTGTGACCTTGGAGAACTAGGTTCTTTTGCCTCTGCAGACTGGCATTTTCTGCTCTGTGTGCAGCAGCTCTGTGCTGCTATAAACTGGTTGGGTGTGTGATTCAAGACTATTTCTTCTTTACTACACTTCTTTCTCTTGGTATTTTGTTCTTACTTCAAAAAAGAACATTTAAGAAAAGAAACAGAAGGAAAAGGGCATTTCAGTTTTGATTAGTGTAATTTACTAGGGAGATGACAGGCTGTGGGGCTTCTGGCTGGTCCCCACAAGGTGTGTATAATGCAATTAGTTACAGGGAAACATAAATAGACAGATCTAAATTGTAAGCACTGCCAGGACCAGAAAATGTGCAGCAGCCTCCTCTGGGGAAATGGCATTTTTCCTAGCATTTACAACACTCCTGACAAGGTGGTTCCTGCTTTCACCCAGAGCTCTTAGTTATGGAGGCACGAGCTTCACTTGGCATTAACCAGGAGCTGAGTAAACCATACATTTTCATGGGGGTGTTGACTTCTTAAGGAGGTAGACAGCATTCTAGTTCCTTATCTATTTTTGTTGGAGTGAATATCCTTGTCCTGAAAAAACTAAAAGCAGAAATCTCTTGTTACATTTTTAAAGCCAAAATTAAAACCCTCCTGGGAAAAACACTTGACTCTGGGTATGAGGAATGGGTTGTTTATTTTCCTCAGTTAGGCCAACTGTTTTGGAATATTCGTTCGATGACTTGCCTCTGGTCTTTGTCAAACAAGTGGGAGAATATTAACTCCAGCCCTGAGCCATTTTGGAGTCTGGTGTGGAACTGCTGGGAAATATCTAAGGAGAATCAATGGCAGCTCACTGAATGCAGGGTCCCATTATAAATCCTGTACTGGGGAAAAATCCCCACAAAGTAAGATTTCTTCACCAAAAGCATCACTGTGTTGGGAAAAGAAGAGAAGTTTTATTGACCAATTGTTTTTGAAGCAAGAATTGGACTTTGTAATTTGATAAAAAAGAAAAGATTAATCTTTAGATAAGACTAACAACAATGAGCTAGTAGAAACATCAGGCAGGGCAGACCTAGGTGGATTTGACTGATGTTTCCATGCTTGTTATACCCCTCCATGCACTTTGCAAATAAGGCGGTTTTCATTCAGTGCCTTGAAGCCCTTAGATTGAAGGTGTGCCATTCTAAAGAAGAGCAGATGGAGTTTGAAATAAAAAAAAGGAAAAAACAGAAAAGAAAACCCCCTTTTCTAAAAAAAACCCACTGTACTGACAGATGGTTATGTACGTGAAGAAATGACAAATATGCTATTCTGTTGTTGAAGGTCTACTCCAACAACCTGAACTTACAGGAGTAAAGTTTCCTTTTCAAAGATGTACATTTCCCTTAATCACAAGATTCTACGATATCAAGCTCTTCTCCTTTAACTAGCTTCAGCACAAATAAAATCAAACCAGTTTTATCAGCAGTACCTCTGAGAATGACAGATGTAGAGTCTCTTTACATTAAATTCTTAGACTTTTTGAGTGGGAAACATTTTAATCTGTAGTTTCCTGACATATCTCCTAACCAGTTTGTCCTCAGCAAAACACATGAATTCTATGTGCCATGTTTCATTGGCAAATTAATGAGGACATGAAAAACCAGCATCAACATATCATAAAAAATGCAAAAGCATTGAACACTTAATTACAGCTCGAACTGTTCCAGAAGGCTCAGTAGCTGAAAGGGTTGAAGAGGTGCAGTTTCTAGGACTGGTTGTCGAAATCACACATAATTTTTTAAGATCTGTTGGTATCAGTGATGGTGAAATCAGAGGATGAAATGAACAATCCCCTGTTGACAGTGATGTGCAGGAGAGTGTCTGATTCAGAGCAGACACCAGTGTTTTACCTGGCAGGTGCAGTTCAGGTCATGTGCCCTGAGGTGCAGCATGAGTGAGTGTGTTTGGTCTCTTCTTTCAGGTAACAAGTAACAGAACAAGAGAAAATTATCTCCAGTTTCAACAGCGGGGACTTAGATTGGATATTAAGAAAAATTTCTTCAGCAAAAGGATTGTTAGACTTAGGAACAGGCAAAGCAGTGGAATCACTAGTCCTGGAAGAGTTACTAAAATGTGTGGATGTGGCCCTTGGAGAGGTGGCTTAATGGTAACATGGTGGTGCTGTGTTACACTCTATGATCTTAGAGGCCTTTTCCAACCTTACTAATTCTATGATTCAGTGAAACAGCAAATTTTACATCAGATGTGCCTCAAAGCTAGATGGCAGTGATTGCTTCCACACGAGAGAGGCAAGATGCTGTGCAGGACCTGTTCCAGGGTGTTGATGATGGGTTTTTCAGTGGGTGTTGTTTAGCATCCTCATATGGACTGAGAAGATCAAATCCCACCACACTTCAGACTTAAATGCGTGACTGAGCCTGTGGTTTGATGAATTACTGTCTTAAGCAGTTCTGAGGTCAGAAATTTCCACAGCAAATATGAAGTAAAATATATTAGTTTAGCCCTTTATCCTCAATACTGTGATTTACTCTTTACTTATAAAGTCCTTCAAAAGGTAGAGTAGTTATTATGTCTCAAATGTTAGGCAGTAATATAGTAAACTGAGAAACCACAATGCTGGATCCCACAGAGGCACCTGCAAGAAATTTCTAGGATCCTACTGTACCCCAGGGAATCACGAAGGCTGCAAAATTTCTTCCAGGGTCCCACAGGAAGGAGCTTTTTGAGGGAACTCAGAGTAAAACAGGAGTCTTTGCTTTCACCATAAATAACCTCAGAGGAAAGAAGGACATGCCACTCCTGAAGATACAGAAAGGAAATGGGAACTTTGCTAGAATTTTGTAAAGGGATTTTTTAGAAGGGTGGAGGGCGACTAAGACCATCTTGCACTATAAGAGTGCACATGGGAGCAGCATGCTCACATCACTGTGGGAAGCTGTTGTCTAGTTGGGAAGGGGAATGTGTGTCAGGAACTTGCTGCTGACTTCACATGGAGTGGAGAAGCGAGGGAGGGAAGTTGGAGCAGGTCTTTCTGCTTGGATGGGGAGTGCCAAATAGAAGTGTTGGAGTGTGTGCATTCCCATGCTGACAAAATCTGGGCGATGTTAGAGAGAGTGACAAGCTGTTCAGTGTACCCTCTTCACACAGAATGTTTCCATTTTGGCTGAGGTGGTTTTTGGATGTGGGGACACAGCTATGGCCACCTCTCTCAGGCAGCAGCATGAATTGTAAATGGGGTGTTCTGGGACAACACATCTCTGCTCAGCTCTGTGTCAGGAACAGATAAAAATCTGTCTCTTGGCTCCACACATGTGACAGCCCTCAAGGAGACTGGGAGGATAAGTAGGGGCTGTCAAAGGAGCCTTTATTCTCTAGTCCTTTGCCTTTTTGCCCTGTGAGTGTTTTTTTACTGCATTCCCTCAATTACCTCAGAAGATTTCAACTCTTGAAAACAATTTAGTCATTTTTCTAACTTCAAGAAATTTGGGCTTGATTGCCTTATTTTATGGCTTCCTTGTAGGTTCCTAAATGCTCTCCCTGCAAAAAACAGTGAAGTTAGTTTTTGAGCCTGTAAAGTAGTGTTGCAGAGTATTTTTATATAAGCCAGATTAATGGTGTTAGAAGACGATACATTTATCATAAGACAGCATTTTGGCAGCAAAGTGAGCTTCAGTGAGCAGTTGTTTTCAATCTTGTCACGCGTTTTCGAAGACCTAACCTGAATTTCCTCTTGAATTTGGAGTTTTAAAAAATCATGACTCAATCCCATACTAAAAGAAAAAGACAAAAAGCAAAACCACCCAACATCTTAGAAGTATGTATTTTGATAGAGAAAAGAAGTTTTTTAGAATTCCTTCTCTGTATTTGTTTGTCCTCCTAAATTGCAGTTTCTCTTGCAATTTGTCTTGGAGCTAAACTAATTACACAGAGAGACTTATGCATTACAAATGAACACACTGAAATCTAAGTCAAACAGAAACTGTAAAAGTTAGAAGACTTTAATCTTAATGTAGTATTTTGGGGGTGTCACATAATGGAGTTTCTATTTTAAATAGTTCATATTTGATGTCAGCACTTGATAAGAATTACAATGGGAATTGAAAACAGCTTTTCATCCTGTATAAACTACAAGCAGAGAAATTGTTCCAATGACCAAAAAAAAAAAAAAACCAAAAAAACCAAAAAACCGAAAAAACCCCAAAAAACCCCAACAAACTAACAGTAAATAGCTGTAAAATATTTATCACTGTCATTCTATTTCAGATCAGAAGTCTAATAAACCAGCCAGAGTGATTGCCTGCAATGTGTCCCTTAGGAGCTCACAGGGATGACAATGTGCTGCCTCACACTAGAGCAGGAGCAGAGCAGGAATTCTTTCCCTTAATGACTGTAGTTCTGTGAATTGCAGTGTGTGCACTCAGCTGGACCTTGAATGACAACTTTATCCTAAAGTCCTAAAAATGACTTTTTTGTATTGTGTCAAATGCAGACAATTCAAGGTTGTTCTCTTTGGTGCATTTCTTTGTTGTTGTTGTTGTTGGGTGTTTTTATTTTGTGTATCTCTGGATGAAGCCTAGGAATAGTCCATTATGTTTCTGTTCACAGTGCTCAGTGGAATGTATTTGAAATTGAAGAGCGGTAAAAACCTGAGTGCAGAAAGACCAAGTTTGGAGCAGAAAACAGAGGTGTTCTTGTGGGGGACAATTGAAACCTAAAACATGAGAGTATGGTTCTTTAGGAAAAAGAAGTGTGTAAAACAGACCAGGAGGTCTATGAGAGAAAATTTCTATTTCAGCAGCAAGCTCTGGGCTGTGCTAGAGATCACGTACATTAGAAAGGAGATGTGTTTCATGCTGAGCTTCCTGGTATTTTGCTTTTATAATGCAACATCCTGAAAGATGATCAGGCTAGAAAAGAGTAAGAGCGAGAGGAGACAGAATGACAATATTTGCATTCTGTTTTCCCCTCCCTCTCTCTTGTTCAGTGTGTTTTGCATGCCTGGATCAAATATCTCTGAAGTGTAGGTGCTCTTTGCTGTGGTGTTCCCTGGCATCCAGCACAGACTGGCACAGCTGGGGTGGGATCTGTAGGGTTGTACCCTACTAAAGTCAAAACCCTTCCCACAGAGAGTATTCCTCTGGATGCTGGGAGCCTCGGGGATTGGAAATGTGAATATTGTCACTTTAAGGAAGGGGTTAGTTGTGAGGGAAGAGGCACTGTAGCAGTGACCTTGGACTATGAAAGCCCCTTCTGAGGGGCTGCTGAGGCAGGGAGGATGTGGCAGACTCCCTGGGGATTCCTCCGTGGAGCTGGAAGGGAAAAGCTTTCTGTTTCAGCTTGCTCAACTGACTTTGACAGATAGGGAGGTAAAAAAGGCTGCCCCACTTTCACATGTGAAAAGCCTGCAGTGATCTGGAGAATGTCAGGAAGCTGTTCCTGGAGAACACAAGGGACAGACAATCCTTCTCATCCCACTCTCTGCAAGGTGCCCAGCAGCAAGAGCTGGAGGGTTTCTGCTCTTCCCCCACTGCAGTCAATAATTCCTTCCCTTCCTCCCTGCCCTGAGGTTAGAGCAGCCAGAGGAGCAGGATCAATCTTTCTCCCCAAAGCATCCAGAACTGGACCATAACCATGCAAACTGCGAGATGCTGACACATTACAGAGTACCTTGCCCAAGGGAAATTTTCTTCTTTATTCACTTTCAGCCAAACTAGATTTTTATCCTAAAATAAATGTTTTCATCTCCTAAAATCCCATTAAAAGAAATTGGACATTTGCAGGCATGTTTTAGGTGTGAAAGTAGGTGGCTGCATTTTGCTTAACAGATGTGTGTTTCCTTGTCTATAGGCTGTGGATTTGCTGCAGGGAGTCTGAAAGCTGCAGTCACATAGCAACTGTATATTAACTAAAGCTTTTGAGAGTTGCTCAGATTAAAGTTTCAACAGTGTTCAGTGTGCTGGTCAATGTGCTGATCTGCACGTGTCTAGCTTTGTTTTGTACTACCTGTCAAGTGAGAAACCAGGATTTTGCAATAATTATGACTTACTCAGGGAATTGCTTAGAAATTAAAGGTCATCTAGAAAAACAACAACAAAAAAAATCCAGCCTCAAAAAGAGAAGACAATGATGAAAACATCTGATGAAACATACTAGGAAGCTGAAAAAGCCCCCAAGCTAAACCTTAATATTCTCCATGGAAACTAGACACAGGGGTTACAATGTATTTGGTGACTTTCTGGATTTTACTGACTTTTCTCTGCACTGAAAAGAAATGCAAATCACTTGGGGAGCGAGTAACCATCAAAAGCTCCATTCCTTTCATTCCCTTTCTTGTCATTTCTCTTTCAAACCCTTGCTTTGCAGAGTTTATTATTAGCAGCCGTACCTGAGACTGGGGAGAATGTCGCAGGAGGAGAACTATAGATACTCTTTTCTTTAAATACAATAATGTCTCTTTCTTGGCCCTGGGTGTCTTCAGTAACTTCATTGTGGTATGGCAGGGTGTGGGAGTGAAATGGAACCAGTGATCTTTGAAAAATCATCTTGAAAAACCCATTTGATTTCCAGGCTGCACTGTATTCATCTCTGGCCTGTCCAGCATCCCTCAAAGTTCTGTTGCCAATTTACAGAAGAGAAAATGGTTAATACAGGTGTTTGCAGTATCCACTGTGGAAGGTTGGCATTCAGTTAAAAGGGGTGAACCAACCCATTTTCATTTAATACCAGGTGTACAAAAGCAGCACAGCTGTGTATTATCTACTAGGGCTTTGCCAGACTTGGTAGCTCCCAGCCATAATAATCCTAATAAAGTTTGCTGCTGAGTCAGGCCTGTTTCCCAGTGAGACAGAGAAGGAGTGTAGAGCAGATGCTGCACTGCTGCAGGGTGTGTTTGTCAGTGGCCAGCAGAGAGAATCAGGGCAGAGGATTCTCCTCTCCTCTGGGAGGAGGGGAGGACTCTCAAACCAGTGCTGCTGTCTGGTACATGCAGCCAAGTGACTTTTTGCAGAGCTCAGAGAAGAGGGGAAGGGCAGATCTCATTGTGGGATCAGGGTGCAAGTGTTTGAAATTTCTGTACACAGATTCAGAAATGTTTATGTGGCACTGTTTTTAGGAATTGTTTAAGCATCTTCTCTCAGGGAGCAGTAAAGCCAGGAAAATATTGAGATGGTTAGAATGCCTCATCCTATTTCATTTAATATGCTAGGTGGAATAGTTTCTCTTAAGTTGCTGTGAGTTATTAACTCTCTTGTCCTAACTAGAAAAGGAATGTAGGGGTTTTTTTACAACTTTCTGACAGATATTAAAGCATGATAAAATGAAAATGGCTTCACGCTGGAATGCACTGGGACATTTCTCCTGAGAATGGAGTTGAGCAATGCAAAATTAATATTGATTTTATCACTGTTGCTTCCTCTAAGGAAATAAGTCCTTGCAGATTTAAGAGAATGTTCTTTTTGTGTGGCAATCTTTTGGGAGCTGTGCTGCCTGGATTTAAGGTCTCTGAAGGTCCAAGTCCCTCAAGACTGAATGGAGTCCTAGATGATGATCAGCTTGATTCAATATCTTAACAATTTAAGCTCTATTAAAAGGAACCAGTGTAAGCACAATGAACATCTGAAGGCTTGCCCAAAAGCCTATTAGACATAATGACTCTTGGACCAGTCTCCATCCACATTTCCTTTCTCATGGTTTCAATTGCAGATGAAAACCTCTTGCAAGTCTTTGTGTTTCTCTCTTCTCCACAGTACTTTCAGCTGACCAAAATTAAGCTTACAGAGTAGAGTTTAGGGGGATTTTGGCCACCATGACACAACCTGTACAACACATATTTGCACAAAGAATTTTCAAACTACAGCTTCCAATCACAAGAAATGTTTTCCTGGTAGCTCCAACCCTGGTTTTGTGTGCATGGATCACCAAGGTCTGCATGGAGACAGGAATGAACAGAGCACAGACCAGAGTTAGGTAGATTACAGAGAGCTTTCTGACAGCATGGCTGCTAGGGAAAGGAGGTCAAATCTGACATTCATTACTTCATTCACACCCTGTTAAATCAGTCTCTGTCTTTATTCTCAACTGTTTATCTTTTGCCACCCACATTCCCCCTGACTCTATCATTATAATGAATAATTCAATGAGTATTTTTAAACTCCAACTATTATTGACTATTCCAAGCTTCCTACTTTACGATTTATGGGGTTTTCAGGGATTGCTGTGTGTCTGTTCTGAGTGGCTTTTATGGGTTTTATAAAGGACACAGGGAAGAGGCAGTTGGTGTTTGTTGATATAGCAAACTAACAATTCATTGAAAGTGGCATAATTGATAGACTAGAAAAATATAATTACAACAGTGAGTAAGAAGGAAGAGGAGACCAGAGCGTTCTTGAGGGTTAAAAGCAGCAAAAAGGCAGTAAATGAAGAGGAGCCGCTTGTGGCATTCATGAGTGGAGAGATTGAAGGGCAGTGATATCGACTTGAAGGAACACACGGATGGAGCATCAATTATTTGTACAGGTTGGGGCAAAAAAAAAAAAAAATCAGTAAGGCTGGGAGTTGAACAGGGACAGGACAGCAGGGCTTGCATTTTAGCTTCAGGGAATAGTCAAAATGAGATCCTCAGGGTGTGGCTGAGGGAAAAAACAGCCACAGTTAGAGAGAGGAGAGTGAGAGGGACAAAAAAGAATAAAAGCAGATCTGAAGCAAAGTAGTATTGGAGTTCAAATTGCCCTCACCTAAACCTGTTTTGTTCTTTTATGATTTACAAGACAAATCATGAAAATGAGCTGTTTGCCTGGGACCCACGCCGTGCCCAGAGAGCAGTGGCCCTGCAGGCCCCGGCGTGTGCGAGGCTCAGGCTCCGCACTCAGCGCGAGAGGAGCTCCCTCAGCACCCTGCAGTGCCTCAGTGCTGGTCAGGGCTGGGGCTCCCCTTGCTCTCCTTGTCCACTCGCTCACAGCACAGAACTAAGAAAAAGGAATCAAGTGTCTGTTTGCATTCCCATTAGAGATGGTTTCTGAGCAGTTTCCGAAGTCTGGAATATTTAATATTTCAAGGACACCATAACAGCCTGTTTCACTTTCTTCTACCCTATATGTTTTCCCTGTTTCTAGTAGCCATCCCCATTCTCTAAAGCTGTGGGAATTTTCTGTATAAGGACAGAAGATACAATAAGAGTGAAGCTCTTGAGGAGAAAAACCCCAAAAGCTGACATTTCCTTCTCTTGCTTATTCCCCTTCTCTTAGCTATTTGACTTTTCCCACAGCAAATATTGATGAAACTGAATGCTGGAGAGGTGGGGTTCTCACTGTTAGTCGTACTTAAAGATATCAATATACTTAATTTTCAAAATCCTGCCCTCTGTCCATTCTCCAAGTGTGGCAAGTGTGCCACTTCTTTCCCAATACTGAGTTAGATATTTTGATATTAAAAAAAAATTCACACTTACAATTTCTACCTTTGTTATTTTCTCAGACAATTTTTTAGAAAAAATAAGTAAAAAGTAACTTTTTAAAGTCACTAAAAAAAATCCAGAACAGTGTTTTTGTCCTAGGAAAGCTATAAATGGTTATTCACAGTTTGCAGCAGGAAAATTATATGAAGTTTTACAAAAATAATAGAATTATAGACATGGGTGAATTAGGTACATGAGGAAAGACTAAAACAGCTTTCTCTGAGGGAAACCAAGTCTCACAGAGGGGTCAATGAATACAGCTGTAACTGTGACCCGGGTATAATAGTGTAGTTCAGTTAACAAAACTTTTTGATGAGACATCTCCAAGGACTTCTACAGTAACTAAGCTGTCATGGAATGAATGTGCATGTCCTCTTTTGAATTAACTGTCAAAAGATAAGAAACTAAATGAAGGAATAGATGGACTGCTTTCTCATGGAGAGGCCATCAGGGGAGTCGTGCTGCATCTGTGCTTGTCAACGTGTTTCTAAAAGGCCTGAAAAAGAAGCTGAATTCAACACTAATGAGTGAGAGTTTAAGGAAAAAGCAAGCCAAGAGCACCATGATGGAGAGACTGGCTCAAAAGGGAATTGAACAGGCTCAGAGAAAGAACAGTCTAACTACAGCTATCAAACTCAACCAGACAAATGCATCTTCCCAAACAACATCTCAAAGTCTCCATTAGAAACTGGAACAGTTTAAGGGAGGAAAGGTATCCCTGTGGATATCCTTGCTGCTCCCACCCTAGGTTTCTGCTACAAACTCATCTGCAGGATGCTGACTAGAGTGACTCTGGTGGGGTGCTGGACCTTCTACATTTCTCATCTTCTCATTCCTCCTCTACACAATTCTCCCATCGGAAGTAGAAAAAAAATCAATGGAATTAAACAATTGCAACAGTGAAAAAGAGGGAAAAGTATACAGTGTTTTTTTTCTTTTTGTGGGATGTGCAGGTGCTGTGACAGGCAGCCTTACTTCAGTAGCATCAAAAATGTAATGGTATTAATAAAATCACTTAGGTCTGAGGAAATGATCTATCATTTACAAGTAAATGACTACTCACGACTTGTAACTACTGGACTGCATAATATGGCCACAAAATGCTTCCACAAGCATTGTCCAGGAAATTGTTACACAGAATGCTTCCCCCAAGCATGAGTCCAGAAAATTATTGCACAGCTGTAGCACAATTGCGTAGGAGATTAGTAGAGACTTTCAATAGATTTCTAGGTTCTCCATCTTTAAAAATACCTTTCATTCTCAATGCAGTTTGATTGCATATAGTAGCTGGCATGAAGGCAAGAAACAGCTACAGCAAAGTCTTGGGAAGAAATTGCCAGCATATTTGGATATGCTGACAAGGTAGCTGCAGGATGGAAGAAACTTTCAGTATCTGAATCATAGGAAGAAGGACAGAATCATGATTCTGCAACTTTAAAGAGAGGAGGAAGTCTTGGAAGAAATTATTCCCCCCTGCACTAAGTATTACAATCTTTATCATATTCAGTCCAAGAATCTCTCCACTCAAGTGGAGTCTGATTTTATAATAGGCAGAGTCTGTGGAGTCCTTTGTCCAGCTGTGATGTCTGGTGCTGTGCTTCTCTTGCCCTCAGGTAGAGATGCAAGCAGAGGGTGATGAATGTCTTGGGACAGTATTTCCAAATCACTGGGACAATATATTGGCCAAGTGTACATGGTTAGATATGCCCTTATCTAAAGAAAATATATATTTCCCTGCTTACTCATAGCAAGAAAGCTAATTGTCAAGACAGATACTCTCCTCTTTCCCCTCTCCCCCTCAGCTAATTTAATCTGGTCCAGGCTGAAGAGTGGATTGTCCCAGACCTGGAAATGATCCTCAGATTTGTCTCCAAGAGCAGGATACCTCAAAACAGGAGACACACAGGCTCGTCTTTGATATTCACAGATAGAAGAAAAGAGGGTGTCACTGTGAAGAGATCCCAGTTTCAACATCCTTTATGACCAAATCTTGTAAACTGTCAACATGCATGAATTAAATCCATGGAAATTCCACAATACAAATTTGGTGTTGCAAGCTAGAGTAAGCTGGTCATGTCCTCAGTTGATTCTAATTAAAACTGAGCAGAGGGTTTACCCTTGCTATGCAGATATGCTATGCTTGCTCTGGTGGAAAATTCAGCTGCATGGTTTTTGCTTGGCTTTGGGATTATGACATGTTAAATTTATTGGCTCATTTGCTACAGTAAATGAGAGTCTCTTGCTTGAGTAACCATTGATAGCGGAGTGGTGAATGGGCTGGCTGAGGAGCAGGACAGGAATGGAGAGAGAACATTTGTTCTGAAAGACAGAACCCAGTCCTCACACACTGTCCTAGTCCATCATGGCTGTTTTCCACAGCCACTGGACATGATCTGCTTTGCCACTTGAAACGAACAAGCAAAATTTTTTTCTTAAGTGAGAATTGTTGTAATGAAAAGAATCTGACAGGTCATAGAATATACTACAGGAGCTTTTTGAAGTGAACTAGCTTCCCTACCATTAGAAAGAGAAGGGATTTCCTGGTGCTAATTTCCATGTTAACAATTCAAGTGTAGGGAAGGCAAAGGATTTTACTTATTCTTGCAAAGGGAATAATGGTGTTTGGTTTTGCAGTTACCTGCTGTATTGAGATATCCAAACGTGTTTGGGAATCATGGGAATTTGAGGTACCTTTGCCAGAGAGTGTAGGGATCTGAAATTATGGATTAAAAATATCATATAGCCTAGTGAAAATGAGTAAATAAAGACAGATGAGACATGATGACTTTCTGTGTGACAATATGAAGCTGATGAATGTGATGATCACATGCAAAGAATGAGAAAAATATTTTCCTATGATTCAATTTCTGACTCAGAATTTAAATCTTCTCCTGAAAGATCACTAACAAGGGGACACTTTAGTAAGGAGGGAATCTGCCTCATGTAACAAAATTCAGAGAATAAGTTTCACAAGAGATTTTAGAGCAATTGCACAGAGGCAACAGCAAATGTGTGCAGGTTGAATGCCAGAGGAAGGACTCTTCCAGAATGTTTTCTCTATTTTGTTACCTTATCATTAATACAGTATTTGCCTTAACCTTATGGTAACTGGTAATGATAACGGGATAACAGCAAATTTGTGGCAGATGGTTTCTAGTTTGCTGTATGAGGACTTGAGCTCCTCGAGAAGTCTTATGGCCCTTGTGACAGAGTGCAGAGTGGCAGTGTCCAGAGCAGATCAGATGCAGGAGAGGAGCATATGGAGAAATAACATCCACAAGCTAACCCAAACTTCCACTCCTGTCCTACTTTGACTGCTGAACCCTGAGCCTTCTGTTCTTACAAAGCTTTCCCCAAGGCAGCACCTCTCACTGCTCAGGCTCATGTCCTGCATGTGCTGTAATGAATTATTGTTATTTTGCTGCATGTGTGGCGTTGCCATTGGCCTGATCTGTTCTCACATCACCTGGGGAGAAGTGTTTTCTGCAGGGCTAGACACAAGCCAAGACAGAATTTGACGTGAGTACCCTGTGAAGTATAAAGGAACTGGTACCATGAAATGATTTATACAGTGTCCTGGCATTTTCAGCTACCAAGATGAACTGCTATGGAGTATACAACAAAGCTCTTTATCAAGCCTGGCTTTTCATGTCCCTCACAGCTGTAAAGAGAAATGAATGAGAACACAGCCCCATCGGTTCTCCCCAGAGGAGCAGAAGGACAATTCAATACAATACTTGATGCTGGCGGTGGAATTTTTTCTGGATTATCAGCTTGTAACAAAGGAAGTCGTTAATACTGAGAAATAATGTTGAACTCAGTCCTTAATATATAACCAACTTTAAAAAACAAAAGAGGATTTAGCAGAAGAGAGAATACAAGTGATTGCTGCATCAATTATTCCACTGGTGTGATAAAGTGTGACCCAGATCCATGGAAAAGCACCAATTTGTGGGAGCTGGTAACATGGCATGGGGGGCAGTCAGACTCCTTGTAACAGTCATGTGGGGTTTTTTACTTTCTTCTACTCTAAATCACAGAATGGGTCAGGGTGAAAGAGATGGAAGAAATACTCACTTTGTTTAAAATAATAAAAAGAAATTAATTTTAGTTGACAAAATTGAGTAAATTACTTTTCCTGTGATTTTTCTGTTGCTCCTCTTCTCTCCCTTCGTGTTTTCTAACCCTTCTGTTGCTCTGTACATTTGCAAAGCCTTCATACTTTGTCAAATATCAAAACTACTAACTTGCACCATAAGCCTGGATTTTCAAAGTTAGCTTAAATTTTGGAAATTTCAAATGGTTCCAAGGAGCAGCAATTCTCTCTCAACCATGCATTCTGCTCTTTTTTACTGCCTGGGGAAAGTAACAAGGAAAGCAATAAGGCAAAACACTGAAATGTCTGGTTGCAACAAAAGGTGAAGTATAAATAATGATTTTTAAAGAAAAGAATTGTTAACTAATTAGTAAAAGGCCAAGTCTACCTCTCATCTTTCTGTGATCTTCGCTAACACCAACAGTTCTAATGGATCTTTCCTTGTGGAGTGAAACAGTTGGTATAAACTTAAAAACAATAAATCTATGCTTCTATACTTCTATACCACTAAGTGTCAGGTTGCCAGTCTGATACAGGGTGCAGCACTGGGTACAAGCCCAGGAGAGGAAAACCCAAGCCTGTCTCATGGCTCATTTCAGGAATTCTTTTAACACTGGTTCTTGGTAATAAGGTCTCTATTTGATAACTGTGCAAGTTTCTCAGATGCTGTACTCCAGTCATGTAATGGCTCAAGGTGTGGAGAGCTGCATGACTTTCCCAAGCAAGGAACAAGTGGCACTGTGTGGAAGAGCAGGGAAATGGATCCTCCTGGCTCTCCTTGGCTGCTTTGTGTGTTAAGCCATTGTCTTCTCAGGGCTGGAGCATAATAATTTAAATACTGTACTTGCTGCCAAGCCTCTGCTGCCCTGAAAAGTTGTTTTTCCCTAGCTGTACTGAAGAGAAATCACTCCAATATGAGTACATTAAACACATGAACAACTCTGACAAGAGGCAGAGTAATATTTTGTTGGGTGAGCTTTATGCTTTATTGACTCCATCTATTGGCTGACCAACAGATCCATCAGGTGCTTTTGCAGCACTCAGATACAGAGACATGACCCCAAGTCTGACATCAAACCAAAAGGTCCTCTCTGCTTCCTTACAAAGAGGTAAAACAAAAATTTCAAGTAACCAGAGGTGTCCTGTCACCCTGACTTATATCACATGTGGTGCAAAGCATTAACAGTTTTTCAGCGGTGTGGCTGTGCCAAGCTTTGGCCAATTAATGTGCTGTGGATATGTCTGAAGTGCTCAACAGTTTGATGTGGCAATAGCAGATAATAGACTTTTAATCAAATTTGAGCATTTTTCTCTCCCCAGGTGTAAAAGCTTCATTAGTGCAATAATGTGCAACCTCTTGCATTCATTTTTCTCCATAGCTTCAATGGAAATTATGGTGTGTTGTTAGCACACTGATAAGTAACAAAGTGAGGCAGACTGCAAATTTACCAGTGAAATCCCAAAGAATATGACATTTTGTCTCCATGACTGTAAAAGGGGAGAAGTAGGTCATTAGACGTCTACTTTTCTACAAGGGAGCCCGAGATAAGCCCTTCACTGTTGGCCACACGTTTACACAGCAATTACAGTAAATAAACCATAATAGAGAGAAATATTAATCTATTCCCTGAGGGAAAAGAAAAATGTAGGCTGGCTTCTCCTGTCTCAGCATTGCACCGCAAACTGCACATTAAAAGTATATTGTACAGAATAAATGGAATAGGAATAACTAATGAATATCACAAAAAAGAGATGCTGAGAGCTTTACTGTGGTATTGGATAAGGTTTGGATATTTGCTACTGACGCATGGTAGGCATTTGGAAATAAACAAAAAGGAAAATTTCTCTCTTCTTGGAAGAAACTCAGGACAATCGTAAAAGTCCAGGCTCAGGGCCATGGGGGTATGATGATAATGAGCTTTGCTCACAATGTTTTCTTTTGCCTCTGTACAGACAGGTGATACCAGGCCTCCCACTGCTCTGGATCCCTGAGACCCCTTTCTGTAGCATGACTAAATCCATACACACCAGGCTCTAGGTCCTGATCCCACTGTGGGCCTTGGAAACAAGACCCCAACCCTTACTGTCTTATGGCACTTTCATTCCTTCTCATAACAAGTGCCCCCTGTGCAACCCTTTTCTTCTGAAGGCAAATCAATCCACCAGGACTGCTCTTTTGCACATCTTTTGGATCCTTAATGAGCCCAGATGCTCATTACTGTCCTTTCTGTGTAAACCTGAGATAAAAAATTTCAAACCCTTAGAAAAAAAATCCTAGCCTTAGCTAGGGCCCTGGTTTGTAGCTATGAAATAACATTTCTTCTAGACCCATGAATTTTTTCTTCCCCACTTCTCACTGTGTTTTCCCATGCCCCAGAGGAATTTATTCTTACTTATTGAAGTATCTTCTATCCAGACTGCCTCCAAACATCAAATGCAAGCCAGATTAATTATCAAGGAGATCATCACAATTTATAATAAGTCATGTGCTAATTACATGTACCCGATGAGTATTTTACACTCATTTATCTTTTGAGTGCTCATTTTGCAGATTAGTAACGAACATGACAACTGCAATTGCAACCACTGCTGTGGACTGTCAAATAAAGGCATGGAGGAATTGGGCTCTTAATTAAAATTGGTATTTCCTTTGCATTACAAGTGCAACTACTGATGTTGCTTCCAGGAAAGTCTGTTTATTAAAAATACATTATTCCCAAGAGACAGATAAAAGACACTAAGACACTCAGGCAACACCAAAAGAATCAATTAGTATCGAAAACTCTTTCATAGCCATGAAGAATTAGAGACTACGAAAAATATCACCCTGTTAGACCTAAAGAGCAACATACTCTCTCTTATGCTGTACAAATGAGCCTTTCTCCTCTGTCTGAGCCATTTCCAAAGAACTCAACCCTGCCTGTGGTTTCCTTCCTCCAATTAAGTTTGGCCTAGATTCACTCTCTAAATCTGTCTGTAAGTATCTCACAAGTAATTTCTGTAGTTGAGAAGCACAATGAACTTGGCTATGGGTGGTCATCAGTCACAAGACATTTGTTCAAAACCAGCTTCATGGGCTACATAAGCATCTGCAGTTTGGAAGTGAAAAAGTTTCCTTATTATTTTTTTTTTAAAGAGCATTCCTCCTCACAACCTGAAAAACAGTACCCATGGTTTTAATACAAGAAAAAATGTGGATAGATGTAACTCAGCATTCAATGCTTCTGAGAAAGTAAGTCCTTTTTTTGGGCATCCACATTCTTCTGGCAGTTTATGGTCTGCTTTGGGATGCATTTCTTTTGGTTGGATGTAGGTTTATCATGGAAATTACCTTTGAGAGTGATAAATTTATGTCAGAAAACCAGTCCTGCTTTCCTCAATTCTATTCAGCATCCTATTACTTTTGACATCTTTCCTATACTGCTTTTCAGATTATCACCTGTTTCATTCCTTTTAGTAGCTTGGCTAAGTTTCTGATGAATGTTTCAGTAAGATCTCATTTGTTCCTCTAAAAGGTCCCAAACTGAATTACTCTAGTTGTGCCTCTGTATGGGCCCCCCGTTTCCCTTCCAATTACTTCAGTAATCTCAGGGCTGAAATTCAAGAAGTAATTTCCAACAAAAGAAATTACAAGAAGAAAGAAACAAATTTCAACAAGAAACAAATTCTCTTACAGCTAACAACTCTTACATTTCAGAAAGAACAAAAATGAAGATGACCTCTTGTGGAATGTCTTTAAAAAGCCTTTTTCTTTTTGCCCCTTCCATAGCCCAGAAGAGAATTAAAACTCATGTAATTTCTTGTACACATGACTCTGTGACTCAGGTGCCATGTCTCAAATCCTGGGTCCAGTTCTGGGGCCCTCAGTTCAGGAAGGACATCAAGGTGCTGGAGCAAATCCAGACAGGGCAAAGGAGCTGTGAAAAGTCTGGAGCACAAGTCCTGTGGGGAGAAACTGAGGGAGCTGGGGTTGTTCAGCCTTTGAGAAAAGGAGGCTCAGGGGTGATGTTACTGCTCTCTGCAACTTTTCTAGAAGAAGGTTGTAGCAAGGTGAGGGTCAGGCTCTTTTCCTGGGCAGCCAGTGACAGGAGGAAAGCACACAGTCATAAGTCATGCCAGGGAAGGTTTAGGTTGGACATTAGGAAGGAATTCTTCAGAAAGGATAATTAGAAATTGGAATGGGCTGCCCAAGGGGGCAGTGGAGTCATCATCCTTGGAAGTATTTCAGGAAAGACTGGATATGGCACTCAGTGCCATGGTTTGATTGATGTTTGGTCATAGGTTGGAATCTATCTTAAGGTTTTTCCATCCTAATTGATTCTATGATTCTTTGATATGTGACCAGCTGCAGAACCAGACCAGTCTCCTCTGCTGGACCTTCCAGCACTGCACAACTCTCCTGCAAGTGTCTGGCTCTATTCTGGACATGTCCTTGTCACTGTTCCTTTTTGTATTTCTGCTTTTCTGCTCTCACTCTGCCAAGCAAAACTGCAACCAGCTAACATTGCTGCCAAATGCCTTTCTTTTCCTATCAGTACAAATCTGAATACAGAGCAGGCAGTGAAGTTGTTGACACCCATACTTAAATCAGAATAATGTTTCTTATCCAGTACATTTGTTTTTATGACTTTGATGACATACTTAGAAAATTTGGTTTTTCTGGTTTGTGTTTGCTCATGCAGCAGCTGTGCTTTGTCCTCTAAAAATACAGTATAGTCCTGATGCCTGGCTAATTTTAAACTACATAGGTCTCACTGGTCATCTAAAAATAAGTTTGTAATGTTCACATGTAGTATACATAGAACCATCATTTGACCAAACATGGTAGCATAAAGGGGTCCTTATCAGGTTTTGGCTTCTTCTATGATGACAATAATGACTTTAAAATACACAACAAAATCATAAACAGGCCCTCCATTTCCTGTTTGCAAAACACCACGAGCAGAAATTAATGTTTTTGTGCAAACAGAATCTGGGTTAAGGACACATTTAGACTTTTCCCAGCAGTGATCAAACAATAATGTTTTATACTTCCCTGAAAGGTCTGGTTTATTATAACCCCTGTAGGGCAATGATGGTGAATATTCTGAAGGGAAAAATAATGCTGGAATGTAAAATAAAAAATTCTGATCATCTGAAATGCTAATTAATGGTCATTCTTTTAAATAAGCATAATCCATCTTGTTATCCAGCATCCAGATCAGAATTATTCTTTAAACCCAGGCCTAAAATGTCTAGGCCATCTAACTCCTTTTAGGTTCAGGATTTTAGGCTTCTTCTCCCTCAGGGATCCCAGCTCAGAGAGGAGATGTCAGAGGACTTGGACTGCTCAGACACAAAGCAATCCATACAACAGAACAGACCTGGTTTTTAACTATCCAGGCTTTCTCAGCAGAAGCGTACCGACCTGGATAAGAGAAAATGCCCTGTGTCATCTAACATTTATAGGAGATGGGCTATGAAGGCTTTAGCAAAATGTTTGAGCTTTCATTAACTGGGCATTTCTTTGACAAAAACTAGAATGGAAAAGGTTTTCATAAGACAAGGCTTTAAGAAACCTGTGTCCATCACAGTTTAAAAGAACACCATGAGTAGTAGAATTAAGAGTGTCTGGCTTTTTATTGATTTGTGTCCCAAATGACCACCTTGGTGGACATAATGATTTTAGTAAGGGGTGAGCATGTGGTTGAAACCTTTCTTTTCTCACCTTCTGTTCTTTCCACAAATCCAGTAGGAATTCTGTAACTTTGAGAAAACTATTTCTTTAAACCCCATAGACAACTTCATCATTCCAGAGTTTGTTGGAAAAGACAGTCAGAATGGAGCAGAGAAACACATAAAGCACATCACTACCTCTAAATGGTTTTGGGTGCAAATTCTACAATATAGGCATTTACCACTACAGGAAGCACTGATGTTTTTCTTCTACAGCTGTACATCTAAATTAATATGCTCCATTCCCATGTTGTTTTTCTATAAACAGGCAAAAGCACCAGGTTAAATCTGTTGCACAGAAAACAATTAAAATCCGATTAAGCAGGAATTTTGGTTGCTCAGGTTTTTAAGAATTAATTCTAAAGACCTCAATGCAACTGTTTGGAAAGTAGTCAGGGCCTACTTACTTGATGAACTGAACTGGAATGTGTAAGTCCTGGTTTTGAAAACCTCTCAAGAAGTACTTCAGTATGACAAACTATGGATGGTAATGAAATATTTTTAGTGTCATGTTTGGGTGAGTTACAAGTCCACTTGCATTCTTTCAGAAGAGGATGAGTCATTACCCACAAATGCAATAAATTTAACTTGGTTTTCCACTTAGGCAATATTATAAAGAAAAACAGTTTCCTGAAATGTGTACTTTATCGAAGTTCATTCTTCACTGAGGCTGTATTTCTTAACTTAATATTTCTGTCATGTGCCTAGTAGACATCTGACCCACCACAGACCTTCCTATGACATTATTACAGTCTACCTGTATAAAAAACATTCAGATTGTAGGGAGAGCTCAGCACCCCACACCACTATGAGGTCCTGACATATTTCATATGTCTTACACAAGTTTTACAGCTTTTCTTTAGCTTCCCTTTATCCCTTTCTCTGTTTTTGTCATCACCTCCCACACTGCTGGTGTTGGTCATTAACAATTCTTTTTTCAAGCTTTGTTAGTATTTGTCCAGCATCTACAATATTAGAGTCCCTCCATCACAGTTGTGCCTTATTGTGACAGAAATAATAAACCCATCTTTGTTGTTTCTTTCTGCAAGCTGTGGGTATGGCTGATACTTCCTTAAACACTCCGTGTAACATCCAAATGAAAAAAAGAAAATGGTCTAAGGATATTGCCATCTGATTGAAATGGAAAGTTCCACCTGTATGACAATAAGAAAAACCATTATAAAGCACGGCTTCCCACAAAACAGAAGAAAAGATGTTCTGTGGTTTCAGCTGAGCACGTGAATTTTACAACAGCATTTCAGGGCTTTCTGCAGCAGCAGTTTTCATAAGTGAAGATGTTTTCACAAATGAAGATAGACTCACACAATTACAGGAGTGGGGTTTGAACTTCACGGTAGGATGGATGCCCTAGTATTACAAAGTAGCTCCTAAGAGGAAACTTCTGTAGTGGGAACTTTGTGATGTTTATTGAAGTTTAGGTACATATTCTTCCTAATTCATGGCAGCTCTCATGCACAATATGCTCTGTTGAAAAAACAAAGTCCACTTATATTTTCACACCATTCCGAACTGACTGGGTTCGATTTCGTGCAATTCAAAACAGCAATGGTGCCTATTTTTTTTGCTTATATTATCACAGGAATCCCATTATGTTCATAGAGAAGGTTATTCTTTTGTGTTCAGTAAAGGAAAAACATTCCAACAAAATGTTGTGTACAGACTGCAGCAGGGGTGAAGGAGTGAGAAGAACATCCAGAAAAATCATCTGTTAGGGAAGTTAGGAAGATACTCTCAAAGTATTGACTTACCCAAGAAAAATTTATTTACTAAAATTATTTAGTAATCCTACATCATAAGACCAGGGCACATGGAAAATTCACAGAATCTATGGGAGAAAGGTCCATTCAGAGGGCACTGACAGTGAGCTATAAAGATGTTCAATGATTCTTGCAAATAAGCAGATTTTAAAGGCCAGAAGGAAACCTTCCACCACCTCGCTTGTTTTTGACAAGAACAGCATCCAGGGTCTCCTGTGACTTGTGTTTAAAGAGTTTTCCAAAAAGATATTCTATATTTAAGGAATTAAAGAGGTGAGTCATTCTCAATTTGGCCTCTGTTGGTGACCTGAAACTCGAGGAACTTGCATTTTTATTTGCAAGTGTCCCAAAAGTGGAGTTTATGCAGAATAAGCTATTTTCTGAGGCATACGGCATTAAATACGTTTTATTCTGAGTGCTGAGACCTTTAGAGAGAAGGGAAGAGAAAAGAAAGAAATTCGTGGTGATGAGACTTAGTACATTTCTTCTAATTACTGTGAACATATCCAAAACATGGGAATAAAGCTAGTGAATTTTCTAAGACAGTGGAAGGAAAGCTGGGACATGGGAATGCCTTTACTGCTTGGTCAAAATGTTATTTTCCTGAGGCAAAAGTAAAAACCTAGGGCAAAGAAATTGAGCTTCATCCTGCTCCAATGGTGTGCTTGTCACAGCCATTAACTTGACAATGTTCTAGTTCTTGCTTCTGATTGAAGGTATTAGTTGGGACAGCATTCTAATTCTTTGACAGTTCAAAACATAGAGCATTTCAAGCACAGAAGAAAAGGTTCTGCATTTCATTAAGCTGCTTTTGGGTGCATGATGGGAAATTGAGATGTACAAAGAGATTGCAAATGCTGATGGAGGCATTTACACCATGTTTCTAGGGTCCATCTGAAATTCAACTCCTGGCCTAGCAACCTTGGCATTGTCTTTGAGCAGCATGAATCTGAGGGAGGGAAAGGAATGTGAACGAGCCCATTAACCCAGATACCATGGATCTTGTCCTTTCAGGGCTTTAAAAATTGACAGCATATGTTGGTAAAAAGCCTGAGAGATCAGCTAGGACCATAGGTTACTGTTAGGATACAGCTTGTGTATCTGGCTTTAATTTGCTGCATCTGGGTGCCTGTGTGAGGGCTGCACAAGCTCATAGAAGCCTTTGCAGTGCCCCACACAATTCCAGCTGGGCATTCGTGCCACCCCTCAGCCTGGGACAGCATACAGCACTGGAATAACAGAACAGCTCCTTCCCCTTTCAGAGGCACAGCAGCAGGAAATATGTTCTAAAGCCATCTCGTTTCGTCTGTGGGATTGCTCAGGTCTCCTGCCAGCTGGAAGGTGGTTGGCAGGCATGGGCTCAGCCTCTCTCAAACAAAACTTTGTTTGATAGCCTGCTCTGATGAGCTGCACAAGAAGAGTCAGCCCCTAAATGAGGATGGAATGGCTGCTAGTGCTTGTTTAGTCTGAGCTGCCAGCACTCGCTATGTGCCACACACAGCTCAGAAAAGGGAGAAATGCCTCAGAGAGGTCACAGAAAAGGATATATTGGACTGTATGTACTGGGAGACACAGCTCCATGACCACCTCACAGAGGCAAAAGCAAGCAGACCACTTGGAGCCAAGGAGAACTAAACACTGAGATCCAAGAGCCAGAGAGCTGGAGAGCAGCAGCTCCTGCTGCTGCCGCTGCCCCACTGTTCCAAAATCTGCAGAGGTTGGGTGGGCAGCTCGGCCCTGGGGACAACAGTGATGTCAGCTTCAGTGCTACAATTGCTTGCTGCTTTATTTCACCCTCACAACAGTCACTTCAGTTAGCCAGCAATTCCTACAACAGCACAGCCCCATATCCAGTTTAAGGCTCATGCAATTCAATAATTTAGCTTTTGCATTTGGCTTGATAACCACAGCTTGGACACCTCTCTCACATTTGTTCTAGTTTTCCTAAGCAGCAGCCAGGGGATTTTCATTGTATTTCCTTAGGGAAATTCCAGTATGATCATAAATATAACTCTCAATGATTTCCTGTGAATTTCTTGCAGTACTAATACATCTATAAACACAAACTATAATCTTTTGAATGAACACATTATACAGCAAGATGTTTGAGAATGATCCTGAAAGGTATTTTTGAGAGTTTTTTTACAGAATTCAAGAAATCAACAGGCTGCATGTAATCACCAAAAGCATCTGCTGAGGATGTCCTGTCAATGACCCATAATGTTAGATATTTTGGAGTTGGAAAGGGCATGAAAGACTATGTAGTTCCAACCCCTCTCAATGGGACAGGGATGCCTTCCACCCGACCAGGCTCCTCAAAGCCACATCCAGCCTGTCCTTGTACAATTCCAGAGCTGGGGCACCCACAGCTTCTCTGGAAAATATGTTCCAGTGCCCCACCACTCTCATAGTAAAGAATTTGCTCCTACTATCTAATCTCATCTTACCCTCTATTGGCATAAAGCCATTGCCCCTCTTCCTATCACTACAGATCGCTCCCAATCACTTATGGAGGAGAAAACTTTCAGATTTTTCTTCAAAACCTAGAGAAAAAAGTGAAGAATGTAACAGAAAAATATCAGCATACATAAAACCAGATATCAAGGAGACAGATGCTAACATGGAAGAAAACAGTTCTGGACTATACTGAAGTCTAAAGAAAAACTCACTTTGTTAGAGAAATAGAATGAGTTAAGCTAAACCAATTTAAGCTTCTTATTGCCATGAAGCTGGATGGCAAACCAGGATGAAACACACTGATTAAAGTAGAATGTGAGAAGAGCTATAGGAGGTAAATAGAAAGAGTGTGGAAAACCTGTTATGACCTGTTATGACCTAAGTTGCTAAAGGACACTCCCTGTTCAAAGGGGAGAGAAACAAACATGAACTCATCTGAAAGGCTGAAGAAGAGTAGGTATTATAAAGTGACAGGGAAAAATAGAGGTTGGAAGAAACCTTGGAAGATCACTAGTCCAACCTCCCACTCAAAGCAGAGCTAACTTCAAAGTTAGACTAGGTGGTTGAGGCTTTTTAATGTTGAATTTTGAAAAAATTTAAGGATAGAGACTTCACCATCTCTCAAGAGACTCTGCTGGAGTTGCATGCATGGACTTCTACAGACACTCAAGGTCAGGTCTGTTTACAACTTGAAAATTCTTTGATAGTTATGACAGATCAATATCACAAGGAAATATATCACTCTAAATGACAGAAGACTTTCCAGTTGAAAACTCAGAACAAATATTTCTGGTAACGTCAAAGGCTGCATCAATTTCTTTGCCAAATAGCAAACAAATCAATCAAGAGACAGAATTTAAGATTTGGTTTAAATTATCATAAATAACAATATAAGATGTAGAATAAGATAGCCTTGCATAGTGTGATCAAAGGTTTGATATAAAAAAATCCCCCCAAAAAACATGAGGGAAATATGCCAATAGATGCAGTATAGTGAAAAGGCTTTCTGGTTTGCAAGTTGATGTTGCTGAACTTCATGTACAGAGCTCTCTGGAGAGCCCAGATGTTCACTGATTCAGGGACCAGCAGGAGACCTTACTCTCCAAGACATGCAAAAGAAGAAAGACAGGCTTATTATTTTTTGCAATGCTACTGGTGCTTGTAAATAGCTTTATTTATTGTACAGAGTACTCACTTGATGTTGTTAGCTAGCATTGTTGACAGGCTGCAAAGCAATTTATTAACCTGCAAGGAGAATATTTTGTAAAATGTATTTGATGGATGTTGGCATTTGGTTTTTACAAAGTAACTCTGAAAATGACACTTTATTCTTGTTAATGGATTATGGCCCCTGTTGGTCATATGAAATAATCTGTCAGAAGAAGATCCCATTTGCCACAGTGAAGCTGGTTCCTTGTGATCTGTGTGTCAGATGGACTGATGGATTGGGGGTAAAGCTGAAAGATGCTGACAAAGGAATGTGACAAAATCAGTAACAGCTGATGTTCTCACAGCTGAGAAAGAACATGTTTGGCTCTTAGTTCATTGTTTATTACCTGGAATTACTATCTATAGATCTTTAAACAAGGAGTTTTCCACGCTCAGTATCAAAGAGGACATAAACTGCATGTCCACCTGAAAAACATTAACCTTTTTCTTAAAGAAAAGATGTGCAAAGTGGAAGGAGCTGAGGATCCTCAGAGTGGATTAACAGATAAGATGGAGCATGAGGCAGCTTGGCAGCACCAGTCACAGTTTATAGATTGCTTGATGGACGATGTTCAGAAGTGAATGAATCCCTCTGAAACAGAGGACATGGCAGCCATATGATTTTTTCCTTTGGGGCACAGGAATGAAACAGATCATTGAGAAATTTGATAGTAAAGCAAGGGAAACTCCCAACCAAAATACAAAATACCAGGGGTATCTCCAGCTAACACAGGGAGCCTTTCCTGTGGCTAAGCCTTGAGCTGCAGGGCTTTTGCTCTGGTGTTAATGAGTACCTGTGCTCAACCATGGGCATGAGAAGCAGCTGAAACTACACAAGACTGGGAAAAGTAGTGAAAACAGTTAAGGTTGCAGTATGGTGAAACTTTGTTTTTTAACCTGTAAAACCATGTCACAAAAATTTAGAGCTTAAGTGGCTTAAGTGTTACTTGAAAATGGGTTTGCTTTGGAGGAAAAAGCCTCTTTGATTGTTCTGTTGTGATCATGAAAGAAGAAATTTGTGCTTTCTTTGACAAGACAGATGGCTGCAGGGATATTCGATTCTAGACTAATTTCTTCTCCTGATCCAAATTGGACTACTGCTTTAGCTGTAAAGGGATTTTTTTTTCTTTATATTCCTGCCATAGAGCCTGAAAAACATCTGTGTATCTGGGAAAAAAATGACACATCATTTATTGTTAAGATTTTCTGATACGACTTAGTGCTATAGAACAATCTGTCTTAAATGTCTTTATTTTATTACAAGTATTTTTCTGTTAGAGAATAAACAATACTTTAGGGCAGAATAAAGAATTTGGCAGTAGAACCACAAGGACATTTTTAATAGTCAAGCTGAGAGCTGGAAAATGATTAAAAGAAAATTTCCCTCAATTTAAATGGTTTACATTCACTCAGGTCAACTGTTCAACAGGGAGGATTAAAAGAAGAGCTCTTTGCACAAACACAATGAGCTACAGAAAGAATCCTCAGTTCTGGCATTGCCAGATTTTATTCTTTTGGCTCAAATAAGAAAAATCACAATGTAAAGTTGTGTAAAACTTGGGATGCAAAAGAGGAAACAGAAGCAGCACAACACATAAGCAGCAGAGGACATCTGATGATGCTCTGTTTAAGCCTGAAGTATTTTTAGATCTTGCCTCAACTTCATGAACATTTAGGAAGCTGTCAAAACCAGAGTAAATTCTGTTGATGGCATAGAATTATCTGAAACCTTAAGTTTTAAATGCATGCAGTCTAAGAAAGTCATTAAGATAGAGCCTGAAGGGCTTTCCTCTCTATGTGACATTGAAGACATGCCCATTTTCATTAAACTGTCATTAAAAAGACTTGATATTAATGAGTCACTTCTACCATTTAATTTCCTTTTCAGAATCATAAATTATCTACAGTTCTGAGTTCTACGCTTCCCTCATTCAGTTCCAAATAGTCAGTACTCTACAAGCACTTCACATAGAATAGGGGCACTAAGACAAACCAAAACCCCTTAATGCTTTCCTGACATAATAGACTGCATCTTGCAATGTCTCCCTGCAAAAGAGACGTGTGCAAGTGCTCCCAGGATTTTAATAGCAATGGGTTTACACTTTCATACTTATGTCTGACAACAAACACCTACGAGAGCCAGCAGATTTCAAACAGCTTCTTGACACTAAACAAACTACAGTGAGAAAAATCTTGGCAACAATTACTGCATGAAAGACACTTGTCCTGATTCAATTACTGCTTCTTATATTGTCTCAGTTAAGTCCCCCACTGAAGTGGTTTCACTTAGCACTTTACAAATGTGTCTCTCCCTGCCCAAGCTCCATTTAAGAAATGGTTAAACATAAACACTTTTTGCTTGCTTTTTTCTCACTTGGATGAGTACAGGTGATGTCTTTACTGTTGATTTTTAGCTTATGGATCCTGTTGGAGGCAACTCCTGCTGAACAATTTCTTCACTCTGAAACCAGAATCTACACTGCATTCAGGATATTGTGACTCTGGTCTCCTGTTGGATCCTCAGGACACTGTCATAACATGACAACATAAACCCAAGCTCTAGTTCTGGAACAGTGGGTCCACATCAGATATTCAGGGATCCTGTGAAGCAGGAAGCTGGGAAGCACACCACTGAGGAGTGCTGTGGCAACTTGAGTGCTGGTCTATTTATGCACACATCGTCTCAAGGCCAAGAAAAGAAAATACTTGAGTTTTGGGAAGCTTTTACAAAAGCAAAAATAGAAAAGCTGTACAACATGCTTTTTCTTACCTTTTCCCACATCATACTGATTTTCTAGCTGTCCTCATAGTCTGCTGCTCCACTTACTAGCATTCTGTTTTGGGATTTTGTGCAAGACTGGCACAGCACTACCTCCAGCACTACTGCTTGGATGACAATGCAGAACCAGATGCTTGCTCCTCTTATGCTATGATTGCCTCTGAGATGAGAGACTGGAGGGTACAAGCTGGAGCCCTCACTGAGCAGGCAAGCTCTTTGTGCAGATACTCAATGGGACAATCTGGCTGAGCAGCAGCCATTTGGTCAGGAGAGAGTCCTGCCCTGTCTGGACCCTCTTAAGAGCATAATCTGACAAAATGGCTTTGGAACATCTTTGAGAGGGAACAAAATGATCATATAGATTTTTAGAAAGTGTTCTTCACATTGCAAATGTCAGTAGTGGGGTAATCATCTCTTTTTATGTGTGTGACAGTCTGTTCATACATAGCTATCTTTTTCCTTTCCTAAGTGAGTGAAGAGCTTTTAATCATGTAACCTGAGGACAGCTCTGTCATTACATGGATTTTTGCCTGTGGTTTGTAGTGAAGAATGTTTATCACCCCAGTTCAGACTGACCACTGTGCAAATAACAAATCACAGCTGTTACTATTTCAGAGTTTAGCCTAAATGCAGAACTGAGTTATGTTGCTGGTTTGCATTAGTTGATAAAGAAAATTTGGCTGACAGGCAGTCAGAGGGTTTGCAGATCCTGAATTGCTACATACTTTTTGAGTGCAGTGATCCACAGAAGAAAGAGCCCAATAAAAATTCTCTTTCAAAGATTTCAGATCAGTGAGGTTTGATACCAATGTGTCCAAAGACAGGGAGTGACTATAACTGGCACTGGTCATTTCATAGCGGGAAAAAGAGCCCAAACAAAACCCCACAAAACCCCCACAAAGATCCTTGAAAAATAAAAGATTTTTTAGAAACCTGGCTACTCAGAATTTGGTTAAATCTGAGCTGACCCAACCTTTTCCTGCCATGATATTTCAGCCGCAAACACATCTGCCAACACTTGAAACATCCTTTACATTTTCCTTTTCTCTGCACCTCTGGTGCACTCTCCGTTCTCACAGCGGAACAAACACCACTGTTTCTCTATTCTTTTCATTTTCTGTAATAAATGTGATGCACCCACAGGTTGGTGAAGCCATTAGACGTGTCTTCAAGGGAACATCTCAGCAGGCACTCCTGAGAACATGGTGTTCGTGTCTCTTTAAATGAATCATCCATCTAACAGCTAAATCAGGAAAGCAGCCAAAGAGTTCCCAAGAGAACTGCTGGCAGAACCACATCATAGTCCTGTAATATAAAAATATGAACTCTATGGCATTACAGCTGCTTTATTGTAACACTCTCCAAGATGGCTTTGGGTTCTAAAACGTAACAGCAAGCACAGAATCATCAGGATTTGAGGGCACAGATAAAACTACCCAAGTTCTCTTCCTTTCTTCTTGCCTGTCTGGAGGTGCTCTTGGCTCTGTGTCAGCCAAGAATGAGACAACAGGTCACTGTGGACTGGCATTTTCATTTGAGTTAAACACCTGTCTGTCCTTGAATTGGTCAGGCTACAACTCTTGGCAGTGCAGAACTGTGTGGCACAGGCTTTGGGAAGCCCCAAACAGCCCCACCCTTGCTGGTGTTCAGACACGGGAAGACACCAGCCACCCCCTGAGGAAACAGATGAGGCCTAAAAAGCCCCAACAAACCCAACCACAAATAAAGGAACAATTTTTTGTTCAAACAAACCTGTGGTATCCCTATGGCACGAGTAAAGCCCCTTCCTGCATCGGGGAAGGTTTTTCAGGCTCAAACTCAATGTGAGCAAAGACAAAAGAAGCTCTCTAAGCATGAGACAGGACCTTAATAAAACTGAGCCCTAGAAAAGAACCTTCGATTTTTGGCCTGAGGCAAGGTCTTGAATCAGTAGCAAAACTTAAAATGCCTAACCCAGATGGTTTGAATCACAGCCTGGGGACCAGCTCTCCTAGTTTTCATGTCTGTCTGACAGCAACAGTTTCACACACAACTACTGAAGTTCATTCTTACAAGAGAAAGTTGAGAAGGTCTCTCTAACTGTGAAAATATATGACTGTGACAGATAGTGATAAAACAACGGCTTTGAGGTCTCACAGAAATAGTGATTTCTGCTGAGATTCAGCAGGAAAGTAACAACCAGCGCTCCAGCTCTTGAATGTAAAAGTCAAAAATCCACCTGACATTCAGAAAAATAACAACTGTTTTATATATGTCTGAAACAGCCAGGTGCTATGAATCTTGTGTAGCCTCAGGGAATATCAAATTACTTGATAATATGTGATTTGATATTCCAAAGAGAAGAATAACCTGAAGAAATTTTGCTAAAGAAATAGTACCAGAAGCATCCAACTGTTTCCATTTCTTTCTCATGCTATGTCTCCATGGTACCCAAGGGGAAGGACTAGAAGTACAAGCTTGGCATCAGATAGAAAGATCCAAAGTCATTTTTTTATAATATGCAGCCCATTGCAAGAATAATACTTAATTCTAGTGTCACTAAAGTAATCAGCATCTGTTTATCAACCAAATAATAAAATAATAAACCAAATTCTGTAGTGTGGGTTAGTTGCACATGGAAACCTTTACATTTATGGATATTTCCCAGTGAAAAGCACAGTTCATGAGAAAAGAAACTCATCTAATTTATTAAAACAAACTATTCTCAAACAATGTAAAAAGAGGAAGCAGGCTTGGTAACACTATTGACTTTGTGGGCCACAGATAAACCCACTGGTTCCCTTGATATTTAGAAATATTCCGGGCTGCGCATGGACAAGGTGGTTTCAGCACACTCTTGGGAGGCAGAGTTACAAGGGATTTATCTGTTGAAGGGAATTATCTGCTCTGCTCTGGGGCAGCCAGAGATGCACTTCTGTAGAGCCGTGGCCAACAAAAACAAATCCTCCTGGGAGTGAAGGAAGATTCTCTTTCCATGCTATGAGCCATATGGTAACTGGGTTCATACAAATAAAAAAATAAAAACAGTTTCTCTCCCACTCTGGATCCCCACACACCAAAAAGATTCCTGAAACAGCAGGACTAGGCATCCTAAAAACACAGAATCTGATTTTATTTTTGTAGCTTATGAGGAAAGCTGCTCTAATTTCACTTGTAAAGCACAGTCAGAATTGCAATGAAATATTGCTGGGATTTGCTAAAATCCTTGCTGGCTAGTGTTTTATCCCAATGGCTAGTTGAATTAGAAAGGCCATTGATCCCAAATGCTCCTCATCATCAGCTCCCAGTCCAGCCTCTAGGATGGAGCACCTAAAGATGAAGTTGCAGACAAGATCTAACAACAAACATGAAGAACCACGAATTTCCTTCCTCCTTTCCTGGCTGGAAACAAGATGTCTCCAAACTGAGACAGAATAACCTGCTTGCAATAAGGACCTGTGAGACAGCTGGCTTTACAAGTGATAACATCAGAATATAACTTCCTAATTTCAATATGAATGTCGAGCTTCCCCCAGATCCTTCAGAGATAATGATTTTAGTCAGGCAGCTGGACATTTAAATATCCATTCTGTTAATCTGTAGGCATTATGTACTAACTGCAGCTCTACTAAGGATGCTGAGCCAGCTCCCACGAATATGTGACACAGACTGAAAGCTAACATATGGGCTAATTACCTTATTTAAGAAGGGAAGCAGAAATCTGCCCCTAAATAAAGGATATTTGTGGTGGCTATACTTCACCCAGGAACAACATGCAAGCAGGATATTTCAAACAAGTCTGATGCCTTTCTGAATCATGGACTGCCTCTGTCTGACCTACACTGGTTTCGACTAAATTTACCAGTGTCACTCAGTGGTACAGAATACATATTTCAAGAATTAGGAGAATTAGTACTGCTTTGTAACACAAAACTGGGATTTTTATTTCCTTCTCAGGAATAACATAAAAAAGGACGATGCTTTGTGGGTCTCTGGTTGTGACTTGGCTAAAGCTTAAGGATATTTTTTATCTGAAAAGTATTCACAGTTATATGTTGATAAAATGAAAGAATAAAGTAAGAATACAATAGCTACTTTTGATCAGAAGAAAAATAAAATTAGTGTGCACAGTTGTGCAAAACTATGTTAGTCTCCAAATTTTTGTAAAAAAAAAATCTCCGAAGTTCTGATACATTTGGCATGTACAGAAGGTATTGACGTTCACTGACTGCCAGTGGGATAATTACCTCATGTTTCTGCATCTGACTTTAATGATTTTCAATATGTAAATTATAGTAAATGGAATTTTGTTTCCCAAGAGTTTTATTCATCACCATGTTCTCGTTAAAGAAAATCATCACACAATGCACCACCCAGATCTCCCTTGCAAGTCCATGGTAAGGGCCAAAGCTCTGTGTGAAGACAGTGTTCAGTTCACACTGTTCTTGTGTCCTCCATTTCTTCCTGTAGTTTCTCTGAGAAGTTGTTCTGGCAACTTCAGCCAATACTTCATCTAAAGCTGGATAGTTTCCTTTCCTTTCTTTCAAGAACTAATTTGTCTTGTACAGTGTTCCAGTTCTGGACTTGGCTCTGGGTTGCATGGCAGCTCTGCCAAATGCTGAGGAGAGGGTGAGTCTACAGCCCCTCAGCACCACTCCACGTACAGGCAGTCTGCACATTGTAAACTTCTAATTCAAAGCACAAGTTGGTTTCTCAGAGAGTTTTTTCTGGGTGTTTCTCAGCAATTGCAAGAAGTACCTTGTTCTGACTAGCAAATGTAATATTTTAAATTGCTGTTTAATTGCCTAAACCTCCATCTGGTTTAGAGCACACAGAGTTCCTTTCTGCAGTGTGAAGGACATCAGGCCATGGATCCCCTGTGACAGTGACCTGTAGTCACTTTTTTTAATGCTTCCCCTCCCAGCATATATTAATAAGGTCCATGTGCTGTCTTCATAGTTGCACTCTAATTTTACCCACTGACCCCTGAACTTGTTCTGGTTTCTGAAGCACATTCTGGAAATTGCACGATGCCTTCATTCTTTCAAAGGGACACGTATACTTAGTCAGCTGGATATGGTCCCATAGCTTTTCCTTCCCCTCTGCTGATCATCACATATTAACATGTGTTTACAATTATTTCAGAAGTTTTACAGAGAAAAGCCTGAAAGCTTGTTACCCAACACAATTCCTGTATCAGCTTTCCCCTTCTTTGATACTCAGTACTGACTACAGAAGAAGAAAACAAAATCTAAAAATGAAACACTCAAGTGCATCCACAAAACTCTTTCACCATTACTTTCCATGACCTTGGACTGAAGCATTTAGCTTCTCATATAGAACAAATCTTTGAATGAGCAGTCTGGAAAAATAAATTAACCAAGATCTTGATACCAGACGCCTAAAGAGTTTCCACATGTTTCTGAGAAGGGAACTCAAAGTACTGAAAACACTGCTCACGTCATGCTTTTGCAAGCTTTCCATTTTTATTTGGTAAAAATATCTCCCCAGACTTTCCCATAACTACAATGCTCATAGCTATATCACCTCCAGCTGTGATCTCATCAGATGCCCCAGGCAGAGCAAGGTCAGGCCTGGCTGCTTCATGCACATGGAGCTTCCAGGAAAGGCCATGCTGGGTGAAATGCAGTAGTGCTGGATACCAAAACACTGGACAAAGGCAGCCTGAGCTCAGCCCTGGGTCTTGCTACCCACAGGAAAAGAGAGAAGAGATGCATTGATAATGAAAGCAAGTGAACTTATAGCTGTTCGAGAATTTTTTGCAAGTTTTAAATGCAAATCAACTATGCCAAGATGGTCTGAGTCAGGAAAAAGACCACTCTGCTTTATGCACACAGCAGTGGGAGAAGTGGATAGGATTAGCAAAGAGTATCCGTAAAAAGGAGCATGGAATTTAGGATTTGACACAAGGTTTCAGTGACTCTGTAGAGCTCCGCTGGGGGAGTCAAGGTCAGCGGCACCGTGGCTGCTGCTGAGTGTTTCTGTGAGCCCAGGAGTAACATCACATGGTAATTCACCTACAATGCCTCCATTGCTATGGAAACTGTAGGATTTATGGAGGAGTTGTACAGGACATGAGAAGCCAACTCCAGGTGCTACCTCTGAGGTAGAGTGAACTCTACTTGGCTAGCCTCCTAATGTGTTTGTTTAAATGATAAATAATAAAAACCCCCATGCTTTCCTTTGAAAGAGGAAGGTCAGTCCCTAGCAATAAAGTGGCTACAAAATGACCTTGAGTTTGGATTGTTGCCAAAGAAGGTGGTTTCAGGTGAAAGTGCCCTCTCGTTTCGCTTTAGGAGGGATTTGGTGAGTTCTATTTATTTTGAAGAGTCTCTAGTGACTGAAACCTCACTTGCACTCTCTGTTTACCAGTGAGACAGCTGAGGTTCTGTTCATTGAGTGTAAAATCAAGCTGTTTTTCTTAGCCATGATAAGCAGCCTTTCTGAAGCGTGTTCATACTCTCACAATTCTACTTTATTAGCTTGGATGTTTCCTCCCTAGCCTGGCAAGAGGCTCTTTGCTTTGTCAGCTCAAACAATTTTCATAGATAATGTCTCGTTTGCAGCTCTTCTATGATGTCATTATGCCTAAATTTACACCTCTTCTTTTCTCCTTATGAACAGATGTTTAATTTTTTATTTCATGCTTCAGTTTCCCGTATTCAGAACAAATGCACTACTCAAGTTCACAGGAGTTTATCTTTACATGTCATGACGAGCATCCAAGCCAGATGCAAGTAAATCACACACATACAGCATGCCTGTCCTTCATTGTCCCACCAGATCACAGGGACAAGGGACCCAGGAAGTTGAGAACCTCATTCATGCAGTAGTTTATGCCCAGAGACTGCATTTTTAGTGACTGAAGCTAAGATTTGAGATCCCCGCCACTCTGAAATATTCAAGCAGACTGAAAATCCACATGCGCTGCATAACCTGCAGCTCCCACTGATTGCAGCTGATTTTGAGGGTGCTTTTGTAGCACTTGAAAACACTCTAACAAGCATTCTATCTAAATGTAACAATTGAAGCCCTGGATAGAGTGTGCTGAAGGCTCTGGTGTTTCCGGGTACCACATTTCTCTAGGATTTAAAGTGATGTTGAAGAAGTCAAAGACTTTGGTAAGTCTGGTTTGTTCAGATTTTCTCACCTCCATTAGGGAGGACAATGACTAACAGCCAGAAAACCTCAGGCAACTCAATTATTTACCTGCCTCTGCTGAATTCAAGAACTAAGCCTCAGGCATTCAGCCTTGAAAACCATTAGCTAAAAATCCTCAGACACTGGGAACCTTGCAACACAGTACTCAAGCACAGCAGACAAGGACAGGTACAAAAGTTTTGTAGATATAAGCACAAGGGAAAGAGACAAAAAGAAATTGAAGACAAACATTTACTTTTTTGTGGAAGAGCGTGAACTACAGAAGTTTCAAGGCTGTCTTCTCGAGGGGCTAGTTGCTACCCTGATTGAAAGGAGTAAGGATGGTAACCTTAGTTTTATTTACTGTAGCATGCTAGACAGCTTGGAGAAATGGGTGAAATAAAACACACTGAGATGAAAATATAACCCCAGAATTAGTGAATCACCACTCAAAGAGTTAGATGTGGCCTACAGCTAAGCTTAGCCATGCATGGGAACAGTGGCATCTAGATGACACCCTCTAAGTTTTAGCGCTTAAGCTACTAAGAATAGCAACAGGTGAGCAGTGGGGAGAAAAAAAAAAGTTAATCCCAGCCATATGCAATTTGAAGCATCTTGTAGCAAACAGTCTAGGTCCAAAATGCTGATTTTTCAGTAGCCTCAAGTTAACTCCCAGGCATTGCTCAGGACATCATAGAGGATAAATGCTAACTCCAAGAACATAATTTACATCTGCTGTCAAGTGTGCCTTATTAAATTATATATATGCAACTACTTAAGTAGACTAACCACTGGCCTGTTTGCACTACGTCTTCCAAAAGCTACAACAAATAAATCAACCTCCTTATCTTTATAATAAACACCTCTTGTACACTGTGGAATATGCCTAGAAACAGACTGATTATCTTACTGTGAGCATGAAAGGTGGCATAGCCAGGAGGACACCTATTTTTTTTTTTTTTTCTCTGAAGTCTTCAGGACACAGTGATCTCAGTTTCATGAGTCCCAGAGGAAAAGAAAAACGTGTCCTCCTGGCTGTGTCACCTTTCATGCTCACAGTAAAATAATCAGTCTATTTCTGGGTGAAAAACAGTCTTTTATGAAAGAGAACATGATGTAATGCCTCAAACAGATCACAAGTAGAACACATTGGTTATATCAAGGCACAGTGATAGGGGAAGAGAAAACTTGTTTGAGAAGGAGTTGACCCTGACTATGGAGAGGTTTTGTACCACAGATTGAAAATCTCCAGGTCAGTGCAGTGGATGTGAGGTCAGCTAGAGAGTGCATGGCACTTTGGCTGTGTTCCTGGGGCTCTGGACAGAAGGGAAAGTCAGTGTAAATCAGGATTAAAATCACCACCATGGTGGCACTTGTGAAGGTATTTAAGTAATAAATCAGTAAATATGTGTTTGGAGGCTAAAATGGCCAGCCTAGAACAGTCTTTTTCCTGACCTGAACAGGTAAAATTTGGGAACCTTTAGCAACCTGGTGCTGCCTGGTGCTTTTCTCACACCTTTCCTATGGTTTTCAAGAGCTCTGTGCTGTTTTAGAGCCATAGTGGCACCAAACCTCTCTGTGACCTGCTGGTGACTCCCAGCAGAGGGACGCACCCAGAGCCACCCACACAGGTCACACCAAGCACAGCAGAAACCACGGGGCTGCTGCAGAGGGGACAGCATCAAAACAGCTCTGACAGCTCCTGACCCAGTGCTCGCTGCACCCACGAGTGCCTAAGCAGCATCAGTGCTGCCCAGCGAAAGTCAATCCAAAAGAGCAAAAACAAGGACTTCAGCCAAACCCTCAGGAAGGTATCCATATGTGAAAATGCAATGCTGCACATGATCTACACAGAATTTTGCAGAATGGAACATGAGGTCCTCAGATACAGTTGCAGCCATAAGATTTGGAGCTGGGGGAACCAGCAGGGTTTGTAGCTGCCCTCAGAAGAAGCATCTGACAACTCCCCTGAGCTGCCTTGGCAAAAACCAGTGGGAGGTTCAAGAGACACATGGTACAAAGTTACTAATGAAGAGTCAAACCAAAGTATGTGCCAGTTACCTCTTTTACATGCAAGAAAAAAATCTCAATCCATTCAATTCTAATAAAAAAAAGCAAAACATTGAGAGTCAGGTGCAGACATTACCTTTGCTGGGTCTCCCGGATTCCCTTCCCTTTTGCAGCGACAAATCCTGAGACAGCATCAGTTGCATCACTTCTGCTTTTGAATCCTCTTTCCCCTTCCTGCCCTTGAGCTTCTTACTCCCAGCAAGAGAAAACCTCAAAATAGAAACAAATATCCCTGTTAAAAGACAGCTATTATAATTTCAGAAATGAGTTCTTGACTCAAAATTTATCCTCACAGTATAACTAAATCACTGGAAAAAAAACAGAGGAAAAACAATACTCTCTTCCACATTCCTATTCCCAACTACCATTCCAGCACAGCTCTTGCCTTACCCTTTACATAAATCAGCTGTTCTTGTAGCAGCATCAGCTGTAAAGATTCACAGGTGTCCTTTCTCATCTTCCCTCTGCATCTGTCAACACTCTCCATTATCTTTGCCTGCAAGTTTAGTGTATTTCCTATTATTGTTCCTAAATGCTGTTTAAGGAAACATTATTAGAAGATTCTTCTAAAACCTCACACTACTTCTTTAGGGAAAGAAATCTGTTAGTAGCAAAATTTTCAGAAGTTCCTGCACTGTCTGTTCAGTGAAGATCAGAGACTTTTGCAAATCTGATGGAAAGGGGTGTAGTTGGAGTTTAACTGTGAATTTTAGCCTGCAGGCAATTGTCTCCTTTACAAGAATGTATCTAGTAATAAGAGTTTGAGATAAGTGTATAATTGCATTGTTGTAATTAAAAAAATCGATCACTTCCTGTGATTTAAGCATTGACCTGTGGCCTTTGCTTGCCTGGGATTTTAATAGTGACAAAGACTATACTGTCATTTGCATAACAAAAAGTGACTCTGCATCTATTGAACATTACTTTTTAGTCCCAAAATGGATGAAAAGCCTAGGCCTACGGAAAAATGTGTTTAGGGAAATAAATTGCTCTTTCAGAAGCAGACATTTGTTGTTGCTGTTGGCTGTGAAGCACAAGCAGAAGCAGAAGCTATGTAAGAGCAGAACTTTATCCTCTGTTAAAGTGACATTTTCCAAATGGCACTGCTCACAAGAAGTAATTCATGACTTCCCTGAGGGTTTGGGGGTTGCTTTTTTTACCATCTGTTGGGGAAGAGGTAGCTGAAAGGACCATACAACCGTGGGTTCTGACTCTGAAATGAGTATCTCAAATACCATTGAGAAAATGTGATAAACTGAGTCACAGAGAATGTAAATCCACAGCTGAGGAAGAACCTGAATCCACCTTCTACTGACTCCACATCACATCTTTTAAACAGCTGAAGTTTAAAAACAAATTCCAAGTGCAAAAAACATTAATTCACACCCAGACTGCCAAGCTGAGAAACAGGCAGGGTTCTGGGTGGGGAGGCATTTAGCTGAATGATGGGGACTTCCATTAATCTATAAATAGCACCTCTGTGAAGAGAAGGACTCTGGAAATGAGTCAGTGGAGGCTGACTCTCCTTCCTATAGATGCTTCCTTTTGACAGAATTCTCCTTTTTCCTCCTCTGTCACAGGAATCCACACACTGCAATTAAGGGCTGGATTAGGCAGCTGGGACTGATTTGGGGGGTTTCATCTTTCTTTTTTCCAATACTGCAGAAGACGTTGCTTAGAGGAAAAGGAGTAATTGCATTAGCATTGAAAACAAATCACTCTTACAAAGCAGTGTTCTTTAGGTCTAACCAATTTAATAAAATTTATTTAACTTAAACCACAAGAGCAGAGTACAGAACTGTAGGTTTTAATCTCATATTTTTTATCTGTCTTTCTCTGGGTTTTGCATGTACATACATATAGGTGTATTTTTAATGTAGATTTTTACAGCAGACTGTTCACTTTAATGTGAACTTTTATTTTGTGTGTTTATCCAGTGACACATTTGATTTTGATGCTCTGGCAAAACTGCCTAAAAAACCCCATCCTTGTCTGGAATATTGCAAAGAAGTAATGTGGTTGTATGTTTTCCAAAGCACTATGTTTTCCAGAAAAATACCAGTTTATTAGAAGTGGGAATAGATTTTTAATTTCAACAGTAATAACTGACACTTCTAAGGCAGTGCTGGTCAAAAGAGGACCAGGTATGAGCTTGGAAAACTGTCCTGCTCTCTCCCAGACACTACAGCATGTACTAAGTCAGCAAAGTGTTTCCCTGCATAATTTTTCCTCTGAAAATGAAGTAGTTTAATCATGGTACATCCCCAGGAGGGGGAGACTCCTACTCTTATCAATAATATGACCTATAAAAGGGAGCAGACGAGCCAGGTTAGAGGAAGGGCTTTTTCTGGGTACTTAGGGACTTTCATTCCCATGCTTTAACATGTTTTGTACAGTCAAAATTCAGAAACTAAGAAACAAATGTGGGGAAAGTTAAGGCTGGAAGTGAGATCCAAAATGTATGGGCTGAAGGTCTCTGGAAGACTTCTGGTGAATATTGGGCAAAGTGAAAAAGGATTTCTAGGTACTGTGGGTTAAGAAAATATGTAGTGGAAAAAAAAAATCTCTTGAAAGCAATGTTTTCTGCTGAGAATTGCTTAATTTTTTTCTTTTTCTGCCCTGCCTTCAGCATTCCATTTGGCTCAAAGTACAGGCAGACAGAGTGGAAACCCTTCCAGTCTTGAAGGATGTCAGTTATTATATCTGGATTTTTCTAAGAAGAAAACACATAGAACTTCCTCTTCAGGCTTGCTTTTAGCATCTAGGCCCTTCTTGAGCTTTAAAATTTACCTTTCTTGTACTTAATTATAAAGAGTTGTTTCACTTTTCATAAAATTATCTCTTGGAAATAATTTTTTTCCATTAAAAATTTTACATACTGGGAGCTTTCAAAATAAATTTCACCTGGAAAATTGTTCTATTGGATGTAACCTGAAAAGGGACACTGACACTTGCTGAGATAAGGAATGGTACGGGAGTCTTTTCATACCATCTAATATCAGCTTGTAAATGAGGAACCTAAATGAAGATTTTAGCAGTAATAAGCTTCCATGGAGTAAATGGAGCAAGATGGGATCTTGCAGAGAACTATTTATGAGAACTGGATGTGTGTGTCTTTGATAGATTAAGAGGCAATTTCAGGGTTCATGAATCCTTTGGTGCTACAGAAGTGGAGATATGTGGGCAATATTCTGTCTTTAATGCTCTTCCCTAGGGGTGAAAATTTCCTCCCAAAAGATGGCATCCCTTGGGGGCTTACACATTTATTATGTAGTCAGAATGTTCTAGAGTCTTAATTCTGAATTTCTTCAGTGTTTTTAGTTGACCTTCAGGGCTTAGGGGGGCAGGTGACACCAGATACACCTGGGCAGAAGTTCCATACCTGGCAGTGGTGGGATGTGCTACAGACTGAGCTCTGCTTGGCAGGTGGCAGCACTCAATGTGCTCCCCAGCTTCAGAGCCTTACACACTGTCTGAATTTCAAGGAATTCACCTGCTGTCACCTCTGTGGTAGCACACATGCCGTGGTTGTCTGGTCATAGCAACGTGGAAGTCTGTATGAACAAATCTGCCCAGAGAAAGACACAATGCCTAAAGCGATTTCATCCCTCAAGGAACTTAATTTGGCAGCTATTATGGGCAAAGCAATGCATAACTTTAGAATAATCTCTCTAACACAGAGTTTAAAAAGTCTCTGCTGCTGCGTAGTAGAGTAATGGGAAGGAGAAACAAGTTCACTATAAAATATAAATGAAGTTCTCCACCCTCAAACGCATCTCTCTGGAGTGTCAATGGAAGAATTGTCTCACTGCTCAGCCTTGGTGCAGCACTGTGGTCCCTGGATCTGAGCCAGGCCACAAAATATACTGAAACTCTCCCCAGAAAGGCCCATCTGAGTTATTTCCCTTCTGGCATCACCAATCTCAGAATAGCCCTGCTGGCTGCTTTCCAGCTCACAGAGTGCCTGTAAACTCCTCTGAAGGTGTTGATAGATGCTGGTACTTATTCTGTAAGATGGAGACAAAATTAAAGTTGCCATGGGTTTATTAGAGATACTGTTTTATGTGATACAGAATGATCTACCTTGCAAACCTTTGCAATAAAGGCTTGCTAATATCCTAGAGCATCTCCATGGGTTTTGTGAGGAGGCACCAGGACTGTGCTTCAGTAGACAGCTCCTGATTGTCTCAAGGTGCTAGAGACACCTGGCAGAACCACACATTAGCAGCACTCACCATTTTCCAAGGCCCTAACTTGATTTTACTGCACCTGCAGTCCTGTTTATGACTTTTTCCTCATGTATTGCCATGGCCACAAGGATACACGTAATTCTCCAGAAGGCAATATCTGTGCTCTGCCTCTCAGGACAGGCAAGGATGTCACAGCTGCTATCAGCTGAGCTCAAGGGGCTGGGCTGCTTCTGCCTATTGACCCTGAGGTGTTGGGGCATTTTAGGCAGACTCCCCCCAGCCAAGGGCTGATGTGCCCCACCTCACTAGAAAGAACATTGCACGGAGCCCAGGGGAATGTAGTGGTTGCAGGGGGTGAGGAGCAGCAGCTGTGTGCTCGCTTTGATTGCACACCCAGGTTGGCTTTTAGAGCACTGCTGGGACGGGCAGGGTGAGTGATTGTGTCAGCAATGGGGAGTGCATCACTGCTGGCACACTCATCTCACCCAGAGGAGCTATGAGCAGCACAGATAGCATTAATTTGTCTCTGTTAATACAGGAGACAGAAGGGTTTGGTGTTTCCAATACCTTGTGTAAGGGCTACAAGTAACTTCTTGTCACTATGACAGCAAAGACTACCAAAATAGAGAGGGTCCAGGGAATCTGCTGTCACTGGGAGCGAGTATCTTTATTCTCTTTTGCCTTGTTTCACAATAAATTTTGTTTGTGTTCTGCAGAATTAATTTTAACTGGCTAAAATGCGGCCTGGGAGAAGGAGCAGTGGTGTGGAAGACAGGAGTGTTGGGGGTTTTATTCAATCTGCCACTGCTTTGCACTGCAGCTTTGAGCAGTCTGGCCTAGAGCTGCAACATGTTCAGGAGAGCCATACCCTGACTTATATACATACATATACACATACAGCTATGGTTTATTACCCCATCACTAAGTCAAATGTTAACTCCTAGGTGCTGTCCTGATGTGAGGCACGGATAAAAGTGTGGTGTGGGAGTGAGCAGCACGAGTCAGTCAAAGCAGAGCACGAGCAGAGCTCAGGGAAGTAGCAAAAGCTTTGGATTACAACGTATGTACATGCAGATTGGCATGCATCCCTTAAAAATACATGCTCTTATTCTTACGACCAGACAACAAATTGTGTGGGCAAGCATTATTTTTCCCTCAATGTTTTTTCCCTGTAGAAGAAAAATGAGGCACAGACAGCGAATGAATTTTGTGGGATCACACAGGTTCAAGGTACAGTTGTGGAGCTGATCATGGGCTGGATTTGCTCTGTGTCACTGGGAACTTAACTTCATTATTCGTGATTAAAATACCTCTTCTAATGTCCAACATCTCCTATAAAGACAAATGTCATCCCAAAATGTCAGTATTCTGAGAAATAAAAATCTCTGAATAGGTTGCTATAAAGAAGATTTTTATGAGGCTTACTTTCCTAATTAGAAGTTTCCAGGGCAGTCTTAAAGTGTTTTAGAGAACATTGAATAAAGTACAGCCTGAAGCCAACAGTGAATGTCTCCTATTATTAGTCACAGATAGTGGCAAGGTCTGTCCATTGTGTTTTGGCATCCATGGATTTTGCTCCTGACTGTGGACATGTTCTTGTGAGTAAAAAGGATGAAGAGAATGTTTTTATTTTAGCTGAAGGAAATTGTACGGCACAAAGCTGTCATAACAAAGCAGAGGGACTGTCTGGAAGAGGTAAAAGCACTGCCTTTCATAGAAGGGGGAGAGTTTAATGAGAAATCTGTGATGGTTTTAGAAATACTTATGGGCCCAGCACAGATTTAGTGGCAGCAGCTGAAATGCAAATCATGAACATTGTCACAAACACTCCTAAAAACAGAAAAACAAGTATCTAAAGAGCCGAACAATATGAAATGAAATAAATTTTAAAAAAAAGCCTCATAATACTTTTTGGTCCACATCTAGTTCTGTGAAGAAACTTTACCAGAACTATTTCCTTACAAATCTGCTCCTCTGTGTTGTTAGTGTGTCTTCCAACAGCATGACACAGGGACACAATGACTCCCACATCTGTTGGCTGTTACTCCATGTGTGTGGGTGGCACTGTCACTCGATGAGGCATGGCAGTGACACATAATGGCCTGGTGACAGGAGTGGGCTGGCTTCTTCTCCCTGTCACTGGGAGTCTTTGCAGCTGTGTCTCTGCTGGGTGAGGAGAAGAAAAAGAAATGTGGATTATATTTGGCACAGCAGTGCTCTAATCAGTCTTGGAAGGATAGAGGTGTCATCATCCATGGGATGGATGGGGCTCTGAGCAACCTGGACTAGTGGAAGGTGTCCCTGCCCAGGGCAAGGGGGCTGGAATGAGATGATCTTTAAGGTCCTTTCCAACCCAGCTGTGATGGTTCTATAATCCACTTGTGAGGCACTGAACAAGCTTTGACGGCATGGGGAGGACAATACAGGAGGGGTGTACAGAAAGCAGCTGATAGCTGACACCTCTGAGCGAATCCAAATAGGCTCTGTAGGATTCTGCATCTCACCTGGTGTTTCAAAACAGAGATTGATGCCAAGTCTCAAAAATATTCTGTTTCTAGTCATGTTAGTGAAAGGTAAAGGCCTAAGTTTGATCTTGGTACAAGAGAGGAAAAATGTGGTTGTAGTTTTCTTTTTTCTTTAATGGATCTCTGTATAGCACCTTAGTGCTTATTAATTCAAATGAGATAAGCAGTATATAGAATAATAAACATACAAATAATTTCTTTATCTTTTGGATGGGAAAAATCAGGCCCAGTTGTGCCCTCCATGCCATTGCAGGCACTGAGCACACAGCTCTCATTTTGGGTTTTGCCTTACAGTGGTGCATGTGAGTGTTCAGATATCACTCTGGGGCATTTTTTTGCCAGTGATTTAATGGTAATACCTTTGTGGCTGTATGCATTTCTCTGTACCAGCTCTACCATAAATATGGAGGGAGACATGAGTCTCATGTAAGGTATTTTTATCCCTTAAGTCCCTCAGGCAAGTATGGCAATTTTGGTTTCCAAACTCTCTCTGGATTCCTTTTCAGCACTTCTGTTCCAAGGTTACAGGATCTGTTTTCTCTGTGACTCCTGCTTGAATGGCCTTTATGAACATATTCTCAACTCAAACAAAATTTATTAAAAAGAGAAAGAAAAAGAAATTGAGAAAAAGAAGTTGCTAAAAAGAAAGAAAAAGTTTATTTAACATTTTTACATGAATTCATTTACATTCCTCAATAGTTAAACTGTAGAGCTACGTGATAAAAATAAAAAAGAAGTATGACTAGTTGACTGTTCATGAAAATCAATCTTCTCTCTATTCAAATACTCTGTTATCATGAGCTTTCTGTCTGGAGAGAGATGTGAGTATCCTACTTGTTCTCAGCATAGTTTTTTACAGGTAAACATAGGATAGAAGCTGAATCCACCACTTCGCTGACAGCTGGCTCATCGAGGTTGTTATCTTAAGTGTGATTAACCACTCTTCTTCAAATGCTCATTATCTGTTTCAGAAATTGTCTTGCACAGTTTGTAACATCTCAGCAGACCAAAAGTTACTCTGGCATCATCTTGTCAAATTTTCCATTACAGTAGTTTTCCATTTGAGTCAAGTTATCAGGCACTAGAAAAATTAATTATGGGCAGATCCATGGACTCAGCTTAATATTTGCCCAGTTTGAGTCTTGCAGTGAGTTGGGAAACCCTGAGCTGACCATCTCCAGCTTTCTGATACTTGACACCTGGAGTCAACCTGAGGCTTGAACTCTCTCTGCCATCATGAAACAGCAATTAAAATGCAATTACTCTTTGGCATTGTAACAGAACTTTGCCTATTCTCAGAACTCCTAAAATGCAAGAAATAAAGGGAAATGACTGTGGTGTGTGAGTGGATGGTGATCTAAGCTGCATGGGTAGTGTGCAAATGAATGTGCTCTTCTCCCACTGCCTTCTAAATCAGGTGTGAAGGCAGTGGGCTGCTGAAATGGAGGAACTTCACTTAATGATGGTGCCTTGTCCTAGCCTGCTGCAAGGTAATAATGCAATTAGGAAAGGCTGGCTGACTAATAAACACACTGTTGTGGGCTGTAGGAAGGTGTTTCTCACCATCTCTCAGAAAAGGCAGCTTTTCTGAGCTGTACAAAACCACACCCTTGCCAAGGCCCAAGTCTCAGCTGTCTTTTTTTTTTTTTTTTTTTTTAAGAAAACCAGAGCTCCTTCTTGCTGAGCCTTAAATGACTGAAAGTGGCATTTGACCATGTCCACTCCTTGCTCCATATCATCCTTCCCCTGACAAAACTGCTGTGATTTAACCTCCCAAAGAGCCTGGGACAAGAATAAACTTGTGGTTGGAATGGAAACCTTATCTGTGCAGGGCTGAAGCCTCATCTGTCAGGACAGTCCTGCAGATCCAGAGCAAACCAATTGCTCTTCTAAGCATCCAAGATTATCTTCAGCTAGCAAGTTACAAGTAGGAGCCACTGATGTTCTCAGTCATACAGAAAAGCTTTTCAGAGATCTGTTTGCTTTACTTTCAGCTTAAGGTTTATCTGCCTGTCAGGAAAGATTGCCCCACAGAGAACAGGAGGGACTGTTTTTATTTGGAAATGTAAGAAGGGAAAAGCAGCAGGGCCATGGGAAATGAAGTGTTTTCCTTCGAATGTGGGATGTGGTCCTCTCTCCCAAGTCACTAAAATTTTCCCTGCTGTTTGCAAGGACAGTGCTGTCTGTTTCTACTGCAGGCAGGAAGATCTAGCTTTGATGTTCATGAGCACCCAAAATGAAGATACTGCACTTTCTGTGAGCTGCTGGGGATCTTTGGGATGTTTAAACCTTAGAGAATGTAAAGTTTGATTTTAGGGGTCTGTGGAGCACTGCAGGGAGACAGCAAAAGTGCTTCTCATGTTCCAGGGGGTGGGCTGGGGGCTCAGGCTCTGTGGCTTTGTCTGTGTTCACAGCTGAGGCTGTTGTAACTGTGCAGCTGCCAATTGACATATTGGAGAGTTTAATTAATCATGTAATAGACTAAGTCACCACAGCACTGTGACTGTCCTTAGCTCCAGAAGGTGAACCCCAGAGAGTTTGGTTTAGATTATGCTGAATTTCTTTGAGAAAACCAAGAGCAGGAGAGTTAACAGCTGTGTTTTGCAAGAAGCAGGCAGCTTCTTCTTTATAACAAAAGTTGACTTTCAAAGTTATCTTTTGGATTTTAATTTGCCTGGTTTTTTTCCCCCATGAGTTTTCCCATGCTGACAAATCGGTCACACTCCTCTAGTGGAAATAACTAGATGGAAACTGTTTCTAGTGGAAACAACTGAGAATGGGCATCATTGCCAGTAGATATCTGCAGGCTAAGGTTGTGGTCTTGTGAGTTAAACTATGCAAATGTGATAGAAATGGGTTCGGTCATCAGGAAAATCCATCAATCACTTGACAGGTCTGAGTGTGTGGTACAGAACAGAGAACCCTCATTTCTATGAAAATATGACAGTATTTTGAACATTTCTTGTGTTTCCAGACTTTCCAGAGGGACTTGGAACAAGAAACTGCACCTATTTGGGGATTTGATGTTATGTTCTTTAGCCTGTTTTACTGAAAGGAATATGAGTCATTTGAAAATCACAAAGTTAATTAGCAACTGTGACTGAAACTGGAGACAGTTCTGTCTAAAACAAGTGCAAAGTTTCTTCAGGCAAGGAGTTAATTTCTCAGCAATATGTTGTTACTCCACTGGTGGTTCACAGACTTACGTAGTCATGGACTACAAAGAAGTCCTTCACAAAGTTAGAAAACAATGGATGCCCAGCTTAGGAGAAATATGCAACTTGGCCATCCTTACTTTTTTCTATTTGTAATTCTAACTATTCACAGGCAGATACTTTTGGATTTGTGTATGTGTCTATGTACACATATGTACATTTCTATCTATACTTACACACACCTCCCACGCACTCTTATTATGGAATATGAATCCAACTTGTGATTGCAGGAAAGCCCTCATATTTTGTGTGAAGCAGGGGTGAGCTGTCAGAGAATGGTACCATGGATTGTTATGACAGGTTAGTCAGAAAACTGACATGCTAGAGAGAAATACTCTATCCATCTGAACATGCTGGAAAACTGACAGGATCGTAGTTACTCGTGGAGTTTGGAAGAAGGTATCCAGGTGTAGGAAATCCCATTATAGACTTCTGGCTGTATCACAGTATTTTTCCATATACCTACAGGACTGTTATATATGTCTCGTGTACACTCTAGATTAGATGTCACAAGATAAAAACTTGTTCCAGTCTGTTGTCTTTAACAGAGATATCCAAATTCATGTCAGCTGATTATGCGTTGTACTAAATATAGAAAATAAGGATCAACGTATATTTTGTTTATGAGGTATCTAGGTGGTTATTTTTAATTCAAGCTTGTTCTCTAGGTAGTTTGGTGTTTGGGACTTTCTCCAGGTCCCTGTATACACATGGCTAAAATCAGCTTTTTCTTTCTTAGCTCCACCAGAACAGAGATGCAAATTTGGTGCATCAGAAGATAGTGCTGTTGCTTTCATTAACATTTCTTCCACAACAACAACAACAACAAAATAAACCACCTAATCCAAAACCTTAAAAAGACAGCACATATCTTTTTTTTTTTTTAATTTCTGTGGCTGTGTGGTCTAAACTAACACATGGAGAAAAGCAATAAGGTGGATATTGATGGTAGGGGAAAGAAAGTACCCACTCATCAGTGCTCCCTCATATTGCTCTTGCTAGATTTAATTTCAAACTATCCAATTTTTATCCCATCTCAAATATCTCATTTCATCTGAAGTGTGTATGGTATTACCAGAAGGAAGGGCAAGAGTCTAACATTTACAGACAGCCTTGTAGCCTTTCCTTCTCATCCTTGTTTTTGTTTTTGTTAATTCCCTTCCTGTTTCCAGAGAAGCAGAACCATTTCCCAAACAGTATCGCTGTGAACAACAACTTGAGGACTATGTGCCAGCTCCTGTGCCAAGCCCCTGGTGGGACAGGGAGCTTCTGAACCATCCCATTGCTAATCAAACAATCTGGTGACATCCTGCCAACCCTGTCCTTGTCATCTGCTGCTCCCTCTGCACGCACATTTGATCAGCTCCATCACATTCTCCCTGCTGTGCACAAAGTTTCTTTTCCTTCGCTAACAGCCAAGGGAAGGAGGGAGGGACTGATTTAAGACTCTTGGCTCGTCTTATCTGGCTCATGACAGATCTATTCTCAAATTTGTCTTGTAAGTCACTTTTTCCTAACTAGAAATTACTTTTTACAATGGTTTTATATCTTTCTAGCCTGCTGCTTAGTTTTTCCGTTTTCCCTGGTTCATTTTCCCAGGCTCTTTCTTAAAGTTTGATTCTGAAAAGGAGAACAATCTGCCTTTAGGAAAGTGGTGAAGGAGATAGGCACATCCTACTCTTTCCAGAACACAACTGTCTGTATTTTAAACTGGTCAAGTACTGGGTTGCAGTAGAGAAAGATCTCTCCCAAAATGCAAACACTACTAGAGAAGGTATGTAATGAAATTCATTATCTTTTCCTGAACATAAAGAGTGGTATCCTCTCCTTGTGTACAATGGCTCCCAGAGGTTTAGTTGCCTCTCCACCTGTTACCCTACAGTCATTGTTCCCTCCTTGCCTCACCTTCTACCACAAAAACACAGAGCAGGAGAGAGATTATGAAAGCAGAAATCCCCTTGGACAGCTCAGATCAAGGATGAAAAACTACTGCTCATAAAGCATGGCTGGAATAATTCCCACGTGCAGGGAAAGGCTGGGGAGTGAATGCCTGTGGAGAGCTTGTCCACAGGGATTGATAATTTTGAGTGACAGAGGATTTTCGAAGTGTATGCAGCAAAAGGAAAAATGCCTTGAAAACTAGCAGCTCATTTCTCTTTTGGGCTGAGGCTACCCTGTCAAGTTTTGAGATCACAAACAGGGCTAAAAAATTCATTTGATTACATTACTATTAGAAGCAGGTCACATGGGTACTCAGCCTCACAGGGCTGGACATCTAAATACTCAAACAGTTGTGGATAGCAGACATCAAATAAAGTTTAAGCAGCAGTGACATTACAATCTAAAAAGGGAGAGTTTTCAAAATACAGTAAAAGGTTGAATTTAAGAGTTTAACCTCTTTTAATAAGTATATGGATTTTCTTAGGAATTGTTGAGTTCAGCAATTGCTGCTTCATCCATCACTGATTCTACCTTAGGTATTACAGCTTGTAGTGGCTGTGCTGATATCAGTGTGTTCCACTGCTTTGCTCTGGTTTGAGCCACAGCTCTGTGTGTCTGCCACTGTTCCTGTGCTGCTCAGCACAGCAGAGACCTTGCTAACATTTACTGGGGACAGAAATCTCTTCCTGATCAGCCCTGTGCTGCCACAGCTGTCAGCCACCACCACCACAGTGAGGGACTGAGTGACAGTGGCTGACAAAGGTGAAGTCCCTGAAAGACAAACAGGGATTTTTCACTGGTTATCCCTAGAGTGCTTTGTCTGTAAATGCTCCCTTTGGGTACTTGGTTCTTGCTGGTTATCTGCAACCTGGGCATCTACTGCAACGTGGGATGTGGACAAGATACTGTACATGTATGTCATATATGTCATAATCAAATGGAAAATCTGCCAGAGGACAATTCTTGGCTTTTCAGAGGTTTACCTCTTCCTGTGAATAACAGAGGTAGTCAGGGACAAAACTAGTCTAGATATCCAACCTGCAGACAGCTGACTAGAGAATCACCTTACTTCTTGGTGTCTAAGTGAAATATTGACTGCATTTTGACTGCAGACTACTTGGGGCATCACAGCCACTTTCATACTTTGCATTGCATTTTTTTGTCAGAGTTTTGGTCAACTACCTATTTTCTTTCAGAATACTGCAGCACAGGGTAAACTTGTTTGTTCCTCCGTCTGATTCAAGGCTAAGGAGGGGGAAGAACCGTAATGCATAGAAAGCCAAGTTATTCTTCCTTTTGGGGACTTTAAATAAATTCATTTTTGGTAGTTAAATTTTGTTGCAATTTGGATCATTAAGTGGTTCTACACTTAGCAGTGTCTTAAAAGTACAGACATTATAAGGCCATCAAAATTGCTGATATCACATTTGTTATCTGAAAATAATGGTTGGCATTGGAGAGAGAGTTATTGGATTTTGGCAAATTAACCTCACAACTAGGAATGAATGCCACATGTTTGCTGAGAACAAACATGTTGTAGTTTTACAACTTGATTTATAGAAGTAAATTTCTCTAAAAATTTCAAGCTTGCAATGCTGGATAAATATAGAACATAAAGTCCAGCAAGATAAGGGCAATTTTCCTCTACCCAGGAATCTGGTTTTGGGGAAGAGTATAATGGAAAGGCAAATGTGTACTTCCACAACTTTGGGAAGGCTGCATTTCCAACTTTCAGAAGTTTTAAATGCTTATTTGTGGGGTGGGAGGGAATGGCCACAAACTCAGAGGGATGTTTCTTCTGTGGTTCTCTCCAGTTTGAAGTCATAAAATTTTAACACCCACTAAAGCTTATCCTGCAGCACAGGATCCATAACTCTGCATTGTGTGATATTTTTGCTTTGTTTTAAACCAACTTCCTGTTAAAAAACTATAAACACCTCGTAGTCTGTGTTTTGCTGGAGGCAAACCTTTCATATGCCACACAAGATTTAATAGACCTCTATCCTGCAGCACCTCCTTCCCCACATCCATCTATTTCCAGACTAGGCACCAAACTGATATAATTCTTTTTTATGTCAAACTACTCTACACCACCATAAAAGCATTGAAATCCTGTGAAATTACCCAGGTGAGGGGGAGTTCAGACATAAAAAGTATTGAATATGGAACACATTCAGAAAACCTGATAAATGTTATAAACTAACACATTATCTTTGCTCCCATGTGAACAATTAGCCACATCTTATGATGAGCAAGACGAATAAGAATATGAACATGTTCTAGAGGAACTACTGCACAGTTCACTCTGACTCTCTTCTGCTATCTGACTGCCTCAGAGCTGCTGTGGCTGCCTAGCTGGGCGGACTAAACCATGGGCAGCACCATGATCCCATGGGAATTGGGGGTAAGATTATTTTAGCCATGGGCAGGACTCTGCTCATAGCTTGTGCAAGACACAACCTGGTGGCTCTCAGTCAACACTGGTGACTTGTCTGGTTCTCCAGAGACCCACAGGCTATGGAAGCTGACTTCCCAGGTCCTTGTCTCACAGAGCCTGCAGAATCCTTCCTAGCCCCATCAGAAGCTGAACAACATTTCTTAAATGTACCACTGTTTCACCTCTCCATAGAATCAGAGAATCATCAAACTTGGAAGAGATCTTTCAAGGTCACCAAGTCCAACTGTCAGTTCAGCACTGCCACTGTAACCCCCAAACCACATCACAAAGCACCAGATTCAGATGTCTCTTAACACCTCCAGGGTGTTTTGTTGCCTGTCATTCTACAGACTCGTCTGCCTTAGAGTTTCTCACCCTCCTGAAGTACCTATTCACTTCTCTCCCAGCAGATCCAGCACAAGAAGGCAGATACGCCTCTGTCTCTGAGCTAACACCTTGGAACAATAAGTGGATTCAACTCTGACTCTCTTCAGCATAAGATAAAAATATCAAACCAAAGTGTGGAATGGAACGATTTGAAATTCCATCAAGAAGATATCCCTTGTAGCTGTGTATTTTGCACTTAAATACCTGTCACTAAGTTTCAGCCACTTCTGGGACAGGGGAGTGAGACCCATTGAGCAACCTGCCAGAGCAGGATAGAAGTGGAATAGAAAGTTAGAATAGAAACAATAAGACAAAACTTTTTATAGCAGCACAGAGAACTTTACACCTTATTGAGCCTGTGCGTCTTACAGTCAGTGAACATTTAAGCTGTGTGATGTTTGACATTACTTTTTCTAAACATGTAAAGAGTCAAACAGATGCTTTTGAGGCTGGAGCCTAAAATTCTGAGAGGTTTGTGCCAGAGGTTCAGTTCTATGAGCTATTGCCCATTGTTACAGGAACTGCAGAATTTTACTTGTTTACACATTCAACAGCTACATGAACAGGAAACTTCCTGCTTTTTATATTTGCCATGAAAAGAAAAGATGGTCAAAAAATTCCCATGCCTGAAAGAAACCCACAATAGACTTTAAAATGCACTTTTACTGTTTTGAATATCCAAGGGCAGCTCTTCTGCAAATCCCATCTCAGTATATGGATAATTCCCCCTCTGGTGTTCACTCCTGCTTTGCATACTTTCATAGGAGGTGGTCTCTGGATGTACAGGTGTCAGCTCTGACTCAAAGCAAACATTCTGTAAAACCCTTTGGACTAAACAGCACTGATTTACTCTGAAAACATCTCAGGTCTTGCTGAGCAAATGAAGAACTGAAAATAAGCCCAGGAAGGTGCAGATGGAGCTGGCTGACTCAAGACTACACCCTAGATTACAGCCATCATGGGGATCATGGAAAATGACAGCCAGGAAACACATTGCCCACATCATTCAACTGGGAAGGTGTTGATTCAACACCTGATGAAGAAGAAGCAAAAGTTTGCATCTAATACCCAGCAGAGAAGAAAAAATTCCCAAAAATGATTTGAGAAAAAAAAAGGTCTCCATTCCAAGCTTTTTTTGTGGAAAGCAGAGCCTTTTTTTGTCCTTTGGGGGAAAAATGAGTAAGTGAAAAATTTTCTACATTTTTTAATTGTAGAACTATTCCCTAACAGGTAAAAAGCTGAAAAATCATCAGAAATTGATGGACAAAATTCTTTCTTTTGAAAGTATCATCACTTTTATGTAACACCAGTTCAGGGAATGTTACTTTAAAAGTGAAAAGCAGCACTTACCTTAGTAGGTCCTACTTTTAACTATTCTGTCAAAGACTTTACAATGATTTTTAAGTAGAGGAAAAAAAGTGTAAAAAGGACCTTTTGTAAATGAGAGTATTAAAACAGTGTTCTAAGCAAGAAGAAAACCACTTTTTCCTATAAAAACTTATTTCATCAAGACATTATTACACCTCATACTATTAAAATTGCATTTTGGACTTGTCAGGAGGGGAATTAATTCACTTTGCAGTATTAATACCCCCCACTGCAAATCATTTTTCTTCTGAAAAAACTGTATCAAGCATTAGACTAACCCCTGTGTTTCTTTCATAGCTCAGCACTATAGAGGCATAAAGTCAAAATTGGCCAAAGATCCAACTCAAAGCCCATTAAAAATCAATGAAAAGCTTTGCAGTGGGCTTCTAGTGTGGGTTACCTCCCCACTGGCTACAAATGAAATTAATCTGTCAGGCAACAATAATACAGTGATGAAATTAACTTGCTTAGAACACAATCATTTTAACTTTCATTAAAAGTGATGAGTTTCTTTCAATTATGTTGCCAAGATGCATTTTGTTGTTGTTTGCTTGTTTGCTATTGAAAAAGGAAATAAATCCTTTTTTTTAGTTCATTTCCCCCTGGACTGGGGATTGTTGCTGTAATGAAGTCCAACTTCCAGGGTCATGCTGGAGAATGTAGTGACAAATAGGGACATCTGTAGAACAGGGAAATAACAGCCATTTTCTTCCTGGAGCCAGAAACATGCACATTTCACCCAAAAGTTAATGAGAACTCAATGCAATATTGATTCTGCCCGAACACCAGTTGCAGTGGTAAGCTGGTATTACAGTGAGAGATTGCACAAGTTTCCAAGGAGAGATGGGCTGGCGAGGGGAAAGCTTGGCCCAGAGTCTGGAGAGACCATGGCTTTGGGCACCTTTGATCTGAAAACTACCCCACGGACAGGTTGCTGTCTTGTACCTCAGGGTTTCATTGGGATTTGGAAACTCAATAGTTCTCATTGACTTCTCAGTGCCGTGGTTCAAATGTGCCTCCTCTTGGGGCAAGAACTAGAAATGAGAAGCCACTGCCTCCTCTGCTGCAGTCCTTCCCTTCTCAGCATAATCTCAGGCTGCTCCTGTCTGCTGGTGACTACTTTCCAGCCCAAATCTCACATCTCACCAGGGTGACAGGGAGGTGGAGAGGTTTGCTCTTCTCCTGACTACACAACGCCTCTCGCCCGCAGATCTTAATGACAATTACAGAGGAGGGCTGCACCAAGCCACAGATGGGGGAAAGAGCATTAAATAAAGATGAGAGAGGATCAAGCAGAGCCATGAGAAACTTGGCAGGTTTGATTCCCGCAGGTTCACAAGAGCATCTTCAGCTGTGATCCACTGAACAGCTGCCAAGGAAGTCACAGGGGTGGCTTCAGCCTGGGCTACAGAGGATGAGAGGCCACCTGGGTGTGAATTTCCCTTTTATCCCTTCCCTGTCACATTTTTGTGCACATTAAGGTTCATATTGCCCTCCCCTTTCTTTTACTTTGCTATCTCTTACTTGAAAATATCAAAACAAAGTTTATAGTTTTCAACAGAACACAAAATAGTCCAGGATAGAATATGGTCAGCTTTCAGAGAGGTCTAGATAGACTGGTTTTGACTTCATAAACTAACAACATCTATCTCTTTATTCTTTGAAAATCGAAGGTGCAAGATGCCTGAAGATATGAAGATTACACAATACTAACAGTTGGAAAAAGAGTCAGATGTATCTTTAAGCATAAACACTGAGCTAAATATGTGGAGTTCTTGTAAAGAACGAACTGCAGCGTGTGGGGAGGAATTTTGTTTGTGCTGATCTGGAAGAATTTAGAGAAATGGAGCAAAGGGGAAAAAAGTGCATATATGCATTTTTAATCTGTGTGAACTTACTCTCTTTTCACATTTTAACAGTTATTTTAATATCAAAATCTAGCTTAATTTTTAGTAGGGTAAAATTATCATTTAGATGGCAAAGAAATAAACCAGAAAAGTTCCAGTTTGAGAAAGCTGACATAAAATGTTATAATGTCCCTGCCAGTTCTTTCCTGCCTCTTCCTCACCCCCTAATATGCCATATGACACATTCAGTCAAACACCTTCGGTTGCTCTGGAAATCCATTTTTAGCCAAATTTCTATTCATCTTAGAGGGTTTACCTAGGTCACCCAAATCTGGTATTGGATGTACAGGTCTGTTTTGTTCTTTTAGATAGCAATCTCCCCATAACAAGGACAAGTCCTCCAGTGCATTGCCAGTGCCTTACCATCCCCTCCAAAGGAAAAATTAGTGTCCTTTGCTTGGCCAGGTGTTGCTTTGTCTGGCACACACAGACTGCTGAGCTGTGTAACACACTTCCAAAGTCAAGGGACCAGGAATTGGGTATTAGTCCATGTTTGTAGGTATGAAGGAGCATGACGGATATCACTGCCAGAAGAAAAAAGTAGGATATCCTTCCCTAAAGCCATCAGGAAATCACTTAGATTTCACTTTTCAGCTTCATCCTCATGTTTGCAGGACCTGTCACTGACAGGTCTAATCTAAATAGCTCCTTGCTGTTGTCTTTTCTGGTCCTTACTTTTAGTCCAGCTCAGAAGGCAGCACTTACTCAGGTGTGCTATTTTGCAGTGACCCCTGTTAAAAATGGAATAACAAGATGAGCTGGCAGAACCAAGCAGAAGCTACAGTGACTGGGCAATAAGATGGGCACCAGAGCAATTCTTCTGTCCTGGTGGATACTTGTAAAAAGGGTTAAAGATACAGCTGACCTTTTAAACTCTGATTTAGGTCTCTTCTGCTTAGGATTTCCTCAGCATCTTTCTTCATTCTGTGTAATCTTTAATGTATGCGATGGTTGGCAAGGAAATGCCTTGTTACATTTGGCTTAGTATTCAGCAAATATTCAAAGGGCTGACTGCTACTCTAATTAAAACCTATTTGCCTCAAACTTCTCTGTGCATCAGCTTTTCTCTGTGACTGCTCTTTGTGCATTGGCATTGTCTCAGATGTTATCCCACCCCATTCCTTCTGCTGCCGTGGATTTGTCACCAGTTCAGCAGGTCAGTGAGAATTTTGCGGGGAGCAGCAGGTCCATGGACTTGCTCAGGAAACACAGGGGTTTCCTCTGTGGAGCTCAGGGTCTCAGGTGCAAACAGCCTGGGGCAAGGTAACTGAGGATGAGGGGTGAAATACTCTGTCATTATTCTGTTCCAGGACAAAGCCTCTCTCCATGGCAGAGCTGTGAGCGGAAGGTGCCCAGGGCTGTGCAGCCCTTGCAGTGGGGATCTTCATCTGGAACATGCAGGTGAGATGGGGCAGCATTTATTTCTGGACATGTTTGGTGGTTAGAGATACAAGATAGGCCTTCCCTGGACATGGCAAATATCACATGGGATTCTGTGTGAGTGCTGAGTACAGCTTGAATGCATAAGGAATCGCTGTGCTTTCTCAAATGCATTCAATGAAAGAAGTGATGGAAGTTGTATCTTTATTGTACTACCTTTGAAAAAGCCCAAACTACTCCTTTCCCCCAGTATTTAATGTGATCAAGAGAAAGGGAAGGGTTAGGATAGAGGAACTACCATGAGGATAGTGGTGTTGTTCTCCCTGCTCTGTGGCACCTTTTTTAGCTCATGTTTTAATGGGGAGTGGGAGAGGCAGAGATCACCTGTACACCAAGTACCTGCCATAGGTTGGTATGGATGGATTTGATTCCTCAGCACTGCAGCCACCTGTGCTCTGGCAATGTGTAATTAAAGACAGGAATATCACCAGGAGCTGTCTCTTGCTCCCAGCTCAGGATTAATGTCAGAGAGGATTGAATCCTCACTGCTTTCAAGTCATCAGCTCCTGTCAGTTCTCATGGCCATCTTGAAGCTTTGCTGCTTCCTCATATTTTGAGGCCTTCAGGAATTGAGGAAGAAGCTCAGAAATTATGTCCTTTATTCAAAAGCTTTCTTATCCACCAGTTCATTAAATATTATGTTTTTTTAAAAAAGGCTGTCAGGAAACTAATCCGACTGACACGACGTCTTTAGGCCAAGTGTTAAAACTGAGTAATGACGTAAGAAATACTGAAATGCAGAATGTATTGGTTTCCTTGTATAACAGACTTATCTAGGTGTACTAATTCACCATGCAGGCACTCCTCTCTAGTATGCCCTGGATGGCCTCTGCCCCCAGAGTTACAGACTGAAATTTAACTAAAATGCTGGAAAAGAACATGCAAGGGAGGCAATTTCCTACCAACGCCTCCAGCTCAGCACCCCAGAACACATTAGCTTTCCACTATTGTTGTTTTCACACACAAATTGCTCCATTTTCTAAGTCTGACAGATTAGCAGAAAAAGCGTGAAGGTTTTGCTGAAAAACAGTGAAAATCATTAAATAATGTTTGAGATTATTTTCTTTCTGGGCAAATCCACGCAAAGCATTACTTAATGTTTTGTAACATTAATCTACATTTGTGTACAGGCTGTGGGGCAGGTTTAGCTCTAGGTGATCCATGGGTCCTCTTTGGCCTCACTTGGCAGCCAGTCCAACCTCTCTGCAGCCCTTACTTGGCCAGGGCTGCTATGAGGTGGAAATTTCATTTTTTTCCAGTCAGCTTTATTTTCTAGGCAATTATTTTCTACTTTAGTCTCAGAGTTCTTTGCTTAAATTAAAATAGAAGACATGTTTAAATCTCTTCCTCGCCTTTCTTTTTAGTTCTGTCCTGCTGTGATTTACTGGATGCTGTAAAATACAAATTTCTGGCTGGAAAACTCATGGCTGAGTTGAGGACAATGGTGGCTGAGGTTTTCTGGGAAGGGAGCCTGTCCTGTTTCGATCCAGCTCAAACTTTAAGAGTGCTTGCCACCTTCTGGTTTCGATCAGGATAACAAGTGTTTAACTGTGGCATATTGAGGAAATCAAGTGTAGAAATGCTGGTCCTGGTCCTAGTTGCCCTGAAATGGATGAGAGATTTTCAAGATGTCATAATACTGATTGGAGAGTTATGAAGTGAAAGGATGGATTTCTTGTTTTTTCTATATTTTTTTTAGTCAGAATGTAGAAATGTCTGACAAGAAAGAAATAAAAGAAATCTTTTAAGTTAAAAGTTGATACTATTTGCATTGTTAGAGAATGCCCTTTAACCATTATCTAAAGCATCCATTAAGGCAAGAAGAATGAACAGTTAATTTTTTAAGTGAAATAGGTACAAATCCTTCAAAAGGGAAAGAACTTTGAAACTGGAATTCTTTTTTGTCACAAAGCTGCTTTCAGATTTTGACCAGTCTCAGACAATTCTATTCAATCTTGTCAGCTGTCAGCACTCAGCCCAATTTCAGCAAGACCACTTAAGAGTATTACACGGGCCATTTGCGTGAGAGGAGAGTGTGCATTATCTCTAAGAAAGCCACTTCCAAATTATGGCACTCAGATGATATGAATAGCACTGCCATCAAAAATCAAAGCGTACCTCAGCCAGCCGTCTGCAGTTTAGCTAGATGAAAGCATTCCACAAAACACTTACATTTGTGGAAGGTTGGTACATGCTTATTCTAATGGCTGTCACATTTGCTTGGCTTGATGTAATTCATACTTAATTTTAGATGTCACATTTCTGTCCAAAAAAATCATTTCTACGGAGATCCTAATTGAAGGCACCAGAGTGTCTGAAAACATTCCAGCAGTGCGTGAAGCAGTGTGACTAACATGCCATTAGATTGTTCAGTTTGTTCCTCCCCAGCAAGGGACAATGGGCAGTGAAGCAATTCTTTTTGTTGTGCATTTTAATCATACACTCATAGAATTATGTTTCTATTGAAAAAAGCAGGCCAAAGCCAATGTTCCTCACAGGGAGAGAGAAAGGCAGTAAAGTTTCAATGCTTCACAGTTCTTGGCAGTTCCCATAAGGTTTTTGGCTAGAAGAATTAGTTGTTTTCTTGGATCTAACTTGGTCTTGCACATGTTCACACTGCAACATACTCCTTATTTATCTTTGCTAATTAGAGCAGGCTTTGGTGCACCCCAGCACAGCCTGAGCCATGGCTGCAGTCACAGCCAGGTGAGCAGCACCATTTGTTGGGCATGGCCTGCTAAGGACACGTGGGAAGAGAAGGTGAAAATTGGGGGAAAGTTGGCAGTGTGGAACCGTTCAGTGCCGTGGTGAGAACCCCTTGCAGAGGATGCCACATCTCTGTGCGTGCAGGAATCTGAGGGCAATATGTGAAAAGGCTGGAAAAATAAACAAAATGAAGCCAGGGGTTTTAGACAGCCCCAGCATGGCTTTCATGCAGAAGAGAAGAGCTGGAGGTAAAAGCTGCCAATTCTTTCCATCCTTCACAGGAAGGCAAAACAGGGTCAAAGCCAGTGGGAAAAAAGCAAGGACAAGGAACAAGAGCTCTGTGAGGCACAAAACTATTCCTGCACCTTTTAATTTTGCAGCTGAAGTTCATTTACTCCCAGGCCTTCACTTGGGACAATGCTCAGAGTTACAACAACAGCTTGAGGATGAGCAGCCCAGACACCAAGGCACAGCTGGCTGAAGAAGCAGGTGGCTGCTCACCTAGGAGACCAAGCAATGACCATTCTCAGTTTTGCCCTAATTCATCACAAATCACTGTCAGAGCCATTTTGGAGCTGTGAGTTTTTGTCAAGGCTCCCTTCTCTGATCAGTAGACATGTCAGGTTTGTCAAAAGTGGGAGCATCCCACCCAGGCTAATTTATCCCTCTCCCTCTCTACCTGAATGAAAAATCTGAGCTGTCGACACAAAGATTCTCTTGACAGAGCCCTGAAATACATGGGGCTCAGAGGGAGTGTAGGTTTGATGAAAATTCCTCCTGCACAGCTGGCTGCTGTGTATGGCAGTGCTGATACCCACAAGAGCTCTGCAACAGTGTGTGAACTGGGTTTTTCCCTCACTTCCAATGCATAAATCAGCCTGTTGAGTCTTTGTCCTGGTTGAGCCAATTTTCCTGCCTTCTGTTCAGCCATATGAGAATTACTGATGGGAAACTGTGGCAAACATGTTAAGAAGCTTGTTTGTTACACCTGAAGCTCCATTCCTTTGCTAAACCAAACCAGGGGACATTTTTCAATTAATATTTGAGTTGACTGTTAATAACAAATCTGGCTGTCCATGTTCTAGCCACGGCAGTTATGTTTGAGCCCTCCCTCACTGTACAGTTTCTAAATTCAGGAATTAATTCTCCTACCCAAAGGAGATCAAATTTTGTGACTGTGACAATAAAAGCTCCCTGCAGACCTGCAAGATCCCAGGTATCTTCCATCACTACCAGAGTCTATCAAATGAAGACTAAGAAACAAATTAATTTGCCAGAAGTAATATTTGTACCATCAACCAGAGCAATAAGAGCAAATACATTGTTGGAGACTGAATAACCTCTAATAATGACTAAAGTATCTGTGCTTTTCATAGCAATTTTTTTTTACATCCTTAAGATGTTCGCTGATTTCTCAGATTTATCCATGTAAATAATTTCTGCTCTATATATCCCTTTATAATAAGTGTTGGTGTATTGTGGAAAGAAAATTTCATTCTGACTGCTAATAATTTATACAGTATGTATCTACTCTTTATTTGATTGAACAAAATCCAGATTATGAGGACAAGATATTGAAGATTCCTCCTGACAGTTGTTTTTTTGTTGGTTTTTTTTTTTAATACTTTTTTTTAATACTTTCTTAAATAAACTAGTTTCCACGGATGTTCCTGGAAAAATAGAAACACCTATTCAGAACTATTCAGTTCATTCAGAACTTTGGGCTTTATCCCAACTGGCCACTAATTTTTCAGTCAAAAATGGACAGATGCAGGAGGTCAGGATTTTTTATGGTCAAACCATAAAACAGAAGTTTCAGCTTCTAGCTCTTTCCATGCTGTTCAGTGTGCTTTTCCTTTTAGCAGGACTGATCCCACCATTTCTAGGTGACATTTGCAGGAGACAAATCCCAGAACTGCTGTGGAATCTGTTGGATTTCTCAGCACATGTGAGGCAAGATGAGATGAAGTACCACAGCAGGGTGAAATACCATTCCCATTAAAGGCAGGAACATAGCTGGATTTATCTTGCAATGCCATTTGCAGATGAACTGAAAAAGGTTCACAGATATTTAAGGCCATTGGATGATGCCAAATTCATTTTAACTTTGCTTGAGAGACCTTCTAGCTGAAGACTTCTACCTGCTGTAACATGTCACAGAGGTGAAAGGATGGTCAGGGAAAGGATGGTTCAGGGTCAGTGAGTGTAGCCATCAGCCAAAATCCTCCATACATTGCCCAAGAAATTACTATCAGGCTCATAATTTGACCTGGAGTCCTCAAGAGGTAAAGAGGACACTGTGGCTCTACACAGTTAATTAGGTGATTAGTGACTTCCATCATTTAAGCAAATATTTTTACTTATTTACCACTAGGCTATCCCTGGTTTGATAACTTTTCTAGATAAGGCAGACCTGCACTGCACTGTTTTCTACACTGTGACTACAGAAAATATTCTGAGACGGCCCCTCTAGGCAGGACTTTCTATCTGCTTCAGAGAATTAAGGTTATATTGCTGTAAAGTGTTTTTCTATGTGATCTGGATCTACACATCAGGATAATTTAATTTAGAGGTCTTTTGCCTCTGCTTTTTGTGTAAATTTTATTGCAGGATTTAACTCACCATACTGCAAAAACTGAGCTTTTATGTCCTAAATTAATTCATTGCTTTTTGCTGTTTATTGTGCTGTTTAGGTAAGCCAAGGATGATAGAAAGTGAGAACTGGATTTCAAGAAGTGAAGGCTTTTTACTTCTCTCTACATCACCTTCAGGTATAATCTACATTGCTCAAAAGGTGTTTGTAAAATTCCTAAAGAGCCTTCCCATGTTACTGAGCAGCTACACTAATTTGTTTCCTGAATATAACTCCTGAATCCTTCTTTGGGATCCCTGTTTTCCAAGATATCATAGCATACCGTTTTTCAGAAGAGTTTTTTGATGTGACTTGAATAGGCCAGATGATAACTAAATGATGTCAGATCATAACCTTGCCCTTATCTTTATTTAAGAGATTACCAGGTTTTGTCCATACTTAAAAATGACTTTTTACCTCTCTGATACTCTTTGATGAAACATATACAACAGCATAACCCTCAGGCAGAATCACTCCCAGTCTGCCAAGGAACCACCCCTTTTTGCTAATGATTTCCCCTTGATAGATCTCTTTTAGGATTTTTTAGTCACTTTTTTGCCTTACAATGTATCCTTCAGAGGTTCTGATGTTTAATCAAATGGAGACAATTTGATTTGAAGAGTAACATCATGGACTAACAGAAAATACAGCTGGGGGGAGTACAGGGATGATCAATTCTTTCCAACTTCCCCAGACAGGATCAGCTGTAGCAGTACCTCATTTTAAGAATATTACACTTGAGAGGCACGTTTATCAACCATTTGTGCATTCTTGTCGAAGAACAAATTAGGTTTGGTGTTACAAGACCTCTTTTCCACAGAGCAATGTTGATTGACAGCACATATTTTTCTTCCTTAGCCATTGCATTTTTAAAAATGTCTTCTCCTTTTAAATGTTCGTGTTTGAACATCTTTTCAAAAGTAGAAATGAAGAATCTTCACTCTGCACTGCAAGAAATTTCATCTAATTCCAGCCAGATATGATCAGGCTTTTAATCTTTAGCCACAATTACAGCTTGATTCAAAGATCATTAAAGCCAGCAGGAGTATTTGCAATTATTTCATAAGCTGGGTCATTCCTACTTTTTAAACTGTTGAAACAATTGTCAGCTGCTTAACCTGAAGAGAAGTTCCAAATGCATAAATTTAATTCTACTGGGATAAAATAAGACCTGGGAAAGCTGGCAACAGTTGTCTTTTCATATTCAAATGCCAAGTTAAAGTTGTAGAATTAGATTCCCTCTTACAGTAACAGCCTACAAAGGACCCTTGGCTTCTATAGAGAGACATGAGCAGAAAGCAAAGTTTGTTGCTAAGAAGTCCAAAGCCTCAGACTAAAAAGTATCAGATAAAAAGGATCTAAGAGACAACTGTATGCCTCAGATCTTGTTTTCATGGTGCAAATTTTGTTTCTTAGATATATATATATCCTAAGGACACTGGACAGTCTGAACTTTTCTTGTGTTACTTCAGAATAAACTTTCTGAAAGCATCTTCATGTGAAAGGTCAAACACCCCCAAATATGATTTTTTTTAGTCCTCACTAGTCATTACCCATGTTGTGTTGTAAACATGTCATAGTGCAAACTAGAGACCATTACTAATGTTTTTGTGTATTTGTTTGCTCCCAAACCCCATCTGTTTGATCAGATCAGCTTTTCCTAAGCAGTTTAAAAACAAATTAGTCTCCAAGCCCCTAAAGTGACTAACATCTAAAGTATTATTGCCCATTTTCATCTTTCATATGGGGATTTGATGATCAATGTGTCACACTCCATAGAAGAGCAGCAAGTAAAATAAGCTTCTTTGAAGAAAAAAGCTTGGTTTTTTGAGAGGGCAATTTCTTGGTAGCTCCTTTTATACCCTTCTTGATTTTTGTTTCCTGGTTTTTGTGTTTTTTTGTTTTTTTTTTTTTTTTTTTGTTACTTGAAAATGAATCTATCTCATCTTGGTTTGAGGAGAAGTCAACATATGGGGGAGAGAAGATGAAGGGAAAAGGGCAATTGCCAGAAATGCTACAAGTTTATTACTGAACCCATAGCTCCTTACATCTCTAGGTTATGAAGCAATCAATGTAATTTTTCTACAGAGCTTTTTCAGCTGTCTGGGAGTAGAATAGGCTTGGTAATTGTGGTGTTTTCTACTCGGGAAATAGGTATTTGCTTAGCTGGTGTTCTCATGAAAGAGTATGGCACTCTCTTTGTGTCACAGGATCTCTTTGTGTGTATTTCACAATTAAAAGGTAAGTGACTTGCAGTTGCATATGTGGATATTCATGGTAAATGAACTTTCCTAGGCTGCTAAATGGAAGAGAAACTATTTCACCTGGTAGCCTGATGAAAATAATTACCAGCCTCTACATGTTTGTCAAAAGGACAATGCATGCACAGGATCTGCAGAGCAGTTCCTGCAGCGGGCAGGGTCCAACACCATCAGCTCAAGGTTTCTCAGGCTCTAGAGCTGGAACCTGCTACCAAATCCAGGATCCAAATCCTGGCTGGGCCAGGGCTGCCATGCAGAGAGAGCAGAACAGATGGAGGGCACCTGGGGCTGGCTGCAAGGAGGAAGGTTGGATTTGATGTCCCTGTGACAGCCAGAGTGAGCAGCAGTTGTCACCTTTGCACCCAAGTCCCTCCCAGAGCTGCAGAGAGCTCTGCCACCACACTGCCCACCACAGAGCAGGGTCTGTGCCATGGTTCCACCACCAGCCTGATAAACTGCTCACCTGGAGATGGGAATAGTGTGGCTGTGCTTATGGTTAACCCTCAGCCCTCCAGGTTTTTTGCACAGTCTAAAGTACAAGCATAAAAAGGATGATATATTTGCTAAACAAAGATAGGAGTCATGGATAGACCTCTCTGCAAGGCAAAAATTATTCTTGTAGAGGCATATTTAAATCAAAACTAATTAAAATTATTTTATATTTGTTTAGACACAAGTAAAATTAAAACTGCAGATTGCTATTGAACTGTTCATCCTGTTCTTTGTGCTTCACTCTGAATTTTCTGTTTCAATGAAACTCCAAAAGCTCAAAAAAAAAGATAAAATATTCTGGTTTTTTGTTTCTAATTTTGAGTTGGACCAAAGAAATCAACTTTTTCCCAAAGCATATGACTACATCTGTTTTTTTAAAAAAAGCTTGCAATTCCTCTTTCATTCAAAACATGATCATTACTGTTATGAAAGTTATAATGAATACAACTCTATATTGCATATCATTCAAACATGAGAAAAATGATGTGAATTACAGAAAGTTAAGTGGATGAAAATCCTGTAGCAGATGCATATGGCATAATTTTGTTGAAGAAGTAGCACAGACTTATATTAAAACACCAGAGAAAAAAAGCCTTACACCCCCAACTTCCTAAAATAACAGAACTTGGAATCAAAGAAGAGGAAAGCTGTTCTGGGTGAATTATAGGGTTCCCCCTGGCTGTATTGGTCTTTGCTCAAGAATCTTCTCTCTTTCATCACTTTAGCTGCAAGACCAGGGTTATCTAAGGATTTACATCTTTGGTGGCATGAGTGGCTTTCTGAAAGGAGAAAGACTGGACAAAGTCTACTTCTCTTATCCCTGAGAAAGCTTGTTTGACTCCTTGAATAACTGTCAAGTCATATAGCACAAATAAATTATCTTGTTATATTTTCAGTGAATATCCTTGCAGTAGTTCAACTCTCTCTCACTAATGAATAAAGAGTATAGATAGGCAGATCTCAATGGATGAAAGCTATCACTGAAGAGTGAGAAAAACAAGTCCAATAATAGCTAAATATTTCATCTACTCTGAATGAATGGCTTTGAAATGATGTCTCACTCGGAAACAGATGTTAGAGACAAACTGAAGTGCTGCTAAATGTCAGCAGAGAATCATCAATACCTTATTTTTCTTGAACCCACTTTTGCATGACTTACCCCCTGTATTTCCTAATTGTCATTACTTTTTTGCTAATGCTGATTTTGTGCTGCCTCATGAACATACAACTTTCTTTCAGACCTTTTGGTTGACTTCAAAAAGTAATTTTATGTATGATTTGTTTAAAATTCCACCCCTACTCAGTTACTAAATTAGTTAACTACTGATTCAGAGAGATGACAGTGCTGCTTCCCAGAATGATGTTAAGTTACTCTCACCTCATTCCAGCCCCCACCTAAGGGACATCTTGCTTGGCCAAACACCGTGGTGCTTGTGCTGTGTGATTTGTCACAGCCCTGACAGGGACAGGTGACACCACAGCAGAACCACACAGCCCTTTTGGGAAAACAGCCAGATAACAACCTGCTTGCCATCCCTGCTGCTGAGAACGACACTGAGTACCCACGGATGATGGGTGTTATCACATTCAGGCAATATTTCCTTCCTTGTCTTGTTTTGTTGGTAGTAGAAAGTACAGTCCCTGAAGGGTGCTAACTTATTATTACGGTCAATTGAGTGTACTGAGTGGTTATGTCTGAAAATACCCATGTGAGAATATATTCTAAGTCTTCTTGGGAGCCAGTGAGTAAACTCTGGCAATACTGAGAAGCCCCTGGAGAGCTATTAAATGCAGAAATATACCTCTGGCACAGGAAATCTCTCAACCACAATTTCCTGAGGGTTATGAGAGCATTTTGGGAAAAAGATCATTGTACAGTCATCTTGTTTTATGTTTTCCAGAAGGCATCTGCTACTGTCCACTCCTTGATGCATCCTAGGTGGATGCATCATGGAAACCAGAACTACTGATCTCAGTGAAGCTGATGAGACCTTTATTGAGCCCCATGTTGGGAAAAGTCTTCTCTCACAGCTTGCACAAGGGCAGAGTAGAATTACTGAAGTAAAAGTTCTAAATAAACTTGTCAAGTATCAGCCTTAGTGATTAGAATTATTCTAGTGCTCAGCTCATTCATACACAGCTGGTTTGTCTATTTTCTTACTGAACTGGGGTTTTCTGTTAAACCACTGCTGTTATTTGAAGACCTCCCTGACTTGCTCAATTAAGGAAAAAACAGTCTCAGATTTTCTGATTTTGTTGGATCTGCAGTGTTAGTGCCTCCCTGTTGTTTAGAGCAAGGGTCAGTTCAGTTTTTCTCTGTAGTCATTTCTGCAGACAATGCTCACCTGGGCTAAGGAAGCAGAACCTGCCACTTTGGGAAGGGAAAGGAGACCTGTGTGGCTTTTAGTCTCTGATACAGAAGTTCCAGACACAGCCAGAAAGAGTTTTCCAAGAGATGTGGAACAACAGGGAAGATCTATGAGGCAGGAAGACACTTCTCAGGAGAATGGCTGAGCAATTTGTCCAGGGTCAAGAGATTTAAGATCTGTTTCTGTATGGATAATCACAGGTGTTTTCTGAGACCAGATTTGGAAACTAGTTTTATTTCTTTTTCCCACATGGGGTGAATGTGCCAGAAGGAAGGTATATATTGAATTACAGGACATTGAGAACAGTATAAACATACATATATATGAGTTTTTATGTGTATATATATGATTATATTTGACCCTTCCTGCAATTTTCATGGAGTTCACAGTCCCTGATCAAATTTTAAACCTACAAACCCAATATCATCTAAGCTATCTGGGATGAAGTGGAGTGGTTCCTTCAGCAGTGCTTATGACAATAACAGCAAATAAAAATTCAGACATTTAAGAGTGCTCAAGCAGTCAAATAATCTTCTTGGAAAAATCCCCAGATAAAAAAGAGCAGGCAACAGACTTTGTCCAAGAAATTTCTACACTGTTCATGTTTTGCATTTTTTTCATTCACTCATTGTTCTGCCTTCTCAAATGCCACATAAATCCTTCCAGTGAACTTCTACCACACATAAAATAAACACCACATTTTGACCAGCATGATCATTTGAAGGGGCCCTTGACATGCATCACTGTTTTTCATTTCTAAATGTAAATAAAGTATGGTTACTCCTGGTGCCTGGTTTCTATTAAGACTCCTATTCCTAAGTGCAAAATTGGGAAAGCAAACCTTCCAAAACAGCTCACTGCCTCCTGCTTCAGCACATGAGCTACTCAAGCACATTAAACCACAGACCAATTGCTTTAGATTCAACATGACCTCCTCCTCCTGTATTGGTCTGGTTTTTCTTTTTCCCTAGCAGGTCTGACAGAGCTGAATACACTGTTGGTGCCATCCCAAAGCATGTGTCTGCTACCTGAGCATAGTTCTGATTTCTATTTGAAATTATAGAGCATCCTTTTGATTTCTATTAGAAATTTATAGAAATTTGCTTCTGACTTTGGATGGGAGATGGCTGGGGCTGAAGTTAGTGTGACAGGCTGCACTCCTGACTAAGAAATTCCTTGAAATAATCAGTACAATGAAATCCAGGAGTAGAATCAGTGACTGTTTTCTGAAGCAGGTTGTCAGCAGATGTAAATGTTGGTAGGGTGACCACAAAACTTGTGTGTAGGTGGTGTCAGTAGGCAATAGTACCCTTGACAGCCTGGACACTGCCTTTGCAACAAAACTATTCCCTTAACTGTAAGGGTTCAGTGAGAAGACATCCAAATGTTCATACAACAAAATGAAATGGGTTTATATGGGCCTGAATTAGCTTTGGTCAATTCATTACCCCATTTCTGCCCACCAAAAGTCACGTCCCTGTCCCTGCCATGACTCACATACCACCTGGGTTTCTGTCCCTGAGGTGGTGCTCTTGCTCTATACCTTCCTCCACCATGGATCGAAATACTAAATATGTGACCACCCTGGGACTGTCCCTGATAACCAGGAGTACTTCCTCGTATGAAATTGTAGCTCCAGTTTATCTCCTTGTAAAATGTAGCAAATGGTGTTGTCTTCCTTTATTAAGCTATTTGATATTTCTGGGGCTTAAATACATGACATAAAAGAAAAGCTGTGGACGCCCCATCCCTGGAAGTGTTCAAGGCCAGGCTGGATGGGGCTTTGGGCATCCTGGTCTAGTGGGAGGTGTCTGCCCATGACAGGGGGCTTGGAACGAGGTCATCTCTGAGGTCCCTTCCAACCCAAGCCATTTTGTAACTCTATAAAAGCCAGGACCTTTGCTTTGTGTGTGTGTTGCCCATTCTTCCCTTCTCTCTACACAACTGTTTGCCCTTTGTGTGCTGGGAGGAGTGAATTCCTGTCTTACATTCATAAGTCTGAATTAGGTCAGAGACCTCCAGAGACCTCCTTGGTCTACCTTTGAACTCTGCTATTTAGTGTTGAAGCAGAGCTGAGCGTGGATCTGGACAAATTGTCTACTTCTTCTCTTGAAAAAGATGGATTTTTATGTTTGTATTTTTTGAGCACAATTGCCATGAATTTTACACAGTTAATTTAAAATAGTCACAGGAACTGGCATGACATTTCAGGAAACTTTCCTATTTAATGGCACACTGTGCACAAAGTAAATAACCAGGCCCTTTTCCAGTCCCTTTTACAACCCACTCAGGTTACAAGGTTGGCTCACATGACAGCTTGCTCTGGGCTGAATCATCCACAGAGCCTGAACTCACAACCTCTGCGTCTGCAGTTATAATTTTCTATGACTGCAGCTAAACTACCAGGTTCATTGCCTCAGAGACAGCAAGAGCCTTATCAATCTCCTCTGCACTCCAGCCAATGGGAAGGAACTAAAAAACAAGTGTAACCCAGGGCAGAAAAACCCTGGATCTGTTTGTTCAAACGCGTAAGCCTAACCTGTCCATTTTACTGTACAGTAAATCAGCATCAAAAAATCAGAGAACCTTTTCAACAAGTGCATCTGATTACTTGAAGATTGCTTCGCCCCAGTCTACAGCTCATGCAAACCTGTGTGATTTATGTCTTTAAATTGAAACAAAACAATGTTTTGCATTTCATAGACAGTGAGAGGCAGAACAGGGACTAAGGGATCCTGCAATAAGGGTATTGTGTCAGCTGAATATTGAAACAGTCACATAAAACCTGAGCAATCTGCTAACAGCTAAGCAGACATGGGATGCTAAACCCCCACACGTGCAGGAATGCTAAAACCCCACATTTATTTACAAATATGTTCCTTGCAAGGGTCACAAAACACTCCCGATTAAATTGTTTACCATTAAAAGTAGTCTCAGCTAGGAAGAGTGAGTCAACACTGTGGGGGTAGATTTTTGTCCAAAATTCAACTGAAATTTTTTAGCCAAAATGTGCCTTCCAAGTTTGCATTTTGAGTAGCAGGAACCACTAGGACCTGAGAAAGCTCAGCTCCTCATGGCCAGGCTCAGTTCACTTGCACAATGGCTGCTTGGACTTGGCTGAATTGCATTGTTCAGTAAAAACTCCTTTTCCAGGCATCAGTTATGGTGAGTAGAACTCTCTGCCTTGATTAGAGAATGTAACTATTGTGGCATGCACTGAGAGAGCATTGTTTAGCATTTACTAAAAAGATTTCTTTTTCTTGAGCTCTCTTCTGCAGGGACTCACATACCTGCACTGAAATCTCAGTTGGCTTTCTCACATTTTATGAGCTGGGGGATGAGAGGCTGAAGTTGCTCTCCAGTAGCTATTCTTCCAGGCTGGGAGGGATTTTGAAACAAAACTCTCAGGGAAGAAACAGAAATCCTTTGTAGTCACTGTCTTTGCACAGTAATACAACCAACAAGTGGTATTACAACAACATTACACTAAATTTAATGACTTTGCCTTGTTCATCTCTACAGCAGCTAATGAAACATTATGAATGCAAAGCAAATAGTGTGCTCAGGCTGCTTCAGGATCCACATGGAATCTGAATGTGCTGCATGAATTATTCACACTGTTTTTGCTCACCCCTGTCATCCCTCCCACATCACAGACTAAAGCTCCTTTCCTGGCCTTAGCAGACTCCTCTAAAACTGTTCCCCTTGCACTGAGGAAAGTTTCATTGCTGTGTGTCAAAAGCATATGAGCCAGGTCACCTAGAAAAAGCGAAATGATAAAATATGAATATGCTCAAGGAAGGAGGGAGAGAGGGGAGGAGATGGCAAGCTTCCTCCCCATGTGAGTGAAGGTCGTCTTATTTTTTATTTTTCAACAAACCACTGTACCACTGCTCCTTCCTCCCATTTGGCTTATCAATGAGACAGCTGGATAGACTGTGTTGAGCTGTTCTTGAGGCAGCAACTGGCATAACTCAAATTTCTTCACTATCAAGGTGTGCTTGTTTATGGTGTTAGCATTCAGAACCAACCCAGTTTTGCATCAGTATCAACTATTTCCCCTACACCTTTCCTCCAGTCTCAGCTGCCAAAAGTACTGTGATAATTGCTGTTTGACCTCTGTTACCCTTTTGCTAGTTTTTGCATCCAGGAGAAAAAAGGATATTCAATTTTGACTTCAAAACAAACATAATCTGTTTTTCAGCATTGACCTGCTGTTTGCCTGTTAGCAGGAGACAAATATTTGTAATGATTTGGAAGGCACACAGAAAACAGATTGATAGTCAATCAGCATGCCAAATACCTTGCTATTTGCTCTCATGAATGGCTGGTGAATCTGCTTTTTTGTTTGTTTTTGTTTGGTTTCTTTGGGGTTTTTTTTTTTTTCAGTTTTCTCCTCTATGATTGCCTCACCTACTGGAGAGCTGATCAATTTGTCACAATCTCATTTTTGTCTCAATTACTGCAATGAGGGTAGTGTTTCTACCAGCTTATTTAAAACATTTCCAGGGTTTTTTGAGTCATACAGGTTTCAGCCTGACAGACCAAGGTGTGTATGATATATCACATCATTGATACCCATCAGAGAAAAGGTAGAGATAGATAACAAGTAAACACTTTAATTGACTGAAAAGTCCTTGGGCATTTTGAGTCAGAGACGAAGTAAGAGGCATGAGTATGATGGGGGTTTTGGAATATTTGGGATCCTGCCTCCTCGCCAGAAAGAAATGAGAAGGGTACAATTGAGCCTGCATTGAGAGAACTTGATAAAAACTACACCTTTTTCTGGACTTGTGGAACTTAAAGGTGCAGTGAAAAGCTGGATAGAGGGATGGGAGATAAAACTTGAGTGATGGGAAGCTATCAAGGTTTTATGTCCCTGCCCTGTGTGTGGGGGTATTGCCATATATACTGCCCTGAAGTGAGCTTTCCTGCAAACCCCAGAAGACTTCTGCTCCTTTATTTCTTTATACTTTTGAATCTTATGGTACTGCTGGTTGTGTGCTAGTCCCTGTGCTGGCTCTGGATCCTGTCAGGCATTGCAGGTGTGCCCTGATACCTCAGCCTTGCACGACCCCTCCTTCTCTCATCTCTCCCCCAAGGTGTTGTAACAGGCTGCCCAGGAAAGTGCAGGGATTGGAATAAAATCATCTTCCCTAAGTTTTCAGAAAATACCTGGATGTGGCACGTTTGGGGACATGGTTTAGTGGGGAGCACAACAGTGCTGGGTTGGGTTAATGACTGGACTTGATTTTAGAGTTCTTTTCCAACAAAAATCTTTGATTCCAAGAAACGAAGGTTAAGACAAGACAATTCTGATTGTAACTTTCTGCTGCTTCTCTGGTTCTCGGGATGTTTCAGTGCAGTTCAAAATATGAAGATTCAGCACATGGGCTTGGAAGAAGGGAAAATAACCTGTCCTGCTAATCTTCCTTTCACCCCAGACTGTAAATTTTCTGCATTATTCATTATTATTGTATCAAGATTCAAAGCAGAGCCGGGGAGTCCAGAAAGCAGCATGCAATCATCTGCTCCAGGTGTTCCATCCCTGCCTTCTCAGCTGTTATTGTTTCTCCAGGCAAGCAGCATAAAGACAGTGACATGTTTATTAGCTCACATTCAGCTGCTGATTGATATCTACACTATGTGAAACAGCTTTTTGCAGCCATTTCACTTTCAGTGAGGGATGCTGTTTTAATTGTCATAGTCAGTCTTTTGTCAAATGTTTGTGTGTTGCTGAAGAACCCAGGGTAGCACAGTAGCTGTTACTGCAGGATTAATGAAAGGCAAGTTTACACAAAACTGACAGAGTTAAGTGACTTCATGGAAAAAGAGGATCTTGGCTAATGAGTACCTAAGGACTGAAAGCAACGAAGTTAAAACTGCAAGCATCCAGGGACTGTCTTATAAGGAATTTTATTTTTAGATGGGAAATATTTTACTCTGTTGAGAGTTATGACCATAATAGTTGCTCTTCTCAATCATTTTAATGAAGACATGTCATAGTGGTACTGTTTTAATTATTTTACAGTAGTACTTAAGAAATGGAACAGAGTTTCATGTGCTAGTTAATGTGCTAAGTTGGTTAACTACCCACATCCATCACAGATAATTTATATAGTACAGCTGAATATAATCATCCTTGAAGTCAAGAGACATTTTCCATCAAATTCAGAGTTTAAACCTAACATCTTCAGATTCAACCCCTAATTCTTATTTCTTCATTTACCCTGATGATGAGGGAGGCAGAAATAGAGAAGCAAAGAGCTAACAAAGCTTATTGGACACAGATTTAAAATATGGGAAAAATAACTATGAATGGCAAAGCATCTTCTCTAGAAAGCAATTGTTCTATTAAGTCTTTGTCTCCAGTGGTGTGTTAGGATCCTAATGCATCAGTCCTATGAAAGTCTAATCACTGGTTCTCACCCAAGAAAATCACTTAAGCACCTGCTGAATTTTGTCTGTGAATGCTCCTGGCAGATGTCCTAAAATATGACTGAGCTGAAAGCAGAATATTCAGCAACTAAAAGGTACTGTCCTACTTAATGACTGTTACTGATGCAAGAAAGAGATATCAAAGTCATTCTAAAGTGCTACCTAAAAAGAAGTAGAAATAATTAATTGTTTTAATGCAATCAATAGTAGTATTAATCCCAGGAGGAATCACTTGGCAAGAGGTATTTATGAGTCCACTGTAGCTTAAGAATAAATGCCCGCTTTGTTCTTATATAATTATCTGTCAAGTGAGCCCTCAAAGCAAGCTCTAGGCATTTCAGAGACTTGAGAAAAGCTGGGAGGAGCCACAAGGGTTTTGGTGGAGGTCAGGTGTGGGAGAGGAAGGGAGGCCAGGGAGTCTCTTTGTCCTGGGACAGATCATTGCCCCTTTCTGTCTCCTCCTCCTTTGAAGCTGCTGGGTCTGCCAGCACAGGCAGAACTGTTGCCTGGTTTGTCTTCTGCCTCAAGCTGATTTTGGTAGCTCATCACTTTTGCAAAGTGACCTAAAGGATGCTTTACTCACACGTGGTTTATACAAACTGTGGCTGTCAATACACTGCAGTGAACTGGCAAGAGGTAACAAATGACACAAAGACAGGTGATCAGCTTGATTTTGCACTTGACTGCAGTAACAGTGAGCTAAGTTTGGTGCTGCTGATAGCTGCATGCTTCTGCCTCTCTGAGCAGCCTGTTCTGGTAAAGAAGCTTTTCCTCATATTAATTTACTCCTGAAACTATCACTTTACATTCACCACAGAAAACCTGATCACCCAAGGGATTTGATGATAAAGAATTTGTGTATTAGAGCCACACAGTGTAGGACTTTTATCAAAAATGGAACGTATGATTAAATAACCTTTCTTGGATGTTTTATTTTTTCTTTCCAGAGAGTGCAGTTATGCATTTATAATACAAGATACTTGCTCACCTATTTCTGGAACAGTCTGACTGCCCTGACAAAGTACCACTTGACCTCTTTCCTGGCTTTCTTTCTGTAAGTAAATATCCCAGAATATTTGACACTGCTTCCAAAAACATTACCCCAGTAAATTAGATTAAATTATTCCTAAAGGCAAGCTTCTAAAGTTCCTTTTATAGACACCCCAAGTTTTCTTCATGTAAGTAGGTATGCACCAGTGTCACAGACCAACTAGGGAGGAAAAAAATTATTAATTGTATAAAGTTCACTTCTGAAAGTCAGCTGAAAAATTTCTGCCTGTTAGCTATAGTTTGAATTTGCAGTGGTGGCTGAAGCAGAGACGGGAATGAATTAAAACACCCAATTGATAGATAATGTATTTTCCAATTTTCTACAGCAGCATGAAGGTCCAGAGGTGTCTGAGATCCCTCCTGGTTCTATGGAAAGAAAAATCCCCAAACCAAATATTTCTGCAATATCCTTTTCTGTGACCTATTTCTTTTCCTAAAAAACTGCAATGATTCACACCAAACACCCATCTACCACAACACTCTTCATAAATCATCCTTGTAATCACAAGGCAAGTGACCCTGTGGTTTCATTCATTGAAAAGAGGTTTAAAAAGTTTTGCTCAGTAAAGCAGTGAACAGGGAAGATAATTCCTTTGTCCTTCCAATGGTTCATCTTTGTTTCCCTGTACTATCTCAGATTTCCCTGAACCTTGTCCTTTGATGCAATCAGGGAATTCAGGATGGCTTCATATTCAATTATTGCTTGAATTTTAAACTCTTGCTAAAACAACGTGTTGCTAACAATCCCAAGAGGGTTTGCACTCTGCAGAGGAAGGCTGGTGTCAGAACACTCTCTCCTGTGTTAGGTGCCCTTATGGAGATCCATTGTCTGGCATATCTGACTCTTATGAGGCAAGAAATGTGTTAGACTATTAATTTCAAGAAGAAATTATTTGGACAGAGTCAGACAAAAAAGGGAAAAAAAACCCAACAAAGAACAGGAGAAGTGAGGAAGCTTTTGTAATCAACTGATTCAAGGAAAGGAACAAGCACAGTATTTTGTTTAAAAGCAAGTCCAGGTGCTGTAGCCTAAATGTAAAATGCTGAATGAAGGAAGTAGACCCTGTCTGAGTACAGTCTATATGTTCACTTTTTCTTTTTGTATCTTTCAGCACAGGCACAATGCATCTGTGTGTTTTGAACTGGTCAGATGTCCCTCTGACACTGTACAATAAATAATGAAAACTCACAGGATACAGATGGCCAAGCTCTGGCAACAACTTTCTCCCAAATATGACTTGATTGGAAGGGATGAAAAGCATCCTTTGAACCTATCCTTTCATTGAAATTTGACTTTAAACAGTCTAGACATTTTCATTAAAATAAATAAAATCTCTGCTTCATGGAATGTTTAGTTTTATTTTAAGTTTCAAATGTTACCTACTTTGTTCTTGTTTTTTTATGAGAAGTTATGGGGGAAAAGACAAAGAAATATGCAAAACTACCACAGAAACCATGATTATAGAATATTTTTCAGAAGAAAGTGATTTTTCAACCAGTTTTACACATCAACAAATCACCTGAAATCAAAACACCACTGACTACAATCAAACTTTCCAGCACATCTAAAGTCTAGTCAAAAAGCTTCAGATACCACTGCTTTCCTTCACACTTGTCCAATACAAGCCCAGTGTCTCGGCAGCAAACAGAAGTGTCCACCCCCAAGCTGAAGTGCATTTTACACAGTGCCTTGGTACAAAGGTCAGACCTGGTGGGTTTGGATCACAAATTCTGAAATTACTGCAGCATAATGCTGGGTTCATCAAAAGAGCTTGATATCTAGACTGATGATAGTTTATGCCTTCATTTTTTGCATCTACCTAAAATTGTCAAGAATCTAGTCTGTTTGTAATTCCAAGAAACCCTTCCATAGGATCTTGGTCCAAAATTGATGAATGAAGTACAGTTTGACCTAGGTGGAAGGTTTCTCCTTTGGTCAATGGAATAGAGTTTAGTAACTTCCAATATACATTCATGGGCAACTTATTCCCTCCCAATCATCACTTCCCACGCACTCATCTTGCATTGTAGTCTTTCTAAACTTTAGTAGCTCATGGCCTTGGTATTCTCTTTAATCTCTAAAACACTTACTGGCAGCAATCAAGTCCCACATCTCTCCTTGCTCAATGAAACAAGCCAGACTTTTACAGATCCCCAAGACCAGAGTCTCTGTTTTCCTATTTTCAGAAATATCTCTCTCTGCCTCTTTTACCCTGGACTGATCTTTCTGAACCCCAGTAACCGGGCCTGGTGCTGTCTTGTGTTTGAAGGTGATTTCCAAGGGACCTGATCGTGTGTAGAACAGTCTCTCTTAAACCTCCTTGGAGGAGTTTCTACCATAATGAACCATGACTTACACCACCTCTGGTTTTCTCAGCAAAAAAGACCCAGTCATTTATATAAATAAATAGATAATAAAATGAACCTCCCATCACAAAACTCAACAATCACCACAAACGCATCCTTTTTTTTTTTCATTTTGACACAGCCAACAGCACAGGAAAGTGGTGAGGGTAGTGTCGATGCCATGTTATGTAAGTATGCATGTATGTGGGTGTGATCAAATGGATCCATTTCTTAAGAGCACTAATTTATTATACTCCATGATCATCAAGAGAAATTGAAATTTGAAGCACACACAGAGTTTTAGAGGTGTGCCTGACATGCACTGGCTTTAACCATGTGCCCCCACACGCTTTTTCAAAAACCAGTGACAACACCACAACAAGCAAAAGAAATTCCCTGGCCTGACTGCTCTTGAAATGTGTTTATTTTATTTATTTTATCAAAGGCTGATACTGAGCCAGAGTATTGTAGCAGGCTGAATATCAATCATTCATGATTGCATTGCTCTGTATCCCAGGGGATGGATGAGAAGATTTTTATTGAAGTTCTAGGCAATCATGAAGAATTGTACTCTGACATCCAGTGCAGGCATTTACCTGATTTCTCATCTATCAGGTAAAACTCTGCTCTCTGCTGTCCAGTGACACGTGTAAGCAAGGCAGGGCTGGTGAGGAGCATACAAGTGTGGGCAGTGCTGACACAACTCTTTTTTGAAGCTCCATAATTCACCCTTTCTTTTCTTAAAAAAGCCAACAAAATCAGCTAGAGGGTAACCATGGTGAAGACAAGCCTCTCAGTGTGAGCTGAAGATAAAAGTTGTAATGTTTTTTGTGTGTCTGCAAAGGGCTGGGCAAGAACTCTTGAGTGAGCTGTATCATTTGTTCCAGTGATGTGTTAACTCAGATACCCAGGGGTAACAATTCATTGTGACATCCTCATTTTTCTCTCATATTGCAGTCTCTTTCATGCAGATTCTCTCACCTTACCCTCCAGCTCTCTGGTATCTGTGTGCCTCCCACTCAGTCCAGTCCCTCTCTGTTCTGCTCTCCTGGGGTGGGAATTATTTCCATGCTGCCCTGCCAGCTGCTGAGGCACTCCAAGTTCACTGTGCTCTTGCATGACACCCTGCATTCACACCACATTTACAACCTCATTTGCCATTCACCGTGTGTGACATTTATGTTTGCTCTTGGGGCAGTGTTTTGGTTTAGGGCAGACAGAACTTTGCAGCAGAGAAGCAATGTCTGTCCAACCCCCTCACACCTCAGCCTACAGCGTGAAGGTCCTGACCCCTCCACCACAAAGTCAACCATGTGAGTTAAAAACCCTTTCCAGCAAGGCACTGTTGAACTCTGAGCGTGGTGATGGATGCACAGACATTTCTGGGGATTTGTCCTGGAGAACTGGCAGGCACTAGGGGAAAACTAAAAATAATTTCACTTAATGCCAAGGATGAGTACCCTAGCATAAGGTGGAGAGATCTGAGACTGAATTAACCAAAGTTTGGTCTGGAATGTCAACTAGCAGATGAGCCTCTACTTTCAGTCCCATGGTTTTTGTGGTTTGTTTTTGGGTTTGGTGTGGTTTTTTTTTTTTTTTTTTTTTTTTTTTTTTTTTTTTTTTTTTTTTTTTGGTTTTGTTGGTGGTGGTTTCTTTCCTAAAAAAATTTTTTTGTTCATTATTTTCCAGGCACCTGTGGGTCTTACTGAGTAGGTGAACACTTCTATTATGGCTTGGTGAAGAGCAAAATAAGTGAAAATAAATGAATTTCACTAGGGTTTAAATCAAGTGTATCTTGTCCTCACGCTCTGCTCTGTGCAGCCTACCAAGATGCAAAAGGCCATTTGCTGAGCACTGGATAATATGGAAACATTGTGTGAAGTTCTACCTGTTCTACATCAAGAAATTTGTTACAGGTATGAAAACAGTTCAGACATGGCCACATCAGGGAATGACACTTTCATGGGCTCAGGATGGTACCAACATAATTTGGCAGAGGTATTTTGTCATTTTTACAGACAACCACAGGTGGCATCCATGCAGTGTCCTTACTGAAGATGTCCCTCACTAGGGCAACACAGGAATTTATTTAAATAAACCTCACCATGGAGTACCCATAAGATATAGACAAAGTCCTGGATAGAACAACCAAGCCTAGAGAGATCAGAGTGAGCTTTGTGCTTCTCACTGGTGGGGAACCAAGGAGAAGTCAAGAGGCCAGGACAGCTCTCCTGGATGATTCTGCACGAGATACCCTGAGGAGTTTGGGGCAGTGAGTAATGCTTACAACCAGGTGGAGGGTTCCTGAGGTCTCTCCCACAGACTGCTGCTGGGTTGCCTGTGCATAGCTCTATCTCTTTTTTGTCCTATGACAACACTACATTTCTTCTCAGTGGTAAACATGGGAATATGTATTTTAATACACTTTTTTTTTTTTCTCCTTGGCAGATACAGATTGAAAAGTACAGAAGAGCAAATAAGACCTTTTAAGGCCTTTGAAGAAAATGGCTTTTAGAAAGGCCATACTCCCCTCTAAGTGTTTTGTATTTTCTCAAGGTCGAGCAAAGGGCTTTAATCAATAATAAGTTGCACACAACAAGCTAGACAGGTTAAGTAGACCTAGAACTCTTGTCAAAATACATGACATTAATTAACATTATGAAAGCAAAATAATAGTAGCACCCCATAAAAACTGCATTAGGAAGGAGATAGAATAACACAGGTCATGTTAACTTACTGCAAAAGGGAAAGGAGGGGGTAGCATTTTTTTCTGGTGAGAATTAGAAAACTATGTAGTTCAGAGGCTATAAAGAGACCCCAAATATTGATCAGAGGTCTCAAGTGGTACTGGGGGACTCTGATGAAGTTCAACTGAAAAATGGTGGGGAAAAGAAAGACAGAAAGTACAAAATATATAAGGGAAGTCAGAAAGAAAGAGGAAAGAGAAATAAGCTAAGCATAAGAGATTCATCCTAGCCAGACCTGTGCCTTCCTTTCTTTTTTTCCTGTCAGTAGTGGATGATCATGAACCAGCCAGAAGAAAGGAAACAAGAGGGGAAAGAGAAAGGGGAGAAACTGGAGAAACTCTCTCTTCAAGGGGTGCAGGGTTGCTGCTGTGGTGTGTTCTACCATCTGTGCCACTGATACCCTGAGTACTTCACTCCACACTAAGGAAAAGCAGCAGTATCAAAAGCTGCCCTTGGCCACACCAGAATTCAATTCAGCCTGTGTTGGAGTGACCTGTTCTGTGATCTGCTGCTATGACCTTGCTGCTGATTTATGGCTTCCTGTCTGAGACAGTGCAAGGAGTCATAAAAAAGTTTTTGCTTTTTTCTTTTTAATTCTATACTGCTGCCATCAACAGCTCCTCTTTGGAGCTATTGCTCTGCAAGCCTGTGAAATAAAGCAATTCCCAGGCCTCTTGACCCTTCTACCATTTTCTCTTCCACTATCTTTTTGTGCCATGTAGGAACCATAAAATAATAAAAACTCAGCAAACGCTCCTACCAGTGCGTGATGCACTCTAAGTACATTCTTACAGCAAATTTAATGTTAATGAGCACCAATTACTCTTGGAAATCATCATAAAAGGCATAAAAAGGCTGATACTGTAGTTTTGATATACTCTGGATGCTATTTCCAAGATGGAAGTGCAATTATGAGAAACATTCACAAATTCCCTCCATGGGAAGATGGTAATTTCTCAGTACATGGTGCGTTTGTGGTTTGGGCATGCATCCCATTTATGGGCCAGACCCATACACATCTTTGAGAGGATGGAATTTGCACCCTTCTGCAACAATAAAAATCATTTTACTGAGAAGATATCTTCAAGATTGTTACTCTAAAATACTGTCATTAAATCTATAGGAAATAATCAGCCTTTCTTTTCTATTTCTCTGTTGTGCAGACAAAGTTTCTTTCAGAAAAAAATTGAAGTGGCATAAAGTGAATAAGCAAGGCAGAGAACTTGTTCAAAGTCCTGTGAAATTATATTAATTATAAAAATAACAACAATAAGAATAATAATACTGCTAGCAATAACTCATCAACCATCATTTCTAGCCAGTAATTTACACCATGATTAAGTTAATGGGACTTCTCAGGGTTGTGAGAACCTGCTGAGCTGCCAATGTTTATGGGACAAACCAATAAACATGTTGCAAATTCCACCAACATTATACCTCCCAGAAAAGCCTTTGCAGAAATTTCTAAGGGATATTTTATTAATTAAGAGTCACAGCTGTCATCAGAGGCAGAAAAAGTATTTAAACAACAGATAACACTTTTTTTTCTGCCTCTCTGCTCTTTTGTCTCCAAGGTAGACAGAGATGGATTTCCATAGGGCTGCTGACAACTTTATGGCCAGTGGTTTCCTTCAGAACAAAGTCAACATTTGCTGTTCATCCATGCACTCTTGCAGTACCTCAGCAAACTAATATTGAAGACATATAATGTATCATTATATGGGGGCTCCAAAGAGGTTATGGTCATCTTCATTGGTGTTCCCATTTTCCCCCTCTGTACTACTGGAAGAATTTCTTGGTGGCTTTTCTGCACAAATGCAATATGAAAATGCTGAAAAACCTAGCTTAAGTACTTCCTAAATCATCTGTCACTGTGATTGGGCTTTATTTTCATGTCTGAAATTTCAGCCTGAACTGTGGCTTGAATCATTCATATACCAGTACTCCTAGAAGAACTAAATCAGAAATTTTTGCATCATGGTTGGAATTCCATGAGACTCTTTGAACATGTGGCTACAAGAATTAAATTTGTAGGCTCTGTATGTCAACAAGTGATGTCTCTTTTCTGTTTGTTTTAAAGGAAGACATAATTCAGAATGAGAGGAATTAGGAGCTCAATTTCCATGCAGATTTCCTTGTATTGCCCTGAATCTCAGAAATAGGGGTAAATGGATGGGGAAAGGCTATGCTGGCATGGATTGCAGCTTGAGAAGCCAGAGCTGAGCTATTTTTTGAACTGCTGATGCTACTGGAGACACAGCAACAAGAACTTCAAGATAAAAGCATTCCCTTTCCTTTGCTTATCTGGCTATCCTAACGCTCTTACCTGCACAGCACTCCTGAAAGGTCAGTGGGTGCTGTTAGTCTGGACAACAAACTCTCTGCTGGGACAACCTTTCCATGAAAAATCTGTGCTTAATTCTGAGTGCCAGAAGCCTGGGCAGACAGTGTAACATGGGTGGTAAGGATGAACCAGCCAGAGGGACTGCAGGGTGAGTGGCTTCCCTTGCCCCCAGCACATTTTCGTTTCCCATGAGTCATTTGGAAGATATTAACCTTCACCTAAGCCACCCCAAAATAATATTTGTTTCTCCTGCTGAAACTAGTGACATTTAACTACAGAGAAGAAATGTAAATATTGTTGAAATGTCTCCACCTCTGAAAAGCTCTTTTAATATCCACAAGTAGCTGCCAGGTTTGTCAAATAATAAATCAAAGTCACTTCTCTCCAAATAGGAAAATGGCAACCAATAAATCTCTGGACCAACCATTACCAGGCACAAGTACATTGTATTTAGGAACAATTCCATCAAACAGAACACGGCCAGCAAAACCAGCTCCACGTTCTGCGAGAGGCTTGCTTTGCACATCTCTATACCAAAACAAGTTTTCCTGTGACTTTCCTGGTCCAGCTTTCATGCCATAGAAGGGTTTTGTCAGGACAATGCAGTTCTTTCCACCACCCTGAGGAAATCTCAGCAGAGCATCACAAAACTGTGGGGTGTCAAAAACCTGCAACCCTCTAAGAATCTAGTCTACGAATATTTATGTTTGTTGTTATTTATGATTCTCATTAAAAAATATTTTCATTGCATAATTTGTAAAATTTGTGTTTTCATGGATGACATATAAAAGTAATTATATTATTAACTACCTTATTTTTTTTAAGGAAGAACTTATTTATAATGCAAAAGCTCAGTCACTTATATTTCATTTTTGTCTTAATTTTAACTTTCATGAGATCCTATTCTGCAAAATGGGTTAGGTTGCAATCTGTCTGGATTTGTCTCCAATCTAACCCTTCTTCATACACTTCACATCCATTGCTCACTGTAATGCCACAACCTTGGCAGTGATTGTATAATCAGTATAACAAGGTTCTGTCTGTCCCATAACAAATGCAGACTAGGAAGATAACATAATACCCAGGAAGTAAGAATTAATCTTTTAAATCCAAATATATTGCTGATAGCAGGGCTTTCTGTTGGGTGTTCATAAACACTGAGGCAAGTTGGATTCTTCAAGATTTAGTGTCAGCCCTCTCGTAGTGTCCTCTGTGCAGCTTTGGGAATATATCATTTTTCAGAATCAGACATTTTTCAAATTGTTTAAATAAAACTATTGGTATTTTCTTAGGAGGTAGAGTTTTCAGTCTGTGATTAGCATTTGTAAAAAAAAAAAAAAAACAACAAAACAAACCCAAAACTGATCTCATGGAAGAAAATCTTCCACTGACTTTAGAGAATGAATCTGAATGGATGCAATAAGCTTTGCTTTTCACACCTACAAAGAGGAAAACCATGCATTTATCAGATCTTACTGCCCTTCACAGTTCTGCTGTGAGTTTTGCTTTCTCTTACATACAAGTTTTATGGACATTCTACCAGTTACACAAAAATTCCAGAGAAGCTTTCCACAATGTTCTTGGGTTTTACTTCTTTAGTCTTCTTCTACTAACAAGATATGAATATAGAGCCTTGAAATCACTTGGGGGTAGGGGAAGTGTATGCTGGAATTAATATTATCTATGACAAAAGGTATCCAGTGCACACTATCTATGAAAGAGCAGCAGCTTTTTGCCCTGCAGTTGAAACTGGATAATGAAAAGGAAACTGAAATTGATATTCTTCTGACAAGAGCTGTTGAGATCCAGTTTTCAGTTTTCTGCCTTAATGCAACCACACTCAGCCACTCACACTTTGGCTGGACTGTAGCTTTAATTAAACACACCTCTCAGCTTTGCTTGAGAGAGATGTGAGCTTTGCAAATGCTCACATCAGTGAAACCACAACCAAGACTGGCATTAGCTGACCATGTCAGTAAAATATCAATAGCAGGACTCCCAGATCTCACGGGCAGGTTTCAGTTTGCCAAAGTCAGCAGCCAGATTCTCAGGAGCTTTTGGCACGTTGGATGCAAACCTGCTGAGTGCCTAAAAAGGAGCAAAGAGCCTGTGAAAATCTGGCTCCTGTTGGGCAGAGAGACTGAGCTGGAGAATGGCCCTTCCAGGCACATTGGAACTTGTCCTGTTGCTGCCAGCTCTGGGCGTGTTCAGCAGGTAACCAGTGTGTTCTGGCACTGTGGCTGACCTCTCCTGGGCTCTGGGGTGGCACACACACAAGAGAAACAACATACCCAGAGATGCACACACAAACAAAAGCTTTTCTTGTGCCTGGCATGTCTTATCAACCCTTTCAAGCTCAAGAAAAATTGCCCTTCATTCTGCACAACCCTGACACCTCACAGCTTCCTGCTGAGCTGCACAGCTCCCAGCACTCAGCAGTGTTTTTATCACCATCTGACAATTCTGAGCTCATGGAGTTAAACACTCCTAGCTTGGCTCTCAATTCCAGCTGCCCTCTGCACTTTGCCAAGGCTCCTGTAAGAGTGCCAGCACAATCAGCTTCTGCTGGGGACAGACAAGAAATGGTCTGCCTTTTCAGGAAGAACTTTTCTATCTCTAGTGAAATACAGAATTTTGCCAAATATATATATACACACGTATTTACACACATATTAGAAGGAAATTGTGCCTGGCTTAAGAGCAATTCCTGGTTCTTGCATTTTCTGACTTCTATCATAGCTCCTCACACAACAATTTTTGTTATTTACATTCTCATTTCATTGGGGCTAGGACACAACTGCTGAAATGACAGATAACTTTGTCTATCTAGAGCACTGGAACTGTTCAAATATCTAAACTGTCCAAACTATCTAAAGTTTGGAACTGTTTAGTAGTTGCTTTAAAATGTTCACAGTAATTCGGTTTTCAGAAGTCTATTAAGTGTTAGACTGGAAGAGCACAGAGAAAGAGTACATTGCCTATAGGACAGACAAAAATCGTTTTTCTGAGAAAATAGGATAAAATAAGGTAACATTAAAGAAATTGCTATGGGTTAGCTGTGCTGAACAGTCAGAAAACTAATGTTTGAGTTCTTGGCAGGCTGATCATCCAGAGCTAGAGACTGAGAGTCAGCCCAGGACACAGAGGACAGAGGTACCTGTCTCCTATTTCCCTCAGTGGAAGAACAATCAATAAAAATTATCAAATTCCTATCACAGTCCTGAAAAGTGAGGATTGATGAAGAAAAATTATTGAGTGCCTGATCTAAAGCTAATCTCAGCTACAAGAGTGTCAAAATTCTTCAGCTCCAGCAGATCAGGCCCTCAAGGTTGATTCTACTGATTGATGTTTCACTGTTTTTTCAGATGTTGCCAAATTGCATAAGTACTAATAAATTCCCAGGGAAAAAACAGATTAAATGGATGGAGTACCAGACCCTTGTGCATCCTGATCAGTCTCCCCTTAGAAAATATAATTGGCTAAAGGTATTTCTGACTTCTCCTTGAGGCTGGGTGAGCATTTTTCATTTCATAGGTCATATCTGAGAGAGCCTCCAGAGAAAGTGTGGTACTGGTTTTACAGCCTTTTAAAAAAAGATTTGGCTCAACTAGAACAAATACAGCCAAGACAGCAGCAACAATCCTCTCTGCATTGCCCTGTAAATATTAAGTTCACAATGTAATATAGGTCAATTAAGGATGATCTGTGCTGTAGACCAATATACAATATAACAAACAATGGAATGAGATCAGTGTCATATTTTAAAACATAAAATCCAAACAGCCATCATGCAGCAAAGCCTGATAGTATCACTGAATTCAAATTAATATAAAACTATGCTTAAGAAATATAGAGATTATATAGTTCTCCTGACAATTCGAGATAGGAGCATTTACATCTGTCTTATTTTGTTTTTCCGTTCTGTTTGCTATTTCTGTTCCTGAAGTACAGAGCAAACATCTAGTGTCCTGGAAGCCAAAGGCAAAACTTGGTGGTTTTGTTTGTTTGTTTGTTTGTTTTTTGTTTTGTTTTGGTTTTTTTGGTAATAAAAAGAAAAAAATAAAAGAAATTAAGAAAACAAAACATTCAAAAGGGAAGATGTTAAAAATTAATCTTTTGCTTTAGTAATAGAGGAACTTTCAAGAAAAATTATAGTACAGTCCATGATCATCTTATACAGAAATTGACAGAAAGATAAGTAATTTAACTTTAATTGTATCATCAAAATTGGCTTGCCTTTTTTTGTTTGTTTGGTTTGGTGTTTTGTTTTGTTTTGGTTTTGGTTTTGTTTTGTTGTTCATGATGTAAAGAGGTGTAAAAAACACACCTGGAAGAGAAAAAACTCAGCATCTCTTCCAGTGAGATTAAATGAAAATATTTGCAAGACTCTCTGCCAAAAAAAGAGGTTCAGGTGTCCTTAGACAAATTACTATGGAACCTGAAAAGTTACTCACTAGCTGAAAAAATAGTGGTTTGAATGTGGAAGTTGAAATGCAGAAGAATTTCTCAGAAATGCTCGCATTTGACGTATAAACATATGCTCTTAAAATCAGATTAGCACACTGATAAAGAAAATCTGCTATGTCTTGATTGTTTATCTCTGAAATCCTCCTCTGAGGACTACATACCGTTTAAGATGACAAGCTTTTGCCAAATTTATCTCAATAAAAGAGTAACAGGACAAAAATTGATGGCCGTTTTTCAGGCACCCAAATTTTATGTTCTGCAGGTTCTTTCTGAGCCTTGATTTGTGCTGTTACCTCTGGTCCAGGTGAAGAACTGACTAAGAGAGAATTTGGTGGGGGGGTTTTCCCTTATAGAAGAAAGGGATTACAAGCTGCAAGGGTAATATTAAGGATTTCCTTAGGGTCCATAAGCAGGTGTTGGATTTCTGGAGTTAAATTCACAGATTCCTCATAGGCAGAACTGCTTAAAGCAGCCCTTTCACTCAGTCCCCTGGTTTCTTTTGTCACTTGTCTAAATCTATCCTTCTGCAGCAGACATTGGCCACTCTGCCTTCACTGGAAGCTAAGCAAGCAAAGGGGTAAAATTTTCAATATCCCTGGCTATTCATAAGGAGATACAATTTATTTTTGCTGTTCAGGCCAGCAGTTCACTGAACTGCCTTGTCACTTTCTATGCCTTGTCACTCTTCATTGCACTCCTTTTGGACAAATTATTACCATATATTTTTGCCTTTGGTTGTGCATTTTACAACTAGAAAATATATTGTGTCTTTTTGACAAACACTTGGAATTCTACTGAGTAAAAAAACCAAATCAAGCTACCAAACAAAACAAACCAAAAAACCTAAAGCAACAGAAAACTCTCCTTAAGAGAGTTTGCTATGATTCATTATCTTACCTCCAAGATGTGAACTACCAGTCACAGGAAATAAATGTCACATGGCACCTTCAGTGTTCAGAGACAGAATTTCAGAAAGCTTGATTTACTGATGAGTAAAACAAAACCGGAAGATTTTAATCCCTGATTAAAAGAAATGTGTGGTTTTTAAGGGGAAAGGCTCTGCATCTATTAACGATCCCTGCTAGCATCCATGACTCAAGAGGAAACATTTAATTTTGCCTTCTTTTCTGCTATTTTTCTTCTATTTTTGAATGATGTGGAGAGGGTGGAAGTTATTCCATGAGCAAATTTCAGTCAATAAACTGACAGTGAAGTGAATGGGGCTCTCTGCATGACAGTTCCTTCTCCCTGTGTCATCACCAGACAAGTCTATCCAAAAATGACCCTTGGTTTCCATTCAAAAGCCTATCATCTCAGTAGGAAAAAGCTCCTAAAGCCTTCTGACTTGGAGAGAAAAAGCTCTGCTAGCTGGCCTAAGGGCAATTCCTTCCTTCTGTTTACCTCTTTGAGAAGCAGCAGCCCAAATACATTAGTGCCTAGAAGCTCCTGCTCAATGTCTTTCTAGATTTTTCTAGAACAACAGACTTGAGCTCAGCATCATTCACTCTCAGACAAAGTTCAATAGGGAAACTGGGACTTGACAAAGTGTCTCAGCAAAGATGCTCAGCTTGGAACAAGTCAGATAATTTGTAGTAATTGTAAGTGGATCATGCAGAGCCATGAGAAGATGACTCCCTTGAGTCAACTTGCACTTATGTTGGATTTCTTCCAAGAAGATATTTGACTCAGGTTTTTTTTTTAATCAGAGCCAAAAAAGGAATTAAAAAAGCTTTTAATCACTCTAAGAATCCCATTTAATCAGACTACTGTCTGAGTTTGTTTCTTTAGCACTGATAAATTAACCTAATCACAGTGTGATTTAGCTAAGAGTTTTGATGCTGTAATATTACAAGTTTTTCTGTTAGTTGCCTGCATTTGTGTCTGCTACAAACTTTGCTTACAGAAAAAGGTTGATAAGAAATCTTAAAAGCAAGCCCCTGACCAAATTCATAAATTTCCCTGTTCAGACCCTGTTATTCTTATTTTCCAAAATGGCATGTTTAAATAATTACTATGAACGATCCTATGATACAGATGATTCTAATTATGCAAACTAAAAGCAAATAAACAACTCCAGTTTTTTCTAAGTGGACTAAATATTCAAAGGAGAAAGGAAGGTAAGAATCTGAAGGACCTTGGGCCATAAGTTACATTACTTATGTTGCCATCATATTCTCCACTTTTTCCCCTCCCCAGGGAATTCGTTCAGACATTGGACTCACGGGCTTTTGTCTGGCTACTTTGAAATGCACAAGCTAATGAAAATCAGCCTGTTGCTGAATTTGGAAAGAAACCACAATCACAGGTAAGACAAACTCGTTAATGAGAAGCCAGATGTACCAACAAGACTAGAACAAGTTTAAACTCATAGCCCAGTGGAGCCATGGCCAGAGAATTTTTCTGAAACCATATGGTATCTGCCATGAGAATGTCAAGAAATATTGTTCTTAGCCACATAGCTGTCTGAGCAATGGCAGATGGAGGAAACAGTACACGTGCCAACATATCTAATTATCTTAGAGGCTCTTAATTCCTTTGTTGTTTTTTAAATGTCACTCTGTCAATATCTGATCCCATGACCATGGAAGTGGAGGGGAGTTTCTCAATTGACTCTGGCAGGTGCTGGCCTCAAACCCACACAGTTTATGTAAGAAAGTATTTGGCTGCTGGCTTGTTGCAGAGTTATTTGCAGGACACAGGGAAAAGTATGGATCAAAAACAAGATGGAAATGAAGCTACTTCTGAGCATTAAGTGCTCAGAGATTTATTGTGAATCTATAGTAAAGTGGACATTTCACCCTAAATCCAGATTTGGAATGTTTTTGTGTGCTTATACCAATAGAAAAACACCCTGAATGCTGGTTTCCTTTTCTTTTATTTTTCTTCCTCTCAGAAAAGGTTCATTTTTTTCTCCTAGTTAAAGCTCTGCTTCTTTTTCTGTTCCCGTGATGTTTTCTCATCTCCATCCCATGCTCTTGCACACTGATGCCAGGGATGCCACTTCCCTAAGGGTGGATTGTTTGGCACATCAGCTGCTGGCTGGGTACTGTTGCTGTGCTTCATCCCATGCCAGATTTCCCTGTCATAGGAAAAACAAGGCATACAGCAGAGGGACAGACATTTACTGACTGTGGGGGCTCCAAAAACTTCAGGGGCAGAATTTCTTCTGCATAAAGGAATCTCTTGCTGTGCTGATTCATGGCACAGCAGAAGGATTCAGGCTGGCTGGGAAAAGAGATCATTTTCCTTTGTTTTGGGAAGGAGCTGGCAGACTGGGCAGGAAAACCTCTGCTCCAGAGCAGCACTGACCTTGTTAATGGTGCCTGCTCATGCTGGGCTGGGACATCCTCTCATTTTATTTATCTGCCAAGGGGAGCCAAGCTGGTACCTGCTGCCCAGGCAGCCTCACACAACCCAGGGTGAGCACGAGTTCAGCTCTGCCAGCCTGGACTCAGCACTGGCCTGGGCTAATCCATGGAAAGGGGTCAGTGAGTGACCAGTGACGTGTGCTTGGGTTACACACTCCTCAAACAAACCTCACAGGTGCCTGAGGAGAGGAAGCATTGCTATTTCTCATCCACAGGAAGGTACATGGGTGATGGCAGCACTCAGGAGAGTTCAGCACAAGATTTGTGATCCAGCCCTAAACATTAGCATCCTGCATCTTGGGGCATCTTACTCAGCTTGGAGTGGCATTGAAAATGAAATCAGGTCTTGTGGCTGTAAGCCAGCCAGGTTTAGAGAGGTGTAATTTGAATAACTGCACTTTTCCACCCCTGTGTGCTTGGGCATATCTTGGTGTTAGATAAAGGAGTAACATTTCCAGCAAAGCAGCCTGCTTTTGTTCCATCTCCCCTCTGAGGTCTGAAGTCTGTTCAAGACTGTTCAGACCTTGATTTGCCCTGCACAAGGCAAGACCAGAATGAATATGGTCTGAATCTATCACTCAGAGAGAGAAAAAAAAAAAGTCATTCAGACTCTGAAAATATAGTTTTTATGAAGACAGAAAAAAAATCACTTATAGAGCAGAGGGTTTGCTCACAAATGTACATTGCTGCTCATTCTAATGACAGGCACACAACTAAGTTTGCAAAGGTTTAATCACAATTTCTACACAAGAATATGGTCAGGAACTCAGTCCAGGCAGACATACAGTTTTTGGTGGCTGTGATTTTTTTCCTAAGGAAAAAAATTTTTCTCTGGTGGACATTATTTCCATAGCACACAGGTGCATTCACACATATCTGGACTGGCAACTGTGCTGGGCATTATATAGCTGTACCCCTAACCCCCTTGCTCCAGTTCATTAGTTTCCGTTTTAGAATTTAGAATTATTGCCTAATGTGAAGTAGGTGAATAAGATCTTTAAACATTGAGTTTTGAACTGAAATCTTACTGAATGCTGGTTTTGGCTTGAGTTTGTTTCACTTGAGGACTCTGCCTTGAGAGAAAAATGGATAGGAATCTTCATACTTTATCAAGAGCTCACCTCTTCTCTTGTCTTTATAGCAGCTCTTGCAGGAAGCTTCCCAAACTCTAACAACAACAAAAAAATTCAATCCTAATCTTACATGGGCTGAGACAGGACAATTTTGTGTTTTGATATGGTTCATGAGGAACTGCAGTCAAAACTAAAGCTATTTTCCTTCCCTGCTCATATAAATAAACACAGCCAACTAAACACATTCCCCAGTGTAACCAATCTCTAAACCCTGAGATGGAATTTATCCCTTTGTTCTGACTTGATATTCAAAATTGTATAGTGTAAGTTTTAAAAAAGACTTTGTATGAAAAACATACACCATTTCCCAACAATGATTTAAGTTCTTTTTAAATTGGCTTGCTGGTTTTGCTCAACATTTTCTACTCCACAGTTTTAACCACATTCATAATCCACTCAGCATATGGCAAAATCTAAGAAAATTCAGTCAGAGAACCATTAGAGTAAGTGGAATGAGACACATTGCCTATTTAGCCTTATATATTGCTTGCAGGAATTGCTTTTGCTTCCAGGGAAAGAAGTTTTACTTAGCATGTAGATCTTCAATTATTAAGTGTAATGACTCAGAAGAAAATGTTGTTATTTTCTGTCCCCTGGAGATAAGTAACTTATGACTCCAAGCATAATGGTAAATATCCCAAAGCTTGAATTCTGGATAGCAGCATTATTTCTACAACTTTGCAAGTCAATGCAGAATTCCTACTTGTTTAGCAAACCCCAGTACTGTGTGCATTGAGATGTGAAGTGACTGGCAAACACAGCCAAGAAAAAAGGAAAAGAAGTGTATCAAATTATGGAAACACCTCACTACACGGCTGAGAAGAAACACTTATTTTCTTTTAGTTATTAGTTTGAAGGCAGGTCAGTCCTCATCAACAGACATAATCCAAAGGTTGTTATTGAAGCATTTTACCCAGATGGGATGTAGTACTCCAAGGGATTTTGTCAGCTATAGGGTTGGGTCCCTGCATTTGTTGCAGCTGTGTTTGAGATCAGACCCTGTAGGTGCCCAGAAAACCCAGTCTAGAGAGCCCTCCACACTACCACCACCAACCCTCCTAAGAACCCTTCTGAGACACTGAAACATGACTGAACTGTGGAGCAGATGGGAAAGATCAGTTTCCCACCTGAAAGAACCTGTACTCCTGAGGCTGAATTCATCAGCACTTGTATTAATTTTTATGCTTCATTTCCCCCAAAGCGAAGAGATGAGAAATTTTCTGAAAAAAACCTGCCATCTATAATAGAAGCTGCCCTGCCCATAAAAAAGTACTACAAAAAACAAAACCAAATAATTTCTATCACTGTATTCTTGACTTCACACTGCATTACCAAAATTTGATCTGTGCATAATTAATAGTTTCCTTTAGCTGATTTGCTTCATCTTGACTTTTGAAAGTATTTATCATACAGGGAATAGTCTTGCATTTCAGATAATTGACTACAAGCTCTGATAACATAATGAATCTGATAACACAAAGAAACTGCTAAGAAATCTGTTTAATATCAAAAAGAAGAAACACAATATTTTACTATTAGAAAGTTCTGTGAGAGACTGCAAAGAAAATAAATTATCTGTTGTATAGGAAGACTTCAGATCTTAAAAATATTAAACATCAGCTGCAGGTACATCACTCAGTTCCTTTGGCAGCAAAGCAGGGATCTCTCATCCATAAAAGCAAAGGAATTATGGAAGTGATCAATGCAGTCCTGACGTGGCAGGTGTCCAGAGCAAGCTCTATGTACAAAGATCCATGAGGTCACCTGTGCCACTCAGTGGGCCATGAGGAAAATTTTAATAATATCACTCAGAAAATGCACTGGTTATAAACTTAATGCATTATCAAGAATGTTATAAGTCTTTCACACTACTTTGAAAATACTGGTTTGTTATCAAACCTCTGCTTATTCAACAAACAAACTGCATCTGAGTACATCAGAACCAAGAGTAATAGGCAATAAATCACAGCAGCAGTCAGGATAACCGAATTGTTGAGGAAAGATGGCATCTGTGCTGCAAAGAGACATATTTCCAGATGCCATCTCCTCAGGAGAAGTTCTGGAACAGCATGAAGTGAGTGATGAAGGGCATCAATGCTTATTAACTTAGGTTGATCGTGGACAGAAGAACTATTTCAGAAAGAGCTGTAAGGTTTGGAGAAGAGGTTGTGGAAATGACACCATGCTCTGAGGTTTCCTAGAAGCAAAAGCACAGGGAACATGGTTGCCAGTGCAATGCACTGAGCTTCACTACTGTTCTGCAAGTCCTGGACCACAATCCACAACCCTTTCAATGATCTACAGCAATGCTTAAAACCAGAGACTTCAGTGATTCCAACCCAAGCACACCCCTACAGAAGCACAGATACAGGAATCCAAACATATCTCTTTAACAGTTGTGTATGAAGACATGTCAACATCTGCCATAAAAATACAGTGGAAGCATCCCACTGCTGGCTTAAAGACCAGGGCCAGGCACAGCTTGGAAGATCTGCACAGACAGGGATTACAGGTCTCCAGCACAGGGAGGATACCCTGTTTCACCCTTAGCATAAAAGGCTAACTGAGAGGCAGCTGAATGTCTTTTGGGACATACAGGGAGGTGGACATGTTGACCACACGGTGTTGCTAGTGGAGTAGCATATTTTGTGACCTGGGCTTAAAGAAAAACTGCAGATTGAACAGCTACTTTTGATGTGATTAGGGTAAAAATTACTGGGCAGGACTGTTGGGTCTGAATCTGATCTAGCTGGGGAAAGCACATAAAGCTTCTTAAAATCATAGAATATCCTGAGTTGGAAGGGATCCACAAGGGTCACAGAGCTCAGCTGCCAATCCTGCACGGGACAGTCCCAAGAGTCACCCTGTCCCTAGAGCATTGTCTAAACACTTCTTGGGCTCTATCAGGCTGATGCTGTGACCCCTGCCCTGGGGAGCCTGTTCCTGTGCCCAACCACCCCCTGGGGGAAAAACCTTTCCCTGTTATCCAACCCAAATCTTCTCTGACACAGGCACCAGAGCCATCAGTATCTGACACTCCCCATCATGAAGAAGCTGTAGGGTGCTATGAGGTCTCAGCCCAGTCTCTAGTTTAGGCTGAACAAGCCAAGAAACCTCACCTCTTCTTTGTATGGTTTCTTCTCTGGACCCTTCATAACTCTCCTTTGGTTGCTTTTTAGTAGCTTTATATCTTTCATATGTTATGGTGCCCAAAACTTACCACAGCCCAACACTCAATCATGCTCTGAAGAAATACTGTTATCTATGTCCTTTGTCTTAGAACTAAAAACCAAGCCCAAACCAAGCAAATATTAAAGGCCTGGACACCATCATGGAGATCTGAACAACAGAAAGCAATCTCTGCTTAGAATGCAAATGATGTATTAAATAATAGTAGGAGGGAAAACAGTAGGGGTGTTTCATAGCTTGGAAATAAAAATGTATCAAAAGAATATTTCTAGTTCTTCCCATTTTGGAGTGAAATAAATGTTTTTTTAATCATGTAGATTGTGGTGCAGCAGAAGTTGCCTTACAGTGCAGGAAATATTCTTCAAGGGAAAAATGGATTCAAAAGACCAAGGAATAAAGAAGAAAAAGCCAACAACAAAAACCAAAACAAACCCTGAATGGAGCCTTAATTATACATGTTGGATAAGATGCTCCCTGGCTGCTTTTGTTTAACATAATTTTAAGGCAAAGTCCTTTAAGCACTGTGGAAAGAATGTAGATGATAAATCAGGCTGCTCATTAACTGCTGTAATTCTGAAATATTTTGCATTTCCTGTTCAGATCCTGGTTTAGGCCTTTTTTTTTTTTGTGTGTGTGTGTGTGTGTTAGTGATTAACCTCTGCAGGGAAAATGGAAGGGGCTAAATGGATAATCCCAATTAAATATGACAAAAACATATATCAACCTAATTTATCAGCCTTACCTTTTCTCTCCCTTTCCTTGGGCAGTACATGCTTGGTCTCTGCAGGAGGGAACCCTCCAGGAAATCAGCTGGGCATCAGCAGTTTTGATTAGGGGAAGGATGAGTACAGCTGTACAAAGAGCTTGCCTGCTGTCTTCACTGACTGCAAGGGGTTTGACAGTGTTCTGAAGGCTGTATTAAAAGCACCACGTTGGCCACATCTCTGTGAAACATCCCATTACTTGGGACAAAGTACATGACATTTTGAAGGAAAGTATTTCTCGACACTGTACGTGAGCACAGCTTCTGGCCACGGAAATATGGTGTTCTTTTCCTCTCAAAAACCCCACTCCCTTAACCCCAACACTATCTCCTGCACAGGCACATTTGATCCTGTTTGACAGCAAGGGGACTTGCAACAGTTGAGCTTTCAAGATCTATTCTAGTTCTAATTTTCCAGGTTTTGTTTGGTAGAGAAGATCAGGATGTAAGTTATCTCATCAGTGTGAACTTCAAATAATTCTCTGGTATTCATCACAAGTCCCCTGGAAATGAAAAGCCAAACAGACTCTTGACATTTATGTAGGCCTCCCCCTGCCTAATTGCAATGAAAAGATATTTGTATGAATTGAATTTCTTTCTGGTTTAAATCTCTCTTGGATTCATATTCAGGGGATTTTGTGTTAGATCTTAATATCTAAAAAAATAAAAGAATGTACTAGTGATGGTGTTTGATTTTTATCATCTGTTCTCATGACATGGCTGCCATGTTCCTCTGATGCTCTTCACCTCGGTGAGCTCATTCAAGGGCACTGGGGCAGACCCCAATCTAAGCATAGAAGTGATGTTTATGGCTACTCACAGATTAAAGCTAAATGTCAAAGTACAGAAGGAAGCATTGTAAAGGGTAAGTATTAAAAAGTAATAACCCAGCAAAAAAGTGCTTGGAGCAGGTGAACAGTTTCACTGAAATTCCCTTTGTATCAAATTGTAGACTTTTGCCCTTTGCTCGGTGTGGGAGGGAAGAAATAAATCAGAAAATACTTGAGAGAAAAAAAGATGCAGAGACTGCTCCATTTTATTGTAACCAACACATTCTCATATCTTAAATCTAGCTCAATGTTCTTTCCACTCAGTTACCAGTGAATATAGCAAGCAAGAAACTGTTTCTATATGTATTGCAGAAAATATAAGAAAATATTTGGGTTTTTCCAGACAACAACACTCTTAAGTGTTGTTTTGTGGGACAGTCTGAATCTGGGCAGAAAGAAACAGAAGATAGGATTCTAATGAGGATTCATTTACTTCGTGGTGGAGAGAAGCAGAGAAAAACAAACCCAGGGAGATTAGACAATGGCAAATGGCTCAAAAGAGAAAAGGGCAGGAGGTAGAGCAAGAGAGGAGTGCAGAAAAAGCAGCAGAAAAGTCCTGCTCTGGTAATCAAGCCATAACCAGAAGGTGAAACCTGTATCCAGTGAAACCAAAACTTTCAATTACTTCTTAGACTTATTGATTGAAGCATCCTTGGACAGCCTGTTACTCCCCAAACATCCCCAAACACCTCTCATTATAATTCTCCTGTTGAAGAGATACTTTTAGAAGTCCTAGTCACGTCTTCCCTCCAGCATGAGCCATGCAGCTCTTCCACAGCAGCCACAAGACAGGAACAGAGTCTCCAGGCAGCACTCAAAGAGCCAAGGAAAGTGGCTGAGAGTCCCAGCACAAGCCTGCTCTCTGTCTCTGCTCTCAGCATGCCAGACAAGGGAACCCTGCTGTCAAGAAACTTGCCTGGCTTCAAGGAAAGTGTCTATTCTGGCACAGAATTTCCTTTATATTCCCGGCAACTCACTTAGTCTTCTTATCTTATTTTTCCTCATCTGGAAGGGTGGGTCAGTAATTTCACTTTTATTTATTTTGCTTATTCTGATTAAAATTCCAAACCAAGCATTCTTTCCTTCACTGCACTTAAGTCAAGCCGTGTAAAATTTCAGAATATGTTTTTTATGAACTTTGAAGCATCTTTCAGCTTTTCACTGCAGACATAAGGTCTGAAAACTTGATGGGACTTTTTTAATGAAAGACGGGTCATATAAGGCTTTTAGCATCACCTCTCTAAAGAGGCAGCCAGTATTGCATTGCCAATAATAAACCCACAACAATTTTTGTGTGTTTACAACTATGTGAATTTTATCCACTTTAAAGCTTGTAGATGCTGTTTTAAAGTTAGTAGGAAACCCTAAACTTCAGATTTTCAAAGTGTCACTCCTGAACCTCTGCCTCTCCCTCTTCTCATCTCACCATCACTCTACCATGAAAACATCCTGCACAGACTAAGCTTCAAGCACAAAACCTGTGCTTTGAACCAAGAGGTTCTGAAGCAGAAACGTTCTTTTCATTGTATCTACAGACTTCTGCTGAAAAGGAATGCTTTCCCTCTGCCTTCTGGTGTTCAATGGAAAACATTCAAACAGGATGAAGTCCCCTGAGATCTTGAGCACATGATAGGATGGACATACTGTGACTGCTATGAAAAACACAGTGGGATTATATTCATTTACCCCAAGGCAAAGGAAGGGTCATTCCAAACTTACCAGGATGCAAGAATACAGATAAACAAGTTCTGTAAAAGTTACTGAAATGTTCTGAAAAGGATTTGTTGGCATCAAAAAACCCCACTACACTTACTGGAGGGTTTTATCATGTCCTTAGATCCACTCTACACTACAAAGCTTCCAGATGAGCTGGTCAAGATGAAAGATCAGATGAAGACAGAGGGGTAAAGTTTACTTGTAATTAGTTGTGTCCAGAATTAACGTAACTGGATGATTTAATTTTTCTTACCATAAGTTCTAGTGGAGGTCACAGTTATTTCTGGGCAAGGAGACTTTGTTTCAACCTGGTGCACCTCTGAAATCTGAGAGTTGTAAAGCCACACCATCAAAGAACACAGCCAGATTTAATGACAATAGAAGACACTTTGTGGAAAGCTCTGTGCTGCTGCAGCCAATGGAGAGAAATTGAGATTTCTAGATAGCATTGCTTTTTATGTCAAGCTAAAGAAGTTTAAATGATCATTTGGAGGAGCCTCCCTAGTTCTATCTTCCCTTCAGACAGAGAAAAGAACAACAGTTACAACCTAATTTTGTAAGCACAACATTTAAGCTGAACTGGGTCCTAAGTTCTGTACTCTCCCTGACTCATCTTGCAGGTAACTCCTCCTCACTAAATTTTGCCACTAAGGTGCCTGGAAACATAATAATGTTTTTTATAATAAATGAATAAATTATAAAGTAATAACTTGTCTGACTCCACCAGTTTCCTTTCAGCCCTTGATATATTTTTTAAAAATATTATATAATACCGGGGATTATGACACAAGAATCGTTCCAAGTAATAAATTGCAGATGTTTATTTGCTATGCATGAATGTAGAAAATAGAACTTCATATTCTTGGTTTGAACCATAGAGTTAGAATTACTTTTCTTAAAACAATACTCTAATCCTGAAGTTACTTGCTTTCCAAGTGAGTTGGGGATGTTCTGCCTGAAGAGACAGCTTCAGGAGAAATTAAAGGTCTTTCAGTACCTAAAGGGTTACACGAGATGAAAAGGGGCTTTTCAAAAGGACATGGGTTAATAGGAAAAGGAGCAATGTCTTTAACACTGAAAGGGAGTAGGTTTAGATTAGCTATTAGGAAGAAATTCCTCACTATGGCTGTGGTGAGGCACTGGCCAGGCTGGATGAGGCTCTGAGCACCCTGGTCTGGTGGGAAGTGTCCCTGCCCCTGGCAGGGGAGTTGGAACACGATGATCTTTAAGGTCCCCTCTAATCCAAACCATTCTACAATTCTGTGATCTCTCATGTTTGAGTGAGAAACTCCATCCAAGGTCAAGTTGGGAAAAAACCCAAAACCAACACAAAATATTTTCTTACAAAACCCCCAGAACACTATGACATTCCCAACCAATCCCAGCTTTAATGGCATCTCCTGACCTTTTGTGTCAATTGACTGACTCCGTTGTGACTTCAGCTGTGTGAAAGGTCTCAGGATTCAGATAGGTCAACCAGCTCAGAATGCCCCATGTGGAGGGGAAACTCAGAATAGCAAAGAGGCATTCCTGCAAAATTAATCACTGATCCTTTTGCACATATTCCCCATCAAAACCACTAGTTTTAATAGTGACTTTTGGTGGGAACGATATTTGTCCTTTTGTCTCCAGAGTTAACTCATTTCACAAATAGTAACAAATAACAGCACTTGATGCTCAACTCAACACTAGAGCAAGGAACTTGCTCCTTTTATCCACAAAACAGACAGAAAATCACAGTCAATGTTACAATTTCTCATATATTACAAGTCACAGATTTATGAATGAAGACAGTTTGGATAAGCTGAATAATAACCTTTGCAGGATATAGCAGAATAAATTTACAACACAACTGCCACTTTTACAGGTGAGCTGTCTCTTTTTATGATGGAGGATAAGAGAATTCTGTAAGTTCACATGTTCATGTATCTTTTTTAATGGAGTGTCCTAATCATAAAAAAGGATAAATCTGCCTGTAAAGTTGTCATTTGGAATGCTATTACTTTAGAGGGTGCACTGCAGAGGCAAGAAAGCCCTCCACTATGGAGCTGTTTCAAAACTTCTGTGAAAACCATTGTTGGGGTTCTTTTTGTTTGTTACCAATCTGTCACTGTTTCTAACCCTTTCCCCTCTCCCAGCCTGCTCTGTTCAACACTAAGTCTTTCCCCAAAGGGATCCACAGAACCAAACTTGCTCTCTGCTGCTCTTATTTTGGGAAACCAAAAATATCATCTCACCCACCTCTGGTGCCCAAAATGCTTCATTACAGCCAGATGTATCTGCCAAAAGAACCTTTCAAACTACATGCTTCTGAGTCTACAGGTGACCATAAAAAGCAATAAGGAGCCCAGTTAAAAATACATTTTAGTTAATACACTTACTGCTTTGACTTTTTTTTCTGTAGAAGTATCACACATGGATGTAAGGAGGAAATGAATTTAGCCTCTATTTCAACTGAAGTTCCATTCCAAAGAGTGGCTTCGGAATCTGAGGTTGAAGTCCAGAACCACTGTTATTCCTAAGCTTACCCATTCTTCATAAATGGTTTGAAATAAAATTGTGTGTTTTTATTCCTGTATTAATTTAAATGTTGATGTATCAAAATATTTGCATTACCCTTTTTATAGATATAGTAATAAAAACTGGTTTAAAAATAATAGGTCCTATGATATTTTTCTATTAGGCCATTTTGATAATTAAGATGTTCTGCTTTTTGCATTGCTAAAATGATACAAAAAATAATAACAAAAACCCCCCAACAGTTTGCCAAGTTTTAATTACAAGATTATAGGGCTGGAATTCTTCATTTTATTTGCTGCTAGATTTAGCAAGTAAGTGGCTAGCTAAGCTTCCTTTCCCAAGCTCTGTTCTGCTATGTAACACACTGTCCCATGATTTCTTCTTTTTGACTTTATGCCAACAGTCAAGAATGTATGAAAACTAAAAGCTAAGGAAGGTTTTGTGCTGACTTCAGAAAGAAAATATGTAAATGGAAAACTGGACACCAACCCCAAAATCAAAGATATTTTGGGGTTTAAATTTTTTTTAAGAAAGCACTGAAAGGAAGATTGTGTCCAAGACTCTGACTGAGTCTCTTGCATGAAGCAGGATTCTCTATCTACCACAGCCTTTGAACATATAGATTTAACTTCTGGCAACCAGCCACAAACCAGTTTAAAACCAGCCACACTCTGCCTACAAAGAGGTACCCATAAACCTCTTTAGGCTGTAAGTTGGTATCGTTGTCATTCAAAAGACACAGTATTAAACCTTTTCCTGAACATCCAGTAAACCACTAAAAGTTCAGAGAAATATAGTAATAAATAACCGATTTCATAGTGAATTATAGAACCTCTTCATAGCACTCACCTCTGCTTGCTGAACCAAAGATGATTGTTGCTCAGACTGCTCCACCACAAGAAATTAATCTCCAAGTACTCGCCACTGATGACAGCACCTAAACACAATCACTCCCCCCCTCCAAAAAAAAATTACAGCCACTACAAGACTTTTATACTGGTTCAATTCTGTGCAGAGGGTTGCAGGGAGCAGGGATTTGATCTGGGATTAAATTCACCTGAAGGACTGCAGATGAAATTCACCTGCAGCAGAAAAACATTCTTTGGAAGATTTAACAATTCCTAAGCAGCATTTTGAGTGGGTCACATTTTTTTTTTGAATCAAAAGAAACAGAAAGATAAAATTGAAAGAACACAAATAGTTGATGCAGTCACAAGCAGTTTAAAAGTGAAAAATAAAGGGTTAATACAGTCTGCTCATCTAGGCTGTGTAGTGATAGGAAAAATCTGAAGGAGGAGATAGAGATCTTACAGTAACACATTTGGGACAAGCCTTTGTATTCATCTGTATAAAAGACATGGTTTTCTGTAATGATAAAAATGTAGAACAGGACTTTGTCTTTCTCATTTAATCCCATATGGACCCAGATAACAACAAAAGATCAAACAGGCTCAGTAGAGTGTTCCCTCCTGCCATCAAAAGAAAATGCTGGTTTGGCTTTATTTTCCCAGCAGCTTGGCAATGTCTATTCGTATTTCAAAACTGTTGGTGATCTCTGTTCTCATAAGTCCAAGGTATCTGACTTGTCACAGTTGTATGCATTTTCCTGGAAATCGTGGGAGACCACCATCAATTCAGGAATGTCCTGGGAAATCCACAAATGTTCTGCAAACATTTGGTGGGTGAGTGGCAATGTTGATGGAGGTTATACTTGGTTACTCAAACATTTTAACAGGAAACAGATTCTCCAAACAGAAATAAAGGCTGTTGAATAAGAAGGAAGATTGCAAATGTTGCCAGGCTGATTCCTCCACTGGACACCAGGTCAGTGCCCACAGCTGCCTGTAAAGAGAAACTGCTTCATCAAAAACTAATATTGGTACCATGACCTCAGATTATTCTCTTTAATAGATTTAGCCATGTTTGCTGAAGCCTTCATAAAATTCTAGCCACAAGTCAGGAGAAAAATCTGATGCAGAAAAGGGTGTGGGAAACATCTCTGTTGTTACATTCTGTTGGCTCTGGAAAGTTTAACAACTTAGTTTACCCATCCATAGATTAGCTTGAGACAAGTTTACCTCCTTATTACTGAAATTCAAGAAGTTAAAGAAAATATTGAATATGTAAGCAGATGTTTTCAGTTATCCTCCTTCCTGAAAAGGAAGTGGTTCAGACAACCAAATGAGGTGAAATAAATAGAAAGTACATTTTGAACATACAGCTCTTTATGGGAAATGGATTTTTTTCCATACAGAAGTTGCTTACAAAGTAAACGTCTTGTTTATAGATTTTAAAATATTCATGCAAACATAAGAACTTCAGTTACATTTTCAAACTTTTGATCCATTTACAACATGGGAAAAAAGAGTGTATGAAAGGTTTTGATTAGTCCTAGAAACCTCTTTATTCTTGGAGCACAGAAAAACATCAGCCCTGAGGATTTTTTATATATTAACTCTGCATTAAATCCCAGGAGTAACATATTTCTATGACTTTTGCATAAGACAAACGTCAATCTTTATTTCTAACCACCATTCTATTATTATGCATATATTACATATGAACACTTCCATGATTTTAATTCAATACCCTGCAACCTGTAAATGTCCTCTGAACCTGCAAAAATCCCACTGAAGACAGTGCAAAAAAAAACAACCCCAAAACCAAAAAATAAATCTACTTATTTCACTGGGCTTTGGAACAGCATTCCCTAAAGACATTCAGGCTTACATGCCACCCTGTGTTAGACCTGGTGTTTTCCTGCATCTTCTCAAATGCAGAAAGATTCTATAAATCATGTAATTGAGAAACCAATGCACATAAAAGGAATTACAGCAAAGTAATTTTTATTTTGTAATATCCTGGGCCAGTAACTGGGGTGGACTGCACTCAGAGCTCCCGAGGTGATCATTATGGTTCAAGAAGAGTTTGGGAAAAATCATACTACAGACAGTAAGCAAGTATGGAGTAGAGCATTGAAGTTGTTTATGTTTCAACACAATAGAATGTCACTAAGGAGACAGAAATTGCTACCTAAACTCATGACCAGAATTCAGAATTACAGATGGCTTCTCTTCAATACAACCAGTATGTGCCTGAAGACAATGCACTGACTTCCAGAGAGTCACCCAAAATGACAGTGGCTTCTTGAATTACTATTGTTAAATGCTATTTAACTCTTCACCTTTTGCATCAGCTTTTCATTTCAGTGGAATTGCTATGCATTCACCCTGCTAAATCTAACATTTCAGTTGGAACTACACACCTTTTGATAACAGCTTTTCACATTATTACTATGAGTCAAGACTTACCTTAGCCCATAATCCGGAATTTTTCCTTTGACATGAACCCCTGTGTTTGATTTCACTACTTATTGACAAGTTTAGCATAACAAGATTATGGGTTTCTGTATGTCTGCTTTGTTAGGGATGTGTATCTCAGTGAATGGGTTATAAATGAAAAAAACACAGATTTTCTACATTCTCCTTATATAATCATAAAGTACTCCTCTGCTGTTTTTCTGAGTTTTTTCCTTATAGCAGAAAAAATGGTGCTGATGAGATTTGGGTTGCTGTTTTTGACTGAACTTGCAAATTGTATGGGAACTAAGTTATTTTGGCAACTCCTCTGCTACATTGGGAACACATAGGCTAAAAGGGTTCAAAAGTAATTCGGTGACACACAGAGTAATGTGTGAGCCTTGCTTTCATAAGGAGCCAGGCTAAAAACAGATTGAACTGGAACCTTTCTCTGTGATCACCAAAATAGGAGCTGGCTGTATCCATCATTGGTAAAGTGATATGAGGAAGGCTGCAGAGTTCACAGTTCCTGTACCACAATGGTCTCCCAGTGACCAGTGTTCTACCCATTGGAACCACCCCATGCAGCTCAATATCCCAGAAAGAGGAACGTGTGGATAAACTGTGTGTGTGTCTCTCTGGAATTCTGGGTAATACTGATTATTAGTATTAATTGCTAATACCATCAGTATTGGCAATTTCTACTGACTGCTACCTTAGTGAAGCCTAACGCAGCTGTGACACTGTTCTCTGCACTGGCAGTGAAATACTGGGAGATTTCTTAAAGCCTGACAAAAGGAATGGAGTTCCCTGTCTCCTGGGGAACCAGCAGGGATGAGACACTTGTCTGGAAGAGTGGTGAGTTGAGCCAGGGCACCGTCAAGTCCTGTTTGCTCATTCTATTGGCCATGACTGAAATTGTTCCTGCTAGTTACAGGCTGGTAGGAATGAGTAAATCCAGTGTTTTCTATAGAGAAAGAAAGAGGAAAGAAAGCCCTAAAACAACCCCTTTAAACTGCCTCCATTGTGCAGGCATGCACTGCCTTTATAATCCATTGAGGATGCTGATATTCCACCAGTGAGAAATCAGAGGCAACAGGAGAGCCCACTACACAAGCATAATCTGTGTCTAAATAACTAATAAAAGCAATTCTGTACACAGGCACAGGTCTGGACTAAGTGCATCCCAAACCAGGGGATCATTCAGACCTGTCTCAGATATTGCCTGTGACAGTCATAAAGCTCAGACCCAGAACTCCCAGCAATAACATGTTCAAACTTTGCTCTGTCACTATTGTAGAAGTGTATGTTGCTGCTCTGTTTCCTTTATGCTTTCATTTTTTTAAAATGGTGCTTATGAAATGACTCCTGCTCACAGGAAAAGTGTGAGTGGTTCTGTTTATCCTACTTGTTATATGAGAACAATTTGCAGGCTGTCACATCATTATTGAATTTGAAAACAAAGGAAACACCAGGTCACTACAAGACCTGATTACATGAAAATAAGCCCGTTTCTGCCTTACCTGTTTTAGCAAAACCTAATATGAGTGATGGTAGGTAAAGCTTCTATCATCAAGTACCAAAATCATTAAATGACTAATCCTCATTGTCAACAAGATCTGTTTTCAAAGTTAAGTCTACCCTCCAAAAATTACTAGGAAATTTATGATTCAACAATGAACTCTTAATTGCTTCCTCTTTACATTGATCTGTTTTCCTGGAAATACAATTAATTCTCTATGCTGAGCCTTTAAGAATGAAACAAATTGTAGCCCTTGCTCACTTTGGCAATGCAATCACTTTTAATCAGTGCACAATTAGGATTTAAACAGTATCAACCTGTCCCTGTTGCAAGAAGGTAGCTGCACTTAAACTTCAATTATTCCCAAATTTAAAAATCAATTGCAAATAAAATGTCCTGCTGCTGATGCTAAAGAGATTAGAAAGACTAGAATACATTCCCACAAGAAGCCAGTCATGTCAACACAATTGCAACAAGCAGCTGCCATAATGTAGGTAATTCTGCTGTAATGCAATATTAAGGCCTTTATCTAATCAAAGGCTGTGGGCTAAGGCTGTCAAAAAATACAAGATGCCTCAGAAGGCAGAATACTATTGCTTTCTATATGGCTTTATCTTGTGCAGAATAAATGAGCTATTTTGCTGTAAAAAATATGGTTTTATATGAGTGCTTTCTATGGTGGGAGTTTAAAGGGGTTTTTTAATTGTTGCAGTGTTTTCTTTCCCCTTTTTCTCTCTGTAGACAAATATAAACCTTTTTGTCTCACTATATAACTACAGCAAGATGATGGAAAAGTTGAAAACCAGACATCCTTTGTGATGACTGTAAAGCTGTGAAATAACAAGTCCTTTGTTTATATATTATAAATAACATGTCCAATATGTTTATCACAATGTGAGATATTGTGGAGACATCAAAAATGCAGTGAGACATTGGTCTTGCAAAGAGGCAGCTGGGACAACCTTTGGGGATATCTGGGACTGGGCTGGGATTTCTGCACCTCGGTTTTCTGTGCTCACCCCTGCTGAGTGAGCAGGAAAAGGGCTCCCCGTGTGTGGCTGGAGAGGCAGAGCTCTCAGCAGGCAGTGGAGAGGAGGGTGCCCCTCCTGCAGCCTCCTCCAGGAGGGATTTCAGTGCACAGGAGCACTCAGCACTATGCCTGGGCTGGAAGCCAGTCATTGCCACGTCCAAGGAGAGAAGGACCATGAACTCCCCTGCCTTAGGCACTGGAATACCTGAGGAAAAGCTTCACAGATTTATTCATATTCTTGGGTGGAAACCATGAGAAAAAAAATATTAAAATTTCATCACGACTACTTGGAGACTGTCTCTTTTTAAGGAACTATTCCAAATCATCTCTCTAGGGATGTGACTCATGTCATCATGGTAGGAAACACTGAAGAATTATTGGCTGCAAAACAAAGCTAAACTGAAATGTGCTGAAAGGAGTATCCAGACCCTACAGTCTCTGAGCAGATACTGTTCTGCAAGCCTGGCTGTCATGCCCCTGCCTGCTCAACTACATTAATACCTGTACAATCTGGTTCCTATCAAAATGACTGTGGGGAAAATCCCAAAAGCATTGAGATATCTGGCAAGAAAGTAGCCAGGTGTGTTGTTCTGTCATTCTTTCATGTTTCGTATTCTGGAAACTGGGCAATGACAGGAGATACTTAATAAAAAGCATTGCAAACAAGGAAATTATCTGCCTTCTTCCCTTTTCAGGGTAGAGAAGAAAACATATTTTCCACCCAAGGCATGCCTTTGGCTTCACTTCTTAAAAATCTCTGTTTTTTTTCATATGGCATCAGCACCAATACTGAGCAGTGCTAGTGGGCACCTCTGGTGACACAAGAAGAAATTTTTTAATTGGTATATACTTGTATTTTCTTCTTCAACTTCTCCCTTTTGTTCTGAAACAAATCACCACGGTACTGTTCAGAGCTGCTAAAAGTTGTGGCTGAAGGAAGCAAGCTGGGGAAAACCCAGAATACCTCTAATGGTCCCAGGTACACAGGGAAGTAAGCTCATGGTGAGAAAAGATTTGAAGGCTTTGACACATATGCAAGTGCAGGCACTGCTTAGTGTCCCTTCTGGGTATTCCATCCTTTCTCGATTCTCCTGCAGCTGGGATTCCACTGACAACAGCTGAGCCTGAATCCTTGGACAATCTGTACAAAATGCGTCTGGGAAGAGAGAAAACCTCTCTCCTCCTCCTCATTTTTGCACATCCACACCTACAATTTGGGCTTTCTCTCACATACACCTTGGTGTCTGCAGTCAGTTTTTATTCCTCCTTCACTGAGGCACATCTCCCACTGAGGTATCATTATCTCTGCACTCAATTCTCTCATTGAATATCCTAAAAACAAGCAGTCTGACATCCTACAGCGTGTGAAAGTGAAGTAAAAATGTTGTTTCCATTTCCCCTGTGTGATACACAGTTAGAAATCCTTATCCATCCCTGTGGTTTGGGTATTCTAACCTGATCAAGTGCCATTCAGTACTTCTTCATCTTACACTGCATTAGAAGCTGCAGCTCATGTGGGACAAAAAACTATGTAAAACAAGGATGATAAATGTCCTCAAAATAATTAAGGCCAGGTTTTCCATTTTTCCTTCCCAGCCCTTTTGTGATTTCCTACCTCTTTGACTACCTAGGACAAAGGATATAAATTTTCCTTTGGACATAGGTGGTTAAGTGCACACCTGTACAACACAGCCTCTGGTGTCTGTGAAAATGCATTAATTGCATCCAGGTCCTGTAGAGAAGAGGAATCTTTGTTGTGTGTTGGGGCTCTGGTGTTAAACCTAAGGGTTTGCAGATCACTGACACAGCAAGAACAGAATGACCTGACATCTTTATCTGCCATAAAGTGGGTGGAATTGAGCATGAAAACAACCAGGCAAACAATATTTGAAAGCTGGGGTTGCTAGAAGCCAGCCTGGCCCAGTGCCTGTTGTTACAGAGTCATAAGATTAGGGCACAACAGGAAAAAGGCAATATTTTATATTAGCTGAGATAAAGCTGCAGGTAGGGAAGGAGCAATACAGGTATTGGAGCACCCAGCAGGCTTGTAAGAGCACAAAGTAATAATTTTTTATATTAGACACCTGATCAGTTCCACTCAGCTTGCTCTGCCTGGGAGCAATGCCAGGAATGACTGTTGCTTCCATGAGGATTCCCATGCTCATATAAACTCATGTCTATCTTCAGCTGAACAACCATCCTTACTCTTCTTGTTGTAAGACACTTTTCTGGCAAATACAGCCAAATTACTTTTTATATTTGCTGTGCTATTTGCTCATTAAAAGTGATAATGTCATCACTGAACTTCAACACGCTGTCTAGTCAGACAGCTCCTACAGCTAATGTTCTTCTGCAGGACTGAAAGTCCTTCCTTGAGTTCTCACTTTATTCAACACCAGGGTCTTCAATCAAGCTCAAAGTTAGTACTGCTGAAAGGGGGAAAATGGCACTGATAGGAAATGGGAACTCCTTTCTCCCTGAACCTCTGAAATCAGCTCTGTTGCAGCAGCTGTCCTGGCATCTCATGCTGCCATCAGCATCTCCCCTGTCTGAGTGCTCCCAGGTTAAACCAACACTCACCTCCACCAGTAGGAACAGAATGGATTTCAGTTGGAAATGACACAGAAATATAACATGGAATACCTGAAACTCAGTATTGAAACATCTCAGTACTTTTAACAGAGTTAAAAGTACAGAATATCCTAACTTTATTTTTTTCTATGCTTTCCCAAATTTGGATCAGAAAGCACTTTTTTTTTTAATGTTGGCAATATGCAGAGAGTTCTGCTATAACCCAGTTTTTTGGCATATATGGAGAAATGTTAGAGAACTCCTACTGATGTATTTGCAGAAAATATGTGGTATTGCTTTTTCAGAATAAACCCCCGCAAGAAATATTAGAGTGTCTAAACTATCAAAAATAATTAGTCATAAATACACAGCAATTTATCCCTAGTTTTCTGTAACAATAGGAAAATGGCTTTACCATAGGAATATAGGCCTTTTTTAATCTTGTTGTATTTTATGCTTCACCAAAAGAAGCTGAGTTCTAATCAACAGTGGTTAAAGTTTTTACCAAAGTTCAACTACTGTACAAAATAGGTGAAAATTGTCAAGTTTTCTTTATTATTATTAACTGATTTTATGTTTAAAGAACGATTTTGCAAGCAGCTCTTTGCACAATGGTTTCTACTGACTGCAGACCAAAGAAATAACCAAAAAAGGGAACAGGCATCCACTGAGCCATGAAAGCTGCTACCTCACTCTCTTGCCTCACCCAAAGCTTGCCATTCTCTTAATGTCCATCTTCCTGCACAAACATCATGTTCTATATCACCTCTTCTTCCCAAAATAATCATCCATAGAGCTTTTAATCTCTGGAATACCAATTCTGCTGCAAATTTAGGAGTTAGTAAAAAAACTTTGGGGGTGTGCTTTGCTTGGGCAACCTGAGAGAACTCTGCTCACAAGGGAAGGTGTGAATAACACTGGTGCAATGGGAACTCTGTTGAAGCCATTAGATACATTTTAATTCCCCAGACTTTGGGCAAGTTTTTGTCCCATTCCCATTTTCTCCTTTCTGTGGCTCTGACAGTCACAATCTAAGTCCATCACACTGAGAATGAGATGATTATTCTTTTCACAATGATATTTCCTGATATTTCAGCTGCTCTTTCTGTCTCTCATGTTCAGAACAGCTGGAATTTCTTGGTACCTCTGGAAGAGTGATATTTCTCCTCTTCGTTTCTTAGGGTAGCTCTGGCTGTTTTCTCATTAGGCTCACAGCAAGAAATAAATGAAGCAGGTGACTGGCACTGCGATTTTGATTCTGATGGGATTCCTGGCTCAGAGTGAGCTACAGCTGCAACATTAAGTTTGTGTTTTTAGGTGAGAAATAAAGATATAAAATAAGCTGACTACCAAAACTCAAGGAATACAGTTATGGCTCTATCTAAAACAAGACTGTACATGTTTTAGTGGATCCTCTTTTGTTCATAACGTCCTTTGACAGGTTTGACTCATGCTGTGGAATGATGCTCTATCCACAGTCCTTTCCCCAGCACGCCAGCATAACTTGCAATAGCAAGAGTCTACACACCCAAAAGGCCAAACCTGATTCTGCTGTAGTCTCTGTACATTCTGCTGTTATCTCCAGGGGAAAGTAGATTGATAAGTCAATTTAATGGATGTCATGTTCATGCAGAGATAAGAAGCTTCCTTATGACTAAATTTTATCACCAGATTTGGAGCACGGTTTTTTGTGCACTGTGGAGAGCTGCCTACTTTGCTAGTGTTGCCAAGTGTAAATAGGTTATTTAACAAACATTATGCTTATGATTGAATTGCAGTTGTTGGCAGTGTTTTTTGGAGGCTATTCTGGTTCTGATTCTACTTTGAGAAAATTATAAGGTAGCAAGTAATGGTGAGACCATGAATACTGAAAACCCTGATAAAGCTCTTGAGATCTGAGGTTTTTGTTTTGGTCTACAGGGAGAATGATGATATTGGAGGTTATTATTATGTGCCATAAAAAAAATTTGAAAAGTTCCTCTTATGCATATTAAGGATAAATTCTTTGTAATATACCAAAAGATATTAAATTGCTCATATCTAATATGAGCATTAGAGAGATGTACAAGAATGATATCAAAGTTCAGTAAGGGAGATGTCTTTAAATACTTGAAGACATCTTCATATTGTTGAAAATTAATACAATTAAAGGGTCATTTGAGCTATCTGAATCTGAGCTGTCATAGCATATATAGCTTGAGGTACCTTCTTTCCCACATTATTTATATTTGTATGCATGTTTAATATTTTCTTTTTCATCTTAGTTCAAAAGACATAACTTTTGTTGACTTTATTATTTTTTATAACCTTGATACATATTCATTTTATACTCTGTTCTGCTCAGGCACATTATTCATTAATATAGTCAATTACTCCATTCTTCTGGACTTTGGAGGTGGCTTATGATTTTCATGAGCTGCCCAAATTTATTTTTCTTTGCATCTGAAAATAACGAGTTCCATACTTTATTATAAATTAATGTTTCAGTCTTGGCAGAAATGCTTCTGAATCCATTGAATTGAGGTGGGATACTGGGAGACAATAAGATTTGATTTTTTCTGGTTTTACTATTTTTATGTCAATGAAATTTCTTTGTCTTGAAAAGAGCTACTCTGTCTTTACTCTGATTTCAATTAGAATATAATTAAACCTCATTTAGGGTTAAGAATGTCCATGCCTGGTGCACTGAGTGCTTGTACATAGGCAATTCAGGTTCCCAGTGAAGGCCTGCAGGTTCTATACCTTTAGTACATAGCCTAACCCTATGGTCTGCAGCTGTACTTTTATTATGTTGATCAAATGCAAGCAGGCTGCTAAAGTTACAAGAGAAAGAAAAATCTATCTGCCCAGTTGAAAAAAGATCTTTGCATGGCATAATAATCATTAATTATAGTTCATTCATTAAATTAATCACTTCTAATTAAGCTGACATACAAGGAGTGATCTTTATGCTCAGCTATTGCCTAAGTTAGGAAGTACAATAAGTCAGCTGAAGCAATCAGTTCCTCAGCCAGCATGAACTGATGCAGCCTTCCTGAAATTCAGCACGACTGCAAATTTACCACAGGGGAGACACTTGCCATTCAAATTCAGATTTGCTGACTTGCAATCTCCTGCACAGTGGCTCTTTCACGAAGATGCCTACGAGAGTGGAATTTGCATGAGGTTTTGTTGCTGCTGGCACAGGAGACCGGGGTGCTGGAATCACACCTGCTCTCAGTGGGGGAAGTGCTGGCTGCTCTGCACAGAGACAGGCAGTGCCTGGAAATGTGGTGGGCTCTTCCCAAGGGCTCTGGCTGCCAGCTGCTTTTCCCTAGATTGCTGTCAGAGCAAGTCAACTTTTAGCACCTGTCCTTCAGAACTAAAGGATAAGAAGGAGGCTCCCTAAATCCATTCCTGCCTCAGAGAAGTGTCTCAGGGGCTGTGCGCTTTCGGTCCCTCCATGGGTCGTATGACAGCACCATGAAACAGGACACAATATTTACAGCCTCCTGAGCATCTGCTAGCACTGCCTCATCTGTGTTAATGGGTGCAAGGCCCATAGCACCTGTCCAGACCAGGAACTGGATTTCCTGCATGGGCAGGGAGGCAATGAGGTCTGTGTGGAGTCCCCACAAAGAGTACCCTGCACAGAAACAAGGAGGTCCCCAGGTTGCTTTGCTGTCATACCACCTTTCTTTGTTCAGGAAATTCTGATATCCTCTGTTGTTATAAATAATATTCTCAGCAGCATCTCCATATTTAGATCTTACAACACATAGGATAAGTAAAAAACCAGGATACCAAGACTTTGTTGTCATGCTTGCTGTGACCTTGCTGAACAAAACATATTTTCTGTGTATTTCCAGTTGTCTTTATCCTTGCCCCATTCATGTCTGATTACAAAGACTGAAAGGTTTTCTGTGTTTTCTACACTATTATCATCTCTCTCTGTCCTGACAGTGCCTGGGGTGTAAACATTGGTGTCAGACCCTGTACACCTTTGGGATGAATTGTAGGCTCCTGAACACAGTCTTGCACAGTGTGAAGTGGTATAAAAAGAGATGCTGTAATATCTTACTGATAGTTTTACTTAACTGAAAAAGTCAGTGGTTTATAGTTCCTCCATTTCCAATGAATCAGCTGATCCACACTAGTAAAAAAATCATCTGGCAGTAGCTGGTGTAATGTAATTTAGGCATCTTCAAAAAGATGAACAGTGCACACTACTGGAAAAGATCTAATAAGTTAAAACCCCACCTATTATGTGATAGGATGGCTGCTGGAATAGTGAGTGTTACTCTGAGTGAAGGAACACTTACCTGCACAGGCATCATTACCAACAACCCAGAGGATGCTCCTCCTAAACTTATGGATCCTTCAAGCAACTTACAGTCTCTGTGCCTTGCTTCATGTTTTAAGACAACGCTTGTCAAGTGCATAAGCAAAACCTTCTGATTTATACTACATATGATGGCAATCAATTTTTGTCTTAACACATTTTTTGTCCTATTTTTCTTTTACTAATCAACCTGACAAATCCTTTTTTTTTTTCTTTTCAGAAATAACATACAAAAATCTCATTTTCACAGCCGTTCATCTGTCTATGCATCCTGCTAGTGACAAAGGGTTCAACTGCCAGGGAGAGACAATTCAAGTCTCTGGTATAAATGCATTAAATCTTACATTTTAAATAATGCCTTTTCACCTTAGAAAACTTCAAGAAAGGAACTGCTGCAGTTTTCAGTTGCACTCAGCTGGGGATGATAAGATGCAGTGTCTATTTCCACATAAACTGGGAAAAATGAATCTCATTATTTTTGATGATGTAGCAAAGTAATGACCCTGTGGGATCTTATTACATGGCTGAAAAGTGAATTAACTTTGGCGTAACCATATCGAGTTATTTACTCTAATGATCTGTTTCCTACCCCTTATGGGTGATCTCATAACAATGCTCTCATAATCTGGGAGTATGCATGAGAGCACAAATGGATTTTGCTTTTCAAAATTCAAACTTCATTCTGAAAGGCAGTCACTGAGACAGTTTGCCATCACATTGCTGAGGAAGCAGTCACTCCTGTAAGCGGCGATGACACCTTCTGTGACAGTGATGAAACTGGTCCAAAGCACAGACATTCAAACATCACCATATAGATGTAAAATTGCCCTCATGGGACAGAGAAAGAGGAGTTACTGTCTTCCTCTCACTGGTCACCTTATCCACAGGACAGGCTGAGGGGACTGCAAAGCCACTCTGCCTGGAAAGTTGTCATAAACATTAAAAGAAAATGAGCTGGATGTTAAAACCTAGAAACTTTTCACTTTTAAAAGAAATGTTCTGTTTTTCAGCAGAGAGCTCCTCAGGAGTTTCTATTAACCACATCTTCTGAGAGACTTGAAATTGTGGACATTAAAATTCATTAGTCATTTACAAGTTAGAAGACAAAGGTCTAGTCTTCTATTTTTGTTTTCTGATAGATAAATATTTATCAGAGTTTGAAGTAACTCTGTCTAGGATTTCTCATTCATCGATGTTCAGAGCAGGGTGTAACACATAATTAACTTCTTGTGGCTCAGTAAATAAGCATCCACATTGTATTTAAACAGGTCTGCAGTGTGGCTGATTTGCCCTGGGTCAGTGAGTTTCTGCAGAGAGCTAAGGCTCCTTGGAGATTTCATTCTGTTTGCTGCTTCCTTGTCCTGGAGTCTCAACATTACTCACTAAATTTGCGTAACACTAATTAAGGATGTGATCAGACAAAGTGATCAGCAGTAGTTCTGTCGTGCACTGCGATTATTTCAAGTTGAGATGTGAGTAAATATGCAATTTCAACACAGGGATTTTAATTCTCCAGCAGCAGCATTGATGAGTTTGCTTTGCGTTGGTCACCACTGACGTGTGAAGTGATGGAAAGCACGGAACACTTGTCCATGGCCATGCTCTCCCTGCTGCTGCAGCCTCTCCCCTTCCAGATCTTGTTGCTTTAGACAGCAAGACAGCAATGTGATAAACATTTTGTTTATCACAAAATCTTTGATGGAAGAAAGTATCCTTTTGGGGATTAATTTTCTGGCACCTGTGAAAAGACCAGCTGTTGGGTGACAGCTTGTCAGATTTTTTAAAACAATTCAACATTAAAGGGCAAAAATACTGTGTCTGACAGGAGTAGCAACAGCATTCAGTCCAATGCAGCTAGTACAGCAGGTGGGTTCTGAGGTACTACAGCACCATATGCTGTCTGCCACAAAAGCTCTGCAGCAGGAGATGAGACCTGAAACTGAACATAATAGAAATGTAGATAAAGTAGTGTCACTGCATGTCCTTAGCTGCCCATCCTGCACAGAGGCCTGGAAAGGGCAAAAGAGTCATTCAGCTGTAGTCAGCACACGTTTCACTTGTTAAGGAATTAAGCAGTTTTCATCCTATGTTCACCAAGAAGGAACTGGAGCAGAGAGCAAGACAGTAGCAAAGCCAGGAGGAGCCAGTGGCTGGGTACCAAACCTTCTTCTGCACCCCTGGGGTCCCTCAGCTCTCACACTCACCAAGATGCTATTATTTATTTACCAAGAGCTGTTGCCAGCTCTTTGCAAAGACAGACAATAAGAGGACTCTGAGGCAGTAATATGCATTATCTGAGCAGTCCAGGTTTGAAATGTTGGTATTTTTCACACCATTTCCTTACCTGCCTGGGAATAATAAAACTGGTAGCAGTCATTTGAAATAGCAAGAAGCAGCTGTTTGCATTCTTGGCCAGCATAAATCTCAAACCACTTATAATAGCAGCACACTCAACCTGAGCTACAGCTGATCTCCAGTGATAAAATCTGATTTCCTTTTTGATCAGTTTCCCTGTGCCTGGAGTATTTCCAACACGGTGTCCTTCCTGAGGAAAGGAGTAAGACACACTGAAGCAAATCTGCTGAAACATCATTTGGCACTTCAAGCACCACCAAGGATGGAACAACACTTGGCAGAGACTTTTGCCTGTACCGTGGGTTGGTCTTCTGTAACAATGATACCTTTGCAAGTGTCATAAATTAGGGTAGCATGTTCATGGCTGTGACACTCCCCCACCAGAGAGGGCCTCTGAATTTCTTTCAGAGAAGTCAGTCAAGACTGACGGTTCAGAACTCATCCACTCCAGTCTCATTAAGTTGACTCAGACTATGAATGGATGATTCATCTTATTCTTTTCTTGTCATGTACCACCAAAAAGCTCTTTCCCTTTAACCCCTTCCTGAAGGCTCCTTTGACTGATCAGATTATTTTCCTGGCTTCTGAAGACTTTTTGACTCTGACTATTTTCCTCCTACTTTTCTCCCTTTTCCTGTTCTTCTCTGTCATACAGATATTGCTTTCTCTTTTGGCTCCAATTGATGTTGTAGAATAGAAGAGCACTGGAGCAGAGCCCTTGCTGTCTACTTTCCTAGAGGTTAAAACTGAGCAAATCCACCACAAACTTAGTGTGCTACCACATTATAAATTATAAAAATTAAAAAACCACTTGACATCCAAGAGACACAGATTAAACTTCTCAGAGAGAGAGGCATGTTTTTTAAGGACAGAGGGACACTTCTGATTTTGTTTGACCTTCTCTCAATACAGGCTGTAGAATATCATGCAATCACCTCCACATTCAATCAAAGATTGTAATGCAGAACCAGAACATTTCCTTTAGAAATTAACCAGGTTTCAAGATTACCTCTGGGGAGGTAAATACCCCAAAGCTATGTGAGGCTACACTTTTCACCAGTCAGGAATATATTGGCTACATTTGCAGATGTTAATGTTTAAACTCATTTCCCTCTGTGGAGCCTTCCTATTTTCTCCTTAATGCGTCTGTCATACCAGAATTTGAACGGGAAAAAGAGATATTATTTAACACATGTCCATGTCTAATTCCTCAAATGAGAAATGAGAGTGATCCAAAGGCATGGGGACAGAGTGTTACTGTGTTGGCCTAGAATTTGGGAACTTCTCAGTTTTTTATGGCCTCAATTTTAAACTACATCTGTGCATTGCATACAAATGGGTTAGACGACTGCAAAAAGAATCACTAATTTAAGACAGCAATGCAAACATTTCTGACATTTAAACATTATCCAGTAAAAGTGCATAACCCTTCTGTCTGACAGAAGTGAATACTAATGAGAACTCCCACATTAGAATCCTACTGGAGTAAAGAGAGGAGGGAACATTTCTATTATTTCATACTTTTTGTAACAAATTAATTCATTATTATGCTTCAAAGACTGATTAATTCCTCACAGTGCTGGTCTGGATATTTTTTTTTTATTTCTTTTTTTTTTCCCGCTGCTATTGCTGCCCAAGTGGCCACTTATTAATGCAATACAATATTCAGCATTGCAAATGAAAAAAATACTGGAGATAATGTACTTTCTGCCTTCCCAAAGGCCAGCTGCTGTCCAGCTCAATTTATCTCCTTCCTCTCCTCACTCCCTCTTCACCCACAGCTTTCTTTGACATGCTTTCACTTCAGTGTATGTTTTCTCTTGCTCCAAGGGTAATGTGTCCTCCTCCTAAGGAAGCCTGGTGAAATAGAAAAATGGGTGGAAAGTTTGACTTACACATAAAGTGAAGATCTACATTCCCAGTGTGCATTCCAAATGACAGAAAGCAACACTGACAATGGAGAACCTGAAACACTCCCACTCCCACCCCTGTGTGTGCAGCTTGTGTGGCTGTGGCCACAGCAGGCTGGCACGGGCATTCTCAGGATGTGAGATCTTCTGGGATCTTAGGGGCTGACCTCAGATTGTGTCAACTTTCTTTATAAAAGTCAGTTTACTTGAGCTTGATTTTGGTGGTGGCCTTGCCAGACTGTGAGCAGGGCCAAGCCTTTTGTCTTTAGTTCACCTTTTGTTAGCTAGGATATGATTTCTAGCAATGCTCCTCTTCTGTGCAGCATGTTGTATGTTAGGGCAGTGACCTCAGCTGATAACCTTGCTGTCCCTGCAATACAGAAAAAAAAATTACATCAACAGACAGAACATTAAAGAAGGAAGCAGAAAGGCTAAAAAACAGCAGCGTTCACTTGACAGATCCAGATCATGTAGCACTGTGAGGTGGAACATGTACTCATTTTAACAGCTTAGGTATGGCTGTAGAAATGTCATGGAAATGGTCTCAAAAAATGAATACTCTGAATAAGTTTGTTCCATGCCATAAATCAAGTTGTTGTTAAGCACTGATAATACAGTCTCTTCTCTCATTTACTCCTGCTGAGGATCTCTCTCTAGCAAACAGTGCTTCTAACACAGTTTTCTTCCTTGGCATCCTGGCTCAATTCTGCACTCAGGTTTTTCCCATGCTTCTAATTTGTCTGTTTGCTGTCAGCACCCCATGACAGGGTTATTGTGTCTGACTGAGATGAGCTGATTTTCCCAAGGCAGCCCTGGTGCTGTGCTTTTGTATCAGTAGATGGAAAGGTGTTGATAACACACCAGTGTTTTGGATGCTGCTGAGCAGTGCTGGCACAGCATCAGCGCTGTCCCTCCAACATTTCGCCCATCACGAGTAGGATGGGGTGGCAGGGGAGGGGACACAGCCAGGATGGCAGACCCAAACTGACCAAAGGGATATTCCAGATCATATGTCTGCTCAGCAACACGAGGTTCCTCAGGGAAGTTGAGGCAGCCTGAGTGCCTTCAGCCACTGCTAGACAACACCCGTGCACAAAGGCAACACATTCTGTCAAAGTAGAAATTGGGCCTTGCAAGCTTTGCTAACAATCAAATCTTCTAGGCAGGAAATGAACATGGAGAAAACAGAGGATACTGCAAAGGTGTCAAAGGACTTCAGGAGTCTGGTGGGACTCAGCCTCCTGAATCATTTAGACCCTCCTTACACATAGAGAGAGGAGTTATCCAAGGATCTCTCAGTGCTTTACACAGAGAAAAACACAATTTGTGCAGAGCTCCAAAGACACAAAAACACAGGGGAAGGTGGATGAGGGACACCACAAGGGAGATCATGTGGCTTTCTCCCCCAAGTATTCCACTGCCTTGATTGGGCTTTTAAAGAACTTATAACGCTGTGTTCAAAACCTTTCTTCAAACCAGGAGAAATAATGTCTTTTTTTCCCAAACAGAAGCAATGTTTTTCCCCCAAAAGAGTTCTCAGATGAGAAAAAAGAATATTAAAATATTATTTTGTTTGTAGTTATGCAGGTCATTTAGTCTTTTAGTATCTATTAATTATTCTTCTTTGTCTAGGCTCATTATGAAGTATCCAGCTGATACTGCTATTCTCAGTAGCCTAGGGAAGATACTTTGATGTTAAATTCTGTGCTATCAGGAACATTTACAGAGTTGGCCTGGGTTTCTTGGCATGTGTTTTTTATTTGGATTTTTGTTTGTTTATTTGGTTTTAACTCCCTTCAATTTAACTCCCTCTCATGTAGTCTGTTGCTCATTTGACCTGAATTGAATTTGCCAAAACTTTGTACTAAAGCAAGTAATACTATTTTTCTGTTCTGTAACAGGGTTTTTTTCAGCTATTTTTTAAAGTCTTTTCAGACTGACCTGTGAAACAACAATTTTCAGATCCACTTCCTCAACAGTAATTGTTCCTGCCTATCTTAATCACCCAGCATACAGTGTGTGCCTGAGGATTTGTTCCAAGTGATTAAGATGATTTCCCAAGGATGTTCCATATGATCCTTATTTGATTTACATCTCTCTTCATTTGCACTATTGTCTTCAAAATTACAAAGGTTCAATACAGGTTTTGTTGGTTTAGCTCTTTTTTAAAGGAAATTATGCTAAGAACTTCTCACTGCATTAATGCTTCTGATGCTCAAGGATGTTGGTAATTTGTGTGTATGTAATTACAAAATTCTAGCTTGCTTGGAGTTTTATCCTTTTATTCACCCTACATAAAATGTTAAGAGTATCAGAGCCATAAATGCGCTTCATGGCATTTCTGATGATCTACTGAACTGAAGATGAAATCCAATAATAACCTTTGTCATAAAGCAAATTTCTTCCTCTAGAGAGATGATGAACAAGCTTTTTGTGGTGTGCTATCTAATAACTCAGCTGGCCACAAGGCTTCTCTATGGCTGTACACCTGGAACACGAAAATCATCTGTGTTATGCTGAAGTTACTGGTAGAAAAATGAGATATGGAAATGTCCCTGCAGAGATAAAAGATTTGGATGGGTGCAGTTATGATACCTGGAATAAAATGAAGAGTGTTATCTAATTTTTGTGCTTTTGGGTAAGAAGTGAATACCAGCTTAGTTCAGGAATAAGTCCTTCCTCTGAATGACTTATACCCCAGAGCACAACGGGTGACTGATTGGAAGAGTTGGTGACATGGCTGCAATTTTTCATCTTCCTTTGCTGAAAATGCCTTCATCATTCTCAGACATTAAATGAACCAATGCTACCTTGTGGTTTAGAAATTCCCTTGTTTTGACAGATTTGGCATTCCTGTGTCACAACAGAGCTGATTTCAGGTTGGTCCTGCCTGGAGAAAAGCCTGGTGACAATTCTCAGCTGCAAGGACACATCTGTATGAGTTTACTAAATAGAATGGGACCCAAATGTCATAATTCATCAGTACACGGCCAAATAAGCCATCAACTTGTGTAGGACTGAGATATGTGGGCCTTTTAGAAGTAGCTTGATCTCTTTTTTCACCTCTTTTCACGTGTGCTCTTGGGAACACAAAAAGTTGGGGAACCTTTGAGTTCCTCTGGAGCTGGCAGTTCTACAAAAGTGGGACCAGCTATTCACCAAATGCAAACCAAAAGGCATTCACTGAGAATAATGTGACAAAAGCAGGTGACTTTGTCAGAGCCACTCCAGTTTAGGACATCTGAAGTTTTGACCCTGAACCAAATAGATGGATGAAGCCAGTCCTTTACTTGCTCGCATGTCAAGGCCCATTTGTCTGCTGACTAATACAGAATGCTGCAGAAGGCACAAAAAGCATCCATGGTATCAGGAAAAGCATCCAAGGGCCGGTACTCTTTGCCCATTTTTCTGAAAGGGTGGTACCATTTGAGTGCCTGGGTTTGGAGATATCCTCCAAAAGTCCTTGGATAGTGGTATCAAAAATCTGAGAATAAGAATCAGCTCTAAAATAAGAAGCTGTGAGACTTACTAGAGGGACCCACAAAAGATGAGTAAGAAATACACCCACCTTAACTTTACTGTGTCCTAAACAATCAAAGCAATGCAGGTCTGAAGGTTCAGACTGTGTTACTGAGGGGTTGACCCTTGCTGTCCCCACACCGCCGTGACAGCTTTGTGTGGCTGAAGGAATCTCTGCCTTTGGGGTGCTACAATCCTAAAACAGAGCCACAGCCACCTGGGGGATCCAAGCCACAAACCATTGTTTGGCCACCAGGAGTATAAATAGAAAATATATACAAAGAGGTATGCAGGAAAATGATGATTCTCTTACTATCCAAACAGTGAAGTGGTTGTAGAAAGGTTCTGGTTCTTGGGAATGCCAAGATTGTATCTGGTATCTCTCTGAAGCTCCTCGGTCCAGCAGAGTCTGTGCTGAGCTGACACAGCTCAGCAGTTCACAGTAGCATTTCAGCACTTTGTAGGGTAGATGAAGCCCCTATCACAAATGGGAAGACAAACTCCTCTAAGAGTAATTTGATGTTTCACAACCAAAATAGTAGTTTATCATCCTTCTCAGCTACTGTTTGTAGATGGCTCTGCAAAGCAGCACTGAAGTGTTCAAAGCAAAGGTTTAAAAAAATCTTGCTACACACATGAACTTCCATGTTCCAATTGTCTACATGTGGAGGCCATTCAATCTCCTTCCTGTTCCCTTTTTGTGTCACAAACATTTTCTTGTGACTAATGAAGTGGACTAAGCCTGAAGGAGACAAAAAAAGATTATAAAACCAATTTATTTCAGAGCAAAGGAAATAAAAAGGAGTACAGTACCCAACTAAAATCTTTTCAACTCCCTCTATTTATTTCTTATCTGCCTTCAGTAATAATGGAAAAATAAAAATTAGGCAGGAACATACCCTTTCTCAAAAAACAGAATCAGTCATCCTCTGTGCTGACGCAACCAAGAAACATAAAATTGATGTAAAGGAACAACAGACACTATTTTTTCTTCTAGAGAGTTATTTTCTTGTGATGGAAGCCAATTAGTGTTGTTCTGTGAAGAAGCATGAAAGCATCAGAGAGAACATTATTTGTCTGAAAATAAACAAAAAGAGTGAAAATAATCTGATCTAGAAAGACATTTTTATGTGCCTTCAAAAAGTGGAGAGAGACAGAAACAGACTACTGTCATTTCCTGACAAATATAATGCAACTTTACTCTTGAAAATGCTGGACTTCTAATTTTTTCCATTAATATTATCTATTGAAAATGTTCTGGTTCAGACAATGTCTCACTTTGCCCAGAATTTTCCTGATGAATTATTTCCTTTAAACAGCGAAGAAAAGATACTTCTAAAGCATTGCTGCCTGTTGAGATCAGGAGTTCAGGTAGGAAGAAGTGTTTATTTTTTTCAAATGGTCTTGCAGGGAGATTGTTGTTTGTCTTCATTTTGAAGTGGGTTTTTTTGGTCTTCTGGGATGCACCTTCCTCTCTCCTCAAAAGACTCCTGTGTGCATTAGAGTAGCCTTGAAGAAAAATGTGACCCTGCTCTGGGAGAAGCCTTAGATCTTGCCTTGGGAGAGGGAAAAGCACCAAGACTCCAGGAGCTGTGAGCCTGTCCTTGTGCAAACACCAGTCACAGCCTGACACTGCTGCCTCCCTACCAGCCCCAAAGGGACTGAATGAGCCTTAGAACGATGAGGCAAACAGCATATCTGTGCAAACAAGCATTTCAATTGATATTTGAACATGCAAAAACTGGACAATTCTGCAAACAAAGCCAGAAGGAACGTTGGAGATGCTCAGCACCAGGGGAATGGCTCCTCTGCAGGGCTCCGTGGGCACCAGCTGGCAGGGCAGAGGGATCGTGGTGATGGAGACATGAATAAAGCCACAACACATTCAACATCTCCACAAACATCCAGAGGGCATTCTTAGTGTCCAGGGACAAATTCCAATTTGGACAACCTGCCAAATGCTATCATAAAGGAAGAAATACCAAACTAACCATGTAAGCAAGTTCTTCCAGCATCTCAATAGGCAGACTTGCAGGAGAGAGCCCTAACTGCCATGCAATATCACTATTTATTTGGTACAGCAAGTGACAGTCAGAAAGCAAAGAGAAGGGACTAAATCCTCCATGTCCTCAGCTGCAGAGGAAGATGGTCAATAAATTCCAGAAGCTTAAAAGAAGGAAAATTATTATTTGCAACACAAAAGAAGCCAGGCCTATGGCAGAGCTAACAGATCAATGGACTTGAATAAAATCAGCATAAAAGCAGCATAAATACTTTTAGCATGAAAATAGCTGAGGCAAAACAAGACCAGTGGTTTCCTTGCTGATTCAAATCTTGACAAGTCATGATACTCATAATTTTGTTTCAGAGACCGTTTGCTCTCACAGCTGTAGCTGTGACAAAATATCTTCCATTCTCTACATCAAAGATCTAAAGCCCTCTCTAGGAAAAGATGCCTTTAGAAGGAATTTCTTGGCTTTTGAGAAAATAAATACCCTTGTCAGCACACTAATATTTTAGTTCAAATATTTTTATGACACCTATGCAAACCTACTTAATCTAAAGAGAACGTAAGTTCCCTATATGAAAAGTCATCATATCTAATCTGATTTTGATAGTATTGTATGTGTGTTTCAGGCTTTCCTGTTTGCTTGGCTAACATGGACTATTATCCTGTAACCTCCCATCTGTAGTTCTGGTTGCTCTTCTGACTTGATTTGGTAACAGCATTTTAGAAATGCTGAGGTCTTTCCAATGCCTTAAATCCAAAACAAGGGTCATGGGAAAAGCTCTTATGCTTGAGTGTAGCCACAGCAAAATGAAGCCTGGGCCAGAGATAATATCTATGAATGATAAAGGAAGCAGATTAAACACATGGGACTGTCCAGAGACATTTACACATAAGGCAGGCCATTAATGGGCAATGAACTAATGACACATCTTCAGAAAATGCCTCCTCTGTGCCCAGAGCCACTAACAAGATACAAAAGAGGCATACACTCACTCAGGCACATATTAGGCACTGGGCTTGGGTGACTTGTGTCCCAGGATACCCAATTTAGTTGATATAGCAGGAGCTGCTCAGAGAAGGTGCAGCAGAGGTGGCAGTGAGTATTTCCCATCGTGTTAGGGAGGAATTGCACCACAGCAGCTTAATGTTTCAGACCTGACTGTAAAGTTTTGTGATCTGTCTGGTGCAATCAGGGATGGAAAGCATCTGCCTGTGCTGTGAGACGCTGAACACTTGAAGGCACACAGGCAGTTACCTCTGGGAGTGAACTAAATGAGAACATAAGCAAATAAAAAGAGAAATAGTAAGGCAAGAGAAAACAAGCCTAGATGCTACAGATGTAAACACTTCTCAGTCCTCTTGTGATATTCTTCATGTGTATATCTTGCACTAGTTCTGCTGCATTTTTCTGTTCTTTAAAACTACATAGAGTTTACAAAGAGCTTAAATCCAGCAGAAACCTCCTGTGCTTATTCTCAGCTGTGGGACAGAGCAGTCTGCAGAGATGCAGAGACAAAGATGAGATGGGCAATGCCTGTTAATAGCAGGAAAAGCTTGCAAAACTTACAGCATGGTGCTCTGATTAACAAAGAATGTAGCAAAGACAGACATTCCAGATCTATGCTTAATTCTCTTTCAAGTAATTGCTCTTCTGGAAAAGAACCTGCAAGGATACAGTCCTATCCTGTGTGTGAATGGCTTTAACCTCCATTCATGGTTTCAGCCTGATGGAGCTTTCCTCCTCCTTTGTACTCCTTATGAATTTCCAGGCTCCAGTCAGAATCAGAACCAAAAATGAGGCACTGCAGTTCTGAAGGAATTCCTGTCTGGGAGCCCAGACATGGGAAATCTCATGAGAAAGCGTGCTGTGAAACTGCTGGACAGGTTTGGTGAACTTAAAAGATGAGTGTAGCCTGGACAAAACTTCACATTGATGATTATTTGTGCAATTTGGATGTAAACTATTACATCTAATTGGTCTGAATAATGTCTGTGCTTATAGTCACACCACTGGCAATGGATCTGCAAAACAGCTGGTACTGAGGACCAAGTATCACGGGGTTTATTTTTTTATGTCATTTATGTAATTTTTCAATGTCAGATTTACATCAGGTAGCCTCCCAAAATTCCCCTGCCATAGGAACCACAGTATGGTAAGTGGAATTTTCTTCCAAAGCACACTTCTGCCTCAAGAAGACACTGTAACATACATGTATCTGAGGGTGGCAATGACATATCATATCTGAATAATTAAAATATGAAAATACTTTATATATATTCATGATAGACAATTAAGAAATGGTACTTTACCAGAAAACAAACAAACAAACATAAAAACCCTAACAAAATCTCCTACATTCCAAAATATTATTCTGAGCTTTCAATGAAAAAATATTGTTGAAAATTTAAACACTTTTTTTTCAGGCAAAACATACCAAGGTATTTTGATTCTACTTTTCCTGGCTCTTTGCATCGTGCTTGTCTGATCCACTCAATCAGATTCCCAAATTTTAGCTCCGTGCTTTGGAAAAACAAGATCCATCTGGAAGACAGATCCATCTGCAGACAACACCACCATAAAAAGGATTAGCTTGTATGATATTTTTCTTGTTTTCATTCCCTATCTTGGGAAGGACCCAGAACAAAACTCACAACAAGAAAACAGGTCTCTGTTTTTATGGAAGAAGTTATCACTTGACAGGTAGCACTAAGGTTGAGCTTAGTGGATGAAAAAACGTTCAGGCATGAGAATTTGGTAGCCATGAAAAGTCTAACTCTCTGTGCTGGATGGCCTTTTACACACCACAACAGCCTGACCAAAAAAGCAGGTTTTTGCCTGCTGACATGAAGGAGTGACACCATTACCATCAGAATTCCCGTGAAGATGACACATACATAAAACCCACACATTTCATACAATAGAAACAGGGGGACACATGAAGCCAGAATAGAATTATAATGTACTGTCTTCAGAGCAAAGAGAGCTACCTCTGAATTCAGGGGTCATTTAGTGTCTGCAGCACTGCTGGGTACAGATAAAAGGTTTGATTTCTCCCAGTCTGAATGCCTCTGTGGCAAAAACGGGCTGAGAGAGCAGTGCTTGGCCAAGGAGTTTGCTATTCAAATGTGCTGCATGTAAATTAAGGGCATTTGCATCAAATTTCTACTTCCTCAAGGCTCAGGTTAGAAACACACACCTCTGTCACAACCTGACACATTCAATTAAAGAAGAAATAGAGTTGAAATCATTACAGGGTGGTTATTTTTAATGAGAGAACAAGTCAAAATACAAAGGGAGGAGACAGGAAAGGAAAGCATTCAGGGACTGTCAAGAGCATGTCAAAGCTGCTGTGTTAATGGCAAAAAAATCAGCAAAAAGCTTTTTAATTTAATGTCTTTCATCTTCAAGTCTCAGCAGTTATAATAATTTTTAAGCCTGTGATTTGTGTGTTAGCTAAAGGTTAATGATCTTTATTTATAGCACCTCAAGGCAAAGCTCATGGACAATTTCCCATGGATGGCAACAACGTCTGGAGTAGATTTTTAATCGTGGGAATTATCAGGAAGATTTTAAAAAAACCTAGGCCTGATGCTTTATTCAAATTTCATGAACCAGATGATGTCCTTTTGCAAAATGTCTTTTGGACTCTGCTGGTGTTTTATCAGACTGGTGAACAAGAGGGGTTTTTTGGCTAATAGAACCATGTAGCTCAGCACTATGACTGCCTTGCTCTTGAAATTTTCTTGACTTGAGGATAGTTTTAGGCAAAAGGCAATTACCCAGTGTTCAGGATTCAGCTGGGATAGAGTTAATTTTCTTCCTGGTAGCTGGTCCAATGCTGTGTTTTGGACTGGCCTTGAGAATGATGCTGATAACACAGGGATGTTTTAGCTGTTGCTGAGCAGCGCTTACAGGACTTGTCAGCTCTTCGTGCCCTGCCAGAGAGGAGCTGAGGGACACAAGGACCTGGGAGGGGACACTCAGGACAGCTGACCCCCACTGGCCTGAGGGATGTTCCAGTATGTGGCACCATGCTCAGCACGAAAACCAGGGGAAAGCTGGCTGGGGGTGGATGCTCAGGAACTGACTGGACAGGGGCTGGTTGGTGATGAGCAATGGTATTGCAGTTGTATCACTTGTTTTTCTTGAGTTTTTTCACCTTCTTCTTGATATTTTATTCTTAAATAAAATTGTTGTTGTTATTATTATTATTATTTTTCAATTATTAAACTGTTCTTATCTCAGCCCTGGAACTTTCTTACTTTTCTAATTCCCTCCCTGTCCCACAGAGGCTGGAGGAGGTGGAGTGAGCAGCTGTGTGGTTCTTAGTGATCACCTGAGTTAAACCACAACCTTCAGGCTGCTGAGGACACCCAGATTCCTTCTTTGATCTGTTTGTACCTGTTGGTACTACTTTAACATAGTGCCAGTAGTTACAAGAGCAAATTTACCCTTTTGAAGATAACATTCTGCTTTACAGTTATGTTCCAAACCACAGGAATCCTGCTGAAATTACAAAATCACCTTAATCAAGGTTAAACCCCTAAATTCCCACTGTGATCCAGCAGAGGCAATTAATGCACTAGTTTTAGTAGAACAAAAAAATGGAGAGGATCAAGAGTGAATAAAATATTTCTTCCTTTAAGAAAGGTTGAACACTGAGTTGAAACCTTGGTCAACTTAGGTCTGTGGCAAATGCTTTTTTTCACTAGCCTTCTATTTAAGCAACGGAAAAAGCATCCCTGGCCATCTAACAAAACCTCAGACAGTTAAAACATTTAAAACTTAAATGAATAAGGAAAGTTTTAACTTTAGTTCTTTTTTCTTTTCTCTTTGGGTACAAAGACATTTTTTTGATGCTGCCTCTTTGAATGTCTTTCTGTTGGTAATGGAGGTGGCCTTAATTGCCCTCTAGCAAGTCATTATTACCTAAAATGAGCTAACAGAAACTTCTGTTGATTTCTTTTTATGAGTATGAATATGTTTTCTTGGAGACAAAATAAGACAAATACCCAAAGAATGAGAAAGAAAGAACAACAAAGATAAATGTGCTGCTTCTGACTCTGCAAACCATGGCACAAAGTGTCTCTGTAAGAGAAACAAGGGTTGGTAAACATCCCTATCAGCTGCCTTGGTAAACACACATCACTAACAGGTTATTCCAGACAGAGCTGCCTTCCTGGTCACAGCCAGAGACACTGAATCCTCAAAGTAGATTCTTTTCTTTAGTAAAATGCAAAGGAAGAAAGGAAACAGAGTTAAGAATAGAAAGAGCACATATTCAGAGGTGGGCAGCATTGGGGAAAAAAAAAATAATCCTCCAGGTGGAATACATTGATTTTTAATGGCACCCTTTATTTCTCCAACCTTCAGTAAAACCTTGGCCAAAGGCTGACTGACAACTTTGGTGGTCTCAAAGGCTTGCAAAAAAGGCAGAAAGGACAGAGAATGTTGTTATTTTTACCCATTGATAATGCTGGTTTCAGCACTAAAATAAAATATCTCAGGTATTTTCTCCATCCTCTGCTTGCATTTCTTTCTGATGTTTCTGTTTAGCTCAGGAGGTGACATTTGTTTAATAAAAGAACCTATGCCAGGTGGCAAAATTATATCAACAGATTTAGAACTTCATTATATCCATTTTTCCATCTTTAAATTTAAACTAAATTTATAAATAATTTGCAGTTGTTCTTTTTTTTTTTTATGTTTTGGCCAACATAAATTGCCTGTACTTCACATCCAGCTTTGAAAACACACATATTTCCTTTTGAAACTTTTACAAGAAGCTTCGCTTTTTAATTTTCATTTCTTTATTTATGTTCTTTTTATGCTCTAAAACAAAGCCTTAAGTGTTGCAAAGAATTTAGTCTGTAAAACCAGAGTTATTGATTTAGCATCCAAAAAGAATTAATCACTGGATTTATATCCTGTTCTCCATTAATTTACCTGATCTTCCACAAGCATATTCTCCAAAGGCAAGCCTATGTGAAGAAATATATTCCCTGTTAATTCCATGTTGAAGGATCAATGAAGTGTCCCAGAACTTGGTGTTAAAGTTCGTTTTACTCAATTTTACAGAAGGTTTCATTCCTTTACATGTCACAATAGTGCTTTACGTTGCAGTCTCCAGTGACAAGAACAGATGCTGATGGTACCTGAACCAGGCAGAGATCAAACACAGTCCAGCATCCACAGCAGCTCTGTTCTCAGGATCCTCTGCCACCATTTCTGATTTATTAGAGGACATCTCTGGGGTCCTGGTCTATGGCTGCAGTATCTCCTCCAAGGTACTGGGAGCACTAAAGCACAAAGGTTTGAAATGCACATTTCACCCATCATAACAACAGCTGGAGTGCCAGTGGGGACATAAACACAACTGACCTTCATTAATGCTGGACTGCTCTTTAGGACTCATGAGCATCATGAACTCTCATGGTGTTTATAGCTGCCTTGCTGTCCCAAAAAGCACAACAGCCTCTTCATTACATTTCCAATTATGGGTTTAGAAGGCTAATTTATGAAAACCATATTTGTAAATAATGCAACTGAAGTTTTTTTTTACTAGTGTTGATGTTACGTTAGATATAACGAACATGACATGGACTTATTCCACATACTAACCAAGAAAAAAAAAATTAAATTAAGCAGCCAGTTCTCTGCAGTCATAGTTCAGATCTCCAAACTGACCAGAGACCTTCTGTTTCTCATGTCAGCTTTATGAAGCAGTATGGAAGGCTTCCCTGCAGTCCAAACCCAGATTTTGTTGGCACGACTTCCAGGAGGCTCAAAGCTGATAACAGGGTAGGACCACAGCTGCCCACTCAGATTATCTTAAATCCATCACAAACATGCAGCCTGAGGAACCTAGTGAAGGCTCAAGCACATTACTATGTATTCAGCCTCACAAGATTTGTTTTCTTTAGTCTTTTCTCTCTTCTTGCCCTTTGCACAGAAATCCTTATGTACGATGTCAAAACAAACAGCACCCAAGTGGGAGATAAACATTTGATTTTGTGATGTTAAAGTTAGTTTCAGATGGCTAAACTTCCCCACAATTCCCCAGAATGTGTCTCAATTCACACAGGGGAAAAACACTTACGTAAAAATGAAATAGCAATTTAAACCTACAGAGGACTGCTAAATACTTCCATATTGCAGCTGATGTTATGGCCTTTAGGAAAGCTCCACAAAGACCTCCAGACACTTATAAGTAAGCCAAGATATGAACATTGGGCTATTTTTGCAGAAGGCCAAGGTCATGTGAAAATGTTTCTCTATTTTTCTGGGTTTTGTGTTCTATGAAATATCAGTATTTCTCCCAGTCACTTTATCTTGTGCACAGAGTTCCATAGCAGTAGCATTGTATTGCACGTGACACTTTTGGAAACGGCTGGAAGATTAGATAGAATTCAAAATAATGTCAGATTCTGCTAAAAAGACTGAATCAGAAACTTCAAACCAGGTTTACTTCATTCAGTTGGGAAGTTGGGACTTGGTCCCTTCTTTATATTTTTTGCAGGGTCAGGGTCAGCCCTTGAGGAGGACAACAAATTGGACTGATGGAAGCATCATGTTCTGTCCAGCAGAGCTGATTGCTGCAATGGAACTGGAGAACATTTAGGAGATCACACTGACCTTGTAAATTCCAAGTGACTCACACCACTGGAAAAGAGAGTGGTTCTTATCAAGACCAAGGATAGTCTTGCCATATACATGAAAGAAAGAAAAGAAAACAATTGTCCTCACAAGCAAACTGCCAGCAGTTTGTATTGACCCTGAATATTTAGAATCCATGACAAAGTTTATATTTCTGTTGTACATTTAAAAATCACATTGCAACCACCAAGTCCCATTGAAACCAAACGAAAAGGGATGTATTTTTCACACTATATGTCAAAACAGTCTGGAAACTGTAGTCTTTCCTTCTGTACTATTTATTCTGTTTGCTTTGGTTACCTCACAATACATGACCAGAACAAACCCTTAGAGAGAAAGCATTTCCTTACCCAAAGAATATTTACCAGATTTTGAAATATTTTTACCTTCCGTAAAAAGACACAGAAGAAAAGACATGAAAATTTTCACCAAATGAAAATGTCCTAAAAAACTACATCAAATTTTGCCCACTTTTATACTTTGTTTTCCCTTTCACCAGAGATGAAGCCACTTCTGCAAGTGAAATTTTAAAACAAAAAAGCAAAGCAAAACAAAAGGAACTTCAGATTATGATGAAAATCTCTGGTTTAGTGTGTCAAAATAAAGCTTTGGATTATCTCCACATCAGCGTATTGAAAGCACTGCTAAGTGAAATTGAAGGCCACATGACTCAAAACCAGCTGTAATTTTGTCACAAAATGGGACTTTTCACCTGAAAGCTGCAGTGAAGTGAACGTATCTTGACAGGGCAGTCAGAGAATGAGTCTGAGGGCTGCTGTGATCCCGTGGCTTGACAAGCTGATGCAAACCCACCAGACTGTTCTCCAGAACCACAATATGCTGATGTGAGGAGATGCTCTCCAACCTGCCGTACACCAGGCTTCTACCAACTGGTTGCCTGTGCTGGAAAAGGACTCAGTGACATGAGAAGACCCAATTCCAGAGTTACATAGCAAAATCTATCAAATTAATTTTCAAATGGAATACATTTTGACCTCAGTTCTTTACTGGTGCAGGTTAAATTTCAATAAAATCAGCGTTTTTCAGTAGACAAATATCCTCAAATCCCTGCTCAACTCATTTAAACCTTTCAGTACTACTATCCTTTGAAGTTATATTCATTTGCTTTAGCTAGGCATAGTTCCACGTCTTAAACAACTCAGTCTCAGTTGATTCATCTTTCTTATTACACTAAAATGTGAGCCTGAGAATGGGATTTAAATGAGGACAGTACCTTATTAATTCAAACATCAACTGATGGCAAGGCAAAATAATTTTATTGCGGTCCCTTCAGCAGAAAAATAAAAATGAATACAGCAGATGTTACCATGAAAATTCTGATTTTCTGTTCCAGCAACCAGCCTATAATTTAACCTTTTAGTCAGGTTGGCACTCTTAGCAGTGGTGCATTACCCTGATTTTTTTAATATCTTGACTGAGGACACAGGAGCTGTCCTCTAATGCCTTGGTATGCAGTGACACCTACTACAAACACAGCTGACGGCACCAAGAGTGAATCTACTGTGGAACCCATTCTCCATGATCAATTAATCAGAATTTTGGCTATCATTTGGACACAAAGTTTATACACTACATCTTTTTGCCTGCCCACCCACAGCTGACAGACTGGGGAGTTTCAACCAAAATGGTTCTTTTGAAATCATGGTGAAGGGAGAATACATTAAATTGGTTTGATTGCAAAGAGTCCTGCTCTACATTTTTTGAATAATGATTTTCATCCCAGTCTCTGCAGAGGTCATTTACATTTGGAAACAGAATAAATTCTTGTCACTGTGTTTTGCCATCTGAAAGAACTGTCCAAATTTTATCAGGTTATGAGAGAAATGCAATTTACACACCATGTGTTCTCTAGGAACTTCATAATCTGTTACTCTAACCTTCAAAGATTTCTTCTAGAGAATAATGCTCTGGTCTAGTCTCAGAGCCCTGCTCCCCACCTATGGGCATGCTGAATTGAATGTACTGACAATTCTGCTGAGTTTGCTTTAAAAATAAGTTATGAAAGACTGCACATTTATTTTAATACCATAGGTTTTGTATGATTTAAAAATTGGCAGGAATTAATTTCCTAAAGGGTAAGTGTTTATAAAATGTAGGCATTCCTGATGATTCTGTGTATTTTGCAGTTTTGGAAATCAGAAAGAAATGTGAAGAAAAAGAATGAGTAAGAGTAGTATGAAGCAATCCTCTGCAATAGCAAATGAAACAACATGCACTGCAGGAAGAGTTCATGAGGCATGGTGAGAGGATCTGTGACCCATAGTCATGGGACTGGTACCTTTTTAAGCAAAATTAAGGTCCTTTATTGGGAAATGTCAAGAAGAACACAAAAAATAGGGGAACCAGCAGTATTAATAGACCTGCTCTAATGCATTAAAAATTCCAACTTCATTTGCCCTCTCCTTTGAGACTGGCAAAATTTCACAGTTGTAGTTTCTGCATACATCTGTTCACTTGGTTTATCTGATAAATGTGTTCAGGCCAGGTTATGAGATTTGCAGACATAATAGATGCATTTTCCTTTGGAGACAGATCTTAAGCAAATCACCCTGATCAAACTGAATTGAATTGAATTTCTTCAACAGCTATGTGTGTCACCAGATGTGTTAATTCATTATTTTGGGAAAACAACAAAGACAAGGGGAGTAGGAAAAAAGATCAGGGACCACATGGAAAGGAACAGAATGAAGTGCATGCATATAATGGAAAAGATAGCTCCCCAAGCCCCTAAAAGGTGTTCAAGATTTCCACATCTTTGTTCATTTTCTGAAAGAAATCAGCTGTGAAAGGTTTGCTGTGTGACAGCTATAGAAAACTTACTAAGAGCTTAAGAATAAACCGTTTAATTCCAGAGGAAGACCGGGAATTCCTTCAGAAGGCCAGCTGTCCGAGTAAGGGGCTTCTTAACAACTGAAATGAAATGCAAAGAGAGAACACTCAATAAAGTGGGGGGAAAAGATAAGCAGCATGAATATGAAAGCTCTGCTTTGGCAAGAGTAAATCCCACACGGAGGAAAAACTAGCAAAAGATGTCCAGAGCAATAGAAAGAGATTCAGCAGTTATAATAGTTTCAAGAGAACTTCTGGGAAAAGTTGGATCTGCTGCTGAATGGGGAGACAGGACGGACAACACAAGGAAGGCTGAAGTGTTTCCTCTCCTTGTCAAAGACTGTTCCTGTACTTAAATGTGTACCAGCAGAGCCTAGGAAGAGAGAGACAGACACCACTGTGTGAAGAACAGGTCCTGTAATGCTGAGTTGCTCTGACTAATCACCATGAAAATTGCTCAGTCTGGTTAGCCCAAATTAGTGGCAGTTTTTGGTTTCTGCGGTCATTATTTCTTTAGGCAATTTTACTTATGAGAACAGGAAAAGTAGAAGGAGAGAAGGATGAAGCAAGCCACAAGCATTAGGTATCCTAAGCTGTCTAAGTGCCATTCCTGCAGTGTGGGTAGGTGCATTTCTGTGCCAGCCTGAGGGGTTGGGAGAACCTCACTGCAATGCTGTGTGCTTGAAGAAACGCTTGTCTCTTCCTTTTCCTTGTCCCTCTTGCTCACAACTCCCTCCTTCCCAAAATTAACATTTGAATTGAAAGTTCAAAAGGTGTCAGGGATAACAGGGGTTACTCTTGCAAACCAATCTGCTCAGAGTCACAATGCCTGCATTAAGAAAAAAGCTAGTCAAAACCCAATGATTGAGTCTTTAGCTATGAAAGCTCTTCATGTCCTGTCGACTTTTGTGTGCTTGGAGAGCAATGTGCTAATCTGAATCACGATGATGTAAAGAAAGCTTTTCTGAAATCCAGTTTCATTTTAATGTGGCATCTGCACTGACTGAGCTAGCAGTACATTCCCAAAAGATACAACACAGCAGTTCTGCTCTTTCACCTTAAAGAACTCGTTGCTGAAACATCCTGCGTACCCATTCAAACTCCAGATGTTAACAGACCCTAGAGTTATTTTGGAGGAAGATGGTAGGAAAGCTGTATCAGATGTTTTCTCTAGAGGAGAGAGGGAAGGAAGATTCTTTCCTGAGAAGTGAAATCTCTGGGCAAGAAGATGGGAATGATGATTTTTCTGCTTGGCAGCTGATCATATGAAAAGTTTTAGAGAGAAACAAAACTTTCTGTCACACAAATTGCTCGATTTCTCCTTTTGCAAGAGGACTTTCACTACAAGAAAAGAAAGTGCCAGCCTAACTTATTTGAAGTTCAAACTTAAAGAGAACATTTTTTTCAGTGGCCTTTCCTGAGCCACAAATATGTGCAGTTTTCCAGTCTGGTTTGACAACTGTCACCTCTACAGAGCCAGTTTTACCAGCCATCACTGTGGTCTGGATGCTCAGCTGATGTAAAGAGATAAGTATGAAAAATATTCTCAAAGAGACCTGTTTTAAAGAAAAACATTTCACAATCTGCCATGAAGACTTCAAATGATCCTTAAATAACAAGCCAAGAAAAATACAAATTGATATTCATGTGATCCCCAGGAGTACAAAAGATACATTAGTGAGAAAAATTATCTATTGTTGTACTTTTTTATAAACTGGAGGGTGTCTGCATATCTACGTTGTAAGCAAAGACAAGTATATAAACAGCCAGCAGAGCCTCAGGAACACAACTTGCTAACTAGTTTCATCTGCAATAATAGAAGCTACTCACATTGAATCCTATTCCCTGGCATCCAATTATTCACTTTCTAACACACAAACAGAGCTAAGGCAAAAGAATTATGTTCTAATTACCTTGACCAGGTGTATTCACAAAATCCAATGTAATTCTTGTGTGAATTTGCTCTTTATGGCAAAGGAAGACTCATTCAAATGGAGTTTGGACAGCACCAGACGAAGGCTCATTATTTCCTCTCCTAAGCAGCAACCTCATCTTGCTGGAGAGCAGCAAAAGTAACAGACTTTAAAATGATGGTGAGAGGGTGGAAAAGGATGTTCCTAATCCTGTCCACACAATAAAACCCCCATTGAGGCTGCACTCAAATGGAGCACATAGACAGTCTAAATGTGGCAAATCTCTCACTCCAAGGTGAAAGATGACTCCAAATTCCAGTGGAAAATGGCACCAGATGTGGAGCTTGAGGATCATTTGCAGGGGACAGGCAGCAAGGCCACAGACTGAGCATCTGAGAGAGTTTAGAAACATTTCTGTCAGAGAGACATCCGAGACTGCTGCTAAACTGCTCTGTAGCAAATACCTCTCCCAGACTCTGTTTCACCAAGGCTGTGCCAAGGAAAGTGAAGAATGATCAAAATTCATTGCAAGAATTCAAAAGAGCAAAAAAACCAAATTTAGAAGCAGTTTACAAATTGTCCAGGTTAAGTTATATTTTTTCCTTAGAACTGAGTTACCCTAAACAGAAACTAACTCAATTTCAGGAGTTGTTCATCATGCAGTGATGCAGACTATGAGCCAAGTTTAGAAAAATGTAAAAGGAAATATATTGTTGTTATACAAAATTGGACAAAATCGTTGTAAATATCTCTAAAACGAGATCTTGAACATACAGATTCTAAGACTGTCTGAAAAGCCCAATGAAAATACTTTTATGGAATTTTAATTTTAAATCGTTAGAACTTTAAATTTTTTTAAAGTTTTTTTCCCCTTTAAAGCTGCAATGCTTGCAAACAGCTGACCATGAAGTTCTTCCATCCTCAGGTGAAAAATATGTTTCCACTTTCCAGGATTGTGAAAGATAATTTTTTTTTAATTAAATATGTGCAGGATATAACCCAAAAGGTAAATTAAACCAAATATTATGTATTTTATAAAAAACAACAACAAAACCAAATACCCTTGCAATTTTCAAATTCAGCTCATGATGATTAAGTAAGTTTAGTACACTGCTTGAAAAACTTCACTAATCAATGAAATGAACCAATCAGCCCTGCTGTGAGATTTTTGAAAGCAAAATAAAATTGGGAGTTTCAAACAGAGAAGACTCTTGCACGGATCTGAGTGTTGTGCTGTAGTTTAATAAGAAACTGTCCTTTTTCTCTTTGCAGCAGCTGAAATTTATTGAATTTAACTTTGAAATAATTTGCTCACAGAAGTATATGCACATATTTTTAAACTACTGTTGTTGATAGCTTGATCTATGAGTTTAATATTGAATATATTCCAACATTTGCATCCCAGGTCAAATAGCCAGGTATTTGCATTTAAATGGATTATCAGCATATATTTCTTGTTCTTGTTACTCTCTGTGCTTTCCATGCTGCTGTTTGATATGAAGACTTCTACTGATGCAGACAGGATTTTAGTAATCAGGGCAGGAGACAGGTTAATACACTTTAAATTAGACATAATGCTATTGCAATATATGCTATCACACTGATATCAATCCTTATAATGGAGCATCATTTCCAAGCACACTGAACTCCATTCACACAAAAGGGAGGCTGGAGGGACAGGCTGAAGTAACAGCTTGGTGCAACAGGCAGAGACTGGGATATTTGGATATTTGGGTATTGTGCTCCACTCCAGCAGTCTCCTGCCTTTGAACAGGGGCAAATCCCTGCCTGGTGCCTCTGTGCTGACAGAACATACCATTCTTTGTGGAGATGCAGTGGATTCCCTGGCCAACATCACGTGTTTCAGCTGGGTTTGCACAGGAGCTCAGAAGCAAAGGTTGAGATGGCCCTCGTGGAAGCTAATGCAGAACTGCCCTGTTTTTATCCAGTCTGCTGGAAGCATCACACATTGTCCTTGGTGGAAATCCACACAATGGTCTGTCAATCTAGTGGTTTTAATTCAGTTGCAGAGAGAAGATTTATGTTAGCTGTTGGCAGGGGAAAAAAACAACCCCAACTTGTTTTTACTTATGGGTAAGGTCTGTAATAAATCACCTGGAGAGGCTGAGGACTCCCCACAGTTAAAGCTCCCCAGCAGCAGGACAGAGAAAGAGCTGTCTGAAACAGGAGTGATAACAAGAGGAGTTCACAAGGAAACTGTGTTGACCAGCATGGACCCAAGCGAGTTCTCAGGGCTCTGTCCAGCTTTCTTTTCTAATATTTAATGAGATCTGGTTGAAAATTCATAAAAAATTTGCTGGCTGCTTGTTACAAATCAACGTGGCTCCATCATACAGCTCATTAATGGGAACACAGAGCACTGGAGGAGATTTCACCTGGAGGGCTCAGGGAGGCTACAGCAGTTCTCTCCCTGAGCTATAGCTACCACCACGGCTTCCCAGCTGGCAAAGATCTCCTCCTCTCCTGCGCCGTGCTCCTGCTGAGGATCACAGCAGCAAACAGCCAGAAATTTGGCAAGTCCTGCCCAGCGTCTGATTGTACTTGTCCCACCGGTAGAGAAGAGGAATGATAGACACATAAACAAAACAGCAGCAAAAAAATTGGCATGTGAGTTATCTCAGAGACATCCACATCTCCAGCTGAGTGAAACTCTGTGGGAAATCTTTTGGCTGACACTCTGAAATCTGCAAGTTTACTTTGAAACAGCAAAGTTGTCCAAGTCCCTATACTATCCACGTTTTAAAGATCACCACCTGAAAGATTTATGGCAGGGTGCATGGACAATTACATTGCTCTATTTGTTACTGTGGAAACACGTTTTGTTGAGTGGTGAAATCTATGAGAAATACATTGAATGAAGTTCTGAGAAACAATACTTTAAAATTAAAACCGAGTACTGGCTTTAGGAGCCCTAGGAAGCCTTAGCCTCAAGGAAGTCATGAAACGCCAGGGAGTCAGCAGGAAAGTGCCACTAAGTCTTGATGGGATCGACTCGGTTGGGGTGGCTCTGTGTCATAGAATGGAAAAATAAAAATAGAGTCAACTCATCAGCTGGAGAGCTTTGCCCAGAAATGGTTGCAACAATGAGTCAGAACACAATGGTAATTACTCCTGCTCTCTTGGACTGTGAATATTTTCCAAGTGGTCCAACCCTATGACATGAAACTGTCAAGACTTCAGTCCTTTAAGTACCTTTTTCAGGTTTTACTTTTTCCATTGGCTGTTAGCCATGAAAAACTATTGAATTTCTCAAATGTTTGTTAGAGACAAGCAGATCTACAGATGCAGGATGGAGTGTCTTCACATACCTAAATCAAGAAAAAAACTTTTGTAATGAGACAGGTTCCAGTTTTCCTGGTTGAACTGGAAGAAAGGAAGAAATCTGGTTACTACCTCTCATAATGATGGCTTTTTCATTTTTATATTGAAGGTGGTTTGGAAATGGAAATCCCAGTACCTAATTAAGAAATTCAAATGCATTGAAATCATTTGAGGTGGCAAGACAGACAGGACATCCAAATGCCTTCTGTTACTCAGGAAGATCAGGCTTCATTTCTAGAGAGATTTCAGAGCAAATAAAAAAATAAAAGGATAAAAGGAATTAAAATGAAATTTGTTTGTTAAATACAAAGGGAATTACCCCTGTAAGGGATTCTTCTGGACTCTGGAGAGAATAATAATTTCTTTCCTACTGACCAGGCACCAGTCTTAATTGACTAAGATTATGTAAATAAAAAGATGTATTTCTGAATTTATCCAGTCCTTTCAAGAAATTTATAGCAGTGTATTGTAACAGTGTAAAGTTATTCTTAATTTACCCTGGTATCTGTGGGAGGAGGATTGAGGCTTGCAGAAAGCCAAGAAATGAAACTCTAGATATGATCTATGCAAAAGCAACAGTGACAAAAACTGAGGTGTGTGCATAATAGTGCCAGGTACAGTGAGTTTATTGCTTACAAAATCAAATATTCACTGTCAAAAGTTCAAAAACTGACAATAAACTTAACTGTTGCACCTTCAAACTTATTTATAACTTACACAGGGAGTATAATGTCTTGGGTTTGTCTCTTCCACAAAGTTTACAGCCAGCAGGAGATAATAAAATCTAGGCTGAGCTCATATTACCGAGAGAAAAAAAAAAAATCAAGGCCTCTATGTGTTGGTGGCTGTCAGGTGAGATATTTTATACCTCATTAGTGTCACAGCAGTTATTGCTTTTGCTTCCTTCATGAATAGATCATGTGATGCCATGCCTCTCTCTCAACACTCCTCTCCAATTTGTCACAGCAAACAGAAATAAAGGATTTCTTGTTAGAGTCCTTTTCACTTCAGTGCTTGCTCCTGATGAGCCGTGCTACCCAAACAAGCCTAGAGGTGCCTCACAGCCCTTGGACCTCCTCACACGATGCAGAGATGTTTCTCTAGGAGCTGTCCACGCAGCACTGGTGAGAGTGCTCCCTCAACAGCACAGCATGGGAGGGTTCCAGCTGACCTCCCAAAAGGCTCCCTAATTTCCAGAGCACTGCAGCTCACCCCTGGGGAAAGCCACGGTTTTCAGAGCAGACAAAGCACTGCTGAGCAGTATTTTCACTTAACAACTTAATCCTGAAGTTTACTCAGTAAAATGGGTCAGTGCCTGCCCAGCAGAAAATGCCCTCCTGGTGGAAGCTGGCCATGTGTGCTCTTCCCTCAGACCTGAGCTGGAATGATCTTGGGTTTTGGCCAGACAAAAGTTGTGTTCATGGGGGGGTGTTTTGTGTTGAGATTATTCAAACCATGCCCAATCTGCAGAGAAGATGCACCAGGGTTCTCATAAAGTTCAGGGCAAAGACATAAAGGAGAAGTGATATAGGTTAATTTGACCAACAGGCAATGCAAAATGGAATAGAATTCCACAGAAAAACGAGTGGGAAGAAAAGCACATGACCACATCTAGTCCATTTCCACAGTTGTTAATTTACTCGACAATAATTACCCATTATTTGCCATACCCATTCTGAGCACTCCTAAGGCAAATAAAAGCCACTAAAGTAAATTTTTGGGAAATGGACTATTCCTTTCACTCTCTCTTTCTGCTTGCAGGAAAATCTATTCAGTTAAAGAACCAAAGCTAAATATTATTCTCCTTTTTTGAAAAGTATAGAATTGTTATTACACCATGTTTTGAGTAGAGGGCATGAAATTGTGTAAGCTTTAATTAATCCACTGAACCATCAACTTATATTCCACTGCAAATACTGCCATCTGCTACCAGTCCATGCATCAATAATTAATGTCTGCTACAAGTTTGCTTCCCCAACATTATCTGATTAGGTAATTAGCCTATGGAACAATACCCAACATAATGCATTATTGTTCTATTAAGTGTGATCTGTTTGGAAGCACTAAAGAATACCTTAATACTGCTCCATTTCCATGACTCATACCTCAACAAACACCCATCCAGAATATGGCAAAGCAATTCAGAAAGGAAGAGGGGCAACAACAATAAGCCCCAAACACATCAAAAGCATGTCATTAAAATTAGGCATGAGAACTGTTTATTTCAGAATAGCCTGAGAGGAAATATGAATATAAGACCATCCAAAATAACTGCTCTCCAGAGAAGGCATGAATCAACACCAACAGTGATCTGCTTATGATAAAGGCCCCTTCAGAGAAGAACGATGAAACATACTTTGTCACCAAAACTCAGGGGTTTAATAAATCAATGGGAGGTGGAATCAGGAGGAGGGAAAAGAAGGCAGCATGTCATGTTTATTCACTAGTGTAAAATGGGGCTGTTTCCAAGATTACATCTGAATTAAGCTTGTGAGGAAAGCAAGTGATGCAGACGCAGCAGAGAACTGAAGTGAAGCCAACAAATCAGGACTGTCAGATCCTATGGCTGTTGTGCAGAACCTATCAATATCTGGCTGAGTGAAGTTGTTTTTACTTTATCCAGCTCTTGGTCTCAGGTGATTACAAAGAGAGCTCTGATTTTATTTTGCATGAGATCACTAGCTTAGCCTGGGGCAGAGAAAAAGTTAGCAAAGTCAGCCCCTAAGTACATGAAAAACACAACAAGCATATAAAATGTCCAAGTTTAGGAACCTGGAGACCTCACACATCATCTCTGCTATTTCAAAAATCGAGGTCAGGATTTTTTTTACCAAATTTACATACCAACATAGTAACTACACTTCAGCCAATTTTCTCCATTCCTTTTATAGCCAAGAGAGTCCTGCCCCTCATGTTGGCAACACAAATGTTTTCTACCACATTTATCTGGAATAATTTGCAAAATCATTGTCAGTTTAATGGCATAAGCTGAAGACTATGTATCTGCAAGTTTTAGTTCTGGACCAGGCTTTCTCAGTTTCAGGTGTCTTTCCTTTCCAACATATAATTCTTTTCCAATTAGATATTTTCAGTGGTTGTGACCTCATAATGCAACAAAAGCTATAAACAAATTCATGGAGCCAATCCTAGCAGGAGCACACTGTCCCATTCTCTCACTTTGCTTTCACTACTTGTGTTCTCTTTGACTTTTCCTCCTGTTCCTTTTCTTACTCTGATAGCAAACCTAGAGCTTATCTACAACCACAAGCTCTGACCCCTCCAAGCAGTGCAGTATCTTTGTCCAGCTGCAACACTCTCAGACCTCCCCTGCTGTCTAAATCTCTTTAAAATAAGTAATGATGTGCAAACAGTAGAGCACTTAATTAATTGGACTGAAAAACAACCCTGAGTTGTTGGGCTGACTTCCCTCCTCATTAAGAGAGTAGGAAGAACCCTACAGATCCAGGTCAACACCCCATGGTCTCAGCTGCAAAACTGAAGGGATCCTGTGCTTGTTACTCACATCTTTTTACATTTCTACAAGTATCAATGTATCTCTAGGGTTAGGGGAGCACATGACATGAAAATCTGACTTTGCCCCATGATTATGATTTGTCAAATTTTATTTGAACTTTGAGTATTTGTTTTTTTCTTGCAATAGGAATGACAAAACTGAAATTGCAATTCCACGCCTATTCTCGTGTCTAGTGTTTCCCTGTTATCCATGCCACTTGGATCCCTGAATGCACTTGGGGTTGTCTCCTTTGAATAGGTGTAGAAACACATGTAGAGTTTAGGATGTCTGAACGGAGACCATATGGAGATAGTAGGTTTATTTTTATTATTACCATTATTGTCCTTCTTTCTGCAGTGCCTAAGGCTCCACCTGGGCTAGGATGATCCTTGGCATTGGATAAAGAGGTAGCAATAATCCATCCAAAGCTTGCAATTTAAAGAACAGCTTTCCTACATATATAAAGTCCAAGATTACTTTGGTGATATCACTAAGGGTATTTTAGTCTGAGACTACAAGCATTTTTTGGTAAGAAATGTTGCAAAGAAGGGCAGGACAACTAAAAACAAAGCAGTTCCTCTGAACCTATTCCCTCGTAATTAAGATGTTGAGTTTGTGGGAGGGAAAAACATAACACTTGAGAGTATTTATTAATTACTTTTCAGCTTCAGTGCACAAGGTTAAATGCAGCCTCGGGCAGCTTTCACTGATGTGACTCACTTCTCCACAATGTCAGAGCTTTCAGTGACACTGATGGGCTCATATTTTGGAAAGAATAAACAACCCTCTGGTGTGTGAATTAAGCATGTCCTGCAGTGATGCAGTGCAAAACCATAACAAGTTTTACACGGTGACTTTCGTACCTATAAAATGTGTCTGGACAACTGCTGTGCGTGAAATCCCTCATTCATCCACAGAATGTGGGCAGCAGGGATAAGAAACGTGTTCCCACATGGCAACTGTGTCCTCAGTGGGCTCAGCCCTGATGGTAAAGTCAGCCCAGGCCTCTTCCCCAGGAAGATGACCAGGAGATGACCTAATTATGTCCAATCATGGCATTATTTTCTATTAATTTTCATATGAATTGAAATGTGAGTTGAGGACCTTGGTAAATATTCCAATGGAAACACTGACAGAAATAAAGAATCACTGTTATACTTTTTTTTTTTTAATTGTGGCTATTATTTTACCATGTCTTCTAACCACATGAAAAATTTTTATTTCTTTCTTACACAGCTGCCCACAGAAAAACAAACCCATCCCCCCACAAATCTTAATCCAACCCAGCTGTCCCAGGTGCTGCATGACCTTAGTCCATGTTCATGGACTCTCATAGATCCTTGTGCCCTCCTGGAGGGGAGGATGTAGAATGTCCCATAGGATTCAATCCATCCAGGTGAACTGTATAAAGAAAAATAAACCCTCTCCAATCGCAAAAAAACAGCAATAAAGAAAAAACCCCACATCCTGCCACTGACTGTCTCCCCCAGGCTGATCATTCTAAAAATTATGGTAAATAGACAGGTCTATAAGTCATGTGTTTAAAAAATATTCAATTTTTCTATATTTTATTTGCTAAAAAATATAATTTCTTTCAAAAGCAATATAAGTTTTGAAATTTTAAAAGACTGCCCCAGAAAAAACACATAATAGAGTTTGTGCTTGCTCTGTAATCTTCCTTTCTTTTGGAGTCCTGAAAATGACTATTTCTGAGACTCTACAAAAATTTCAATTTAGACCTTTTCTATTTGGTGTAATTTTTGGCACTAAATTACAAAGTTCTCTTACTCTTCCTCACAGTGTAAAATTTCAATTTCATCAGGCAAAACCAAGGAAGTTCTGTGAGATTGCTGCTGGCTTGGGCAGCTAAATCCAGCTTCACCACACTTCTGCAAGTAGTTCGGTGTTATTTAAGTGCTCAAAGCTCCTGTACCTTGAATCACCTGTTATTGAAACTGAACAAAATGAAAGCAACGTTTTTCCATTAACATTCCCAAGCACAGGGTTGTCTAAAATAGCAAGATCTTCTTTCTCTCACTGTTGTTTTACACCTAACTCCCTGATCACCTGGGTGCTTGGCATGAATCCTTGTGAGAGGTGTGTGAGGTGGCCTCAGCCCAGCACTTTGTTCAGGCTTCTGGTTTGGCTGCAGCTTTTTTCTTTCACATTCTTCATAGCAGCTCCATCAAGTGGCCAGAGGTCTGAATGTGTCACTGCCACCCACGACAAACTGAGGTGCCATGAAGGTACCTGATGGTTGGGACCACTGCAAACACACTCTGAGATGTTTCTGGGGCTGGGTGGGGTAGCAGAGGCAGAAGAGAAGTACAGGAGAAAAAAAACATATAGGAGGAGCAGACAGAAGTTTAGATATGAGAAAAAAGACCAGTGAGTTGATTTTCAGTAGTTAAGAGATTTGCTAAGGTTATAGAGCAAGGATTTGGTTTTTTTTACTTGAGCTGGAAGCTTTTTGGAGGGAATTAGTTTGGGGTGTTTGCCAGCCCTCACAATAAAGCTTGTTTTCCATAAACACCAGGATAGAGGCAGGTAAGGTTCCAAATAAACAAGGTATTACCCATTTCTCCAAGATATGCATGGAGCCACAGCTTTATCTTTGGGTGAAATTTCCATTGTGCCCCTGTGAAGCACAGCAGGTATCTGGTACTGCATAACTCTTTGGTCTGAGGAAAGCCAGCGTTTCCTGTTTCCTTGCTTATTTCCCTGGGTTCTGACTCACCTGGAGCACAAGGATTTGCTGCTAACCTCACCTCTAACAGAAACATTTTTTGAGATGTTGGGGAAAGTTACTGCATTCCTCCATAACCTCCTTTTTCTGCCTTGTTTTCAAACGTGCTCTGCATTTGTTCTGCTAGCCTTGGCTCCTGAAAGGATCCAATAAATAATAACTAACCCACAGTTCAAACGCAAGAATTTTACAGAATTATTTAGGGAGGGAAGAGATTGAAACTTCAGAGCCCTGGGAAATCTGAGCATTGTTTAAAAAAAAAAAAAAAAAAGGTAGGAAAATTAAAATTCTCCATATGTGGTAATGATCATTGCTTCATTAAAAACTAAAAGAAACCATGATAATTTTTACACATTGGAGATGGGATTTCTCTAACGCTAAGGAACACAAATTCCCCTTTCATTCTGTATTAGCTTTTTTAAGTATCTTAAGTGGAATTGTCTCTCCTTAATAGGCTATTTTCAAATAATCTAGTTCCTGCCAATATTCTTTATTTTCCTGAAAGACGTGAGACAAAACAAAGCTCTATGTAGTCACGCAGAGGTAGATTGCCTCTGGTTTCTAAGCTAACTGACTGACTCTGAAAAAGCAGTTTTCAGTCTTACCTGCCTTGTAAAGTCCTAAAATTTTCCAACAGAGATGCACTCCCAGCCCCCTGAGAGTAAATTTACTCTACTAACAGTAGGCTTTTCTCAGCTGTGCTGTGTGCATTCCTTTGCCCACAGGTTCAAAACCGCTGCTGTGTGCTGTCTGGCATTCTGCAGCATAAACACATCTCTGTTCTGAGGAAAATAGCTCCCAGTTTTGGGTCTTCGAAAAATACATCTAGATCTACCTACTGAGAGATGAATTCATTGTATTTTCCAGCCTTGGAGCCTGATTATGGCAGCATGAGGAAGTTACAGCAAGGAGCCAGCTGATCTGCATGGGTGTGAAACTAGATATAAATTAATCCCTTTGTTTCCACAGCCCTCACTGTCAAATCTTTTTTTCAGTACAATCAGAAGTTAGGCTACATTAGTAACTTCAGACCATGACATTTTTCCACATCCACCAATCAAATACTGAATCCATTTCACAAATATTTTGTGTAACGTGGAACACAAACACAAGGTTGGATTTTCTCAACAGTTACACCTTTAGACCTGATTGACTTGTTAGCTTTCTTTTTTTAATATTGTATATTACTTTCCCCACTTCTGTTCTTGCAAATTTATAAACCTCTATGCATTTTTTGCAAATGGATAACATCTTTTCACCCACGATGGGACTAAGAGATTCATTTTTGAAAAGCACCACCTGTGCTCTGTAGGATTCTCACCAAAGAAACCGAACACCATTTTTTAATTCTCTCACTTATGGCCCCCATCCTCAGAAAACACTTAGGAAAACACAAAGCCATATGTCTGCTTTTCCCATTGGATTGGAGGTTTGGCTCCTGAACGGCACAAATGCACCAGGACAGGTTTGTTATCCACTGCTACTTACAGCCCATCAAAGACACTTCAACAGCTGATTTAGACAACTGGAATGTGACCATTTTCCTATGGAAACCCAGAGACTAATGGGCTCAGGGAGGTGCAGCAGAAGAGTCTCAAAACATTGACAATGAGACATCACAGAAAATTGCCTCATGTATGGCTGTCCCTATGTTCTCTGGTTATCACATTTCAGAAATTGAAGCATTCCATGAAAACCACTGGACTATAAATTGGTGCCTTCAGCATTCAGTTTCTTCCTTCACAGTGTGACCTGCTCAGTGTGCCCCATTAAAAGGGTAAACATGACAAGATAATGGATTCATTTTGGCAGCAGCAATACACTTTGATTTTTTTATTATTTCTATTTCGCTAGCTCACATTGAAAAGTCCAAGAGCTCTCTTCACTTGCTAATCTCTGAATGGCTAATGGCTAGACCCTCATGTTTTGGAATTAATGTTACAAAATGAGAGAGGAATTGCTCACTAGACAAGCAAACATTGGTCATAAATTTTCAAGGGAATTTCTTTTTGCAAAGTTTCACTCTACTCTCTAAATATGCTTTCAAGTACTAAATATGCTTTTAAATATGTTTTCTAAAATGTTTTCCTGCTTTGCTTTTCATATTATCTCAATGTTAATCTGAAACTAGCTAATTTTGAACACCTTAGGAGCTGAATTTATATTGAAGTCTAGCCTAATGCTTGTCAGTAGCTCCAATCCATTTTCTAGGTGAGCTAAAGGAACTTCTATCTTGAAAATTTAAATGCATCACCAAGCAGTCATCCTTCTAATCCACTTGCACAGACTTGTGTTTACTGCCTGTGTTCATGTGTCTAAAGAATGAAATATGGAACCAACAAAATGCTGAGGCTCTACCTGGCTGTTTCCTGGCCCCTGAAATTGAAGGGGTTTTTTTGTTGTTGAGGTATAAACTCTCTTCTGCACTCTGTCAAAGGAAATAAAAGATAGAGCCAGGGGAGGGAGAAAGCACCTTTTAAGGCTCCTGAAGCTTTTAATTGAATCAGTGATTCAGGAAATCTCATTCTCCCTTCTGCTTGTTCTGAAGTGGAGAGACAATGAGCAGATTTCTGTCAGCTGAGCAGATGCTCTGTACATGCAGACATTTTAGTGTCTAATGATATCTTTGACGTTATGCTGAGTTTTTAAAGGATTCATTAAATGCCTTTCCTGTGAAAATTATAAGACATTCTCCTAAATTTGAAAGAATTGCATAAAATTAGGCTTGAAATGATATTTCACTTATCACAGGATTGCACTGGCAGTAAGGTTTTAATTGCTCAAATTACAGTATCTTTCAGATGTCAAAATTACTTGTATTAATTGCCAGTGGAGACAAAGCAATAATGCTCCTGTACTAATACATTGCACACCCAATTAGCAGTAATGGTATGGTTAAACTTCATGTCTTTCTGTAACACAATTAAAAGGAATTGGCTACTAGATAAAGTTCAAAACTCAGATGAATGCACCTTTTCAGTCTTCAAGTCTTAGCCTAAGTATTTACTCTACATGAAACCAACCCATTTTCAGATCTGTTTTTTAGGTGGTGCATATTTTCCTAACTTTATATTTAGGCTGATTTACATCATATCAGAATATGGCTTTCTTTTTTCTTAAAATAAAAGCCAGCACTACCTCTGCCTAAGTGAGTGGAAATGTCTGGTTTCTCTCTCAAAAAATCCCAGCTCCTCTCCATGTATTCCTAGTTCTCCTTTAACTTATGTTAAGGAAGCAGATTCTTATTTAACAAGAATATGTTCAGAGTTCCATCCAGCAGGTATTTTCTCCCTCTCAGCTGGAAACCACACAAACAACTATGACTAAAATAAAAAAAAAACCACTTATGTAATGCTACTTGTTATCATTAGAAAGGCACCACATATTTTGTCCTCTGTGTTTACAATGTCGTGCAATAATGAAATTAGTAAATCCAAGATCCAGTGTTTAAGAGGATTTTCCTCTGCTGCTGTTTGGAAAATATTTTTGGTAATAGAACCACAAATTAAATTTTCAAAACTGTAGGAAGGTACTAATAGGAATAGTAAGCTAGTACTCTTTAAATAAGCTTTTCAAATTGTTACACAGCAGTACACATTATGTATCATGACCTGAAAAAAAACACACCCTTTACACTGGTTTTTCATAGCCAGCAAACCTGTTTCTCATTGTAGAGTTAATCATGAAGTGTCTTCTGCTCAAATACTGAAAAACTGCAAAGTAGCTGGGAAAATTTTAGCATTTTAAATTCACCTGCTTACTTGCTAAATTTTTAAATGCACATATCTGAAAACTCATTTGATATTATCTTTAAAAGGCAATATTACTGAAAGAGTCTACATTTAAGGAAAAGGTTTTGAGCCCAAATAAAGAGTAACAGAATGAGCAGAGAATTTCTCACTGGTCACCAGGGGAACTGGTGCTTCTGAAGGAGCTGTGGGAAGCTGCCTGTGTGTCAGGCACCTCCACCACATCAGAGGAAGAAGAGAGTCAGAGTGGGGAGAAACTAGCTCAGGTCCTGAAATCAAAAGCTTTATTATCTTCTACCCAAGTTGTTATCACCTATAGCTCCAGATATATCTGTAATCCTCATTGCAAATCCCATCAAATTCCACTGTCTAGTAGCACAGTAATTTTATTAAATGTCTCATTTGGGAATTATAAGAAAAAATAGAAAAATGCATCATTTGCAACCTTGTTGCACACTCTCTTTATGCACATGTTTATTAAAGGCTTTCTTTGTGATCTCCCTCCTTTTTACTCCTCTAATCTCCTTCTAGTGTTTTGTGGATGGGATGTTTACACTTCATAGCATCACATAATCCACACCATAATTTAGGAAAGCCACCATGATATTCTCTACACTTTCTCCAGCCTTGCACCCACTTTGGATGTGTGGCCATCCCTACTAAAGGTTTCTGTACGTGTTCAAATTTCAGCTCAGCTAATGGAGATATTTTAGTAACTAATGCAAAAGCAATGCATTGAGGATTATTACATTCCCAGAAATCATACCAGAGCCCCTGACGTGGAAACAGCTGAGGAGATGGTTAAGAGGAAGTGTTTTATGTGTTTGTCTTCTATTTCCTTCAGCCTAGGTACCCACCTACACCGCCTCTCAGAGCCTGGATGGGACACAGACCATTGGTGCTGCTCAGTAAATCCCTGCTCATGCTCTGAACTAATTTACCATGGCATCAGAATGCCCAAGATTAAAGTTCAGAAATGGAGCCTCAGGTGATCGGGTGTCTTTGGCAATGATTGAATCAACACAGCTTCAGTCCTTGGTCTGGATCCTGATCTTTCACAGGAACTGGGCAGATGAATTGGACAGAGTGAAGAGCAGCAGTAAAGAAGATTAATTGGTTTGAATCTTGGATGATTGATCTGTAATTCTTAAACTAAAGCAGTGGTGCAAAAGTTATGAACATTTTGTCAGTTTGTTTTGGATTTTTTTTTAAGTTTTGATACATATTACTTACTGGTTGTTGAGGTATGTTTACAAAGTAATTTGGCCAAAAGCTAAGGATATTCTAACCAAGAAAACGAGGAGCAAAGAACAGAATCTAAACCACAGCGGGAGAAAAAGTGAGTTTCTTTCTATGAAAATGTAGTATGCAATGTTTGAAAGATTTCTTATTCACAGTAAAAGTTCCAACTGAATGAAGAGATGTTAAGTTTCTGGAATCTACAGAACTTGGATACAGTTCATGAAGCAAAGTTTCATCATGTTCAGTAATGCTAATTTTATGATAATGAGCAGAAGTTAGTTAAAACTACATGTCTCTGTAATGTGTTCAGCATTTTAAACCACATATTCCAGTTAGGGGCTAAATGTCAATACAGATCTCCACATAGTAGATTCAAATACCAATTAGTAACTCAATATTTCTAAGTGACCAGAACTGACCCCACATAAATATAGAAAATAAAGGACAAAGTATGTTCAGGCTAGTGTATTTAAAAAAAAATAATAAAAAGAGGATATTAAAGCTGATATTAAACTTTAGTCCATTGTCAGCAACAGCTGTCAGAGCAGATAGGTAGTTTAGCAAAGGTGAAAAGGTTAAGGAGCCTCATGAATATGAAAAGCTTTAAATTACTGCTCATATTGAGCCATTGTGTGGCACAGGGCTGAGCCCACAGTGCACACCAGAAGGACAAGACCACTGCGTGGGACACCTGCTGGCCTCAGCAGCCCTGTGCACTCACACCATCAGAAACTCAGGGGGCAGGTAAATGTTATCCTTTGGAAAACAGAAAAAAACCAACCTGTTTACTGAACAGTTTCTAGTCCCAGTTTCTTATTATCTCCTTTAGTAGCTAGATGTTACAGGTTATCTCATAATAGAAACTTTTTATTTTCTCTTCTTTCACTATGAAACACAGCCAGCAAAAGAGGAAGTTTAACTTAAAAACCTGGCAGTAACAGAAAAAAAAATCTTTCCCTTTTTGGAAAAAAACACAAAGCCATCACCAGCTATGAAATTCAAATGTCATCTCAAGTTAGGCACATAGTTTGAGCTATCAATCATGGAAAAAATTCTGCTTACATCTGTATGAAAAGCATATTTCATCAGTTTTGGACCACAAACACTCCCACAATTCACGCAGGCATTTTTCTCTATGCTCTTTCCTGGCTTTAATACTATGAGCCAAAGGATATTTTAGGCAAAGTATATTTTTTCTAAGTTTATTCCAGGACATCTAAATAGGATGTGTGAAATAATTCTTCTACTCTGCTACTAAAGAGCTACAGCCCAAGAAGGCTGTTCAGTTTAGGGGATAATTTCTTAAAGACACAGATGGACTAGAAAGATGCCAGGAAAACAACAGAATTACTTCATGTCCAGAAAGCACAGCCTCTGAAAAAAAGGTTAAAAACCCCTCAATGCTGAGCATGAATAAGGACATGGTAAACCCTGAGGTACATGAAATGCACTTACAAAGAGGAGGACTATTCTCTTTACAAGATTCAATGAGCCTTGGTTCAGCCAGAAAGACTGAGGTGAAAGAGTAGGAAAATCTGATGTAGAACATTGAAGCACTGAAGGTTTCTAAGAACAGACATTTGTCAGGGTTGATTAAGGCTGATCTGGATCCAGGGCAAAGGAATGGAGAAACTGATCACTTTAAACACTGTCCAGTCCCATTTTCCTTTCATCTGATCTCTTTCCAACTGAGTCAATGAGATTTGTGCAGGTTGCTTGCTGTGAGAGTCAAAAGGGCTAAATCCTTTGCTCATTTCTAAACATTAATTCATCTGAATCTCTTTACATTGTATGTGTAGATTACTCTACATTTATCATTTTATCTTTACTACTCCATTACAAAATGGAGGCTAGATGCGTTTATTAAAAGCAAAATATTCCAGTTTTGTCTAGAAAAATTGAGATCTCCTCCTATTTTAAATTATCCTATTTAATTACCTCTTCTATGAATCAAGCTACTACTTCCTGTAACCAACTTTGTAAAGAAAGAAGTGGAAATGCTAGAAAGCTTGTCTGTTCGTATTGCTATGTCTTATAAAAAATCCTTTTATTCTGCCAAAAAATCAGACCCCTGACTAAATAAATACATCACTCTCAGAACCATTGTATAGTTGCAGCATATTAAGCATTAATACTGCTGAAACACTGACCCAAGAAAAGTAGCCATGTTGGTTACATTGTTTTCCATGCTATAATTATAGAAGCAATAAGTATTTACTTATTTATAATATCAGATACAAGCCACTAATCTAGAAAATTAGATTTCTGAAAGAACCCAGATTGTATTTGCCAAGAACCAAAAATCTATCTGAATCACTTCATTCTTTTTAATAAACTTTCTCGGTGAAACATTGATACTGAAGGAATCAATATGAATTTTAAAAAAACCCCTATTGTTATTCATTTATTCAAATAGGGACCCTAGCCTTATTTAAAATAACACTGCAGAAACCCAAGGGAAACACGTATGTACAATTTCTGCAATTACTTATTTATTATTTTAATTAATTATTTATTGCTAAGGGATTTTTTTTCAAAAAAAAGCACATAGAATTTTAATTAAAGTTACAGTAGACTCCGAGTACTAAATGTGCACACACAGAACACTTTCATACATCAAAATGAAGTCAAAATTATTTCAGCGCATGTTAATCTATAAGCAATTCTTCTTTCTGTGGAGGTGCAAATAAAGTTGCACACAGACAAAGACCAAAAGCTCAGCTGCACCCGTGGCTGCAGTGTTGGTTTGGTTTGATCAGACTCTTCCTTTGGTGAGGATCAGCCCAGCCTGGTCCTCCTCAGCTTCCGACCACAGGGAGGGTGGAATGGAGGCACAGAGCACAGCTCACCATGCACTGCCAGACAGAAGGACTCAGGCTGGTGAGCCTCCAGACTCCAAGAGTAGATATTAAACATTAAATAACAACAATCCATGAGTGTCGAGGACCTCCTACCCCCTCCTGGGTCAGGTGGGCATAAACCTCACCAAGCCCATTTGGATGGAAAGGTCACACTTGGCACCTTCCATCACCAGAGACACTTTTGGAGCAAGATTCTGTGTTCAATTATTAGGTTTCTGCAACAACTTGGTTGTCATTTGGGGGTTGGTCCAAATCTGAACTCACATGCTGAGCTCTACGGTGTCATAGTCTATGTTTATTAAGCCTGGTTTAGGCTGCTTTTAAATTAACCTCCCATCAGCACCTTCTCATTACAGCATGGTCAAACCATGCCAGCAGTGCAGCTCGGGAAAGTTTATTATGCTAAAAGACTAGTCCAGAAATACCAATAAAGTTATATTTTTCTATTTAAAGGGTGAAGCCTGCAGTTGTCCCTGGATATGTACAAATGTGTGATAATTGACTGCACTGCAAACTGTGCACATTGGACAGAAAAAATCTTATAAAAGCAGCTTTCTTTGGGATTATTAGACTTACTAGATGAAGCAATCAGCAGTGCTATGCTAAGGTGGGAGGCAAAGAGTAAGGAAAAAGTGAAGTCTGTTTCAGTGAATTGAAAACTCTTTTCTGTTTTAACATTCAGCACAACCACACTGGGAAAGTTGTTAAAAACCTTCACCTTTTTGTGTGTACTGCTTAAAATACACACTGTCGATACCACAGCACTCTGAAGGACTTCCTAGTTCAATCTTGCCTCAAATTCACAAGGCCAAAGGTAAAATTGTTTACTCATGATCTTCACAAAGGAATGTCTCAGTGAAAAGTTTGCCACAGCATCTACAACAGAGGTAACTCAAAGGTCAGGGTCACACCTTGCCTCTCAGACATCACTGGATACCAGTTAAAGGATGCATGTTCTCCTCTCCCCTAGCCTGGCTTTTATTTAGTGATTGACTACTAATGGGGAAAAAAAAAAAAAACCCAGTGACATACTTCGCCACATCTTCTTTAGGCCCAGAAGTCTTTGTAATAATTAATTACATGAATTTGGGTCTGAATCTGCTCATATGAATTGACATGAAAGCTTTTTCCATGTTAAGGCAAGGGCCATAAGAGTAAAGCACAGCTCAAACTTGCTTAAGGTATATTGGTGCCAAAATCATAACATTTCTTTGTGTTAGGTGTTAAGACATTCCAAGAAGACAGAAAAAAAATGGATGAAGCTGGTGATGGCCAGCCAAAGGCAGCTTCATACCAGGGCCTGGGGAGTACAGAACACTTTTAGCTTACTGACATTACCGAAATGTTTGAAGAAAACAAGATAAGAAATCCGCCCTGTGTGGTTTGCAAGATTTTGATGAACATATGGAACGTGCTGCTGGTAGGAAAGTGAGGTTTCCAGCCATATGCTCTGCCAGTCTCTGGGATGACTATTGCAGGTCAGCAGTATGCTGAGAATTGATCATGGGTATTTATATTTCTCATGATGCTGTATGACAGTCACAGGGACCCAGCTGAGCCTCATCGATGAGGTCTCATAAGGAAAAGAGGTGGGAAGAAGAGGATATTCTTGTGTCATTGTTTCTGTTGAGCTCACTGGTATGGGAAATGTTGAGTTTGAGGTTTGTGGTGGTTTTTGTGTTGTTTTTTTCTAATCTAAAATTGTGATAAGATTGAGCCAAGACAATAAAAACTTGGAGTTGCAATATATTAAGATATTTTCAGGTAGCTGCTGACAATTAAGATGTGACAAAGTTATTTTAAAAAATCTTGTAATAATGATTTTAGCTATCTATCCATGAATATATACAGCCATGTTTTAACCTGTCAATTATATTTTTTCTACTAATGCAAACTATTGGTAAAAGGCCAGTAATCAAAAAAAAAAGGTAGGATAAGTATATTAAAGTTCTTATTTGTTAGTGTTGAAAATAATATTTTTTAATACTTTCCTGAGTTCATCAAGGATAGAACTAGAATTATAAAGATGTAATAATTTACTGTTTGTGTCAAACCCACTTAATCTTCAAATGAACTGCTCGTGCAGTATCACTCCAGGAACATATTATTTCACAGCTATTAGAAGGCCAAAGATACACTGAGCTTAAACAGATGGGATTGTGTTTGTAATGCATTATTAGGCAGAGCCCTTTCAAGGAGCCTGAGACATTTCAATGGAACTTGAGGACAAATTAGTCATGGCCAGCCAGGCTCTCGAGCACCAACACAAGATGTCTGATAAGTAGCTTAAGATTTAACAACTACCTCAGAGAATTCCTGAGCATTACACAGGGTACTCCTCCTCTGATCCATTGCATCTTAAAGAGAAATGGAAGTAAAGCAAGCAGATCTCTCTGTTATTCATTATTTACCTGTTGTCCTAACCCTCAATATTTTATAGAACAGTAAAGTCTCTTGACTCCTCTGACAAGGTGAATTATGTTGGAGATGAAGCAGAGAAAAACTGCTACCTTCTGTGTATAAGTCTGTTTTCAAAAACAACACACATAAACCTCCAGTTCCCATTTCTGGAGAGAGCAGTTTCCTTTCCCTCTTGGTCTTGACTAAAAGGTCTTTTATGAAAACAACATTTTCATGCCAGGATTAGGTAAATTGCTGTAGAGAAACCAGAACAGTTTGTGTGCATTGACAGGGCACTCGAGCACAGTAAAACTTGGGGGCTTTATTTAACTTCCTCCCTCTTTAACATCAACAGAGTAACCAATTTCTCCACAATCTTTCATAAGAGGGGAATTCAGAGGAAACCAGATTTTAGACACCAAAGGTAAAAGGTCAGAATCCCTTTTTCTGACTTAATAGAATTTTCTCATTTCCTGTAGCAAATAAACTGTACTCGTGGTGTCAGTAAGTACCTTACAGTAGAATGAAAGGCCGTTTATTTTAACTTTTATTAAAGACTAAACTCTAAATCCTGGTGCCTTCCATTCTGAACTTTGTCCTTATGACTAAAGGACAGGCTGTACTACTACAGAAGGGTGACAAAGTAGTGAAAAGAATTCCTGGAGAAACTAATGTTGTGACATCAGGCTGAGTAGCTGAAATAAAAATATTTAAAGGAAACAAGAAAAAAGAGTAAGATACAGATAAAGGGAAAAGGTAGGTGGTTCTTGTCCTAAGGATATTTAGCTTACAAAACTTGCACTGACACACAGAACATACTAGCCAGTTATAAATAACCACTAGCACCCAGTCTGGAAGGTCAGATTTTTCTACCTCATTGAATTCTTCTTCATCACTAATTTTCTGTTTCATATTTATGGTTTGTTTGGGGGTTTCTGACATAGATTTTAAACAATGACATGAGGAATCATTGTGCATTACGGGGACTCTAGTTCTAATCTAGCTGGACTACCTGGACTATTTAGATAAACAATTTTTTGGGATAGTAAACTTCTCTTAACTATATTTGACAACAAATGGATCACTATTTGCTTTATGGCCATCAGATTCACAGATTCTCCTCAGAAAGGAGATTTTCAGCTGTTGTCTAAAGCATCTGCATGTGGCAGCATTCCTCCAAGAAGGTAGAGGATTTTTGTGTCGATCATAGGACTATAGGAAAAATCACAAACATGATGAAAAGTGAGTGAGTATATTTCTCCAAAATGTGTCTGTAATTTCAGAAATTCCTGCCATGTCTCATAAACCTTTAAGAAATACAACATTTATTTTAAGTCCCATGGAATATCGTCTAACATAATAATAAAATACTTGCAGACAAACCCAGAATGCAACAGAACTCTAATTCACTACAGATTTTTTCAGTATAATTATGTTTTATGGCATTATTCTTTGGGAAATAATTTTCTTGCAGGAATTTATTGGTTTACTTTTCTGTTACAAACAAAAAAATAACTTGTTTTGGAAATGGGGCAATATTACTTTCTATCTGTTCTCTATTAGATAAAAAGGAACAGAGCAAGTGAAAGTAGTGGAATGGAGTAGGAGAAACTAGAAATTTATGTAAATTCCATCCTCTTGGAATGGCTGATCATGGGAATCATTAAAAATAAGATTAGATTCTTATGGGAGGCATTTCAGGCACGATGTTTCAAAAAAGCCAGGCTGGGAGCAGTTAATAAGGACTGACTGTCTAAGGTTCTTCAGCAACTCTGCAGCACTTGAAGCTGTGTCAGACACAGCCTGTCCAATGTAATCCTCTCAGCTCAGTTTTGAACACTCTGACCTCAGCTTTGCTGGGAGGAACACTCCCAGAAGGCTTAGAAGACTGTTAAGGGAAAGATCAAAGACAAATTTCTTCCTCCTGGTTGCTGTAGCATCTATGATCACTTCTAGTGACTTGTCTCTTGCAATGGGCAGCCCCTTGTGAAGTCCTGTGCTTTCATGCTGACTTCTGCATACACATCAGCTTTGGGTTTATGTCTCCAACAGCAGCTCTGAGGGACTAATGTGAAATGGTAATTTCAAACCAAAAGACCTTATGAATTTTTCTTAATGTTTTCTATAACTTCTAGCATTAGAACCCAGTATTACATGAGGTAGGAAGTTATTCCAAAAACAAACTGTTATTTGCTTCTGTTTGAAGCAAATACTCCAGAGGAAATATAATTCAAGAATTTTTCATTATCTTTAAAATGGATGAGAGCTATATCATGAAAAGTTGAAAAAGGGCACTGTCTCCCTTGGCTACCCTAGAAAGCTTATACAATAAGAGTGCTTGAGGCTCTCTTACTCTAGGCTATAACTCTGTCACCCTGCTAAGGCTCAGTAAAGCAGAAAGAAAGTACAGCAAATGAAGCAGCAGTCCCATACCAGAGTCCTGCTATAGGACTAAAGGTCTTTTGGAAGCCAGTATAGCCCACGCTTCTGAACCTCCTTCTACTACCACAGAGGATCCCTATCACAAGAGAAAGCTCCAGGCTTCCCATATCTCAGCTCCATCATTCCTGCTGCAGGTCTCCCCACAGCTTTTCCCAGTTTTTTCTATCCCCACATGTCACCCTTCCACCCTGCTCTGTCTCAGACATGTCTGCACTCAGCAAGTCTCACCTCCATCCTACTCCCTCCCACAGCAGAGCTGATGCCTGATGTACTGGATCCCTTTTGGGATGCTTGCTTTGTCCTGTTAAAACACAGCACCCAAAACCCCAGTAAGACTGGCCTGAGACACCTTGTTTCTCACAAATTCAGGTACCTTTTATTCATCTCCATAGCGTCTTCTAAGTCTGTCCTTCACATTCTTATGCATTACTTTCCTGATTATTTATTCCATGACTAATGCAGCGAATAAAATTACTCAGATTTAGAACACATTAGTCACTCTAAGGCATGGACTGTGCTCACTCTTCCCCTATCACCCCCAAACTCCCAGGGAGAGCAGCAGACCTGTGGCTTTTCAGTCACCCCATACCACCAGATAAAGCCCCTGATGGACTGGAGGGCATAGGTGGCTTCTGGCATGAGCAGCTGGGGTTAGCTGGCATTGAACTCTTCTTTAATTAAAACCAGCCTCCAAGTCCACGCCTAGAACAAGTTCAGGGATCAGGAAAACAATTAATTTTCCTCTCATCAAAAACTAAAACATCAAAAAATAAATAGCCAGATTCAGATCAGTTTGGATTTAGACATGATATTTTTCTGTTGTTTTGGGCTTTATTTTTCAGGTGACTGCTAGAAGAAATCATTAGATTTAGAAAAACTGCTTCTATGTCTGTTTGTATTGCACCAAGGAGGTGGGAATGAACTGCAGTTCCAGACCCACACATTCAACTTTCCACTCCTGACAATCTAAAGCTATGGGGAAGCAAACATCACAGGCATGGTACATCCCTGCTCCAAAGGACAAAGCACTTCATTCTCAGGTAAATCAGAATGCAGTCTTGGTTTTGACAGCTGAGCTTCAGGAGGGCAAAGATTAGAGTATGAGGAATCTGTTCTGATATTTATTTTAATACAATAATTGCTGGTTAAGAAAGACAGTGCATCACTAGACTTGTAATCAGTCAGCAGTATTCACTCTCAGTGATTGCTGCAGGCAGCAGTAAAAGACAAGATTTTAATGTAAGTAGATACCATCTCAGCAAACAAATGTTTCCACTACAGCCAGCAGTGCCCTGTTCCTCCCTGGAAAACCATGCAGGTAGATAATTACAACCCAATCAAATGCCTCAGACAGATATCAAAAATAGTTCTCCTTTGTCACTTAGCATTCAGCTGAATGCTTCAGGATGATAGTCCTGCACCAAGATGCAGGTATATCTGCATTTTTTGTCTTCACAAACTATCAAATAAAATTACATTTAAATCTATTTCCCTTATTCATTCCTGTGAAGTCATCCTAACACCTTGTGTCATGAATCTGTTCTCTTTAGAAACTCATTGTGTGATACAATTTTCTCTGTATTGTGAGGACTGGGGAGACAGCCTGAAGTTTCAGTGAGTAATCTTACTCAGATATAGAAAAAAAAGGGTGCCAAGAAAAAAATACCTTCTAAAAGAAATTAGTTTTCATAATACAAAGAAGAAGAGGAAAAAAAAGATAGGTTAAGGAAAGATTTTTTAATAATTCTAAAAATTCATTTTTTACAGTTAACAAAAAGGGATTAATCAGCCACAAGATGAAATCATCTCTCTTTTTTTTGTGTGATATATCCTAATTTAACTGTTAACAAGCTGACCTAGTATACCTGGCTATTAATATACATGGTGTTTTGAATAATTGTGCTAAATTTCCTGCCCCTAGATTTTTTTCTAACACAGATGAATGGAGAATTTGAGAACAGAAGCCACTTATACAGAAATAGTAGCTGGATGACAGTAATGGCAATGTTATAACATGGGTATTAATTCAAGGTACATCATGTTCATGTTCTCTATGTTACTCTGAACAATGAATGCGTCAAGAAAATACAATCTCATCACTTGAGAGTTTATATCAGGTTAAAGGCTGAATTTAACCACCTCAGGTACATGATTCAGGTTTGATGTTACGAGAAGTGAGGATCTAAATGATGTATTTGAAATCAAAGGCCACAGCATATTAGCAAAGGACTAATTTGGAACATTTTAACTATTTTTGAGAGGAAAACACAGCTTAATCAAAAATTAAAAGCAATACTTTGGATAAAAGAACTGATTTAGCCAAAATGTTTGTTTAGATGGAGAGAAAAGGGAATTAATCTAAACAGCCTCAAATTAATCACAGATTTGTTGCTCTATTTTTCTCCATTTCTTTGTGCTTATAAACAACATATTAAGAAGCATAAAATATATTATTCAGTTTCAAGGCATTTAAAATGAAATATTTCTCTTTCAGAACTTTATGTGTATCCAGCTGAATTCAGGATTAATTCTGAACAGGAGAAAAACAACATTCATAATCCTTTACAGAATTGGATTTTTGACTTACAGCAGAGTTTTCTGGTGAAGTCCATTTGTGAAGGATGTTAACAAAATTCTCAAATCCTTAAAACTGTATTCTGCTCTTGGGTATGGCATAATTTGAAATAGCAAAATGGGGAGGGGAATCAATAAGAAGACATTTTCGCCTGAAAAGGATTGGGGAGAAACCAACAGGTTGCTAGAAACATCACTGAGCTTTGTTTTGTTTCACTGAAGACCCCTAAACTAGAGCATTTGGCAAAAATTCAGGTAAATATTCAGGGTTTTCACCCCTGTCCTCATTCCAAATCCTTCTGAGTGGAGGGTCCTGGGGCCCCTGGTCCCAGTCTTTTTTGTTGAAGTAACAAAGCCATCATCAGGTCTTGTGGGGAAACAAGCAACCCTTGGGGTTGAGTACAGAGTGAAAGCAGTGCTTGTGGTTTGTTTATTCCTCACTTACAGGTGTCTTGCAGCAGAGCAGGTAGAATGAGAAATGCACAGTAAGAAGCCTGCAGTCAGTACAGAATTTGTTTTTTGCCTAAAGAGAGGAGGAAAAGAAGAGCACAGAAACGATGTCACAACTTCACCTTTCCTGATATCTGTTCCTCAATTCCACTGGAACAAAAAAATTGAAGAAGCAGATGCCTGACACAACTGGATGTGTCTGGAAGCTCTTCCATGTCTTCCATGCAGTAGTGGAAAAGCCCAGACCCTTCTTCTGTAGGACACTGCTTTAGCATTATCTTTGTCATGTACAGTAAAATAGCACAGCTCAACGTGTGTTTGCCTTTCCCTGGAAGCCTTATATGAGCAATTTATACAGCAAAGTAATAAATGCCTTCTAAGTTACTGGCTGTTCAGTACAAAATAGTGAAAAAACCCCTTGTTCAGATACGCTGAACATCTGAGTCTATTTGAATTAAATCAGAGAGATTTGCTGATTGAGATTCAAGGGCTGAAAGGCTAATTTGAATTAAGAGAAAATGTGGAAATAAACAAATGTGCAACATCAAAATCCACTACAGTCAATGACTATATTTAACTCAGTGAAGAATATTTTTCTTAAACTATTGATTTTTGCCTTTCTTCACAAAAATCAGTTCCCTTTTAAGTATAATTCAATAGCTATGATCAAACATGACAAAGATCTTTATATTAACAGCTGTAATAATTCAAAGATCTTGACTCAGGCAAAGTTTTAAAAAAAATAAGGAAAGAGAGGATCAAGTCATTATGATCTCCATGTTACAGATAAAACTTGAAACAGCATTACAGGACAGAAATTACTACTGCCATGCAAAGTAATGAACTTACAAGTCTTGTGGCTGTGACTCACAATCTATTCTGAAATTAAGCCACAGATGGGTTTAGTGATTTAAATGACACTGCTGTATGGAACACCAGCTGCCTTCAGCCTTAGAGCTGAAGAGGTTACACTCTCCAGCTGCCAGAGCAAAAAAGTCAAAGGGTATCATGAATGATAATTCTAGACTGAGATGTATTATTATAAATCTAACTTGTTACAATTTCAATGACCTGATGTGAAACAATGCATACTAAAGATGTATAAACTCTCTGTTTAGCTGCTGCAGAAACTTTAAAGAATTTAAAGAAAATTTTTAAAGAAAAATCAACTGATCCCTAACTGAGAGCTGATAGGGATCAACTGCACTCCCAAAGAATTGTTCTTCTGGCAGCTAGAGAGATACAGAAGAGTGCAAGGATAAAATACAAGAAACACCTGAACCCCAGAACAGTAAATAGCTCTAATAACCAGATGCTCAGAGCACTTACTGGAAAGGAATACAGGAGAAACGTACAACCCTTTATCAGTGGACTTTTCATAGGATTTATGTACTTCTACACACTGGGACAGAGCATAAAAACTTGGCAGGTGAGGATTAAAGAGTCCCTCAAGAAAATGTATTAACTGGGAAACATTCACTAAGCTTCTAAAGATGTAGTACTTAGGAAAGGAATACTAAAGTGTGCCTTAAACATGATCTAATGTGAAATATTTGAAAGGATTTCATGGAGAAATATCATTACCAGGCACTTGAGGACAGCAAAACTCTGAATCACCCTTTGGCAACATAACTGGTTCCTGAAGTCTTTTCATTTTGATCATCACTGAGACCCTATTCTTTTCCCAGGTGTCCTCCACTTGAGTACAAGGCAGTACTTAAAGACTTTTTGCCCTGATTGTCATGCTTTAAAACCAAGGTACAGCAGGCAATTCAAACAACAAGGTAATTTTGTTAATAAAAAACTAGGGAATTCCCTTATGCAAATTTCCTGTCTGGTTCAGCTATTTGCTCAACAGTCATCAAGAGGAGAATGCAATTATTCCATATAATATTTAATCCACTGGGATGAATCATCTTGGATGTAACAAACTCCTTTCTTCCATGGACAGGCCTTCCTTTACACTCATACGGAGGGAAAATGAACCACTCTGTTCCATGTTTGGACACCTTGTAAAAAGATTGAAGCAAGTAGCTGGCTTAGACAAGACTAAGAGAAAACAAAGAGCATCCCAGAGCAAACCAAGAGTCTAGGCAGAACAAAAAGGAAATTTATGATCCTTGGTCTGATGGTTCAGTAGCTTAACTGAACAACACAATTCACCTTCTGATTTAGCAGGAGCACCTTTTATGGATTTGCTTCAAATGAAGATGAGCTGTACTACTTTTTTTTCTGTGTTGTTTTGGTTTGACTCTGGACCTACCATTCTCCCATCTCCAGAAAGAGAATAGAAGACTGAAGGTCAAAAAATGTCTTGTAATATACAACCATGTTTTGCCAGAGATTCTCTCAAACGTTTACCTACTTAAATTGTCACCTCTGGTCCATCTGAGCATTTTTCCTTGCCTGCTGTTGGTGCAAGAGGGATTTTGCTTTGTCAGCTGATCACAGCTGCCTCCTCCTGCCTGCCAGAGCTGCCTCATTGCATTGAGGTTCAGAAACAAGGAGAAGGAATGGAGCAGGTTTTGCTACTCTCCATAAAGTGCTTATCTCTTGCTGGACTGTGGATAAAGGAGCTCATTTTAAAAGTAGTCACTGTAGAAAGAAAAAAGAGGCTCTTGAAAGCTTTGAAAGTGAGTAAAGAAATAAGCAAGGCAGGGCCCAGCTGGAGGTCTGAGCAGCAACCTTCACCAACCAGGAGGATGGCTGCACTTATCTGGACAAATAATGCCTGCAGATTAGGGATACATACTTCTAAGGAATCGCTTAGAAATTTTCATTTTAAACATGAGCCCCAAACACAATTCTAAGTTTCATCACCTCTGAGACTAGTACAAGACCTCAGCCAGTATGACTATATGAGAGCACCGCAGGAGCTCTGCCTGAGCCCAGCACAAAATATGTTGTGATCAACAGAGCCAGTCCTTAACAGAGGCAAACTGGTCAGAGATTGGTTAACAAGGGATCTGTGGCCATAGCAAGGAGCAAATCAATAGGTTTGAAGCCCTATGGAAGTATCAGCCCTCTGTGATTTGAGGAAACAAGAGATACTTTAAAGAGCAAATACATAGTAATGTATAGATATTTTTCCCCAGGGAGTGTCAGTCAGTTCAAGCTGTAGTTTTTCAATGCATAAGTGCTCATTCAGAAATAATTCTTAAAAGATGAATAATTTCATTGCAACCATATGAGTGCAATGTTGGAGTTGTTTTGTAGCAATGAGAAATTGTTCTTACACTGCAGGTTCCAGGGAGAGGGCAGTTGGTGTTAATTTATTGCCATAGGAAATGCAAAACAACTCATGAAAGTTACCCCTTGCTAGGTGCAAAGAAAGGAAAAGGGAAAGCACTTCACATATCCCTTCTAAATAGTATTTAGAAAATTCTGACCTGTCTCAGGACAGTTACCCCTGAGCAGATCCTACCCAGTTTAGAAAATAAAGTTAAAGAGAAAACCAAAATAAATTAATAGAAGGCAAGAATAGCATCAGCAGTGAAGAGCAAGGCCAAGGCAATACACTTCTTTCTATAACAAGCACGTAAAATACAGAAGTAAAACTCATTTGTGTTCATTGACTTCAATGAGTTTTTCATCAGCCACTCACTGCAGACATGGTTTAAAATGACAAGGAAATCATAGAAGCAGTGACATTATGTAAATGCGTTCAGAGACAGAATATGGTTTGTAAATATCTTGTATGGCCTCTGATAAATGTCTAATTCAATTAAGAAGCTGAGTAAGCATGGATTGCGTGTATAAATTATAAACAGTCTTCCAGAAAAGTTGACAGTGATGATATGACCCTGGCAACATGAAAATCAAGGCCATATTAGATGCTGTTCACAGGCAGTCTCATATTGGGGATCAGGGGTATAAATCAGTATAGGTTCCCTGACATCTAGAAAATAGGACTGAAAACATCTGACATCTAGAAAACACTGACTGAAGTCTTGACCCATGGTAGGAAATATTCATAATAGTCACTCCTGGTCTTGTACTTCTTCCAACAACATCAGCAGCAAAACTGAAGCTTTACAGGGGGACATGATTATACTTGGACCCTAAAACTCTTCCTCAGTGATAGAGCAGGAAATGTACTCCTGACTTGTTTCTGACTTTTTTTATGCCTTTCTTATTAGTCTTTTACAAAAATATAGAGTGGCAAAAATTACTTCTGACAGATAATTTATCAGGGCCTGAAAGCCAGGACCTTGGTTCACGAAACTGCACTAAATTAAATAAATTACACTGACAGATGTGACAGAAGGATCTGTTGTAAAGTTTAGTATCAAAGCTGCTTGCAGAAAAGGTTTGCCAACTATGTAACGATAGAATGAGGAAGAGAAAAAAATAAACTAATAAATCATAACATAAACAGTGCTCCATCTTACAACCCTGAAGGAGTTGTAAGACCTTTAAGTCCATTTGGTTAATCTGTAAAAGGCAACTTATTAATTGGACAGGCTAACTCAAAGATGTTTTTTTGCTTTGGTTTTGGATGGCTTTAATTTTACTAGATGAAGCACTTGCATACAAATATAAGATAAAGACATTAGGCCTAATTGTTTATCTGCATTCATATGTTTTATAAACTGTGTCTAAAGACCACATTTCTTAGACCCAGCGTTTCTAATGGGAGGCTGACCCATCTCACTTCTGGGTGGCTGCAGTTCTGTCGCTTTATTCCTGATCTATTTATGGTCAATTGTTCCAGCCTCTCTGTGCCTCAAATTACTCATCTTGGGTTTATCCCCACCAGAGAATACTCATACCCCTTCTCAGACTTCATTTTGTCAGAGCACAGTGCAATCTCCCGTGGCCTGATTCACCCTCTCAGTCCTTTGCATCTGTTCTGAGGCTCTGGTGGCTCCCAATCAAATGGTGTTCAAGGAAACCACCCAGATTTTCTCTCCAGCTGTCACCTCCACTTGGAGCCACCTGAACAAGTGGCAAAAGTTTATTAATCCCTCTGTGCTTGACCTTGTGCTTTGCTCCATTAAATTTCAGCTAATTTTTTGTTATTTCTGTCACCCAGTTGTTCTGGTGTGGTATTTCAATCTTTCTGTGTACTGACAGCTTCAGCTTTGTGAGATCAATAAATTTATTTCAACTGCTTCTATACTTTGTGACAAGTTTATTAATGGGACTATTAAGCAAGGCCTGTGCTTGAAGAATTCAATGGTAATCAGCCTTCAGTCCAGCAGGTTCCTTTCCAGATGAATTGTTATTTCTCTTCCAGCCATGACTGATTCCTCTCTTTCCCATTTTAGTTAGTTTTAGTAACTATCCCCGTGTCACTGTAGCACACACTTTACTGAATTACAGACAATTAGACTTAAGAAAATCCAGCTACTTAAACTTTGTCAGAAGAAAAAGTTGGCTTCTTTTTGATAAATCCTTATTTCCTTCACTCATTGGCTTTTAATCTATAAAAATTGTTCTGTTAAGTCTTAGTGCAAGCACAGGCTCTTTTTTATTTTTGTTTGTATTTTCAGAATGAAGGACTCATTGCCATGTCTACAGTAATATAGTCAAGTCCCTATTTTGCAGTTGTTTGGCAGAGAGCACTTCCATTTATTTTCTTTTAATAATTTAGTGCCTTGCCAGTTCAATGAGGTCCAGAATGCACTCAATGACGAGTCAAAAATCCCAGTACAGACCCTACAACACACCTTCATGCAACACAGTGATGAAGAAATGCACTTGCCTTCCTGGAGCACTGGCTCGTCCCTTACTTGCAAGCACAGCTCCATCAGATCTGGCTTGCTGTGTTACTTCTTCAGGATTTTCCAAGTGCTTTTCCAAGTGCTAGGAAACAGCACTTGGAAAAGCACAGAAACATTTTACACTCCACAGAACCATAGATGTGGACGTGTAAAGACTGGGCAAAACCTAGTTCAGTACTGGTTCTAAGCTGGCACAGGTCATGATTTCCCCAAACTTCCAGATAATAACAATGTCAGAGATGCAGAACAATAAAAACTGAGGTATTGCCATTCACCTCAGGAAATGGAAGGAAAAATCCGTGATGGACACAAATACACAGATGAGCTTCTGTTGCTCCCTGTGAACACATACAATCCTACCTGCCTGAAATGCCACTACCTACTTTCCCACATAATTTACACATAATGCAACTTAACAGGGAAAAAGGTTTTCTTTCATGTCTGACCAACTGTACTCATGCAGCTGAAATAAATGTGTTGGGACATTAATAGAATCAAGCAAAATAATGTATGATTTTCTGAACTAGGGAGTATACTCTGCATATTAACAGGGCTCCATCTCACTGCTGCCAAGGGGATTTCAACACTTTATTTGCTATAGCAACCCCTGAAGATGCTCTTTTTGCCAGTGAAAGTTAGTTCTGTGCTTAGAATAATAATTCCTTAGTAATACCAAAACAGTAGAGGAGACTAACATCTTAGGTAAGAGCTAAGAACAAATTACACTGCAAAACAGAGGTGAAAAAGAGCTATTAGTTCAGGATCTCATCCAGCCAACACAATGTTGCACTGTTAACTAACAAGATACAAGCTGAAAGTCATGCTGAAAGTTTCCAAAATTATGACAATCCTTCCTCAATATGAACTGTGCAGCTATTACAGAAAGTTCCTTGCTTTATTACTGAACTCTTCCACACAATATCTTTTGCAATAATTGTTCTCCAGCTTCACAATATCTCTGAAAAAAGACCCCTCACCTTCCCTGCACACCTACATATCTTGAGTGCTGACTCCCAAGAGTAATTCAAAGTCATGCAAACACTCTGTGACTCTAGGAAGGATAAATCTATTGTACAGTCAGCTTTCAAACTAAGAAATTCTTTATCATCTCACGGTTGTGGATCATTTGTTGTAGAAATGGTTCGTTCATCTATACCACTGTTCAAGTTTAGGACCAAAGATTATTCATAACACATTTTAAAGAGGATCACACAAAAACTTCTGGAAGTGTTCTTGTTATAAGAATGGCTAAGGCAGGAGACAGGCCAGTTTCAAGCTATTTTGCAGAAGCTTTTCAACAAGTCTTAGCTTAAACACAAGAAATACGGATTTTAACAAGTAACAATATGATACTGAGAGTTTAAATGTAAAAGAGCTGAGTCCTGGAAGGAATTTGTCATCTCCATCAGTCTGCATTGCTGGTCCTGTACAAGGAGGACCAGCTCTGACAGGGGAGGGTGCCTAAGTGCTCTGTGTTTCTACAAGAAGCAGAAGGCAAACCTGGCACACAACTGTTTTATGTAATTCCAGTGATAATTGCACAACAAGCCTTATTACTGCAAGGTTACTCTAATTAATCTAATGATTTTATAGTACGTCTGACTATGACAAGAATGATTGTAAGAGCAGTAGTAATGTGGCAGATCAGTGTTGCACTGCATACTAAAGAAAGAGAACACACAGATTTTGTGATGGGGCAGGAAGGAAGGAGACAGTCCTGTGACATTTCTGTCGGATTGCCCCTGGCAGCAAGGCTTGCTGGTCAAAGGTGTTGCAATATTGCCACTGGTCACCCTGGTCCCACTCTTAATCTGGTGAGATGGGAACCTGATTATGAAACCAGTCTGGGAAAAAAAAATAATCTGGGTGAGGCTGAGGATTCACCAACAAGCAGGAAAGGAGGAAGATGCTTTGACTGGAACTCCTGTGCAGGGTATGTTCCTATGGCTATTACCACAAAGAGATCTTGAGCAGGGAAAAGGCAGGAATTCACCTGAGTGTCTCAGTATGACTGGACCACAGCTACCAGGGAAATTAAAAACCCCATAATGAAATAATTTACACATTTTTCCTTCTAAAGTGGCACATCAAAGTCTGTAAATTGAAGAGAAGGAAAAGACTGCTATGAAAATCACAAGGCATAAACTCATCACACAGACACCTAGAGAGTCAGATGTAGTTTTTAAAACATTAATGAATTTGCTCTTTCTTTGTCACCCCTCTTACACCCCCTTGTACCTCCTGTTCTTACATTTCAGGTGCAACTTTGATACTCCTTTTGGCTCAACAGGAGTGAAAGAGGGAAGCTGTGCCCCAGGCAGCAAAGCCAGAAAAAACATGTTCTCTCAAGGGCATTAAAATGGATATTATTTGATGTCACATTTCTTTTTTTTATAGTCAATTATCATGCACTTCTTCTGTGAGATCTTCCAAAGTAATTGCCTGAAATCAAGGCCCATTGTATAGATATTTTAAAGTAAGAATTAAGCCTATAATGCTTAAGGTATAAAACCTCACAAATCTACCCAAATAGAGGGCACAGGGGAAAGGAAAGTATAAGGTCTCATACTTCAGTGCCAGAACTGGAAACAGGAATCCAGTTTCTGAAGTGCCAGTGCATTCCACTGCTCACTCCTGGGAAAAATACAAGTGGTTCATGCAAGCACTGAGTGTTACTCGTGGTAACAGTTTAGGAATATTAGAGCTGACAATCAAAGGACAGCATTTATCATGGTAGGCAACAGTTTCTTCCCTATGATATCAGATATTGAGACATAATAATAGTGAAAGTATGCGACATTTGTGAGAAAGCAATATTGAGAAAATGTAGATTTCAGGGTAACCAACATTTAAAATGAAAATGTTGGTTACCCTGAAATCTACATTTTCAGCCCTCTCCCTTCTGGGAACTGAAAATGTTTCAAATAGAAAAGACTAAATCATGTCCATTCACTTCATGTTTTCATTCTTTAGATATGAATTACTCTTTTGATTATATTTCATACTGATATAATTGTACCATATCCTAGATTATTCTGCAGTATCTCACAGGTTTTGTTAGCATTCCCATTTTAGTATGTTTCTTCTTAGCAATTACAATAGCTTTTTTTAAAGCTTTTAACAGATCTCCAAACTTGCAGATTTTGGGTCGATATCACGTGTGCTTGCACAAGGTAAGTCATAATTGCTGTTACCCCTGCAGCTGTTTGCAAGCCGAGGTCAGAAATAAGGTTTTGACCTTTGCAAAAAGTCCAGTTCAAAGCCAGCTTACATGGACACAAGAGCATCTGTATTTGTCATGCATTTCTTTTAGAAACACTAAGCAAATACGTCCTGGAATAATATGACCTGTGGTAATATAGATTTTCTTTCTAACCATAAAAGACAAACATTTGTGGGGAACATTTTTTCAGTTCTATAGAAAGTAGCAAATGTTCTTCAAGTGTTTGCTTGCAGTCCTGGAGGAGCTGTAATCAATAAGGACCTGAGCTCCTACAATACCATGTTAATTCTGATGCAGAACCAGGCAATGGTGCCTTTGATAGAAAATGTCATGTTTACTGTGCCTTTTTTATTGAGAGAAATATTGAGTCTGTTCATTGCGAGAGACCAAGGAGAGAGAAGGGGTTGCTGTGTGCACGACCTTTGATAACAGAACACACCACAGACCCTTATCCAGGGAATAAAGGAAATGCTCTTAGCCTTTGTGTTGTGGGGAAGCACAAGATGAGCTGGGAGGAAGACTACAAGAAGTGTTGGAAATGACAAGGATGGTATGCCAGCATTCACTGGGATGTGAACACATTTTCTCATCCATTGTCTGGTGTCAAGTCTCTCACCTCAGAGTGGTTACATTTCTGTAATGGTGGAAAGCTCTATACTGTGCTTTATCTGTGGAGAACACAGGCACAGCAGTTATCACCCTAATTTAAAATACTAGCAGTTCATAAGGGAGAGAATTATAGAAGGGATGTTTGACTTATGCTTTCCCCTCTTTCCTCAATCATTACTTTCCTTCCCAGAAAGAAGTTACACAGAGAGCTGTTCTTCACCAATGCAAGTCTTGCTTTTTAATAAGCAGAGAAATTCTAAAGAATCCTACGGCTTCAAAATTGGACTTGCAAACCAGCATCTATTTATTTGAGAAAAAATTTACACTGGAAACTGTTCCTGTTTGATTGAGGGCTGGAAAACCCCTCTACCATCCCTTCAAGAGGATAATATGTATAGACTAAGAAGAAAATTGTGAGTTCCAAATTTTTAATTAAACATCAAATAACCAATTGTTAGACAAGAATTTATTACAACTTTTTTAGGCAGGACAATACATTAGCCTTATCAAATCACCTCTAACACAGACACCAGTAATACCAAGCCTGTGTTAGCCCTCTTTTTCTCATTCACTCTATCAGTCTTATTCTCACTGCTGTCCTCTCCTGCCACATTTCAGTTTGACCTCTCTTTTTTTGTCAAGGAGTAGTAAGGATCTGCCTGAAGCAGTCTGCCAGACACCCACACTCCAAAACTATTGATCTATAGGAAAAAACAAGCATCAGTAGTAACACAGATAGAATCAGAGGCAGGGACAGATCAAGAGGGCAGCCTGGAGTGTAGATCAGAAGCTCCCTCAGCTCACAGGCAGCCTGGGAGCTTGAGGTACTGAGACATCATTCACGTTCTGAGATATCTTTCACCACTCAGAAGTTACTTCAGAGCCTGACTCCTCTGCAAAGCAAAAACCTCAGACCACTTTGTGTTTTTCAAGTGCTTTTCAATTTGCCACTGCTACCATTGTATATCAAAACTTGACTTTAAAAGTTCTTGTAGGAGGCATGAAAGGAAATGAAAACGGCAAACTCAGGCACACGGGCACAGCTAGTCTGCAAAGAGAATTGTATAACTTTAAAGGAAGCAGAAGCTTTTCTGCTCCCTTTATAAACTCAAAAGTGTGCTTTTTTTCCCATGATATTGTCCTACAACAGGGGAGAACAACAATCTTGCCTGAAATGATGAGCCTCTGACTTATCAACAAAATAGAAATGCAAACCAGGACCTCAGATTTCCAGTGAGATCCACAACCAGATTTTGTCAAAGAAGAGACAAGTAATTTAAATATACATGGAGATACAAGGACAAATACAAAACTGATCTGCATGCAACCAGAGCAAGATGAGCCTCAGGATTCTTTTTTCACACTTTATCATATTTTCTTTATGCAGCTGGTTTAGAAAGGTCTTTTGGGTGAAGGTTATCTCAATTCTCTTTTTAGAACACCATTTCTAGAATAGGAACCTGTTTTTCCTCTAAACTGCTCTGAGGCCTGAATATGTATTTAACAAAACACAGTTCAGAGGAGAGAATGCAATAGCTAGTTAGAATCGAGTGTAATTCAAATCTGCTATTTGGAAACTTCTGCCTCATAATCACAGTGGCGCCTATGAAAATGTCAGGACAATTCTTTACATTTAAAGAAAACAACATGTTTCTTATGAAGGCACAAACACCAAGGCTGATTTCTGCTGCTTTCTAAATGAAAGATTTTCTTCCTAGAGCTTCAAGGTACTTAATGCAAATTCTGTGCCAGGACAGCACTTAGAGCCCCAAGAACCCAGCAGCAGCAAGGTTTCAGGAATTTTTGTTAATGCTGAGCTCAGAGCCAAGTGCCCTAGAGATGAGAAAACAATTATTTATGCAATTTATGGTCTTCTTGCAGTTTGCAGTACTGGGGGAGGGAAGGCTGGGGCTGCTGCTTATTCCAAGCACTGGACTAATACAAAAATAAAAAAGAACTAAGCATTGATGGAACAGACCAGATGAATGGAGTGTAATTTCTCCATTCACTCAGTCATACTTCTACACACATCCATGTGCAAAGTATCTAAATCAGTAAACCTGCCATAAGGTGAATTTATAAAATACAATGTTGACTACCAAAATAATGACTATACTATTTTCTTCACAGCAAATGATCCATATCAGAGGAAGAAAAAAAGAAGATAAAATAAAATATTTTTTTAAAAAATAGAAAGATACATAAATTAAGTAGTGGAATAATATTTCTAAAAGTACCAAAAAGCTGAAGGGGCAGGAAGTGGAAAGGAACAGGAAATGGACTTTAGCAACTCAGAATTTATAGAGGCAAAAAAGAAAAGGAAAATCAAACCATTATTTTAACTCTTTCCTTGAGAATTATTGAGCTGTGGATGACAGTTTTCAAACATTTGCAGTGATACAGAAAAACTTAGATTAATCCAGTATTTTTTTCTTTTCTGTGGATATTATCAAAGGTTCAAAATCCCTACAAGTGTCTGGTTCTCTCCTGCCTCACTCCTGACCTTTGTAACCTCTTGTGTAAATGTTCCTTTGTCTGTACATCATGTAAGAACATGACATTTATGCAATCAGACAAGCTTTAAAGGGAAAAACAGTGAAAATGAATGAAATCCACATTCTCTCTTTTGTGGAGTTTCCAACATTACATCATAGTAGGTAACATTCAGAAAGAGAAATGGCAAGTTTCAAATTCTGAACTGAAAGTTGATTTTTAGGTAATCCCAAATGTCTTAAATCACAGATCTATGGAAATATTGCTGGAAAGTAACCTCTGAGTCCAGCCTGCCACTGCAAATGAGAGTGTCTTGAAAACCCCCACGAATGGATAGAACACAGTTTCTCTTGATAAACTGTCCAATTACAGCAGCAATCACAAGGATATGAAACCAGAAAATTTCAGTTTCTCATCATCTCACAGAAGTTTATTTCAGAGTCCAATGCCCCAGTTTGGCAGTAGTTTGGATTCTCTGAAGCAGAGCCAAGGTGAAAATCTAATTGTGATATCCTTAACCAAAAAACCTCTTCTGTTTGCCAAAATAAAAACAAAGACTCTCCAATGAATAAAACCTTTCATAACAGAGTGTTCACGAACCATCTGCAGATTCAGGCTCAGGTGACCCCTCTGACCAACAATAGCAACTGATGTTCATGTTTGAGAAGGGTATATTTCATTTCTAGGTATTTTTTGAGAAAGATGATCAAATTAAATGAACTATATAGTCATTCAAGCTACAAGTGGGTTAGCAATTTGCACAAATAATGAAAGTTACTTACCCACTTGTAGTCTGTCTCATCATCACCACTCTCTCCTATTTAAAATGAACAATGGTGTCTTATTATCTTCATTAACCAAACTGTTTTGAATCAATATGAATCTCTACAACCATAAGCTATTTTATCTGTGCCAGACTGGGATCTGCACTGAAACTTTAGTGGCATTATTATGTTATTTCCTGATGAAAGTGATGCAAATGAAAATCTCTGCCAGCTGATACCTTACTCTTATATGCTCATAGTTGTATGTGTTAAAAAAGATCTTATAGTCCAGTCTAGGAGAAATTTATATAGAGATATTAGAGAAGATCAAAGGCAAAACCACATGCTAATGAGTACAAAATACATATCACATACTTAGGAAAAGACAAGGCCTCTAGGAAGGGAAGGACATAAAACCAGAGTGCACATGTAGTTAATAATTTGGAAGAACTTGTAATTAGGAAAAAAGAAAAAATTGGAGCAACAGGAAGATATTAGAGAGAGACCTGGGGGCCTCTCAGTTGTGTATTTTCAAATAGAAAATGCATGCTGGAATGAAACAGCAACTATGCTGGCTAGATTTGTCACAGTTATCCCATTTCTTTGCTGATGTAAACATCAATAAGACCAGAACAGTAGCTGGGGGAATTTTATATCCCCAATTTCCGTCTTTCTGCTGAATGACTGCGTGACACACTGTTCCCAGCTACTAAATTATTTAATGTATCATCTACAAACACCTGGAAAAATATTCCTTGCTTCATTTCGATCCCTTGCATTTTATCCCTTAGTCTACTAACAGAGGAGGTAATAAAAGCTGTCATTCCAAATGACTCCTTCAGATTGTTTGAAATTACTTCAGCAATGTGTTACCTCAAAGTTATTTTTAAATAATCCTTTCTCTCCATCTTGTCCACTACAGGACATAACAAAAAACTGTGAAACTAGAAGTGTGTTTAGAGGTTGCACATCCTAAATAGTTAATTAACATTTGTCATGGTTGATGGAGGAAAGCTCAGAGGAAGTATAGTGGTCAATATAGCTGTGGTATGTCTTTGATCTGGAATATAGACCACAGAAGAAAATTATAGTAATGCTCTTCTACATAATAGGGAAATTGTCTCTAGGACACAGCAATCTATAATAGAGGAAAAAAGGTGCCAGAGAACCCTCAGTGAAATGTCAGCACTGGGCTGAGACCCTGGTGTCCAAATTCATGAGCCTTTTCTCTCCAAGCTTAAAATACTAAACCAGGCACAGCTCAATGAACATGCAAGAAACAAGTTGCCCATGGGATGGGCTAAAGAGCCAGATGCCATCTCTGAGGCTGTGTGTTCTGAAGTTAGAGCACATTTTGGATGGACTGCACTGTCCAGAAGTGTGAGTCCATGGTGGCCATGTCTTGATGAGCACAGCACTGGGTTTGGGGAGAGGTCTTCCCTCAGCCTGGGGCTGCACCCTAACAGCTCTGCCAGCCACTGGGGCAGCAGGAGAATCCCTGGATCCACTTCACACACACTCAGCTGCATTTCTGAAAGGCCCAAAGGGTTGTGCTGGTGCAGATGGTTCTCCTGAAGGGAGACAGGGAGGAGCTTTGCCCAGCTCTCTCCACCAGCAGCGTGGTGGGACTGGTGAGCCAGCAAGGGCCAGCCATGGACTAGAGGCACAAATAATGGTATTTCAGCCAAACTCAGTAAGGGATGTGTTCCCACAGCAGGCAGTGTCCCTGAAACCTGCAGCAGCAGCCACATTTGACAAGGGCTGCTTGTTTTCAAAAGTGTCTTTAATCAGCAAGCCTCTGCACATTTGGCTGCTCTGAAGTACCACACAAATTTTGGCCACAGGTGAGCTGCTGCTTTGCATATTGGAAAGAGGAAATCATCTACTGCTCACTGGAAAATTCAGAAGGTGAACATCTGCAGAGGGTGACAGCAGCTAGGAAGTTTGTATATTGGTCAGCAGCAAATGCTATATCACTGTCATCTGCCAAAACACAGCATCTCACCCATGGCCATCTGTACTTTACAGAAAGGAGAGGGGACACAGCCAAGAGCTCATCCATGCTAGCAGGGACAGAAACACTTCCTGCCAGGATGCCTGGTCCCCTCCCTCAGTCACATTAACAGCACAGAGCCGTGGTACTGTAGTTTCTTATTTGACAGCTTTCAACTCCTTTCTGAGACTGCTAAAGGAACATCTCTGTGACAAGCATTGAGTTTCAGCCCAGAAAGGAAGATAAAAAAGACATCTCTGTCAAAACAGTGGCCTGGTTTGTCAAACCTGCCAGACTGATGCAAAAACTCCGAAATCTATACAATCTGACCCACATATGATAACAACCTAAATTCAGAGTTATCCACCACTGATAAAACATAAAGTTAGTGAGAAATAGGGAGGTGAAGTGATGATGATTGAATACTTGGAAACTTGGATATCTACTTAAAAGGAATTATTTTTGAAGCGTTGGCTTATGTTGATATAGTAACAATCAGTGCTCTGAATTCCTCTAACTCCCAACAAAGAGCTTACAGCCATACCATTGATTTTGAAGCCTGTCTGTGCTCACCCTGTTGTAGTAACACAGATCTGGGGCAGAAGAGAACAGCATTGTTCATGCAAGCTCACAACAGAAGTTTGTACTGGGGGTGGAGAAATGCAACTCTCATGCTTACACAGATTACAGCAGTTTTCAGACCGAATCAGCAGCTCATCATCCAGCCCTCTCTTACTTTTCCCTTAATTCCATGCCATGCACTGCCAATGCTTTACCTTCAGGCAGCTGTGGCACAGGTCTGATCCCATGGTGCATCAATCCCATTTAACAAAAGGGCAGAAAATTACCTTGGCAGAGAGCAGAGCCCTTGTTTGGGTTGCAGAGGCAAATTGGCTCCCCATGCCAACAGATGAGTGCCACAGCCAAGGCAGGAGGGGGAGGGATCTCACTCTCATTTCAGTGAGCTGTGAGCAGCTCAGCTGCCTGCTCATCCCGAGCCTCACTGCAGGCACTGCAAGAGCAAAGAGCCCCTCTTGTCTCTGAAGATATCAGTGCTGACAAGGAAGACATGAGAGGGATTAGGGGAAACAGTATTTGTAGGGAATCACACAATCATTCAATGACAGAGCTGTTTACCAAGACCCCCAGACAGCAGTGTTTGAACAAAGCTATTACTGTTACCATCAAATTTATTTTATGTTTTTTAGAATATTTTTTCTGCCCACAGTCAGCTTTTCTCTTTAAAATAGCTTCTTCTTGATCAGCTGGAGTGCAGACAAAACATGTTAGCTACATCATAAATCACACACAAAAACTTGCCAGAGGCTAAATGTGAGAAAACACATGCAATGCAAACTCCAAATGAAACACTGAAAAATGAGAGCCATGGAGAAGCAGAAAGCCATTTCTTTTAGTGTGAAAATCATGCTACCATATTTTTAAATTCACAGTGGAAATAGTTTTCAGCAGTCAAAGTGAGGGAGATTGGATCTGTGTGGAAGGAAAGTAAATCAGCCCCACAGAAATGTGTGTGCTATTCTTCAAAAGGCAAGAAACTTCAAAGGTGTGCATGAAACCCCCACATAAGTTGATCTCAATGAATATTTGCAACTGTTTCTCAAGTGAAAAAGATACACAGAATAAAATGCAGATGTTTTCCAATAGCTAAACTTTTAAAATTTTTAATAATAATTTTCTAACTACAAGAAAATGAATCAAGCATATTCCTGGCCCACCTAAGAGAAAAATGTGATAAGGTTCAAATGTTATAAATCTGCAGCACGGGTGAAAAGAATTATTTTGGCCTTGGGCTACTAATGAGTGGCTGGGTTTACCAGCATTTGAAAGAGAATTAGACATTTATATGGCTAATGAGAGTATTCATGGTTACGTAAGAAGGGATAAATAAAATTAAGGCTATAAGCCTTCCTCCTTCAGGGCTAAGGAAAAAAAAATTTGGTGGTAAGCTATTCTATGAAGACCTGAGGTAAAATCTTGGCCTTGTTAAAGTTAGAACTCTTCCAAAATAGCAGTGGTTTTACTTCCACCTTGCTTAATTATGCAGCTTTCCCAGACTTCATTAGCCTATTCATCATCTGCAGAGCTGCTTATTCTTTTTCACAGCACCTGAAAACAACCAGCATAGCTACAGATAAGCAGCTGGTATGATTTGATGTATAAACTGTAATGACAATTTCTGTATTCCTTTCATGTCTATTTTAGAGAACTGAAATTAAACATTAGATCTGATTAGGAACAGGCAGGCTGCTATTTTGACTGGTCCTAGGACTATTAAAGTCCTTGGTATGAGGCAAGAGCACAGAACATGCCCGTCACACCATCCTCCTGCTCCCAGGGAGCAGCATGAGGTGTTGAGTTATTCATGGAGAAACCCTGCTCCAGTGCCAGCCTGAATTCCTGTGCACCACCCTCAGAGCAGGATCCCTGAAATGCCCCAGTATTTGTCTTTAGTCCTGACTGGCATCTTGCAAGCAGGTTCTTACTTACTTGCAGGACCCTCCAAGTCAGCTCTCCCAGCTCCCACTCTGCCCCTGTGAGCTGTTCCCCAGGGCACAGACCAGCACCAAACCCACTGCCTCCTCCTCCTTTCTCCTCTGGTTTTCTACCTCCTAGGGCTTCTCACAGACACCCACATCTCCCTGCTGCTTCTCCCCCCGCAGTTCTTCCCCCAGTCAGCTGCTTTATTTCCTCTGCCCCCATGGCAGACACGCAGTAGAGCAGTGCAGGGCTTCCAGAGGGTGGCTCTCCCATGAAAGCTCTGTTTGGGCTGAAAGCTCTGCAGGATAGACCCAGGCAGGGCTCTGATAATTCTGGTAATGCAGAGCCAGATGCTGGAGCTTTCCTGCTTGTCTTGGTAGCATATCCCAGAGCCTGCACAGCTCATCATGGTTACCCACAGGATTTGGGATTACTCTTTTGGTGCTTGCCAGCATGAGCCAGGACTGCATTGCTCCTTTAACACCATGGTGAAGCATAATTCCAAGGGTGTTTAAATGCTGGAGAGCAACACTCTCCCAGTGCTGCTGGTGACAGCATCCCCTCCCTGTAGCCATCCACCTTTTCATGCCTCATGCATGGGGTATTCTCCTTAGTAAAATGCTAAGGTAATTGAATATTAGAGAACAAAAGTGATGTATTGAATTAAAGCCATTTCTTTCTCCCCTCATGTGCTTAAACCCCTCAGTTCCCTCTGTAGAGGCAGGGAGAGAACTCCAATTCATAGATAAGACATTACCATAGAGCAAGGGGTAAGACAGAAAAGATATTTATGCACCTGCTGCTAGACTTCTCCACCAGAAAAGTTAGAGAACTTTTGAACATAGTGAAATACTTTTAAACCCTGTATAACAGGAGTCCTGAACTGGTCAGACTTTTACTGACTTCTTCCAAGAATCATGCAGCACAAATTGTTAAGGGGTAATTCTCAAAGGTTATTAAAGAAATAGGTGCTCATTACACTGGATTTTCAAAGGAATTTCAGTGTAAAATCCCCTTCAGCTCTAGAAAGCCTGGACTCAGTGTTAGTGAACCTTATTTTCTGTTCTCTTAAACTGAGCATTTTACTCAGCTTCCTAAAGCCTCTGTGTGACCAACTGAAGTTTTGCAGAAAGATGAAGCAAAACCTCTATTTCCTTTCTGGATGTTCATCTTGAGACCCAGAGCTTTTAACAAACAAGGTAAACTTTGTATCTCCTCATGCCTTTGTCCCAGGTACACTGAAGCTATCCTGCGTATACATCACCGAATATTCCTCAGACACACACAGAGATTCTTGTATCCATTGACTGTGACTGGCTTTAGAGGTGATATCAGAGGTGATATCCCCCTTTTGGCTGGAAAATGTCAGGGTGAAGCAGCCTGCCAGGCACTCGAAAGGGTTTTCACCACAGCTGGCCAAGACTCAGCCAACAGCAGAACCATATCAGCTTTATGGACAAACTGTAATTCCTTGAGTGGGGAAGATAACTGCTCTAAATCACAGATCAGTTCCCACTCCCCTCATTTCCAGTAGTATGAAGAAGTATCTATCTTTCAAATATGTTGTACAGGTACTAGGAAAAAAAATCCCCAATGAATCAGCACAAGAAACTTTCCCAAACTGAGGCAGCATTGGCACTCTAGGGAGAAAACTTTACAGCTTGTGAAATTCTTGTAGGTGGGAAGTTAAAAGCTCTTTATCACTATTCCCCATGCCCTATGAGGTCACACATCTAACCAGCACTCAATTTTGAATCTCCAGTTGTTCAAACTCAGAGAAGTTAGATCTTTGCCCACTGATGTCAGGACACAGGGCTCTCAGTCAGAGCTCATCTGCACAGTCACACAGGTTTACAGAAATTGATATCAAATATTCTAACACAATCTTGCTGTAACAGCTGGGCATCGAGCTCCCAGGAGGGTGTGGTGAATCACAGCCCTGCTCTTTCTCTATGGATGGCCCTAATTTATCTGCAAGTCTCTCAGTTGTTCAAAAGAATGCCCTTGGATGGAATTATAAAGATTTCTTTTTCACCCCAGGCAGGGAAATATTTTAGTTCTTCAACTTGTTCTGTACACAGCATAAATTTCTAAAGGTGTGGCAGTGACCTAGCACTAGTCTGTGCCTTCTCTTCAAATTAGTTTTGACAAAAGAAAAGAAAATACTAACAACTGAACATATCATTTTACTGTTTTGTTATCACAAAATATAGTGTCTTCTTTGACGAGTCTGAAGCTCCCGTACTTTTATCTTCACTGTCTTCATCTTCCTGTGTCATCTGGGGCAAGGAAAGGAGCCAAATAGTCAACAATGAAAGAAACTGATGTTTCTTCTCCTTCCACCTTGTTTTTTTATCATCAATAGCAGTATGATTGATTCCTGCAGATAGGTAGAACACTATGTGGGACTTGGAATAGTCCCCATAAACTTCAGCTGTTCAAATGTTAACTGCACCAAGACTCAAATATGAACCTGATCCATCTCTTGCTTTCCCTCTAATTGCTTCAGGGTATCTCTGTCCTTGTCTCTTTTCCACATCTTATCAATTCCCCCATGAAAAACACTTTGTAACTGATCTGGAGGGATTTCACATCGTCTCACCTCGCTGTGCCACGGTGGAGCAGCAGCCCCATCTGGGGACAGCAGAGCACTGTGCTGTGTCCCCTGATGCCAGCACAACCCCAGTGCTGATCCCTGAGCACACAGCCCTACAGAGGCAGGATGGCACCTGCACAGGGCACTTCCCTGACAAAACCCTTCAGGGGATGCTCCTTGCTGCGTGTATTTTGCTGTTTGCTGTCTCTGTGTGCTGGGCAAAGCAGAACAGTTATCACAGATATGCAAGGAGCATACAGAGAAAAGAAAAACTAAAGAAAACAAAAGAAAGCTGAAACAAACAGCAAAAACCCACTCTTTTTTTTTACTACTGTACTTTTTTTTACAGGTGAATAGTCCAAAATTAGATTAAAATATAATCCCTGCTATCAAAGCTATCTTTTTTCATAATCTTCATGTACCTTTTCAGAAAAATGTAAGATTTAGTTCCTGTGTGGAACCACTGTGCTCTTAAATGAAAAGAATTAGGGATGGAAAAATCACGAAGATATTATCTAAAATCTATTTGTCCAATATCTTATTGATCACTGCTTTGTTAAATACTCATTAGAATACTGAAAAAATGTGGAAAAATATTTGACTACCCAGAAGGATCTCATCATAGAGAGACATATAATGATACAAGTCCAGCAAAAATCCTTTGGAGATAAATAACATATCAAAATCATTCAGTAACACCCAAAACAAGAGAAAGTAAGGCTGAATTGTTTTTCTCATCAAAGACTTCCTGTGTGTCAACAAAAGAATCCAACTTCAGGTCAAAGAAAATGTGACATTTTACCAATGGAAAATTTGGTTTGGGTTGCTAGAGACTGTTCAGCTAAACACTAAGTCAGATTCACCACTTCAGCAATTAATTATTTTTTGTCTAATTCAAATCTTGAAAAAATTCATTGTAAGTGATCTGTTACACAACTTGCAGCTGTTCAGACAACTCAAATAGGCTTTATTAGCATGCCATGAATAAGTATTTTTAATTTTTAAAAAAATCTAAAGAAATAGATCTAAATAAATCTAAAGAATGAGTCTTATAAAAGTCATGTAGTCTAACTTTTCCTGAAACTATAGGGCATAAGGTTCTTGCTTATATTTGCTTTTAAATTTTGCTTCCCAAGGGGCATTTTAAGACACCTGGTTATATATATAAGATGACAAAAGCAAAAATTTACATCTGAAACACTACCTTGGAATCATGTTAACTTGTGAGAGATCTCAAACAGGCTAATATTCTTATATTAACCATAAATTCCTCTTTGTTTTCTTCAGCTTGGCAACATGGTAATCTAAATGTATTTATTTAAATCCTATTTTTCAGGAGTTTTAGTTAGAAGCTGAACATAACAGTTCACTGCAAGCATGGTTTCTTTTGGGTCTAGCACAAGATTTCCAGCCAAGGAGGGACCCCTACCATTTCTCCTGAACTGGACCACACTTTCTTGCTGTTTGTAAAGTGATTTTCTGCAGACAGGCACATCCTAAAGCAAAAGCATGTTTGAATTTGCAGCTCCTAACCTGAATGGAACAACACATGTGCTTATATCCGAGTGCAGTCTTGAGTGATTGCAAACTTTACGTTAAGAACACCAAGAGAAGCACTTGCCCAAAGTGAAGTCTGTATTTACAGTTTCCTGAATAGCTGAACTTCTGCCACAATTATCCCCAAGGACTCCCAGAATATGGTCTGAAATGGAGATCTTCATTAGAATGTGCACCACGTGCAGCTTCTCCTCAGGAGCTGTTTACAAATTAGATGTAGCAGGGACTGTCTCTGACCTTCAGTTAATTATTTGATACCACTACTGAATCTCAAGAACTCCAGGGGCTATCTTCTAGAAAACACTTGTCGAATACCCGAGAAGCAGCAAATGACACAAGGTCATCCATTTAATAGGATAGAACCAACATCCTGTGCTGAGGAGTGCAGAGCAATCCTGCCCTCAGCACCACCAGTCAGAAGGAAGAACGAGAGATTTGCAGGGAAGGGGAAAGATTTTGAGTTTTTCACCAAGTTCCATGATGCAAACTTAAACAGATCATTAAGGATTTCCTTCACAGGACTCCTGACCTAAATTCTGTTGATTTTCTCTCTGGATCAACATAGCAGAGACAGTTCAGTGAAGTGAGAACGTTTCTGAGCACTGTAACTGTAGAAATAATTCTGTTTCTGAGCACACCTCACCTGGGTTCCTGCTTCTGAGTGTGGTTTGCCTTGTTTGATCCTTCCTAATGCAAACTGACAGAGCAGTATTCATAAGAGCAACAATTTCATCAAGTCCTCCTTGATGAGCAACCACCTTAGAGTACAAACAGGAGTTACAGCCATGTTATAAGCCTCGGGGGAACTCAGTTAAAATTCTTATGGTAATATTAACCAAAATAACAAAAGTAAACTATTTTACTACACTGACTTTTATTTGGTCACCTATGTATTTGTAATTTGCCTTTAAAAAGGCAGATTAAACTCGTTACTTGCTCTCATTTATTCCCTACAGTATGGGAATATGAAAAAAAGAAACTGTCAAACCAACAAAACCCAGTTCTGCAATGTTAAAGTCAGCGAAGAAAGTCCCAAAGAATTAACTGTGTTCCAGGAAATGCAACTGGAGGGGGTGAAGCCCTGTGCTTGGCTAAGAAATATGAGCCTCTAAAAACATCCCTGCTCAACTGGGTACCTACATAACCCTCCAAGATGGATGTGTGGTGGATTTGTGGGGAAGTGAGACTGGCCAGGAAGACTGGAAAGAAAAGTTCAGAAAGAAATGCACTCCTGTCATGTACAAATATGCTGCACAAAAGAACAACACAGAACAACCACAGAGCTCTCTCATCTAACTCTATCAAGAAAAAAAAAGTTTTAACTTACAGTACTAAGTAGAATTCCTGAGGCTAAATTATTCTTTGCAAGATGTGGAACTTCAAGTGTTGTCTCTTAGAGGATGCTAAGTTCACACCAGTATTTTTGTCAGAGGAGGGATATGCAAACAGATCCATCTCCCATCATCTCAAGCACTTTTTCCTGCTGTTTGTTACCTGACCTGCTGTTCCATCAGCAGTTTGTCATCCTGAAAAGCCTCAGCACCTCATCCCCTCCAGCACTCAAACCCTCAGTGACAGGAGACACGGACCTTGAGTTGTGAAACAAACAATTAGAATTACTCTTTTGGCAATGACTAGAGAGTCATATCAGAGAGGAGAAGTAAAACAAGTTTTCAGGACAACTTTTCCCATTTTCTGCTGAGCAAAGCTCCCTCAATTGCAGTCGAGCTTCTTATAATAGCATCAAAACAGCTTAATTGTGACTTAAGTCTTGCTTTGCCTTGTGCCTGAACTTACTCAACACCAACATCAAGCGATAGAAAAATTGTACCAAACTTCACAATGCTCAGACCCCTACCAGAAAACGGAAGCTGCATTCAGATTTTAAGAACAGTGGGGACACTCCTGTTTTCATGACTGCAGTCCAGCTGAAAGAGCAGGAAATATCTCCAGACTCCAGAGTGTGTGGACCAGTTCTCCAGGACACAGGCACTGCCTTGCTGGTCAAATCCAACCTCAAAGTCTTGGCACTGCTCTGCTGTGTTCCAAAAGGTAAATATGAACCAATCTTTTACATATTCAGCCTTGCCTCTGAGACACCATATAGAACAGCAAATACATTCAGTCACACACATTAAGCACAAAATGACAAAAGATTAATGAATAGAAAAGAAAGAAATGACATGAAGGCATTTGGGGGGGGGACGGGACACTGACACTGAGACTGTCAAAACTGAATAATAAATAGATTTGATTGCTTAACATCTCAAATAAATCCTTGTGGTAGTTTCAAAACCCTCAAATCACTTTCAAGCTCTGACACAAAGTGCAGTGAAATCAATAGGAAGACATTTAGTGCTTAAGAAAGTTAACAGATCAGAGCACACAGAAGACACAAAAATTTGATTTTGCCTAAGGCTGTGCAAATTTTTTACTTCACTTTTGCTCCCTAGTGCTAATATACGCTTTGGTACACAAGGACCAAATGCACTTAGTTTTACAGATTATTACTGATATTTTCTACAGTGATGCCTGCAGTTCCAGACAAATTGTTTATAAGATGTCTTAAATATTTTAATTATTTATTCTTCTCAGCAGATATAGTTACTTTTTTTTCCTCTGGAATGATCAACTACAAAAAACACAAAACCAAACTTATGCAGTAAAGAAGATGGGCCTCACTACTTCAAGCAAATAGAAAAAATAAGCCTCTTACAACCCTTACTGACTAACAGCAAGATTTCTTTTATGAGCTGATATTTCACCACTGGAAACAACAGGGGAGAAAAGAGATCTAGTGGAAATCCATAAGGCTGAAGTCTGTCTTCATGGTGCACATTCAGCAGCTTAGATACAGAAGCCTCATAGGTATTTTCATTTGGCAGTGAATCTTTGCTGTACAGACCTGTCCTTCTGCCAGTCCGTTAGCTCAGGACCAACAAACCCCCGAAATCTGCCTCCCTGCATTGGATGTGAATGTTTTTGTATGGTCTACAAAGTCTCAGATCTTAATGTTGTGTTGGAGCATTTCAGGCACCATTGTTTGATTAATTGAAAATCTTTTCGTTTGCAGGTAACAAAGCCCACATTTTCTCCATCTCCTTCAGAGACTCCCTGATATTCTCTGGATTCCTGGGCAGAAAGAGAAGCCACACTGGATGGCTCTGAAGCTCTGAAGTCTGGCATAGCATCTGCTCCATTCTCATTCCACATGCAAAATTATTTGTTTTACTCTTAAAATATTTCTGTACAAAATAGCACAATTCTGGAGTTTTAGGAAAATCCTTTCAAGTTGTTGTCTCCTCTGCCTGTAATTGCAGGTTGAAAACAAATCTCCTGGTTTCTTGAGGTTTCTGCACCATTGTTCCATAACTTTTAATTAGTCATCCTCTGTTAGCTCCTTGCAAGGCATCTACTCCCACATCACTACTTCAAATGCCATCTTACCTAGAAATAATTTTACTAAAGTGGGAATTGTGCAAATGCAAATAAACAGACATTTAGATCAAGAGGGTCGAAGATAACCTCCCATACACTACCAACAACATTCAATGAGAAGGCCTTCAGAGGAAAAGTATGAAAATTACAAAGGTTCCTGATGCAGGACTCAAAAGCTCATCACAGGTAAAGGAAGGGTGTTAGCAATATAATGATGTGATTTTCATTCTACAGCAGTAGAGCTCTTGAGGTCTATTAAGGAGAGGTGTGCAGAGAGCACAAAATAATAGACACTTGATGAGAAGTGCTCTCTCTTGGCTGCTGGCCCCTTCAAACCTCACCAGGGTTTAGTAAACAAAGTGGGAAACAACACTTGGAACAGTTCAGACTGCATGGATTCAACTTTTACATCCCTTGAGCAGGACACCAAACAGCTGAGAACAGCTCAGGCTGGTGACCTGTTCTGAATGCTCAAGTCTTGTGTATCTGCACACAATTTCTTCATAGTCTTCCTTTCTTATCTGACCCAGGAAGATTACTCCATTCCTTATAAACAAAAACTAGGCATCTTATCCACATAGGCTGCAATAAGATAGGAAAAGAAAAAGGTAGAGGCAAATCCAGTGACTGTCCTGTTAAAGGGTTTGGATGAATTGAGCTTTGGAAGGAGAAATACTCATGAGTGTATACACTGTGCAACCAAATGGCACAGAAAATCCCTCAGTAAGATAAGCAGACACAGAAAATAGAATTAAACCTAAAAAAAAAAAGGCTCATGCAGTTATAATACTTTCCAGCATGATCCCACAGGAGACCCCCAGATAGATTTTCAGGGTGTTAGGGGGTCTAAAGGTGGAATTTTCTTAGAAAGCCCCAGCAAGTGCCAGTCTGAACCTTCAAATGTCAAACACTTAGATGGTCTGCAGACCTTGAAAGGAAAAGTGTCTGGAGGTTTGTTCATTAATGCTAATTCCTTTTCCCACTGGGACTAAGATTTCAGGTATATAAGAACTTGAGCTAATTTTTAGCTAAACCCAAGATCATCCAATGCAATCCTTTAAAGTACAAAATACAACCTTAAAACAGAGTGAGGTTGTAAGTGATATCAGGTTTTTTATTATGTTTTTCAATATTTTGTTGATAATAGAAAGGAAAATGGGCCTAATGTTTGACTGACATTTGGAAGCTCAGAATTCAAGTTTTGAGGATATTTTTTAGTGTAAATAAATAGATTTTCCTAGCCTTCAGTTTCTCTGATTTTCAATATGAATTCAAATCAAATAGACTTTTTCTTTCATAAAGAGATATAGCCAAAAGTTAGAAATAATATTTTATGTCAGCTCATTTTGCTTATTTCAGATTTTTGTTCACAGAGGGTGCACTTACAAAATAGTGTGGAAGAAAATATAATTTTCAAGTAAAACCCCAAAATTTCAATTTCAAAACATCACAAAGCAAAACATACCAGCATTAACAAGAGAAGGAGTTTTTAAATATGGGGACATGATCTAATATTTAAAGAATCATCATCATTTATCCATATATTGTTTTAAGTTCTTGTAAGATGAGTCAGGTTCCCAAGTACTTTTAGTTCTTATGATGCTGTTTTCCCTGTTCCCCTCTCCCCCCTTTCATAATTTGTGACAAACTTATTGTTCTTTGGGCAAATGTCATCCAGGTCTAGCTGTCAGAAGCTAGACCCTTTTTACATAGATACTATTAAAAAAATCAAAACAATACAAATAATAAGATTTCTTTGCAAATACAACTCAGTTTTTTCTGTATTTTTTGTGTGGGTTGCAAGTCCTGCTGCTCCTCACCAGCTTTGGGATCTAAATGTCATGCTGACTGGCTAAAATATACTTTATGCTTATTCTCCTTTTACATGTCCGTATTGTGTTGTTGGGGGGGTTTGAGGCTGAAGTGAGGCATAAATACTTATGGGTGGTATCTTAGAGGGTGGTGTGAGAGAACAAGTGTGGCAAGCTGTACTCTGGATAAAAATTCCTGATTAATCCATCACACAAGTATTAAAAATAAAACACAAAACAGGAATAACTTAACAGGACACAGTTAAAAGTGCAAACCCATGTACTGAAAGGAAGATCATTTCTGTACCTGTTTTTACAGGTGACTCTTTCAGCTGACCCTTCCACTCTGATTCTAAGGCAGCTGGGGAAAACAGGAGCTCTGGATGGACCTCACCACCCCTCCTCAATTGCTTTCCTTCCAGAAAAAAGGACATAAAACAGGATGGGAGTGAAAAATTGCCACTACAAATTGTACTTGAGGCAGACAGCCATCAATCATTAGAAGGTCTGCTTCTTTCAGGAGAGCTCTGAATCTGTCAGCCCCCTCTGCACTGGAGGCAGAGGAATGGCTCAGCTACACTCAGGGATAGGTTTCCGAGAGAGCAGCTTTGTTTCACTCCCACCACTTTCTTCCTGATATAATTGGTCCTTTCAGCAGAAAGGTGGAACAAGCAGGAGTCTAAAACCTGCCAGGCACACCTATTGAAGTGGCCTGTGGTGGCCAAGGGCATAAATAACCCCTCAGCCTTTTCTTCTGACTCCAGGGGAAATATTTATGTCATGACTGACTGGATTAGTGACCCTTCTCTTTATGAGCACTCCAATCTTGAGTTCACCTGCATCGTTTCTTAACATCAGTCACTTGGGACAGTGGGTAACTGATGAGGAAAGAGCCAGGACTATGAGCAATAAGATAATTTGGACCTTCTCAGATTTTCTAAGCTGGAACTTAAACAGTGAGACCTCTGGAAGTTATATGAAATACTGGAACTTTGTGATCTGGACTGGTTATTGGTGGGTTTCACCACTCCCTATATTCAGGAAATGCTGACATTGCCTCAGATTGTCAAAGCTGAGAAGTGTCAGTAGAAAACCTTGATTACTAAAAATCCTCACAAGTCTTTAACCCTACAGATTCATGCCTTCTGTCACATGGTAAGCCACTGACCACTTTATCCCTGGGCACACTGGAGATCCTTGTCTTTCTCACAGAAGACAAGGAGGGGACAGACAGATTTCCAGAAACAAACTTTGCCTGCTCCTTTTTTGAAGTACTTCCTGCATCACTTGTCTCCCTCAAAAATCTTCTAGTTCTGTTTCTGACACAGGAAAGATGAAGAAAGATAAATGTAAAGTTTTTGCAGAAGGAACTTCTAAACAAGAATTCTATGTCCATGGCTGGACTGGATGATCTTAAAGGTCTCTGCCAACTTGATGGCTCTATGATTCTATGATTCAGAAGATAACACAAGCCTCTTGAAGGTCAAGGGTTTCTGCCAATCAGCTAAATCAAATATATCTGGGAAAGCATGCTGTCAGGTGGCAGAATCACAGACTAAACCCAAACAACTCTGATTTCTTTCTGCTCAAGCCCTAAAAGCACATTTTTGAAAACCAATCTATCTTGTCCTGGAACTCATAATTGTACATACCTGCTGTGAAAGCTGAATAAGCAGAGCTTTTAGGAAACAGAATCCAGGAGCACAGCTCTCCACTGATGGAAAATTGAAATGATGAAGCATTACCCCTGCAGAAATAAATATCACAGCCAGGAAACCTGGATGAAGGCTGAAACAAAACCTGACAGAGAGGTTATTTCAGAAATTACAGAAAGGACAGGAGTCAGTAATGACATGAGGAGTCTAGAGGGTTGAGGGGATTTTTCTCTGAGCCTCGCTTGTTTTCTATAATGCTGTTTTCCTTTAATATACAGCAGAGTTTTTGTGTTGACAATTACTAATATCTCTGGATGAACATTTGTGTGTAGCACTCCTCAAGGATTCTACGGCCTCCATTAGCACCCCACATTTAGAGAGATGCAGTACTCACTGTGCTATCCACTGAGCTGTAAGGAGCTCTAGTTAGAGTAGAACCAAAGAGTTGAGTTCCCTGTGTCAAGGACTTGATTAAAGTAATAAACAGAGAAAATCTCTAAATGTATTTAATCATAAAGCAAACCCTTTTCTGCTTTAACAAATGTGCATTTTGTAGAAAGGGTGGATGCCTCACAAAACAAGTGGCCATGTCTTTCTTTAGGGTAAGTGAAAAATAGAACACAGAAGTATCAGAAAATGAGATTTTTATCTCAGTTTTGAAGAAACAAAGGACATGAAAGCTATTAAATTACTTCACCTAACCACTACAACCAAACCACACCCAGTTACCTCTTGCTTAGCTGAGCCATTTCTTTGAAAAAAATCTATTAGAAGAGTTCATAAGTTTGAAGGGACATGGTTTCAAAATGTCATAGTTTTTCTTCTCTTAATCCTTTCAGGAGAACAAGAAACATCAAGTTCCGAAGAAAAGCAAGCTGTACCTGCCTAGGAAGGATAAAACCAGCCCCTGCTTGATTAAGAGCTCAGAATATTGGCTCTGACACAGCAGAGAAACACTTGTTTTTCCTTCTCCAGGTAAGGATTGTTTGTGCACACATACATACATTTACGACCACAAAAACCCATGAGGAGCAGCTGAATGCAAAAGACACTTTAACACTAATGTCATCCTATGCTAGAGAGGAAATGGGCCTAACTTGGAGCTCCTTAATACTGTTTTTTCTTTCTCCTCAGACTAAGGAAAACAAATTTCCACTACTACTTGAAAGAAATATTTCATCTTTCTACATTCAATCTGTGAGAAATATTTTCTTCAGCAACAGAATATTTTCATAACGCTCTTCTCCTTATCAGGTTCACAATAGTGGTGGGACTTGTTAGACTGGCTTTGTATTGAATATTCAACAGTAACTCAACTAGTCACATAAGCAGCCTCATAGGAGTCAAAATGCACATGAGCTGAGAGAGATAATTTAAAATACAACCCTACCCACGTTTTGAAAACAAAACACATTTTGTGCAGTAGAGTAAAACTGGTGTGCAGGAGAATTGTCGACAAACCTACTCTAGTGTATTATTTGTGTACACTGAATTTTTCTGGTTTGAAACAGAGGCTGTTTTGGGCTTGCAAAGGTGTATACACCTTGACAGTGTTATAAATCCTTCCCTTCTTGACCAAGCCACTTTGAGCAGCTCCATGTCTCACTTGTGATTGCTGAAAACTTTCCCCTTCCATAGAGAAATAAGATACTTTACATTAACTTCAAAGGAAAATCTTTACAGAGACAAAAATGAGAGAAAAGGGCTCTGGGTACTTTTGTTGTGGTTTTTCAGACAGAGCTGGAAGGAACAAGTTGGTTGAATGCAGATATGGCAGAATAGAGAAAATGCTATACAACACTGATTTTCTAGAAACAAAAGGATCCTAACTGTGATTTAGAGAAGAATGGGGTTTATATATTGGGAGCAAAAGGCGCCTTTGACATGGTGAAAGCCCTGGACTGCAAGGAGAGAGCCTGTCAGAAAGTGGAAAACACCTATCAAACTTTAACATATTCCAGTGAAATCAGATTAGATTCATTCCCTCCATTACTGGCAAGTACAGTAATACCCTCATGGAAGGAGATACTCAGTAAGAAAAATGAGCTGAGTGAGAAGCAGGAGGCTTCCCCCAAAAGACTGGACTCAGAAGCCAAGGACTGAGAAAGAACCTGAGGAAGGTTGTGGAAATCAAAACACCCTGCTGAGAGCTGAGGTCTGGGCAGCACAAGGTCCATGGAAAGGATGAAAGATTTACACTGTTCTCTGGAGAACAAAATAACTCCAGCTTTCTGGGGATCTGACTATATAGTGTAATAACACCACAGACACTTCCAAAGCCTGGCCTCTGCCCACAGGGTGAGGCAATGGGACCTGCTCCTCCTTCCACAGCTGTTGGTACTCCCCTGACCCAAGGGCTGTCTCTTCTCAGCTCTCTCTGACAGCCATTACACTGGAACGGGACCAAACACACATCTGTGCCCAACTCACACATTTTATCAGCCACAAAATCTCTCCAGATGGCAGACAGTCATATACTACCCGTAATCCATTCCTCCTCCTACATTTCTACCACAGCAAATTGATGTCAAGTCATCCCAGCAGTCTTTTAAAACAGAACAAGGATATACAGATGTTGTTTGTTGTTGTTGTTTCTGATAACAGGCAGCCCAGGGGAAAATATTAAAAATTAAAGCCCATAGTGCTACTACAGAACAGAGCCATTTGGTTTAAAATCACATTATTTGCAAGCAGTTTCATTTCTGACAAATGGCAAATGCAGCCACTATAGCTGCTTGCCAGGCCAGCTCACTCTTTCTTACCTGCTGTGAACTGAAGTGTTGGCAAACTTTGTTCTTGCCTTACAATTCCTTCCAGCCTTGTACTGGAACATAGTTTGTAAACATCACTCCCTCCTTCTCTCCCTTGGTATAGAAATTTTGTTTGCTTCTCGAGAAAAAATTTTCTATGTATTTATCCCACTAATTCATATTCTCCTGTAACCTTCTTACCTTTTCTCTTTTAAATAAGGTTTTAACAATCAAGAAAGTAAAAGAAAGAACACCAGTTTTGGCAAGATAAAGTAATATTGGAGCTGGTAAACAGGTCCTTGCAGAAGTTCCAGATTCAAAAATTCCTAACAAGACACAAACAAGAAGCCATGCTGGACAATTTTCACAGCTGGAATCATCATGGTAACCAGTTTTCTGATCTTGTGCTCTAGCACAGCAGCTACAGCAGTGGCTGTGAGCTTTTAGATATTCAATACATCTCGACTCTTGAAATCATGTTGAACTCCTTGACTCAAGGTCATTGTCTCAAGTAGATGAAATAGATGCACTTTCCCACTTCTTTTTCCTCCTGTGAAGTCGGAATACAAAATTCCTTTCCTCCTTGCTAATTTATGAGGTTCACATAATATTTCATGTACAAGGAGCCCCAACATCAACACATTTTTAAGTGTGTAAATGCCTGCACTGAACCAAGACCTCCAGGACTTTCTGATATTGAAAGACTAGCTAAGAATATGACTATCCATCTCATGCTTCTTCATGAATCCCTAAGCCATCAACAGGAAAAAGGCTGCAGGTAACAAAGGGGACTCTGCAGAGCTACCACAGTTTGTGGCAGGTACCTTCACAGAAGCACCAGAAGGGCAAAGGAGTAAGATCCCTGAACAATTCAAAGGTCTGGATTTGAGGGTTTCACCCATAAATACTTAGAGTTTTACTCATTGTTTGGGATCCTCTCATAAGTAAATCACAAATCAAGCTAGATGGCCTTGCACCTACCAGATTGACCTGAGACTGGATTCTCCATAATAGCATTTTATGCTCTGGAATACAGCAGAATACAAGCAATAAACACACAGGCTTCTTGTAATAGCCACAAAACCAATAAAAAATACGACTATATGGTCAGCCAACTCAGTTCTCAGCAGTAATAAGCATGATTTAAATAAATACAGAAGTGTAATCTGAAAAAATACAGGAGCAGATACCTTTTTCCCCCTTTAAGTTTTGTAAAGCTAAAGATCTTTGCATTTCTTACTGGAGTTTATTGAAAATAATAAATCCTGTCTCTTTTGTGGTTGGCACAATGAACCTGGTACTCCTACACTGAAAACTTTTTCTTTGTATAATAGCAATAGATAATTTAGATGTCTCACCAAAAACAACAAAAACAGAGTTTGTTGATGTTTATCTGCCTTGTACAAACTTTTCATTTCAGTCTGGAGCAAACAGGAGATGGGCAACCTCTCAAGAAGTTGGGTTTTTTTACTTCTGCTGTTCTTATGTCTGCAGCAGTATTTTGCATGTGCCACAATTGCTAAAGGAATAAAAGCCCAGAAATTCAAGATTCGATGTAAGCCATCTCTGGACTCCAGAGAGTGATGGGAGCAGTGCTGGAAACATCAGAGGCAGAAACACCATCCCAAAAGGTCTCATTATACCTGCCAGACAGCCCAGAAAGCAGGAGGGAGTGCTGTGGCTGAGTCACAGAGGCAGAGCCATGGTCAATTCACGCTTTCCAGATGGCAGCAGCACAAACATCTGAGCAGTGGCAAATTCTCATCCAGATGCATCCTGCACTTGGGAAACAAAGGAGCTTCTCTTCCCCTGCCCCAAAGGGTTTGATACCAGGTGCTCCTGCTCTGCTCCTGTGGCACCTGAGCACAGTCTGATGAGCCACCCCCTCCTCCCACCTTGGTCCCTGCATGACATTTTCCCTTCAAACTTCCACTGCCCTGTCTTTGTTCACCCTCTGGAAGCTTTTCAGGCATTTTCGTTTTTTCATTTCCTTTTTTTTTTATTCAATAGCACATGTCAATAGTTGAGCTTTCCTAGACAGGAAGCTCGAAACTACAACTCCAATCATTTTTAATTCAGTGTAACTTCTCTTGATCCATTTATGAATCTCTTAATATTAGAAGAGGCTTCAATAAGCACAAATTGCTAGAGAATATTCAGATTTTCAATCACTGCCAGCAGTACAAATTTTCAGGTCTGCTGAATGGGTGCCTCGGTTTCAGCTGATGTAGAGTTAATTTTTTCTCAGTAGCTGGTCCGTGTTTTGGGCACAGAATGAGAATGGTGTTGATTACACACTGATGTTTTGAACTGTGCTAAGTCGTGTTTACCCCAAGTCAAGGATTTTTTGTGTATGTGTGTGTGTCTCATGTTTTGCCAGTAGGTAGAGGAGAGACTTTTAAAAAAAAGGGATACTGCAGATATTCACACCATAGAACACCATGCCCAGTAAATACATAAACAGGGGGAGTGCCTGGGAAAGGGGGGCAATCAGGGGTCAGCACCAGTCAGCAGGTGGTGAGCAGTCATATTGTGCATCACTTGGTTTGGTTTTCTCTTTCCCTTATTATTAACGTAATTATTATTGTATTTTACTTTTTTTTCCAATTAAATTGTTTTTACCTCAACCTAGAAGTTTTGATCCTCTTCCCAATTCCACTGGGGTAAGGGTGCACAGGGGGATTGAACAAGTAGCTGCCTGATTAATTTCCAGCTGGGCTTAAACCCCACAACAACAGGGTAAAGTTTATTTCTAGAGGTGTATTTGAAAACAAATAGTTTTCATACACATTCCTGAGGAAGAAACAAGGTCTGAAGAGACTTAACCAATAACTGGGGAAGGAAGAAAAAAAATCCCATTACAGTTGCTCAGGTCAGAGAGGTGCAGAAGTGCTTCATCTCCACTCCTACACATCTCTTATCCAGACCCTAAATTGCCCTCATTTGGGCAATCACTGAGGAGTTTTCTTGCAGGCTCCAGTAACACTCACCCTGCACAGAAGCAGCCAAAGCACCAGGAGAAAAGGTTGCTCACAAGGAGCTTCCATCGGTGCTGCTTACTCAAGAAAAGGCATTTTCTGGAACATCCAGGCACTGTGTGGATAACACACCAATGCAATCTGGAAGTGACTATTGCATACAGATTGGTTCAAATGAGCATCACCAGCTCTCCCACCTGGTTCCTGGCAGTAATGAGCCACAGTCGACAGTAGAAACCAGTACCATATATCCCACATCTCCTACTGTTAAACCACAAGAGCCATTAAACTGTTCAGACTTTTTTTAAGCATCCTTTTGTACGCAGGTTGCAACATCCCTATTCCTATGAGGATTAAATCTCTGAGATTCTCAAGAAAATCCCAGGGACTCAATAATGGCATGTGTAGCTTGGAACATGCACATTTGGTTTCCAGATTTTACTTGATTCCACAGTGGGTTTTTACCTCTCCTGCTGACTCCTACAAATCACGTTCTACTTTGGCCTATGAATTTTTATCTAAAAATTGCACTCAACATGTGTTTTCTACAGGAAAAATTTTCAACTTCTCAGGCTCAGGTTTTTGCTTAATCAGTTCTAAGCGTAACTCCTGGGAGAGAAAAGGTAGAAGAATATTTATTTCTTGATTAAATTTTCTCATGGCCAGAACTCTTCAAGTATTAATTTTGTGGCTCTTACAGCAGCTCAGCCTTCTAAAAAACAAACTAAATAATCAAAATAAACACTCTAAGATCATGAAAATCCATGGTTTTGCATCTTTTAAAATACATCATATTACCCTGTATAGAGACAGACAGATAACATTTCCATAAACAATAGATTTAAAAAAAAACCCTATAAAATTTAATGGAGCATTTCAAATGCTTGGTTAGAAGGCATAGTTAGAAAACTAATTTTCAGACTAGCAGGCCACAAGTGGTAAACAAATTCCCAGTACAAAAATGTTTCAAATGGAAATTGCATAAAATGAATGATGCTTATTCATGGCCACAGCAGGCTGAGAAAAAAAAATTAATTTAAAAAGTTGTTGTTTTTTTTTTCAACCAAGCCCAAGCACATCTGATTTCTAAATCAATAGCTGTCTCTAGTCAAACTGAAGTGCTTGTACAACTCCAGACAGGTAATTACTTACAGGGATTGGATGAGGAACAAGCACATCAAGGGATATTGCTACGTCAATCTCTCTTCTTTTATGTTTTATTGTAGCCTTTTGGATGTTTCAGAAATCAACACTAAGAACTGATTTTATCCTCCAGCAGCTGCAATGTAAAGAAAAGCCAATAGACTAATGCACAGAAAGATGTGCACGGCTGCCTTGTCAAACCATTTAGTATCATGGTTTTACGGCAAATTTCACAGCAAAAACACAGATTTTGAGCAATTTTGACTTTTTTTTTCCTTTAGGATGATGAGTACAAAATGAACTAAGGTCCCTATAAAGGGAATTATGAGGATGCCAGCACAAGATGCAAAAATTGCTTAATGTCAGGATGAAATACATTTATAAGAGCCTTTGCTTGATTATAGAAGGGGTAATGCTGTTGCATTTCATTAAGTTGTGCTAACAGGATGCAGTAACAGAACATCAGTTACCTCTCCATGGAGGAAACCCCACAATCCACATTCAGCTCAACCAACAGATGGTATGACCACCTGACATTTTTTCCCACTTTTGAAAAGTCTTTTGAAAATTTGAAGTATTGACTTCTAAGTTACCTTCTCAAATTGTATAGCTTTTATTAAAATGTTTATTTTTAGCAGAAAACCTAAGAGTTTCAGGTTTTGAAAGCAACTTAAAATCCAAAAGGCATATTTTATCTCATTTTATCAAAAGTACATTTTTGTCTAAATATTTGTGTGCATGTCTACATGTGTATTGCTAAACACATCAGCATTTTCTGTGGGGAAAACTTGTTCCTTGTAGATCTAATTTTCAGTATTAAAGTTCTTGCTTTTTTAAGATGGAGAGAGCTTCTGTCTCCAAAGTCCATTTTTGACAGAAACAATAACAACAACAACAAAAAAATCACATTTATTTTGCCAGTTAGAAAAACACTTTTTAAAAATCACCCCCTAGGATACTTACTGCAATAAGAGTGAGATAGTACATGAAAATTATATAAGTACTAAAAGGTTTAGGCTTGAATAAGATCTGCAAGCCTTCCTCGAATTTCCTTCGTATCACTAAAGTTCTTGGCAAGTCTTTCCTTCTCAAAGAAGTAAGCTAAAGTATACAACCCTCCTGAGATAATGCTACTTTTTATTAGAAGATTATGTATTTTAATGAACTGGATACATTCAGTTGCCTCCAGTGTTTCCTCTAGTGTTCACTCCTCTCCCAAGTGATGAGTCAAAATTTGCATTTTAACACAAGCTGAGTACTCTACTGGAAAGGCATCATGCTTAAAAGCGCATAAGTAGATTTTTGTCTATTATTTAGTTTATTGAAATTTGTTACTGCCTTTAAAGTCTCTTGTTAAAGAGATACACAAAGCTCCTGTTAATTGACCTAATTTACCATCTGTATTTTTGCACTCAGTTGTAGGATTATTATACTAGAGCATAAACGTGATCTGCTTTGCTGGGCAATTACTCCACCTGTTTTGCACTGATCTGATGGCACAGAACAGGTAAAAACCTCCTGATCACCTACAAAAACTCTGCTTTCTGATGTAGGTTTGACTATTCAAGACCTTTCTTTACCAAGTTGCAGCCATACAGAGCTGATATCAACCTGTCCAGCTGCTTCAAGAAAATAGTCAAAAATGCCATCTAACAACAAAGGCAACACTAATTTTAGGGGTCTTTTAAGACAAACTAAAAGTTTTCCCAAAGGAAAATTATCATCTGTCCAGCAATCATTTCAAATTTGACTGAGAAGCTGTTTAAATCTTCTCTCCTTGACTTGGGAGAGGTCAGCAGAGCCTCCCTCTTGCCCTCTTGGCTGTGAGAGGTGGGAACAAGACTCTTCTTGCATCTCACCCTGGCTGCAATCACAACCCTTCCACAGCTCTGGTTTGCGTGCACAAGTCCAGCAGCACTTGCCCACCTCAAAAATTAACCCAGGACACAAGTAATACATGACCTAGTAAAAATTCCTAACAACAACAGCAACAATCAGCCAAGAAGAGAAACCGAACTCCAACTCTCACTTGTTCAAAGTAAAGCTTCACTTCCTGAACTACCCTGTGACAATATAAAGCACTTTGGCTGTTACAATAGTTCATTTTTTATTAATGATATGAAAGGAGACCAATTCTGAAGCCTCCAAAACCCTTCAGTTTTCTGCTGGTCTCTCTCATTCATTATTTACATCCAAGAATTCTCCCTTCAAGCAAGAAACATACATTTATTTTCCCTTTTTCTTTCATTCAAGACCTATTTAACTACAGCTGCAAAACAAAATATAAATACAACATTAAAAAGTACAATTTGAGTGAAATACTGGGTAACTAACAGTGAATTAACTGACAATTTTTGGTTTAGGAAAAATGCTCTCTTCCTCTTCTGCTGCTTTTTTGGAGATGTTTCACTTCCAAACCTACTTAAGATAGAAAGTCTACTGAACTGAGACATTATAATCATATTTGCTGATTGCTTTAGCAATTGTCTCCTGCAATCTTCTAAACAAGTCATTAGACTCCCACTGATGGTTTCCAGGATAGAAAGAGATGACAGGAACATCCAACAGTCATTATTTTTCAGTCCAGCTGTACCCACATCCCACATTCACACATTTAGGTCTGAACACATCACAGGCTGCTATTATTGTGCAAGGCACATAGATGATGACCTGAACGAGCTAAGGCTGCTTTTTTAGCTCTTCACTTCCCATGAGTCAGAGATCTCCAAAACTGTGCATCTATGGGAGGAAAACAGAACATAATCACCCCAGGAGCTGTGGGTTTAATTGCTGTTTGCACCTCCCAGCTCCTCCTCAAGCCCTGCAGGGCAGCTCAGTGCTGGCAGCTGAGGTCCAAGAGAGGGACCATGGCCTCAGGGGTGCACCTCCCCTGGGAAAACAACAGGCCACAAGGTACCTGCTCTCCCTCTCTTAGGAAAGTTAGTTTGATAAGGATTGTTTATGACTGATAAAGATCCATCCACTGCATGCATTTGCAAGGTAAGGTCTAAGCTACTCACAGACAGAGCTGTAGCACAAGTAGGTTAGGGGCATTTGGGGTTGTTTCTTTCTCACTAGATTTTTTTTTTTTTGGTAGTTTGTGGGTTTTTTTGGTTTTTTGTTTTGGTTTTTTTTGGTTTTTTTTTGGTTTTTTTTTTTTTGTGGTTTGGGTTTTTGTGTAGTTTCGTGGTGGCATTCTGCGCATTTGGGTAGTTCTGGTGGGGGGCTTTTTATTGTTTTTATTCTTGGATTTGTATTTTCATTTTGATTTTATTCCAAGGGAAACAGTTCATATACATCTCTGCAAAGAAACTCCAGGATTTACTGCAATACAGCAAAAGAGATTTTTACTACTGACTCTTGTTCCCATGGGTGAATAAGTTAGTAGACCAATACCTGAATAATTAGATTAGACAACAAACCTGGTTGTGAAGGGTGAGGAATATCCTTTGATACTTTTTACCATCCTATCTCCATTTTTCAAGGTTCTTAGCCAAAATGGCAAATACTGGTAAGTCTGAGCTTTGTCAATGTCCCCTATTACCCAGTCTAACAGGACAATGTTCTGGCTCTTTCTGAGCTGTGATAGAAAGCAACTTCTCAGCTCCATTTAGATTGTAGCATACATTATTAGCACAATGCTTACAACTGAATTAGCTCTTATTCTTGTTGATTTACCAGCTTGTTAGCATCTAATAATCTTTTCCCCTCTGCCTCCGGGGTGTTGAAGATGGCTTTGATACATCAGAACTACAGCAGAGCCAAAGTTATTCCTTATTACATTTAATGATTTCCACCCCCTTCCCCATGGCAATACAGCACAGCCCCAAGGGGAGCTGGATGGACACAGTCAGCCCCTCCCAGGAGAGGGGTGATGATCCAGGAGGTCACAATCCCTCTTGCTGCTCAAAGGGCAGCATCCCTGGGTCTCACCTCTAAAGCAGCGTGCCAAAGAGAGCACAGAGCTGGGGACAGAGGGAAAAGTGTGCTGGTGGTAAGGACTACTAGTGACAAGCAGTGCTGAATGTTGAAATAAATTATCAGTGGAGAGCAAGTAAAATATCCAGCAAAGATGACTTTAAAGTATAATGAAACAGTGGCTAGGAAGATGCAGGAAATTGCTCGTGTGGTTGCAGGCTGATGTTCACTTGATATTCTCCCCCCACCTCCCTCACCCAGAGAGAAATCCAACACTCCCCTGCTGCAGCTCATCCCTCTTGCTCTCTGGGAACAGACACTCCACAGCCTCACCCAGCACAGCAAGGGACAGGGCACGAGTTCCCTTCCAAGGGGCTTTGGCCCCCTCAGAGGGCAGATCCAGGGATGTGGGACATTTCCATGGCTCTGTGAGCAGGATTCCAAACAGACCAGGTTTTCCTTTGTTATAGTCCATCCCCAACAGACTCGGCCTCATCCCCCTCCAGCAGTTCTTCCCTCACAACCTCTCTTGGAAAGTTTGGGAGGCACTCTGGGCTGCCAGAGTAATTTACTAGAAAGGCAGAAGGAAATGAGAAATCAGTTTCAAAACACAAACACACAGAAGTGCATCTTCATCACACCCCAGTGAAATGGTTTCTCCACCAGGGCCAGAGGCCACAGCTCCTCTGTGTTCCAGGGTCAGCTCGGGCAGCATTCACACATCTTTTTAGCATCACCTGGCAATTACCAGTGTGTTCTTTGCTGTTTACTTACAGAAAGAAGTGGCAGTTGCTTCATTCCCTGCAATAGGCAGTGGTAGAGGGTAAAAATTCATCCCCCAGTGTGGTTAGGGCCATTCCTGCAGCTGAGGCCACTGTGGGGTTCCCTCCCTCGTGGTTTGGCTGTACTGCACAATTGCAGACACCACACAGGCTGCGTGGCAGCCTATGGAATAACCCAGGCACCCCAGCAGGAGGGCCTCCCTGCCTGCCTTTTCATTTTAAATAAATAAATAAATGTAAGGAAAAATGTAATTACACAGTGTAACCATGCCCATTGATGCAGTGGAGTGTGGAGGAGGAGGAGAGAATGTCCCACTACTGAGAACAGCTTTTAAATATGTACCATGCATTCATTAGCTTTGTTTACCCAGGAAAATGCCATGTAAGTCAGCAGTGGTGTAATTTGGTGCATAATAATACAGATATATTCTTTAGTTCAGAGGTAAAATGAAAAGGGGGAAAACAATACTTCACACTATGAGGTTATTTATTGTTCAGCAAAGTAGAAAACCTGATAAGAGGTTGTTTTCATTTTTCCAACTATTTACAGCTGATTTGTAAGCTTTTACTTTCCCCAAGCACAGGCCAACTTTTACCCAACTGTGTCCATTGAGAACAAAATATTTCAATTTTATAATTGCAAAAAAATTGTTCTCCTAAACATAATTTAATTTCATGAAATAAGAGAAATTAAATATGATAATGTTTCCTTAACTTTTCTGGCACCAACTTATAGGAAGTCACTTCCAGTTAAACTTTCAGCTTGCTGGAAACCAGACGTCTGTGGAGCCCTGGGAAGGGACAACAGGCAATGCTCGAAAATCAGGAGACTGAGCAGAGATGTCACCACCTCTATTGATATGGCTGGAAGAGGAGATTTTACAGCTGTCCATGAGCCCTGTCTGCCCAGCACACCTCACTGCCCCCTGCCAGCCCTGAAACACCTGCAGCTGCTGGGCTCTCATAATTCCTGCACCACTACCAATGCAAGGGAAAAAAAAAAAAAAAACAACAGTAAAATAAGAATTTACATTCAGCTGTCACCTAGAAATCAACCACAGTATCTCTCAGTATCAAATGTCAAACCTTTCACCAAGACCCTGCCTACAGGTCTCTCTCATTCTTTGTACACAGCTAATGATAATAACCACACTGCAAACAGCTAAAAGGCTTTAGCCCTGGACTGCAGTCACAGCAGAAGCTGGGTGTTCATTTCAAGCAAGAGCAAAAATTCAAAGGAAGAAAATTTGAGAGAGTTTATTGCAGTATTAGCTGCTCAGGAAAAGACACAGTCACCAGAGTTCAGGTTTTTCTATTAAAATCTTATCCTAATGCTTCTCCAAAATCCCAAACTGTATGAAATTAGAAAATTTAATTCCACACTACTCAAATGTAGAAATTAGAATTTATTGCTGGAGTAGGGTAAATATCAAGTCTAAAGCACAGAGAAAGATTTAAGCTTTTCTAATTACAGACAAAAGCCTGAACAGTAACAAAAAATATATTTAAAACTCAAAACAAGAGTATTGCCATTAGCAAAAGTACTGCTACATTTTATAGTTATTGAACATTCCAGTTTAAGCCTGACAAAATGAAATCTTGAGTATTATCTGAGACCTGACCAGTTTTTTAATTTGGTGGGGGTTTTGTTTGTTTGTTTGTTTGTTTATAATTCATGGCTTTTTAAAGGAGATTTTAATTTATTTACTCTTCTTCATATTTTAATTGTGAAAAGTCATGAGCAGGATGAAATTTTGGTCATTGTCAACTTCAGTGCTCCAGGTATATATTCACCTAGATGAGCTGTAACCTTATATTGTGTTGCAGGATGTTCTTTTGGCAAGGAGAAGCAGAAAATATTACTCTTAGGGTTTCTACCTGGCCACATCACTGGCTATATAAGAATGCAGGGTGGTCTTCTAAGACAGGGCAGTTGTTTTAAGAAAATAACTCTCTATGGTATGACTCCTCATCAACAAATTTCACAAGTGTTGATGATGTTTCTCAGTATAATCAAAACCTCAGCAAGATTCTTAGGATTTCTAAATGAAGACAAAACTTCAATCTTATTTTAATACAAGTCAGCAACCTGTTGGTACAATAGGTCATTGACTTTTCAAAACCCTTTCTTCGCTGAAGCAAGGGAAAACATAAGAGACATCTGAAGGGTTTGCAGGGTCAAACAGCTTCTAAGAAAATTTCAGACAAGATTAGACAGGAAATTTTGACAGCGCTGCAATTTATAACCACTAAAATGCAAGATATTATTTGGAACTTTGTCCACAAGAAGGAGAAGATTTGGATGGGAAATCATTACTTCTGCCCTAGTCAAATGGGGAGATAAAGAGTTAGATAAACTTCACAGTAGAAAAGTTTCATTTTAGTAAAGATTTCCTTTCCTCTCTATCTCAAAACATAAGTTAAACCATTGTACAGCAGAAGATTCTGAAATTCCTCCAAAAGTTATTTGAAATATTCCATTAGAGTTGTGCAATGATATTTTTCCAGTAGAGATTTATACTTATCACATCACAGAATGGTTGTGATATTGAAAAGCACCATACCTTTTATAGTTCAGAGGCAACATGATAGACCTTGTATTATTAGAACTTTTGTCTTCAAGTATCCCAAAAGAAATTTTTTCCATGAAAATTTCTACTTTTTCTGTTATGAAAATTCTGAGTAGCTGTTGTCTGGATTCCTGATTTCCCACATGCCCAACACCCATAAATCCTTAAGTCCACTATCTATACCTGTCTTGTTCATTAAATAACTCACTTGTCTCTAAAGGCACAAAGCCAGCAAGAGTCCTTTCTGTGCCTTGAAGCAAGGAGGCAGCACAAGCCACTAAACCCGGCTACAATTTGAGGATGACCTGCTTAGACCCAAGGCCAGACTCTGAAGAGATCCTTTCTCTCTGTGCTGACACAGCCTAGAACTGCTCTATTTCTGTATTTTGGTATTTGGACAGCAACCAAGGACAGGGCTTGGACTCCCCACTTCAGGCATATCCTAGGCCCAGTGCAGGCAGAAAGGTAAGGACAGCATTCACCACTCAATTTCCATTTTAAAAGGAAGAGTCAGCCATCCTCAGTCAGCAGCAGGGAATGGGAGAGCTGGTTACACACAACGCTGTTTTTCATGTTTCTTTGCAAAGGAACAGGCAGGAAGGGCACAGGTACTGTCATCCTGACATTAAAGGAATTAATGAGGAGCAGGGAGCTGAAGGAATTATTCTAAATGGGAACTTTCTTGCACAATTAGAAAGAGCCAGGACTTTTAATGTCCAGTGCATGTTCTCAGGCTGTTTCCCTGCCAGGACAGTGTATTCAGACTAAAAATAGAAGTACATTTTTATTTCCCCCAACAAAAAAGATATTGCAACTGTTCACCCAAAATTAGCCAGCTGTAGTCATTTCTACACCAAAGAATATATTTAGAACCAGAGTGCATATTTTCCCCATCAAACAGGATGCTACAATTCAGGCAGGAATTTGTTCTTAGAAAACCCTTATGTCACACCGCTCAGGAGATTCAGACAGCCTTGAACTGTAGCCTACAAACTCTGAGATGGAGGAAGTACAGATGACAATAAAACATTGTCCTGCAATTGAAGCATGTAAAAGCTTTGAGAAATAATCCACTTGCAGGGAAGAAACTCTTCTATTTTATCATGTTGGTCAAATTTTTTTAACTGACCATACTGCAAAAGATTTTCTACTGACATTTGACAGAAGAAAAGAGAGTTTTTTAACTAAAGAAGAAAGTCAGTAAATCATTTCCTTATTCTTCTGCTGACAATATCTCTCTGTCACTCAGAAAGCCATTTTCCATTATTGCTACCACAGTAATGTAGAATGGTTTTTACTCCTTGGAAAGAATATTCATCATTTATACATAACCTCTCAGTTGTTTCACTTTATCTCTTACTAAAACTGCTCCCTCCAACTCTCCATTTTTCTTGGAATTTGTGAAACTTTCATGTAATTCCTTCTTTTGCAGAGAGACATCTATTAACTTTCTGCATCAAAATGTCAGAGACTGAGGAAAGTTCCTCCTGAAGTGAGTTTCCTCTTCAGCTCTGATTTTTTAAATGGTGAGGCTCTTTACCCATGATGTCCTTCATGATCTTTAGTTAAAATGTTCACTTCCAAGGAAAAGGAATATTGAGCTAGAAAACCATTGTCTTCCTACTACGGGAATGCCTTCAAAAGATCTCCTACTCACACCCTTCTGTTCACAGCCTATTGGCCATCTTTTGATTGCACTCTTGCTACCTTCCATAATTGCTGCCTTTTTCCAAATTTCCCATCCTTTTTGGGTTAAACCTCAAAGACTTTCCTCATAACACCTTCAAATACCAGAAACACCATACTTTTCCAGTATTGTGTCTTATTACAGGCAAGAATAGGGGCTCTGAACTCATTTCCACTCCTGCTGCTGACATCATATGATGCATGAGTTGTGATGAATGACAACAGTTTAAAATCACTCCAGGCTGATAGGGAAAGTTCTACATTCCCACTATTACCCTCTGCACAGAAATAAGCTAACAGCCTGCAACTCTGTGTCATTTGAAACTCAAAGCAACCCTTCCCTAGCTTGGTTTTACAGCATGGAAATGGTACACGCATCGTTGTCATAGCAAAGCCCCAGGTTAATCAGCTATGTTGGGGATTTGTGCTTGCTTTGTTTCACTGATCTTCCCAAAGAGCTTTTATATTTCAGCTTGTAAAAACAAACAGTCAACCCTTCCCAGATACCCCCTGCATGATGTTGAGTTTGGCTATTTTTTCTTTTTTTTTTTTTTTGCAAACAAAAGAGGCTCTTAACCTTCCAGCGGTCACTTGTAACAAACTAGAGTGTTTGTTAAGTACTAAACCCTCAAACACATGCTTGAAGAAGTAGCTTTGTGCCTAGTGGTGTGTAATCTACGTTCCCAGGAAACCTTGTTTGGGAAAACTTGAGATCAGAATTCTCAGGGTTTAAACCCAGCTGCCACCTAAGCACCACACAGCTTCTCACTCAGTCTTCGATCAATGAGAAGAGGAGACAATCAGAAGAGTAAAAGTAGGAAAATTCACAGGTTGAGATAAAGACACTTTGACCAAGAAAAAGCCATACACATAAGCACAGCAAAACAAGGAATTCATTTGCTGTTTCCCATCAGCAGATGTTCAAGAGAGCAGGGCTTCATTACATGAACTGATTACCTGGGAAAACAAGCATCATTCCCAACATCCCTCCATTCTTTTTGCCCCAGATGTATATACTGAGCAGGGTGCCACATGGTTTGGAATATCCCTGTGGTCAGCTGGGGTCAGCTGTCTGGGCTCTGTCCCCTCCCAGCTCCTTGTGCACCCCCAGGTGCAGTGGGGAACAGAAGTGGCCCTGACTCTGTGTAAGCACTGCTCAGCAGTAACAAAAACATCTTTATTATCTACACTGTTTTCAGCATAAATCAAAAACACAGCTCCTTACCAGCTGCTTAGAAGAAAACTCTGCGCCAGCCAAAACCAGCACGAGGAGTTTGCATTGCCATCCTCTCCTAGGAACTCCTGATGGATCTTACTTCCATGGCCTTTTCAAACCATCTGTGGCCTTCAAAACACATAATTATGTTGCTGACACTGCCTCCCAAGTTATATTTGTTCAGATCTTCCATATTATTTCAATTGGCCTTCAAGTCCTTGTCCTGACTGAAAACATCATTCACCATCTCTTTTCTGAATAACAATATTTCATTTCAAGCCCACCACTGCTCACATTCAGTTAGGGGAAGGTTCTTCCTCGTGTTCATTCCTTTCCTTTTACTAACACAGAATTATTTTGCCATGTTCATGTTCTGAAATCCAGGATGGTGAAGTCCTCCTGCTCCTGTATCAAGTCTTGATTCTCACTTTCCACTCACCCCTTTTCTCTATTGTTATGAATATACAGTTTTGGCTGTTACACAAACTGATTTTTCTCAAACCATCTTTCACAATGTATTATTTGTATGATCAGTGACAGTTTAGTTACTACAAAAACCTCTGGTAAAAACTAACCAAAGTTTTTTTTTTAGGAAACTTGCTATACCACATTATCCAGGTCATTTTCCTTCACAAAGATATATATTTACCTGTATAAAAATGAAAATTTGCAATTTCTCCCAAAAAGGACACATTAAAATTAACAGACATGCATTTTGATAACAAGCAGCAGATGTTTTCCACGGGCTTGTGGTTTTAAAACTGTGATCAGTAGTTCAATAATTCTGCATTTTCTTTCTTTTTGACATCTTGGTCAAGCAACCCCAATATAGGCATTCAGTGGCAATATAACCACTGAACCTTTTTAAGAATTTTCTTCGTTCCCTTTTGGGAAGGGAGGCGTAGTCCTGTCTCCAGTTTTTTCCACTTCTAGTAAGAACAGGCTGTTCTTTATCAAATCATAAAAACCTGCGTGGGAGTGAAAAAACAGCAAAATAAGGAAGAGGGAAAAGTAAATTAAAAGCAGCTAAGTATGCATACCATAGAAAAGAAAAGCAATATAAGTTTAAATGACCTTCTTGCACTTTGATGGAAACTTTTGACAAGCTTTATATAGAAATACACTGCACTTTGAGTTTCTGATGGATTTTCTTGCACCAGTTCTGCCTCTGATACTCGACAAGGAGGCAGGCAGGCAGGCATTTGCAACGTTCCAGAAAGGTTCGGTAGAAAGATAAATATATTGCTGTGTCCTTGCAGCACTCATAACAAACATAAGCAGTCTTGAACAGAATCAACCTCTAACCCCAACCAGGATAAGCATCCATCTCAGCCCCAGGCTGTGCACTGCTACTTTCACACAGATCTAACCCCATACCTTTAGATCCCTTTGACAAATATATGTTCCCACTAACTACATTTAGTTTCTTTTTCCCTCATCTTAGATGCCTTTTTTTTCCCCACAGTACTTGGTTAAGCTTATGAGATTATGATCAAATTATTTGAAAAGCAATGGAAGGGTTGATGTGGTGCTGTTGCTATTAAAAGCAGGCTCACCCATTGATGAGACCTGGGATCCACTCAAGGAGAAATGGGATCATATATGCAAGGTGGAGAAGGTGACACCTCTCAGTAACACAAAAGCTACCCCACCACAGTTCCCAAAACACACAGCAAAAGCTGTACACAAAATAAGGAAGTTGTTCTCCAGATGCAGTTCTTACAGGTTCCCACCAGATGCAAAACATTTCTGAAGTAAGCACACAAATCCTCAAAGTTAACAAGGGTAAAGTTGTAGGATCTGAATTATGGGCGTAAAATTGAAGTAATTTCTCATTTATAATTAACTGGATGAAAACTGAGCCTGGTCACTGCTGTCTTCTTAGCACACCACTCCTTTAATAGAGCTGGCTCTGTTGTGCTCAGATAACCTGAATGCACACACAAGGTAAGGGCCTTGAGGGAATCTTCCTCTTAGAGGATGATAATTACAGTGCTAGTAAGCTATGGGAGGGAAGGATAGGGTGGAAAGAGAAGAGTTTGGGATTTTTTGGAGAGTAATGGAGGGATGAGAGGCGGCAGGAGGGAGTTTAGTAGGGGTAGCTTATGGGGTTTTATGTGGGAAAAATACAGCTGTTGGACTCCAGCATACACAAATCTGGACTGAAGTTGTTAAGGCTGCTGAACTGCAGGCACCCATAAACATCACTGTATTTATATTAGGGAGAACACACTTAAATCTCCTTTCTTTTTAGACTAAAGGGATTATCTAACCCTGTGAGCATAGCTATGTGAAAGACAAAGACAAGGAAGCAAAAGGAAATCTGTGGTGTTTGTTGTGTGTTCAGAACCAGAGCGCTCAGCAGTTCACAGAGCAGTAACTCAAGTGAGCACTACAGGCTTCTGGCTCTCTGATCACCAGAGAAAAAGATGAACACTTAAGAGAAACAAATTATATAAGCAATATGAGTGCAAGTAAAGTGATTTGGGAAAGGGCAGCTTTCTCTCTACTCACTGCTGATGAAAGCTGGCAGCCAGCAGCTCTAGGCACTGCCTGGCAGATTTCAGAGGGCTGTGCCTTTGAAGAAACTACAAACATGTAGTGAGTGACAACAACAATCAGTCAGAAGAGAGCATCTATTACATTTTATCAAATCAGAGTGTGCTAACTGTTCCTAAGAAGAGTTCTACAATAAAAAAATATCCAGAGTGATAGGATAAACACCTCAAAAGCATTAGTGATAGACATTTAAATGACTTGTGATGTTTGCTGTAGACACAGGCTGCCATGAGACATTGAAGGTGAGACTTAACAGTCAAAAAAATATTGCTGTGTCAAATATCAACAATGCTTCTGGTCTCAGAGGCAGCAACAGAAGTGCTAATGACAGTGAGCATCCCCCAGATTTCCAGGCTCTGTGCCTTTCTTTGTCAGTGCCCACGTGCCTGCACACATCAGTGCTTCCATCTGAACACAGCACTGGGCTGAGGGCAGCTGAGCTCAGCACCTTCTCCTATTGTAGAGTGCATTCAAGGCAAAGAGGCAAGGCCAGTCAAGCATTATAAACCAAGGGCTGGATTCCTAACATCAAGTCCAAAAAGCTCTTTCCAGAAATGGTCATCTAGTTCTTGAAAAAACAGGACATATCCTTTGTAAATGCTCTGGGAAGCCAGTAAATGGATTTATGCGAGTGAGGCCATAGACCCATTATTTCAATGACAATTTCTTCAGTTCACTTGAAATAAAATAGAATCATTAAAGAGTTTGGGTGGGAAGGGACCTTTAAAGATCATCTAGTCAACTCCTCTGAACAAGCAGGGACATCTTGAACTAGATCAGGTTATTCAAACCCCATCCAGCGTGACCTTGATTGTTTTCAGGGGCATCTACCACCTTTTGAGCAACCTGTTCCAGTGTTTTACTGCTTCCCATGGAAAAAAAAAAATCCTTGTATCTAGCCTGAGTCTACCCTGTTTCAGTTCAAAGCCATCACCCCTTGCCTTATTGCAAAGGTCCAACTGAAAAAAACCTCTCTCCATCTTTCTTACAAGCACATTTAGGAACTGAAGGGCTACAGTCAGGTTCTTCCCATGGGCTTCTCCTCTCTAGACTCAACAGCCTCAGCTCTCACAGCTCATCTTCATAGGAAAGGCATTCCCTGCCTTTGACCAGTTTCATGGTCCTGCTCTGGACCCACTCTAACAGATCCATATCTTTCCTATGCTGAGGATCCAGGAGCTGGATGCAGCACTCCAGGGTCCCACAGAGCAGAGCAGAGCAGCAGAATCCCCTCCCTCACCCTTCTGGCCACTCCTCTTTTATGCAGCCCAGAACACAGTGCACTTTCTGGTCCGTGAGTGCACATAGCCAGCTCATGCTCAGCCTCCTTCCCCTTTTCTCTTGGCTTGGAGTGAGTGAGTTTTGGGCCTTTCTGAAAATAATTCATAGAGGTCAATTACATTTCTAAAGCCTTTCTAGCCTTATGTACTGTATATGCTATGATAGTACATCAGGAAAAAAACAAAAAGCAGCCAAATTTGGAATGGAGCATAGGGGAAGAGGAAAAAGTGAATGCAGTTTGCAGGAAGGGTGAATGTAGGACACCCCATGAATAATGGATGCCAAAAGGCATAAACTGGAGAACTGAGAACTCTCCTGGAAAGTTCATCACTTTCCTTGCTTCCTTTTCACAGCAATTGCAATAAATGCCTCCTGTTGAAATATTAATTAAAATAATTTATTTTTCTTGTCTTGAAACCATCTCTTCAAACAGGTACTTTGCAAAACCACAGTCTTAGAAAATTTGCCTCCAAGAATCAATAGTGATGCTCTTTGGAAAGTTTCCCATTCAGTGGGCAGGCCACAGGAGCATCACACACATCCTCATCATTGTTTCTTATTGTCTTAGACCTTAGTCTCAGCAGATTTATTCTGTGTAACTATAATTGCCAGAAATGGTCTTTCAATGTGCTGCTGCACAAAGGTGTTTGAAGGTAAAGAGCAAGGATGGTAGATTTGTTTAGTCAAAAGCACATTAATTTTCAAATTATCATATTCTCTCCCATACTCAGGAGTGACTTAAAGGAAAGAAAGGTGGTTCTGTGCAGGCAGCACCCCAAAATTCTGTGCATTTACCAACCAATTTAAGCAGCCATTATTCCTAATGAGTGAAATGTGTCTCTTCTTACCCTAAGAGCAAGCCAGCTCTCCTATCTCATGGTAAGGCACATTATGCCCCCAGGTTCAGAAGAAAATATTACTTGGTTTGTAATTTCCATTGCTTAAATTCAGAAGCACAGAAGGAGAAACAAACACCACCAAGGACCAGAGTAATCCTCTTAAGGAGGAAAACCCACTGAAATCAGCAGCTAGGCTAAGAAGTTCCCTCCCATACTCTCAGCTGCAGAAAGACTCGTGAACCTGCTGTCCATGAAAAGCAACTCAGGGGTTCTCCCCTTCCATCTGTGCCCCCTGCACAGCTCAGATGAGCATGACAGTGGTGCAGACAAGAGGTGCCACCCCAGCTGCTGCCAGTAGAGCCTGACCACCCTGGGTTGTTGATCCCCACCACACCCTGTTGCTGCTGCCTCCTCCTTGGGCCTGCTGGTGTGCCCAGCCCCAGCCCAAAGCAGCCCTGCCTTGGCTCCCTCCAGTGTTCCTGGTTCAGGGTGCTGTCACAGGGAACAGGGCCAGCAGGTGGGTGAGCACCTCCCCCTAGAGCCCTTCTCTAACCCATGGGGACACAGTTATTTAAAGATCTTGCTCATCAGCACAAACTCAGCAGTCCTCTCACCCACCCACCAGCATCACCACCCCAGGGCAGGAGCTCTGGGATTGCATTTGCACAGATGGAGAATTGAGTCTTCCTTTCCCCATTGAGTCTCTTGGTGCAAATTCCAACTCTTTTTGGCATTTAAGAAAGGTTAACTGCAGCTGACAGCATAGACCTGTTCATCTTGACTTCTTGGAGTGAACTAAGACATAGGAGAAAAGGTTTTCAGACAAGTTTTTGTTTCTGTTCTTTAATTAACTCATGTCACCAGCTGTATGTTAGTGATAGTCAGGATTCCCACAGCTTTTATTGGGTCTGATACTGCCAAAGTTGTATATTTCTAAGAGTTCAGGAGACACAGGATTATAAAAGCCAATTTTATGGGAGAAGGGAACATGAGCATTTAGAAGTGTTTGGGAAGAGCTTTTCAACATGTCAGAACAACAAAAAAGTGAAATTAGTGACAATTTGTTTGTGCACTTTGCATTTTATGATGCAAGACCTTTCAGATCTGTACTGTTTACATTTCTATTTACCATGACAATGAAATCTCTTCCAATCCAAGTACAGAAAGTGGCCTCTGTGTCAGAGTACCTTAAAAACCTCTGCAGTTTCTTGATTCTTCTCATATGGGCATGAACTGTGTTACCCAGCTAGGGGCTGCTTTCTGTGTGCCTGATGAACACCCAGACACAGCTCACTTCCACAACTGTATATGAGAAACAGCTCAACCACACAGCTCTAACACAAAGTTACACCTTGAGATTAAATTTGCCCTGTTGTCCCTGCCACACTTTAAAAAACTATTTAAAAACAAAAGGAATGGGCACACTTTCTTCAGCTTCTATAGAGCTCCTATTGACTTTCCTGAGCTCTGGATTTTATTGTCAATTTGCAGACATTTTCCACAGTCTTCCCCTCTTGCCTCCAAACTTAGCTATAGGGATTAAATTTTCTCTTCTTTTCTTCATCTAAACATCCAATCCCACCTTATCCTAACATCTCTTCTGTTTCTCCAGCAAGAGAATACTGCCCCCATCCAGCCTCTTCAAAGATTCCTGCAGTTTTAGTGAGTAACAGTGGTGCAAAGACAGCTTTCCTCTTTGAACCAGACTTTCTGACCATGTTCCTCGTTACCACTCAACACAAAGGTGTGATTAAAGTTAATTGCAAGCAGTACCAGAAAAGCAGCACCTTTCTCAGTACTGGAAACACCTCATTTCCTCCTGTAGAAATGGACTCTGTGCTCTCTGCACCTCAACACTTAACTCCTTTTAGCATCTACAGATCAATTAGTCAGATACCTACACAGATCCAATTTCCACCCAAACACAAGTTCAGTTACTCATCAGTGAGCACAGCTAAAGAGGACACAGCATAGGCTGGTTCTGTTTAAAGACAGTTAACTCAATTTAACAAGTATTAACTCAAACGGCTTTGCAATTGTTGGCTCTTACTGAGACACTGTCTGAACTTCAGCTGAACAGGTTTGTGGGGGCTTCATCTTGCCTAAGCCTCAGTCTCCTTGCTTTACTTCCAAAGCTTCAAATAATCAGTACTAGTTTAAAATAAAGCCCTTGTATGACAACAGGCTTAATGTTCAAGTCCGGGTATCTTTCTTTGTGTATCTTATTTCTTCTTTTAGTTTGGACAATAAAAACCAGCTTGTGCAAGTTCCATTTCTTATCCTGTTCTATACCTTCACCAGCACAGATATAATAGCTAGAAACTGTGTAATAACTTCCAATGACATTTAAAAGCATGTTTCTGTGAGTATTAGACAGTATAAATGTTGGAAGCAGAAATGGTTTAAAACAAATATTTTCCCTTTTCCCCAGAAAATCTCTCCAAATTACAACAAGCATAAAAGAAATAGGCCCTAAAGAAGTGTAACAGATCCTAAATGAACAGTTATAGCCACCTTCTGAATGTTTAGATAGTATAATCTTGTTTCTATAACTTTTCCTTTAACTACCAAGTAGAATTGAGGGAATAACTACATTCCAGAAATTTTCAGTGCTGGCACCAGACTGTTAAATTTTACATGACAGCTTGAAGCTTGTTATATATTAGTATATTACCAATTCCTACTGAGCTTTTCTATGAGAACAGGTAAGCTTAAAAGTAATCAGGTTTTTTAAAGAGACCGAAAACATGTTTGTCGTGAATGAACAAAATATTGGACATAGAGTTTGGTGCTTTTCCTCATGCAGCATTCCCATCAAAATTAATCAGAAAAGGTAAATGCTCCAGCACCTCACAGGTGCAAGGTGCTGCTCACCCACAACTGCTCTGACCAGGGAAGAAAACTCAGCTTCCAGCCCTGATCCCATGAGAGGCACCACAGGGTTCAACAGCCAAAACTTGCAGCAGGGGCAGAGCCACTGGGAACCCTAGAGAAAACTTAATTTCTCAGAAAAGCACAGCTATACACTTCCAGCTGGGAAGGTATTTGCTGACACAGCCAAGTCTCAATATTTGACTCAATCTAGTATGAAATCTACAGAGAAGTGGTGCATCAAGGTTTCAGTTTGGCTTTGGGGAGGAGATCAATGCCATTCGATCTCAAAATTATTTCTTGCATAACTTCAAAACAACTGCTGAAGTGTTCTGCCACTCAGAAGCAGAAAGCTGAGCCAACCCACTCAAGCAGATGCCTACTCTGTTCTCTATGGGATATTTTATTACCTTCATTAAAGAAACACTTTCCACCAATGAATTTCATGCTGCAATTACATCTGTTGTATACAAAGCAGGGAGATGTTCTTTCACCTTCCTCTTGGATCGTTCGCTCCCCAAAAACAAATCCCAAACTTAATTCTGCACTGGTAGAAACTGAAGACCAAAGGCAGGTAGAAATTCTCCAGTGCATTCAAAGGTGTCCCTGTTTGGGGACACTACAGTATAAAAAGCATCTTTCATGTCTTATGCTGGATATGCAGTGAGACCAAAAACCCCTCAGGAAGGAAGCATCAATGCTAGGAGCAGCATGAGGAAAGCCTCCCTTAAAACAGCAGAAACTCCAGTAGTCTTGAGATCAGCACATTTCAGAGGACCATCTGAAAAAATTTGAATCCTCTTATCTCTGTCGTCCAGTTTCCATTTTAATCTATACCCAGCTGCCTAACCTGTTAAGTAGACACCAAAAAATCTTAGACAATTTTAATTCAATCTACTGTCCCTTAAGGACATTATTTAGCTGGATTTCAGGTGCTTCACTTGCAGCAGAAAGGTCAAACTCTCTAGTGATAGAATTACTTCTAGTGTATGGAGATTCACACACTTCAATGGAAAATTTTTAGTGAAGTGAAGTAGACAAAAGAACAGTTATATGTCCAGTGAGCCAAGGCTTCTGAAACTGTGTCTCTGATCCAGCCACTGGCAATAGCAGGAAATACAAATGCTGACTACTCAATAGCAGTTAAAACTCATTTTTCAAGAACTCTTTGAAAGAAAGTGCTTTATCTGAATGACCAGGTTTTTGGTAAAATATCCCTCCATAGTGTCACAAGAATTTGTAGACCAAGTACCAATATCTCTTTGCTTCAGCAGTCACTGAGGCTCCACAATCTCTTTAGACCAGCCCAAGACATGAAGCTCCCACCACAAACAAGATTTTTGCAGTACCTGAGAGGGAAGCCAAGGAAGGGTTTGTGCCAACACCATCTGAGCTGGCTCTCATGCATCAGTTTCTAGAGATGCAGGTAAAGTTGTGGTATGCAGCAAAAACTACATGGTCTAAAGCTTCAGCTGCTCACCTGTGCTCTGGTTTGGCTCTTCCTCATGAAACTCCTCCAGCTGCAGAGTGCAGCAGAGCTGGGCTGGCACAGACTGGTCCTTCCCCCAAAGGGTGTTCAAGCAGGTCAAATGCACCAGCTCTCACAAGGATAGAGTCACTGCAAAGCACGGGTTTCTAGTCACCCAAAGACTCTCATTCCTGTAAGTCCTGCTTTGCTGCTCTATCCATTTTGGTCAATTTATACAGGTACTGAAATGCTGCCACCCTGAGACACATGCAAAATTAACCTGAGACAGCTGAGCAAAATTAGCTGTTACAGCAGGAAAGGAGTAGATGAGCAGCAGTTTACAGAGTCCCTGAACCAGCAAATTGCTGTCTGTTGAGCACTTTGTCCATGATGGATACCACAGCTTCATTAAGAAGCCACATGCTCCAGCCTTGTTTCACAGCACACGTCTTCTGCTTGAGCTCTAATTAACTCACATCGGTCTGCAGTTCAAACAGCTGTGGTAAATGGGGTTGTGCTCAAGTTACCACACTTCTGATGGTTACTGCGGCTTCCCCTCTCTTGTTAAATGCTTAACACAGGCCAGCATTTCTTCTTCTGATATTAAAATATTAGATGAGTTCAGAAGATTTGGGATTCATTACACAGCAAATGCTTAAACATCTTAAATAGGTCACCAAAAACCCAACTGCAACTTTCTTATAAGCTCCAAATCCATGTTTTACACCTTCTGTTAATCCTCTCAGAGCAGCACCTAGAACAAATTTGAAGGCATCTAACACAACATTATTTTACAATAGGTGACCAGCAGTGAGAAAGACACTCTGATTTCCAGCTGCAGTCTGAGTTTTGGATCCTTCTCTTGTGAGGAGAAGAGAATCCAAGCAGGCAGATCAGTATTGCACAGATGGTCTGAACACAAAGAGCAAGAAAATGACACAAGCTATCCACTTGAAACCAAAGTGAACACCACAAAGCCATTCTGCTATTTACCCTTCCCAGTAGCTGTAAAAAATCCAATCCAGTGGAGGGACTTTACACTTAGTCCATCTCAACACGGTCTCCCACAAGCAGGGGATTCTGCCTGATGTTACTACCCATTCCTGGTGTTTCTCAGCAAAATACAAGCAAAGTTCCTAACAAAAGTGCTCCTGCTAGACATGGGAGTGACCAATCCAGAGCAGTCTCTCATATGTCTGTGCATCCATTCTGTGGCACAGAGCAAAGCTTCACTGTTTGTGGTCTCCAGACTCCACAGGTTCATCAGCATCACTGTTGTGGTGCCTCCACTGTGCTACACACTTCTCAGAAGATTTTCTGTGTCTTCAAGCAATAACAGGGAAGTTTGGAAGACCATTACTGGACAGCCAGTAAAACCAGGAATGCGGACAGAACATGACCCAGCTGGTCATGGATCCTTTCCTTGGTTTGCTAGGCAGGCAGCTTTGTTTCCTTTAGTGTTTCATTGCTTGATTATTCTAAAGTCAATGGAAACAGTTTAGAGAACTGTAGAAACGACGCATCAAATGTTGCCCATCCCTGGAGATGTTATAACAAACATTATATGCTTTTCTGGAGCAATACTAACATACCAAATGTGTAATTCAACAACGGCCTGGCTTAGTTTCAGTACAACTGTGCAGGGTTTAGAAAACCATGGTTGCTGACCTTGATCTGCAACTGGATCCTGTGTAACAGGTGCATTTATTTGCTTGGAGATAATATTTAATTAATCCCACAGATATGAGATAGGTACTTCTCAAAATTATTTCCAAATGAGCCAGTGCACCTTTATGATAGAGAATGTAATTTTCTTTACCATTTTCTCTGGCAAAGGCAATAGAGATGCATGCTCAGAAAGGAGAGCTGTCACTCAGTATTGTATGAACACAAAAGATAAACCCTGCACGCTGTACTTGACAAAAGAATGAGGTCAGTATTCAGAGAACAGAACTTCAACATAGAAAGCAAGCTCATTTATTAAACAAGCAATCATTAGGCCAATAAGACAACTTAATGAAGTACACTGTCCTGTGAGTGCACAATTTGTTTCTAAATTATAGGGTCTGTAGTGAAGATGTGTTTTCTTAGCCCTTTCCCACCTATTGAGCAATGTTGTACACCTCTGATGCTTTACAAAGGAATAAATAAGGGTGATAAATCCACCTGAGAAGAAATTACCTATCCCAGCTGAATCCAGGACACTGTCATTTCCTATCCTTGTCAGGATGGAGAGAGCAGGGCAAATAGAGCTTTTTATTCTGCCTCCCCCCAAACACCAAACTCCTGCCATGCACTTGGTGGTCACTCCAGTGGAGGCTGTATCTGTGTCAAGCAGAAAGGAGACACAAAAGACAGTATGCTAACCAACTCAAAAACATTAATCCACCTACTTGGATGTTTGATTGTCCAGTTCCTGCTCACAGAGTAGAAGTGTTTAGAAAAGAGCTGCATTAGATGGGATAATAAACTAATTTAGCTTATTAAAGAAAGTGAGCATTCAGAATCAGATCAGCAGTGAAATGCTAGCTTTCATCTCTGATTACTAAAAGTGCTCAGAAGAGCACGTATGTACATTAATGTCCATAGATTGTGACTGGTATAATGGTGGTGGGGAATAGGCACTAACCTACATTCTTTACAGTGGAATCAATAATGATGTGCAAATTTATTATAATAGCACTGCTGCAAATATCTGGAACTGTCACAGTTCCTATGCAAGTTTACACAGAGAAACTCTGGGTTATGGCACAGAAAATACTAATTTACATAGGTAGAGTGCAGAGAAATAAAACCCTTTTTTCTCAAGAATATTGTCTGTATAGGTTCTACACTTCCATTTAGTTGCCCTTACAAGTGTCTTAAAACACTTAAAATTGAAGTAGAACATGATGTTTTGTAAGACCAAAGTGTTCTGTTCAAATGCCATTTAATTTTTTTTAAAAACTCAAAAGTTGCTTTGGGGAAAAACCAAAAAAGGGACTGAATCTTCCCCAGCAGAAGTTCACCAAACACGTTTCTCTGCTTCATTTTCCTCAGAATAGCACTTGGCAACACAAAGTCATTCTCTCCCAGAGCTCCCAGCTATCTCATGCTTCAAGGCTTTTTTCTAAAGACACTAGATAAATTACTTTTTAGTAAGGTCCAGCTGCCAGCACAGCCATAGGCTGGGCAGGTACTCCATAGCTCCAGTAGCTTTTCCAGTCAGACAGCAGTCATTTGTAGGATTAAGGTAAAACTTCAGAAGTTATTGGGGTTTTTCTTTATTTCCCCCGTCTTCCCACAAGACAGGAATTTTAGCAGCATTGGAGATTTTTTTCAAAAAATACCAGCCTGAACAACTTCCAGTAACTTTCTCTACAGACCAAGAAGCCCAAGATCAATGAAACAACAAAACACCCAGACAGCAAATCAACAGCTTTAGTAAACAGAATTCAGTAAAATCTCAGAACCATAAAAACATGTCAAAGAGCATATAAGGAATTTTGTTTGTAAACATTTCAATCATACCACAGAAATCCACTCAACAGTATCTTTATTGGAGTCCAAGTTCAACTGATATATGAGCTTGGTTCTGTGCATTACTTCCCACAAGCCTGACACAGCCCACTAACCATCTAATACATTAGAAACAGTTTTCTTGTACCCAGCTAAAGCCACAATATGTTTTCCCTAGAAATAAGTTTGTTCTGTACTCACTTTTAAGCATACCAAAAGATTGCAGGAGCTCTGAGCAAAGTGGTAATTTTAGTACAGCCACTCAAGACCAGTACAACTAAAATTAAGCGCCCTTGTCAGAAATTTTTGGTACACTCACATGAAAGCAGCAAGCTATGGCTATGTTACTACCATTAATTTCATATCACCTCTTGTTGCTGGTCACAATTTCTACTTAGCAGCAAGGCCACAATGTCAATACAAGAAAAATGAGGCCCTAGGAGGCACAGCAATTCTGCAGTAAATATCTTCTTGTGAGCCACACCTGCCTTGGGGTTTTGTACCAATATGTTCCTCACAAAGGTAATTCCATGATTTTCAAGAGCTTGTTTTTCTGTGAATTGTACAAGCTGTTTGCTGTCAGAACTGTTCCTTTAATAAAATACAGGAGCATTCCAATGCTCAGACCAAATCTCTAGTCTCTGCATAAGCCTCAGGAGCAATCACTTATTAACATCCTCATCCCAATCTTCAAGTCAGATGTGCAAAGACATTTGAGTCTTTTTAGTGACATACTTGCCAGAGAAGCAAACACTTGCAGGTAAATAAAGTTTTGAACTGTCTTTGCATCTCACAAGGCAACAGCACCAAGTAGAAAGATTCATGTTCATAGACCATGAGTGAAATACATGAGCAAATGGTCAGAAAAATTCACTTGTAGTAGTCAGTCATTCTGACACACATTGCCAGATCTTTCAATTGCATTTACCTTAGCTTATAAAGAGCTTCATCAAAATTACTGCACTTAGAAGGTGACATTCTGATTAGACCATAGGCTAGAAGCAAAAAAAAAAAAAAAAAAAAAAAAAAATCACCTTGGAATTAATGACTCTTCTCCTCAAAGTCCTCATCACCATAGCTTGAACTCCAAAAACATTTTGTTTCTAAAGGTACAGGTATGTTTTGTTAAGGATTTTCACAGGAAAATTTGTATTCTTCATCTGTGCAGTCATGAAAAACCTCACATTTTAAGTATTTTAGTCTTCCTAGAAATTTGTTTGAATCATTACTGAAAAAAACTTGTGCCTCATTCTCAATCTGATAAATAAGTGATCTGTAAAGTGTAAGTTAGAGACACAGTGTTGGCAAACAAGACAGACTTTTCATTTTCACCTTCTTTTCTTTTTCACACACTAAATGATGCTACTTCAGGGAGGAAACACTGAGCAGAAATGTCACTAGATTGGAACTTTTTAACATAAGAATTTACTTCAAACAGACTAGCACTAGTGTGGCTGCTGCTTTCAGCTGAAGGAGCACTAGAGTAATTCCTAGCTGTTTTCACTAGATATAGAGAAAATCAGTATTAAGCTATGAGCATGCAAACTGCTGATAAAGTGGATTAACTTGTAAAAGGCTCATGTCTGCAAAAATCCTGTTGCTTGTCCCTGAACTCCTTGTGTGCCCACAAGTCGAGTCTCACCTTCAGACCTAACACTTCAGGCTTTTCCTCCCTGCAGCAAAGGGGAAGAAGACACAAGTTTTGGCCTTAAGTTATTCACTTCTTGTATCTATTACCATGCCAGCTGCAGATTTATTCCTTATCTTTTTACTGCAGTCTCAAAGCACACCACAACTACTGAGAAAACACCATTTTACCAAAACAACCACAGAACTGTTGATATGGTTATAAATTGCAGGAACTAGAAGAAACTGAATCCAGATGTCCTAGATTTTGCTTCTAATAATACCTCTGTTTTCCTTCACATCTGAGGCTTTTTTCTCATTATGACTAATACTGCAGCCTTACCATCTTCTCTTTAAAGCTGCCTATGTGAGAGGAGAGGTTCCAGGATCAGGCAACTTGTTTAACAGTCCAGAGAGGACTGCAGCTATTCTTCCCAGCCACCTTAGGGCACAGGTTAGAGTCCAGAAGAGCAAGACAATTGAGGCAACACAAACATCTTGGTATAAAGTCTCAACAGCTCAACATCCTAAAGCTGCTGTACCTCACATCAACCAAGAAATGCAGCATGGGCTGACAGCTTCAAGTAACAGGATGAAGCACTGAACACTTCATCTGCTTCCCTGAAAAGCTGCAGTAGGACTACAAGTTGAAACTCTCTAGCTTCAAAAATATCCTTCAAGGCCCACACATCACATGCCTTCTGGGGACTACTGCTAGAATTGAGAACTTGAGCTCATGGTCAGAGGCACAACACCTTCCAGATCTCGAGAGGGTAAAGGAAGTTCATAATGCTTTTGCCAAGCCTGAGCATATTCCACTTCAGAGCTCCAATGTCAGCACAGAAAGTGAAGTCAGCGATCCTGGTGCCATCTGCTCTCATCAGTTTTGAGACCTTTGGTGTTCTGCACCTTAGCCAGTTTTGTTCAAAAAAACAGACTTTTCTTTGCTACTACAAGGTCACAGTGTCAAAAAGGAATGTGCCCCCAAAACACTTCTGATGGCACAGACATTTCACAATTGTTTCCAATTTTGCAGTAAAACTCACTGAAGAGATCCATTGCCATTCTCTTCCTGCAAAAACTGATGGGAAATTACTAATGCAGGGTTGCTCTGCCTCTGTTTCAAATAGCATTCACATGACCCATTATCTGACACATCAAATACTTATATCTTCTACATTTGGGAACATTTGAACTGAGTGTGGACATGTGTGGCCAAAGTGAGGGGAAAAAAAGCCCCAAATGGGCCATAACCTTTAGCTCATTATTATTAGAACATCATGACAATGAGTAGTGAAAGCCCCAGAGGAGAGATGGGGCTTCCAAATAAAAGGTACAGTGATGGAGGGAACCCGAGGCCAACTCCAGCTGACCTGGACCCAGATTGGGAAGCAGCAGGCTAATGTTTCCTCTACAGCCTGTCACCAACACATGGACATCCTCTCACCATTGCCAGAGAAGCAATTTGGCAGGCTGCCCTTACCAGGCATTTGTTATCATCTGCCACCTGCAGATCATCCCTCCCTTCTATTTACAACTGATGCTCACTGAAGTTTTCCTAGTCCTGAACAATGCAGCTGCTACCAGGGGTTTGAGCTAAATTAGCTTTGCTCTATTCAGCCCTCACTGAGGGCCCCACCAGCTGTGGAGAAGGTAGCTGCTCCTCTAAGACCACTGGTAGGGATGAGGTGAGTTTGAATCATTGAGGAAAAATACTCCCTTACATGCTGCAGAATAAAGAAGTTACAGAGTTTTGAGTTAAAAATCATCTATTCTATTTTTAATATCATAACTCATATATCCTTTCTAGCACACTCACAATTAATTTTGTCTCCACTGAAACACAATTCTCTTAAGAGTCCTCATTCCATCTCCTGGCATTATTGGAATTAATCTTTATAAGAAAAGCATGAGCCTTTCTGACAAGTTTTCAAAAGGCTGGTGATTTTGATCACCAAACTCCACCTATCTGAAAACAATGTGAACATAAAATTAATATTAAAACAAATATTAAAAATGCAATATTTTTTATATCTATGGCTAAATATTAAAACACCTCCTCCCAAATCCTCTTTAGTAGGCTTATTACTGTCAACAAAATGAGAGTAGTGGGGCCCATGACTCAAAACTGCATAGTAAAAAGATTCAAGAAGAAAGAATGATCAAAACTAAGCTTATAACCCATAAAAACCTCTCAGGAAATGAATGAGCAGACAACTAAATTGTGCTCGAACAAAATTCCAGCAGGAAATACAGAAGCTATGTGACAGAGAGGTCTCAGCTGCAGGAAAACAAGCCTTGCTAGGTTATTCCATGCTTTTATCACAGTCATCTTCAGGAGGGCTGACAGCTCTGCAGTTCCTCCTCTTGCACAGTGCTTTAAACTTATGGCCACCTCAAAGACTCTGTGGGAAGGCTGGGCACCTTTTGTTTTCATTTGACTTCACACAGCTTCCAGCTAGACTGGAAACTTTTTAATATACTCAGTATTCTTTTGGTAGCTGTAACACCTTGACACATGGATATACAGAAGCCTTCTGCCTTTTTACATAGTGAAAGTTCACAGGGGCCACTTAGGCAGAGAGAGGAAAGGTAACATTAGTTAAAGCACACTGTCCTGCTTTGCAGTTCCATCACAGCTCCAGAATTTTTTCTTTCACCCATCCCTCCACCAGTTGCTTAAGTCAAATAGGATACTTTGTCTCCCCAGTCAATACTATTGCTTTGCACTGGGGTAAAGCATGTCTTTAAACCTTGACAAAACAATCTTTAAAGAGCCTTGAAGACAGACTCGCCTTTTCTCCAGCTTCTCTCTGCCCAGCTCTTAGGAGCAGTATGTGCATTTTAAATCCTGAAGGCACAACTCTCACCCCTGGAAGAGGGGAAACACAACACAGAATGAAACAGGCTCTGAAATCCTGATTTCCTCTTACTGTCCACTTCTACCTAATGGTGATGTTATCCAAGAAACTAACTTCTTAACTTGGGTCCAAGAACTTTCCCTAATAGTAGATCAAAGGTTTATGGAGTTAGATACATGGGTTTCCATAAACAGCAAGATGACACATTCTAGGAAGTAATTTGTGGTAAAGTGAAGCCTTTGGAAAGCCAGGAACTTCAAATTGTAAGATGAGATTTTGTTCAGTGAGCACATTGTCACTGAGCTCTGAGGAATTATTCTATTTCTAGGTCACCTGTGAGAAGCAGCTGGTGAACATAAGAAAAAAGTTCTCTCAAAGCACCTTTGGGTTCTCTTTATCCATTGTTTCCAAGAGAGTGTTCATGGTCATCTTCCTGATGTGTTCTCATGGCACACACTTTTCTACAGTTGAGGCTTACCCGGCACATTTCAAACATCAAGACAGAACTAGAACACCCCTGTGTCTACAACAGAGACTCTCAATTATCCATGGACATTCATAGCACAGTTCTGCTAATTAGTTTGAAAAAGTTACAGCAGAGCTGTAGATGTTCCAGGAAGAGATATAGGGAGCCAGAACTGCCAGATGGATTATTTTCTGCAAGTTATTTATTCAGCATACCATCACAGAAAATTCAGACAGAATGTAACACAATAGGACAGTGTAACAATTATTCTAAATCTCTGTGTAGTTTAGAAGAAATTACTTCCCTTTTGTAGCTCTACTGAGCCATCAGCATGCTTCTATAACTGAAATATGGTAAAATTTACTTTTTACTTCTGTAGCAAATTCTATCAGACAGTTCTTTTCAGAACAAAGCAGAAAAAAGTTTCAGAACTTTAAGGCTTATTCAGACTTCAGGGGTTAGAAAGAAAGATACATTATGTTCTCATTCTATGTACAGATTTTTTTTTAATGGCCTTTATCTACTAAACAAATGAGATGGGAAAGAGGTTTTACATGCTGGAACAGCCACATGATACACCCAAATCTACCAGTAAAAATTACATCGAATTCATCACTCCCCAAAATGAATGGACATTTTTAATCCAGTGTAGTGCCTTGTACCTCCAGACAGAACCCCTGGAACCAATTTTCCACTTCAAAGACAGCAAAATGCTCTTTATATATTAAGACTAGGATGCCTTTGAAGCATCCTAGTGTTAATATAAAGGAAACTCTTCCTATAAGGGAGGTAGATCAAAAGACTTTGGCTTTACAAGTCACTCACTTGGTCACTCATATTGAGCACATGAAGAAGGTCAGTGTAAGGAAGTGGAGCCCTCCCCTGCTGTTTGAGTGTTCTAACGTTGCACACTGTTGGTAATAATCTCTGCAGTCACACTCCAAGCATCACAAACACAGTGGTGTGTGTTATGTGGACAGCCAGGGTGCAGTGGTGCCCTCAGCTCCATAAACCTCCCAATGGCACTGCTGAACCAGGGGTAGGCACACCACTCACGCTGTTAACATTGGTCCCCTTTGAAATAACTTGGAAATTCTATAGGCTATGTCCATCCTGCAATGTCTGAAATCGTGTTCATATCAAAATTCAGGCCAATCGCCAGTTTCCACGAGCATGGCAAAGCAGGGTGATCACATTTAAGGCATCGAATATTTGCAAAATAGATAATGCAAAACAATAATTGATTTTAAGTAACAATTACCATTATTTCCCCAACCCCACAATGCTACAATAAATTTTTAAGGGCCTAGGGGAAAAATTGAAGTTTTTTGAAAAAAGTCAAGTACAAACTTAAAGTACTGGTTGGTGGATTAGTGATAGCTTGGGATAATAGTAAAAGACTACATCAGTAACTCCTTTTGGTGTGATTTAAATCTAGTATTTTACAGAGTACCATCAGCAAATTAATCTCCTCCCTTGATTTATCCTCAGATAAAAGGATAAAATTACCTTATTTGGGGTGAACAGGTCCCTAGTTACTAATTTCAGGGGGAACTCCACCATAATAGAACTGAATCCCAGACTACCACCACTGGAAGCCCACTTAACTCCATGCATGCTGACTTTTACAGCAACAAGCTACAAAGCCCTTTAGGATTCCATTCCTCTTCCTGTGGGAATTTGATAGGAATCTAAATTACGTAACTAATCCAGATTCTTCCCATAACCTATGGAAATAGAAAACACATCTTGAGAGAAATTTGTTCCACTCCAAGTCTCTCTGGAGGTGCTACTTGGTCTCAGTTCTGAGTACAGAGGGACCTTGGGTGCTATGTCCAAATAAAATAGACCTCCACATCTGAAGTTTCTTGATACTTCATTAGTGGTGCAATTATGTTAAAACTAATTTTATCTTCCTGTGTTTGCTTGGCATACACAGGCAGTGTGTACAATAATTATTTAATTCATATGGCTGTTACTTGGTATATTAATAATAAATATCCAAAGAGGGGGGGCACATCCCAACTCTAAAAAAAAATTAAAGTGTTATTACACTCTAAAAGTCATCTCTGTTTCATATCTCTGAAGGCTGACATTACATTGCTTCCCTACAGTTTTCCTGTTTGCATGCTGCTAATGAGAAATTGCAAGCCATTTCTTTTGCTGGGCTTCTAATGAGCCTGATTTGTTTCAGTCTGCAGCTTCAATACAATTTCATCCCAAACACTGAATGTCAAGTGCCACTCCCATCCCTCACCTGTGTTCCTAAAATCCTAGTCAACTCATCCTCTGGGAGAAAGGAGAATGCTAACAACCAAAATTACAAATACTTCATTGTCCTATTACAATATGCTTATTTACATAAATGCCCTCTATTCATCTTATTGGATCAGGCTGACAAAAACAGAATTTGCATTTAAATAGTGTGACTATAATTGACATCAAGTACCTGCACTTATTTTTGTACTCTTATATCCACATATGAGAGGCAGGGAAAAGCTTTTTCTACTCAGAGAACAAAAGATGAAGATGAGATAATAAGCAGAGCAATTTCTCAAATTTTATTTTTTTTACATTCTCCATGGACCCTGCCCTTTCCCCACTGTATAAAGTGTGATAGTGGAAGAAGCAGCAGAGAAAAATCAGACTTGATCTAGTCCAGGAGAAATTGAATCAGCTTGGGTGATGTGACAAAGGGTCACTTTTAGATGGCATCTCTGAGTAGAAACATCCCAGGCAAAAGCCATAGCAAATGGAGAACACTAGCCATTGCATTTCTTTTTCTAATCAGGACAACAGAAGCATAAGTCCAAAGTAAAAAGGTTTTATTATCAGTCTGGAAGGAAAGGTTGTCACTTCAGAACTCAAAAGGAATGCTGCAGAAAGTCCCTGGGAATTCTTTCAGTACCGCCCTGCTGCAGGGAGGGAACTGGATTGCACCAGAGAAACAAGGTGGGAGAAGTGGTGGTCCCGTCCTCCACAGGGGACAGCCCTGGAGTGAGAAGCAGAACAGCAAAGGACTAAAAACCACCAGCTACAGGTCCTGGGACAGGATCACAGATTACACATTAAATTACTGCCTTCAGGCAGTAATGTCCCCTGTGAAGGGCAGCTGACTGCAGATGAGCAGCCCACTACCTGAAAGCATCCCATAGACACAGCAGTTAGAATCTGCTTTATCATCTCAAAACGAAGCCCAAAACCAGAATGAATTATTGAAAGCTTCATTTCCTGGGGTTCTGGAATACAAGACAATCACTGCTTGGATGAAGGAGTGCAGTAATTATGGGATACTGATTATGGCTTGATTTGGTGTCATTGTTGACACTCTGTGGTTCTCTTCTCCACTGCATTTCTCCTCCATAAAGCCACAGAGATGTGTCATTGCTACATGACAAAGCTCCTAAATGAAACATTTAAATGAGATGATTTGTTAAACCCAAGAAAGAGAAAAAATTGTGGCAACATTCAGAGGATAAAAGCTTGCAGCAGAGTTATAAGGACACAGCTTCAGCTAAAGCAGAATTCTCAAGGCAATGGCCAGAAAGCAGCAGCAATCATGCAGGACATCCCACCTCAGGCAACAGGATGGCAACTCCCTTCCCCTAAAGGGAATCATTCAGCTGTGGGCTGCAAGAGTTTCACAAAAAAAGGAAGGGTAGGTTACTCCCAACTGCTCCTATTGTGACTCCAAAATAGATTTTAAACATTTCCCAAATCTCTGGGGTGGAAAAGCAATCTCAGTAGAGAGAGTTCACAGAGACTGACACAGACTGATGTTTAAACCCCTCCTTGGTGCCAGCCTCAGTGCCACATTAGCACAGGTTTGTGGAGCTGAGCTAGCATGATCTATTTGCTTAAATATTTTGTGTCTTGAGGACAGAAAACCTCCATGACATTTAAATAGATCTAGCTCACTCCTTGCAGTATCAGCAGCATGTGCTTTGTGTTTGATTTCTCCTTTTTTTAATCCCAATAATCAAGAGAAAGAGCATTTTTGGAAAAGAAGAGAAAATTCACAACTAACCCTCAGGCAGAAAAAAATTGTTACTAGATATCCTCCAAAGCTAACATTTGTATTTTTTGCAAGGCATTTTTTAATTAATCAAAAGCAGCCAAATAAAATACTTGCAACAATTAGTCCTCAAACTAACATCTTTCAGCTGCTTTGTCAAGCCCAACAGCATCCTTTTCCCTCAGCACACCAGGAACATTTGTCTGGAGCACTCTACAAGTTATACCAGTATCCCCAAAAACCTCAGGTATTCTCAAATTTCACCTGACCATGACCACAGACATACAAATACCAATTTGTTAACCTGATTTTTCAGATTCTCTCTAGAATCTGGCATACATGGCCAAGAATTTGCACAAAGGCATGGTTTGCAGGATGCCACACCAACCAATTTAAAGGAGCCTTTTCAATGCAACTGGAATCATTAATCTTATTCCTCATGAGAAGAGGAAATAACACCCAAGACTCCAGTAACAGAGTCTCAGACTTAAAGTGCAACATAAAACATTAGTGGCAAAACACAATTAACTGAAATTTAGAGTCTCCAAGCTATCAACTTTTTTTCTTATGTATGTGTGTCATCTATTGCAATCATCCCAAGACTCTCCCAAGCATTTAAGTCAAAAGATTATATGTCAGCTTGGTTCAAAAAAAAATCTCCTGAAATGCTTCAGGTCTTTTATCAATACTCTGATTTTTCAGGCACGTTATGTCTTAAAGGTTTCTAGTTCCTTAAATTGGTGTAAATTCTACCAGAGTCAAAATGGCATTTTCCATTGCCTACAAACCAAAGTCAAGCATATGACCTACTAAAAATACGACAAAAATATTCTCCTTTCCTTTACACAATTTGAGTTTTTACACATCTTTTACAAAGCTTTTTTATAATCCAGCTGAGCTATTGATAGATCTGGAAAACAATTTGCCTTGTTTCTCTGCATTTTTGCAGACCAATGTACTTGTCAGCTCTGACAATGGAGAGATTTTGGGATCTTTCTGCCAAAATGTGTCATCCAGTTACAAGCTGAATTGCTACTTTTTTCAGATCAATTCTCCATGTTCAGAATAAAGTGATCCACTCAAGTATTTGAGCCTACAGGTAACAGAGTGTTCAGTCCCCAGTACTGTAAATGAACCTTGCAGGAGTCAAAAGTCAACACGAATTCTAACAAATTAGTTTTTCACTTCTTCCAGCAGAGGACTCAGGTTCTCTACAGACAGATTATTCTGTGCACTTGAAGACCTTTTCCTGATATCCCATTCTAGGCATCAATTTGGTGTCCAGGTCACATTTCTGTGACCCAGTTTTTCCCCCTGCAGTCTTGATCTGCTTGTGAGGTGGGTCCTCTCTCCTTTTTCATGCTGGAATTGTCCCAAGAACTTTTAGTCACACGTGACTGAACATCTCCACCCCAGGGATATCAGGACACTGCAAAGCAGCAGCTGTTCTGCTCATCTCTTCCATAAGACACCTCAGAGTCTGCTGAAGATCAGACTCCAGCTTCAACTTGTTAATACCACAGAAGTGAATAGCTTTTGATCTGCTCAAGTGAGTCAGTTGAGGCACATCTAAATTTCATAGAGAAACACTTCCTGCTGGTTTTTATGACCCCATGGACTCTTGAATATGTATAACTAAGGATTAAAATATTTTACAGCAGAATCTTACAGCATTTAATTCACTCTTTTCTCACTCTCCTTCCTTCTGCCTCTTTTTCTTTTTGTGTCCCTCATGCCTAAAAGACACATTTAGATCTTGGGAAGTAGCAGATTCTTAATGTTGCTTTTGTTGCATTTGCAAATCATCTTGTCCTTTCCCCCTTTACCTAGTGTATCACCATCAATTATCTTTTCTTTTGTATTCTAATAAGGAATTTCTGTTCTTTTGTACCTTTCCAGTTCTCTTTTTTTACTCTCTCACTCACTACTTGTGGATTTTGTTATGCCAGCATCTGTTTCTTCCTGGTGTTGTTTCAGTGCAGTCTGGAACATCAGTCACTTCTTTTAGATTATTACTTTCATTTTTTTCCCTTGGCTCTGTCATCACTGCAATTCTCCATGAGGTGCTCACTGGGCATCCAGAGGTGCTGCTTCATTCCTTGCCTTCAGCACTGCAAGTTGCTCACATGATCAGAGGCAGCAGCTCCAGAAGTCACAGGAAGAAGTAATTTTCTGATATTTTGGTTGAAATTTAAATAACAATAACATCTAGGACAGCTAAAGAAGTGAGCTGGGATGACTAACTCAGTGGCCATTTCTCAAGCTCCAGGGAGTTTGCAGGATAAGGATGATAACTATGCTTTGTCCAGTTTTTCCTAATTTCTACTCCAGATATTTTTATCCTCCATGACAATTTCTGATGATGTGTACCCATACAGAAATAGCAGGCTAGAAGCTACTACAGGGTCCTCTCAAAGAGCTACCTGCAAGCAAGGGAGTGCTTGGTTATTTTCCCTTTTTAAATAGTCAGGCAGCAAAAGAAGCCTCATGCAGGCCTGGAGATGCAGTCCCAGCTAAGCCAAGAGGAAAAGTTGAGATAGAATTGGTACCTCTGCCAGTCTGCAATGCTATTTTGCATAGCTTAGAATGACTAGAGAAGCCTATAGGGCAACGTGGCAGAACCCTACAAAGATTATTTGGGAGAATCACAGCAACCCACACAGAGCCAAGTTTGAATTACATCTTTTCTGTCTGAGGGGCAGAACTAGATCCTTCAGCAAGCCAGCAGCACATGAGAAGCACGAGGAGCAGTGGTGGAGCTCAGGCTGCCTCAGTCACTCTTTTACTGCTCAGTTTGTCCCTGCCTGTGCCCAGCAGGCTGATTTGGGCAGCTTTTGTCACCCCACCGACCTGGGCCTTCATTCAGTATGACACCAAAACACACAGCTCTTGCTGTTCTAAGGCCAGATGCAGTGACAGTGATGGACTGTATCTGTATTCAGCAACAGAACTGCTTTTGGTGGAATCCGGGCTAGATGAGCCATCCATGGAACACACAATGCTGACCAAACATCTCAGCTTTCTCTGGTTGTCCCTGAAACATCAAATCCACCAGGATCAATCAATTTTCCCCAGTAAAAGCCAGTCCACACTGCTCCTGACACTCCCAGCCTGAAGCACATTGTAAAGGTATTAGTCTCTGCCTGTTTTCTTCCCTGCTGCCTCTAACACCAGGAAGAAATTAACTTTAGCAGACAGAGCAGCCAGGACAATTATTACTTCAGTCAGGGAAGGCACAGTATTATGTTTTCCAACCCTATTATGAAGGAACTCTAAAGCCTTAGAAAAGTCATTATTGATGGGCCTGAATAAGTTTGTAAATCTATCACCTAGACAACTTGTTTTCTCAGGTTCTGACTTGCATAATCAGTGAAAAACTGGGGCAGGGTGAGGGGATCTGGAGGGAGAAAAAGCCTTTTCTGCCTACTAATTAAATCATAAATAATAGCAGAGAATACAAGATAGCCATTTTCTGTATAGAATCAAATCCCCAGGGGCTGACTGCCTCCTTCACTAACCCATCAAACTTCATACAGGCAGAGCACAGTTTCTCATTAACTGTTTTGCTTTTTTTGATGAAAGAAAATCTCTGAAAACAATATATTTAAATGAAGCAGCATTAAAATTACTTGTTTTCATCACATTTGACTAACAAAATTGTTTTAAAATATTTATTTCAAGCTTCATGATGAATTTGCCCACAAAGAGGAATGACAATATTTCAAATCTGGTGATTTAATTATTCCATCTTACAAAATAAAGGGCTTTTTTTTAATAACATTGCCTTATCCCAGTTCATGATGGATATAGCAAATCAGGAGAGGTACATTTTACACATGCAAAAAAAAAATAATTAAAAAAAAAAAATCTGAGTTTTCCCCCATGAGCATGGTTGTGACTAGGACTCAGTCCAGAGTTTGAGTGGCAGATAATATGATTTTTCCTTCCCACAGGTTGTTGGGAAAGAGTGGCAGCTACTGAGCCTCACAAACCTCTCTTGGACAGGGCAGTGCATTATCCCACAAGACCATAACAATTGCCACCCAGCTCAGAGAGAAACTGGTACACTGCTGGTTTATCTAATTCCTTAACTTTTCTGTCTTTTCCTTATTTCAGCAACTGATATAATACCACCTAAAATGGATTCAACACCAGCTTTTACTGAGTCCCTTTACTTTTCCTTGTTTCCCTGCAAACTCAAACATCTCTCCACAAACAACCCAAATTTCAAGGGAGCAAGAAATGGAGGAAACAGAAGAGACAGGAAGAAGAGCTGTTTGCAGAAGTTGTCTCCAAAATCAATTTGAGCAGTGCTTCATCCCCTCTCCACCCCCACTGTGCTGCATCCCCAGCGTCTCACTTAAACTGTAACTAATGAGCAAAACCAACAAGCTCAGCCACGAGGCAGCACCTGCAGCAGAGCCTCTGCTGTGGGATCAGGTGGCAGAGTTCAGCAGTCCCCACGGCCATCCTCACGACTCCAGAAGAAACCACAAGCTCCCTTTCCAATTTATTTCTTGCCAGTCAAAGCCTAGGGCCTGTATTTAAATGCTGCACTCTAGATTTACACACAGATGAAATCCCCCCAACTCCAGAGGCAGCTGCTTCATTGCAAGTTGAATGAAAATAACCATGGCAGCGGCTGACAAGTGATTAGTCCATTCCCAGCTGGAAGAAAAAGGTCTCTGGCTAAACCAAGCTAGTAAATGAATCACAGAGGCAGGTCAGCTAAGTGAAAAAAGAGGATTTGGTAGGAAAAATGCAACTGATTCTGTCACTAAGAAATGGGGAACTTTCCTGATGGCAAAGTGCTGCCTGGGGGATCACAAGAGCTTGGTTCAAATCCTGGGTGCATCTTCCTAACACAAGGGCCTCTCCAAATCCTCATCATGGAAGCTTCATCAAAATGTATGAAAGTTTTCTTAGCTTGGCTCACATCTTGGTGAGTCTGGAGGAAACTCCAAAACACAGCAGGAAATATTGCCCCAGTACAGAAGCAGCCCAAAGTTGCATTAAATTACAGCTAAAGGGTGATTCCACAGCAACATAGGAAATGTTTTGTTATAAGTAAATGTTGAAACCAACAGGTTTCAATATTTATTTATAAATAGAAATTATGTTTTAAAAATTTGTATTTATTTTAGCATTATTGGAGCACTAAATATACATCAAGACACTGTTACAAACATAATGCAAGCAGTCACCTGTGTTTTTACCTACAAGTTTCCTGTTTGAAACCAACAGGAACTCGGTCCAAAAGCCCAAAAGAAAACATTTTATAACAGTGCTAGAAAATAAGAGAAGTGTAAGAATCACCTAAGCACACTTCAGAGTTGTCAGCAGTAAATCAGATTAGAAACTCAAGCCCTGTTCTGGGCCTAGAAACAAACAGTATTTAACAACAACAAAATAAAATAAAACACTACAAAAACAAACACACACTCCCCCACCACAAAACCTGTATATTTGTCTCCAAGACACAGGATAAAAGGAAAAAGCTCTCCACTTCTTTTCTCCACTTTGATTTAAAATGTCTTAGACCATCAGGCTCCACCTGAAGTGACCTGTTATTTATTATTTCCATCAGGTTATACAAATCCTCAGCCTAATATTTCTGATGACAATTCTGCTCTGCCACTCAGAAGAAAAGCCAAAACACCAAAATAACCAGACATTCTATAAGCGTCAAAAAGTGCTCTAAATCAGGAAGAAAGCAAATATTCAGACTTGGTCCACAATCCTCTGCCCCAATAGCAATTTTACTAAGGATGGAGAAGAAATATTTTTCTGCTATTAAATAGGAAAGCAAGTAACAGAAATAACTTCTTAAAGGCATGCTTTTAAGTTTCTTCAACTTTTTAGCTTTCCTCAGAATCCAGCCAGCAGTTCAAGGAAAGAACTCTCTGTTCCTACAGTGAGCAACACTGCTGAGTGGGACCAAAACAGACCTAAAGAGCTCTGGAGCACTGACTCAAAGTCCTGCTTATTCCTCCTGGAGAAGGCAAGTTGCTGGCCTGCCTTGTGAGGAGATAATAAACAATTTTGCAGACTACTGCAGGGTGCTGCTGCTTTCACAGAAGAGGAAAGGAGTGGAGGGTCAGCTCAGTGGTACAGGACATTCCTGGGGCTCTTTTGGGCTGGGGCAGGCAGAAGGAGCCAAGGTGAACAAGAGGATCAAAACAAGGGAACAGATGGAGGTCTTGGAAGCTGGCAAACAAGCACACAAGATGTGCAAAGTAGAAATCACTGGGCTGCAGGACACAGGAACAAGAATGCCTGCAGCAGCAGAGCCAAATGCAGGTCCTTCAATGTGCTGAGTGCAGTGCCAGTCATCACAGAAACAGGCACATCCCAAACAGCAAGATACAGATGTCTCCAGGAGAGTTATAGCACTGCACAGCACTCACTTGACACAAGAACTTTTTGTCAGCTCACAAAACAAAATAGACTTCTTGTTCTTATTTTAAGAGATTCTGCTGTACCAGACCCTACTCAATTTTTCCCCATTTTTCTTTACCTTCAGAACTGACATGCCTTAATCAAAAAACACCTTGTATCAGGATCCCCTTTGGTTTTTGCAGGACCCTCTGTGTCAGTCCCCATGTCTCCTGCTCGGGGAATGGGGATGTGCTCTCCCAAATCTGACCCAAGCCCTGGCCACAACCTCACTTACCTCTCTGCATCTGACAACTCCAGTTAAATGGTACTTTAATGTCAGGAAAATGGAAAGCATCTGGGAAGAAAGTCAGCCTCTATGACCTCTGCTCTACAGACTCCCAGGATATTCCATGATGAAAAGAAATACTCTTTTACCACAGTTTTACTCAACAGCCACATTAGCAGGCTGCTACCTTGGCAGAAATAGTGGCCTCAGGACTTGGATGCTCTGTCTAGCTTCCAGCTCTGTAGGTTTTGTTGTGACGGGATAAGGATAAAAATTAAATGTATTTAATAAAAAACAAATTAATTTGACCTACCAAGCTAAGGACTGTTCAGGTTTAGGGTGCAATGTATTCCTTCTTGAGGAAAGTGTGTTGAAAGTCACCAAGTGTCCCGAGAAATTATGTCAAGAGGATTTTACTGATTAATAGAGATAGAAATCATTCCCAGTTCAGGAAATTCTCTGGGATGAAAAACAAAGAGGACAAGGGGACAGTCAAGGCAATTCATTCCTCTTCTCTAAACATTCACTTAAACCTTTGCTAGAGTCAGGATGCAGTTCTAGAAGGATCCTTAAAACAGCCACTATTGATCAGGGCCTGGCATGACAGAGCCAATGCAGCTCAGAGAAATTAACTTAAGTTTGTCCACCTGAAAAGTCCTGTAATATGGACAAAAATAAATGCCACCTTGCCAGCTGACACTAGTGATGAGCTTCCAGAAAGAAGGCTTCTTTCCCATGGCATTTTGTGTTAAAAGCTAAAGGGGCCCGATTTAAGTGAAGCAAAAGAAAAGGAGCAATGAAGCCAAAAAACCCCACTGTCCTTTCTCTTCAGTGGTCACCTGCAGAGCCCTACTGCTCAGACAGCTGAAAGTGAGGGATCTCCAGAGAGGGGAATTCTACATGCAGGCACCATCAGCCCTGCACTCCCTTCCTTACAACCCCCTTGGATCCAAAGGGCCAGAGTGACCCAGGCTGGCTGGCACCCAAAGCAGCCTGGTAACATCATCAGTGAGAGCCAGAGCACACCAAGAAGCCCACAGCTTTTCTCAGCACAAGGGAAAATCAGCAGTCCCTCATTTAAAACCCTCAAGGATGAGCCAAAGCAACTCTCCTTAGGAAGTCCTGCAGGGGGTTATTGCCTCAAGAAGGGTGGGAGACCTAGGAGTGCACCTTGGGGTTGTAAAACCTTGCCATGGGACATTCAGGTGAAGGACTCTGGAACCTACCCAAAAGAAAGAGAATACAAGCAAGTGAGCTATGAAAAAGTTCAGGAGGGAAATTCATGTCTTATTAGACATCAGAGAGCCATAGAAAAGAACCTCAGGCTGCTCTGGGATCAGCAGAGCTTACCTTAGGTTCTCAGTAGGAAAATTGTAGCAGAAAAATATAGACTAAAATTTTGCCTGGAAAGCAGTCAAATTGAAGAGAGTAAATAAAAGCATCAAGTGTCACAGCCTGACCTAAAACACTGCGGGTATGAAAATATTTGTTTTGTAGAGGAACTATTATACACTTTAGTTGAGGTTTACAAAGTTGTTTACCCTGAATCTCTTCTTTACATGTACTCCAGTAATAATTAAATCTCAGTACTGTGTGGAAAAATGCAGGGGCTTAACAATTTTTCTGTGTGCATAATTACAATTATTTCTAGACCAAAATGGTAGCTGTGGATATGAATGCAATGTTTCAGCATTAAGTTTAATATCAGCAGGCAGGAGAGTAATTAGTTAATGGGCATGCAGAGTTTTACTAAGAGGATGAAAGCATTAATTATTATTTCTTATATTTTAAATTGCTCTAATAGGCAGAGTCCTCCCAGAGTACATCTAAAGATTTATTTCTTTTCAGGTATTGTTTTATACATGGAAATTCAGGCTTGAAATTAGATGTTGCCCAGGGAATTGGTAATGACTATTATTCTTATTTTTTTCCTTGAGAAGTAAATCCCATACTCTTAAGAAGTAACTCACAAAAGGCATTAATGATTCTGCACTACAGTTGTCAGCAAATGCACAAATTTGCCTAATTCAGCAGTGATTTCCAAGGCAAGTTTTTATTAAAATGTCCCTGACCACCACATAAGTATAAACATTGTGCTTTTTACAAATGACAGGAATTTTCCTTTGGTACCAGCAATTTACAGGGCTGGCCAAATTTAGAGGAAGGTTACTCAAAAACTTGGTTTCATGCAGGGACAGAGCACACAAACTGGCAGTTTCAGACACATCACAGAGTGACAATAAGGGAATTGTTTGCTTTTCAATGTCAGAAGCCATTTTCTGTTTGGGAGCTTTCATTAACACCATCCATGTGGCAGAAATTAAATGGAGACAACCCAGGGCCAGCAGAAAATGGTGCTTCCAGAGAAACAAAGGCAGGAAACTCTCCCACGAGGCATGAAGGGACATCATTCATATTCACATCACTTTAGGTGAACGCAGAGCAGCTGACATTCATGTTTTGGAGTTTTTTAAAAGTCATCATGTCCAGCTTGTTGGGAGAGCATGCCAAGCCTCAGGGGCGTTTGTCAGGAGCAGAGCTGTCCTTCTCACCTGCAGCAGTGCACTCCCCACCTTAACAGGTGTTTCCACTAAAGGAAAGAGTTTCAGTTTCACCCCGATCTTATAAGGCAAAACAACCAGAAACTTTGATCCTCTTCTCACCATAACTGGCCCAGTGCCAGGACAAAGGCACCTCTTGGACCCTGGAGCTATACCTCAAGAATTGTAGCTGTTTTCTATTGGGCAACATGCCAAAACCCCTCCTTGATTGTTCAATACTTAAGGGAAAGCACAGATTTTTGGGACCTTTTCGAGGTGTCTTAGTAGGTGTAAGGGGCCTCTCTGCACTTAGCATGGCTGACTCTTTTATTTTATATGGTTTGTTATTTTCATCATTATTAAAACATTTTGCTTTTCCCAACACCCCCCATCATGCCATCTTGCTACTTTTCTTAAGCCATTTCTGAGAGGCTGCAGGCAGCCCTCAGAGTGTGATACACCTTTGTGGGGCTGAAAACACTCTGCTGAAGTGCATCACTCACCCAGCAGCATCTCAGAGCTCACAGACAGAGCTCCCTCCAAGCTCTGAATCTCCCACACCACCAGGCTGAGCCTAGCACCCAACAGGAGCCCTGCTGCTGACACAGCAAGGGTTGGTGCCCAGAAAGAGCTAGAAAGAACTTCCTAGAGAGGAGCCTGAGCTGCACCACCCCCTGCCAAGAAAAGAGATTTTTCTGGGAACGGCCCAGATGACCCCTGCCAGGAAATTCAAGTCCCTACTCAGGCCCCAGCTGACCTTCTACAAGGAAAACACTGCAGATTTCCAGAACCACAGCTGCATTTGGAGCCCAAACTGCTTCCCCTGGCATAGCTGCACCATTCAAAGGGGAAGGTACAACAGTCATGCTCATTATCCAGCTGCCAGAAAAAAGTATTCCCACCAGCAGAGCAAGAGAGGAGTTTTCAAGACAAGGTACTACATTCATTATTTACACTTTGCATCACCCACAGTCTTATTAGTAATATATACAAACTGAAGGATTTTTTTTATCCTCTTTCAGAGGTCATTAAGTATTCCCTACACTATTTCTCATGTGAATCTAGTAAGGATATAAACAGATACTGATTCATACTTCCTGAAGACTTCACCATTGTCACCTAATTATTGTTTGTACTAATTAAAATACTGTATGCAGATAATGTCGACACTAAATGACAGCAGATTGAAAACATCTAAGCAATTCATCATGTCACTAAAATATGCAGGCATGTTTCTCAGCACTAGAACATCTCCTTTCTAATTTAGAGGTGAATTAGGCATTGCTGCAAGTTTGTGACTCAAAGATAATTGCAAGACACTTTTCCTGGCTTCTTGTGTTTTCAATTTGTGATTACTGCAAGAAGTTTAATAGCAGCTGTAATTCTCTGTGCCGCCCCAGAAGTTCCCAAGGGGCAGGCCACAATGCCAGTTTCTCAGAAGTAACCCATTACACTTGCTTGCTATAAAGATCAGAATGTAAAACAAATTTGAAATAGAATGTAATTAAGAACTCTTTTGCCAAGAGCCATTTCCCTTCAGGACATTATTCAGAAAGGCTGAGTGTTTTGATGAAAACAAGACCAATCCCTTAGCCAAGTAGCAAGGGCTACCTCTCATGACAATTACTTTCTTAAAAATTAAGAAGCCCCATCAATCCTCTATTCACTGTAGACTAGGCTGAAACACCATGTTTTCTAAGTTGCTTAATGTTGAGTCACATTGCTTAGCTCACAAGAGAGAAGTAGCTAAATTCCCCATGAGGTAGGTTAAAACAAGAAAAGACAAATAGGCTTTTCAGAACATAGTCCATTGGCAAATTTCTCATACTGAAGGCTAGGAAAAATAAAATGATTTGCTGTTCTGTGGGTTTGTTTTTTTCCCCAAGTTCTACCTGTAGTGCTAAATAGACTTGAGCAGGTGTTTTCAGTCACTTCAGAAAGAAGAAATTCCTGTATTTCGGTGATATGATTGAGACTAATTGGAGAAGAGCAGAAGCAAGGCTGCAAGCAAGATCCTGGTACTGCATTGTTGAACATCTGTAACAAACCCATACCACGGGATCAAAGCACAGCTGACATCATTTCATCCTGCTGCAGTCAAAACCAACAGTAACTCCAGAAAACCAAGGCAGTCAGTGTGAGAAAATTCCACCAGAATTCCCTCAGCCCAGACTCAGAAGTTCCTATTGCAGCCTTGTACTGAACATCCTGACCACGAGCCTTAATGTCAATTAAATGTGGGGAGCACATCCACACAGCCCCTGGATGTGCCCCACACTGGATCTCTTCAGTTTTGAAGCAACCCAACACAGAAAGTGTTGGAAGTCCCTGGGAAGGGATCTGTCCCTCTGCCTGCACACCCTACTGAGACAAACTGGGCAGGACTCAGAGCTCACCCAGACACAACCAGACTGTTCCAGTGGTCATCATCTCTCAACAGACACAGAGCTGCATTGTCAGGAATAGTCAAAGTGTTTTAAACATCATCCCTGACCTCCACAGCAAAACTCCAAGCACTCAATGCTGCCAAGTATTAGGAGAGAGTTCCTGATCACCTTCCAACAAGTACTTCAGTCACCCTTCATCTTCCCTCCCACAGAGGCTCCACACTAGCCTGAAATTCTTTAATTTCTTTAAAGTACATCACTCTCTTAAACACACAGTAAGGTTTTGTCATACATTAAAAACCACATGCCCCAGGGCCCTGCCATCAGAGTATCTCAACAACAATAGATCTCTTGTGAATCAGATGAAAGAGACTGAAAAATGAACAAGCAAAAGCTCCTCTCAAAGTCAAGGCAAACATTTTTAGGGCATGAAAACAAGAATGGGAATATAGAGTCCCCAGCAGAGGACTACAACAGAATTATATATCAAACACCCCATCAGTGCAGGCAGATCATGAACGTCACTGCCAGCACCACACACTGCCTCAGCTCTGATCAAACCCCCTAAAGCATACTTGTGCTCTAGCAGATTTTGCATCTCCTCAGAACACAATCAGATGCAAGAAAGCTTAAGGGTCCCAAAGACACACAAATTTGAACCATAAATCTGAAGCTTGATGTTACATAAGAGTAATTCCAGATGAAAAATAAAATAGCACAGACTCAAAACACAAGGAAAGAAGATCAATAGGGCAGACTTGTAAGATAAAATAAAAACGTTACAGAGCACAATGACTTATTTTCATGTTTCTTCAGCCCAGCAGGTCAGAGCAGAGCTCTGAGTCACTCTATGGTCTTTGTCTGACAGGGTACATGATGTGTCCTTAACACTGTACCTTTTACAAGGGGAAGGGAATCTGTAATAGTTCACCTGCAAAGGGCTCCCACAGCTTGGAGGCAACTGTCACATTTGCTTTCAGTATGGGCAGGACCATCTCCCACAATGAAAATGTTCAAGGTAAAAATAATCCTATCCAGCAATGCTGCAGCTTGGAATTCACAAAGAACAGAGGGAACTGACATTTCTTATCACCAAAGCAATGAAGCCAGTGTAGGTGTTTGTACTGTCCCAGTCAGACGTGCAAGGCTTCACTTGTCTTTGGAATGGTCTGAATGCCTGCAGGAACATACACACCACCCCAAGGAGATTTTTTTTTTGTGAGCACCAAGGACAGTTTTGAAACACTGAAATTTGACAGTGGTTATTTGGACATGCCTGAGCAGAATTTGTGCCCAGAATTTCACAGCCACTTTGGGGGCACTCCGTTGAGCCTAGCAGTCACAAGAGGCACATGCAGGGTGGATCAGGTAAATCACCCTTATGTTGGGGCTTGAGTTGTCTAAACGCATTGGAACAGAGACTCACTGTTGAGCCAAGAGCCAACACTGCATTTGGAGATATTCTTGCAGATTATGTCTTCTCCCTGTTCAGCCAGGCCTCGTGGGTCACCACCAGTATGTTTTTCATATGCCAGTTGTTGCCTTACACTCCTGTAAGGAGGATCATTAAAATACTTCAGAATGCTTTAACCTATATTGGAAGAATAAAATATGGAGTATTCCACTGGAAAAAAAAAAACTTTCATTCCTCCCTCTTTGTGAAAGACCATGAAGATGATCAGATGGAAGCAGCTCCATAGATGTCATGCAGATAAACCAGAATAGGTACAGAGCCACAGCATGGAACAAGGGGAAGAGCTCCAGCACGATTCTTTACAGAGATTTGGGAGGATGTGTCCCCCAGCAGCTCTGCAAGCCCCCTCTTGATCACATTAAATATCTGCCAACCTTCCTGTGCAGGTCCAACAGCCACACCCACACACATTCACTTCTTCATGCAGCACATTTCTTTATAGGTATTGCTGAGCATTTACCTGTTTGCTCAGCTTTTCAAAGCTGGGTTGCTGAATAAGGTCTTCATCCAGAGAAAGACCATTATTCACACAGCAGTGTTTGTTAGAAACCAAAACAATATATTATTCATACAGTTATTCCATTCAGTCAATCTAACCCTTCCAACACCTCATTTCTCCTACTTAGCCTAGCACAGCATTTTCTTGAAATTGGGCTGAGATTTTGATTTATTTTTTGAGGCCTATTGATATGTACTGGACTAAAAGAAGCCCTACCACATACATACACACAAAAAAAGCCTTTTTCCCCTCCACTCTCACTGCATTATCCTTCAGCCCTTTGAGGATGACCCACTCCCTGCTGCGTAATACACTCCATTTATCACCACCTGAAGAGAACCCTGCATCAGGATTTAGCTCTGTGTTGCAGCAACCCACTGTCTGTTCTGGAAGCTGCTGAGGAGTTCAAATACATGTATTGTACCCACTATTTAACACATCACCTTTCATCTGTAAATTGTCTGAAAATTCAAATTGAATTGATATGAAAGATTTCTATTACATTTCCCTAAAATAAAACTTGGGTACAAGCCTTGGCTTCTCATATTTCACTTAAACAAAAATCCATGGCTGCTACTATAACCAGCATACCAATAAAATAAAGTTTAGTTGGTTATGAATTCTTGATTCACAAACACACTGACAAGAAAGCAAAGTGTCATTTAACATACAAGAGGGAAAAAAAATTAACATACATAATTATGTATACATAATTAGTATACCTAAGTATAACATAATTATCAGAACACACAAAATTTGTATCTCTATTGAAATATAGACTTTCTATCACTATGTAGTCCATCACTAGTTAAGCAATCTGCACTAAATTAATCCTGCCTTCACTTTTTAAAAAGCAAATTGATGCATTCTTTGTTCATCGTGTCCTATAAAGCTTAACTTAATCTGTTTTACAGCCCTTACTCTGAAACTAGAATAAGTTGCAGCCTGCCAATTTCAGGGGACAGCATATGACACAAGGAACTGTGTTAATCTCCAGGTCAGAACTCATCCTGTATCTCCCAGCATCTTTTGTCCTCCAGCCAAAGGTTTCAATCAGAACTGAAGTACAAATCCAGCAGCTACTCCAAGTATAGGGAAGGCTTACATCTCTGAATAGAATAATTCTGCAGCTCCTGTCACAAACATAAAAGGATGTCAGAGAGCAAGAAGTTCCTATGACATTCCTGCCATGTGCTTTTCAGAGAGACAATTTGATTCATTACTTTCATTAAAAAATCCAATATTTTCTTCCAGAAGCACTGATGTACCCTCCTAAGAGGAGGATTCAAAACATCTAATCCTGGATGACAACCCGTATAGCTTTGGGTAAAGCTCATAATCTCCTCCACAGCTGCACTTTACTAAGACTCAGAACTACTTCAGTGATTCTTGGTATAAACACCCTTATTAGAATTACTTGTGTTTTTTCCAGAGGAAAGCCTTGAGTCACTGCAGGTTTAATCACTATTTTGGAACTGTGCAGAGAGGCAGGCTGTAACATAACAAGAAAATGCTTACATTAAGTAGACTATGAAGAGCACCTGGAGACAAATAGATTTTAGTTACAGAACCTCTTCCACATTAAGAAACAAAATACAATGCTCCAAATCTGCCACATTTGCCTAGAGCCCTGTTAAAGGCATCAACATCTCCTACAAGAGTATTAGCCTCTAGTAAAAGTGATGTAAAGCAAGTACCACAGCTTCTGCAGAAGTTACTGTTTTAAGGGAAGAAGAAGTGAACTGGATTGCCTCTATTCAGCAGGGTAGAAAGACTACACTCATATCTGGAGTTTTTCTGATTATTATTTTGATACAGAATAAAGAGCTCCCAATCCAGCCCTTTGAAGGGACCCCACAGAAAGATTTAGTACCTAGTTTTCCTCAGGACTAAAGATGAATTAGCTATAGCTCACCACTACCACCTAGCCAAGGCACAGTTCTTATGTACATGCCATTCAACCAAATAGCTTCAACGTTTTCAGAAATCAGTAGATACTAAGCATAGTCAGAACTACAACATATTTACATACCCAATCTTCAGGCACACAACCACTTCAGCCAACTTCTGGATTTCTCTTCTCTTGCCTCAGCAGGATTCTGATAAACACTTGCCTTCAACAATACCTTATTGAAAGACCACCTTCTTCCCAGAAAGAAAAACACAACCACTCCCTGAAAAGTGCAAATTCCACTTCTTCCTTCAGATTTTATCTTCTTCAGTGAAGTAGCTGATTAAGCCAGCAACTCAGCTTCACCTGGAGCAAATGGAGAAGGTCTCATATTGCAAGTGTGAGCAATGAATGACACAAATCATGTAACATTGGTAAAACATGAGTCTTTTTACAGAACTAAGGAAAAAATGCATTGGAAGGCGACCTTAGTAGAAAAGGACTGGGTCAGCCATTGTTAATATCTGTAGCACTTAAGATACATGAGTTAGGTATGGATGTGCTCTTCCTAAGAGGTATAGGATTAATTGAATTTTACTAAAGAGAAAGAAGTTCCCAGAGCAGCTGCTCACTCAAAAACTGGCACAAGAAATCTTTGTATGTTTTTTTCTCTGCAAGGAAGGTGTTCGTTGGATGAAGTTAGCAGCTAAATCAGAGCAATGTGGCAAAAACAGTTGATCAGATGGAATTTACAAGCTCAATAAGAGCAACTGGATGACAGAGCTCAAGTTAGATGGTCTGATGATATTTTTGACATTAAGGTCCAGGCATAAAAGACAGAAGACAAGGAGTGGGTAGGCTGTGATTCACTTCTGTAAATCCTTATTCACCAAGTTAACTTCCAACAACTGGCTATTCACATTTAGCTTTCTGCTTTCTTTTTATGTGCCATGAACAGGTTTTGTAAGAAGAAATATTTTGTGTGTCCTTCTGAATCCACTACAGAAAACACAAGCATTTTCACAGACTTTCCTGGACCTTAGTCCAGAATAAACCAGGAGGATTTCTGAGCTGTCTTTAACTCTCCTTGAAACCCTTTGAAAGTGATTCAGTTTTTCTGGGACCCTGCAACCTCCCTGAACTCATGCCCCATCTGCTGCCTGTGGGATCTCAGAGTAAGGCTCAGGTTCTCCACCTGTAAAAGTGGCAGTGGGTCTTTTTCTCTCATCTCCTACCAAGATGTTTTCTTTCTTCCTTATGAGTTTATTCACACAGTAAAGAACAGCTCAAGCATTTTTATATCAGACTGAACTTGGTTTTGGTTAGGACAGACCTACAAGTATTAAGCACAGAAGATCTCACCATAACATTGAACCCTAAAGTCCCCACTGCCCCCAAACTCTACTTACCAATTTTACTCCTCTAGACTCAGCCCACACAACTCTCTTTTCCAGCTAACTTCCAATTTAAGTTTTCCCTGTGATTACAGAGAAGCTTTCCCCTACTTCTTTCTCTCAGCTTCATGTGCCTTTTGGTTGAGGTTATCTAATGGAGTAGTTAAATGTTTCATCTTTGTCCCTTAGCCAGAATTAGCTGTGTTCCACTCAAAGTCTTTTCTTTGACTAATTAAAGGGAAAGAGGAAGCTACACAGTAATTTTATTGCTGTTTTCTACTGAATGGCATTTTGCATTCTGGATATTATCTGATGAATGTGCAGAAACACAGAATAGAATTGATAATAAATATAAACTTGTTCGTATTGCAGCAATACTAACACCAGTGCTAGCAGTTAGGAAAGTCATGGCATACATTACTCAAGGAATTTGGCTTTTGTTTTGTTTTGTTTTGTTGTTACGGCTGCTGAATTAAAACAGGGTGCGCTGTTTTGATGACATAACAGAAATGCATCAGGTTGTCCATATGTTAAATATCATGGACAAAGCTTCAGTCAGCATTCCTGTCCACACTGTTTTCCAATGGTAACTAAAATGATTGTTTTTTATTTTCCCAGTAAAGTGTGAAATTGTTTTGAAAACTAATTAGCACATTGTGCAGCGAGTAAGAATTAGTGCAGCAATTAACATCACAAAACCCCTACAAGTCCACAAGAGAATGGATTTTGAAACAAATCACTGAAATCTTCATAAGATCTTGAGCCCAAAGAGGCAGAGAAAATTACCACAGAGATTTAGTATGAGCTCCCAGTACAATATTGTCATATGTGGGAATGTACTGTAATTAAATGAAAAGTAAACGGTATCTTTCTTTGCTTTGCAATGATAATAAATAGCCTGTGGTCACAAAGCTGCACAGTGTGAATCTCCTGCACCTGGAGTTTTCTCCTTCTTAGAAAATAAGAGGAAGCTCAGAGATGCTTCCAACAGCTGCAGGCAAACAACAAAACTTGAGTTTCTCCACCCTGCTAATAGAGATCTTTTCGTTTGGGTTTGGACCAAAGCAAAGCTCTCCACCTTCCCAAGAATTCCAAGGAAACAACTGGGCAAGGAAATGCATTGTTAGATGTGCTTTGGCATTAAATATGTCACAAAAGAAAAAGATGCATTTTTGATGTGCAATCTTTCACTATAAACTAAATTGAGTTTTAGTGTGAAAAACAAGCAAATAAACAAAAATCTGAAATACATTTCCCTTTCTCTCAGTCATTTGTCCAGCTTTTTTTTGTTTGTTTGTTTTTGTTTTTGGTTTTGGTTTTGGTTTTGTTTTTGTTTTTGAGTGTGTGTGTGGAGCTGTCACTTTTTAATTAGCTTACTAGTCTTCTGGTTCATTAGTAAAATGCATATTTGATTATTTCCTGTTCTTTCCCTAAGGTACTTTAGAAACTTTCTATTCTTCCCAGGTACTGTTGGTGTGTCCAGTACAGAAGTGTATGCTTGATTTTCCAGTCACTGTAATTGGAGAGTGCTCCACTGACCCAAATCAGCTCCCCAGAGCCCAAATATTTGGTAAGATCCCATCCAGAAGTGGCTTCATCAAAGCACCCACATTTAAAGGGAGAACAGGAGAACACAAATTACTTGGCCAGGGCAGCTCCCTGCTGTGGGATGTCAGGATCTCCCCTGAGGGGTGCAGAACATGGGCAGGTGAGTGCTTCTTTGGCTAAGAACTGTTCAGCAACAGATTTATTTCCCCAGAGTTTGGAAACCTTGAGAATCTCTCTTTCTTTAATCCTGATTCCCAGCTGATCCCCTGTTTCCCATTCCAAGGGATCCATAACAAACCAGCAGTGAGGTCTGAGTTTTGGTTGCTGCCTTTCCTTCCACAGAACTCAGCAGCATTTGCTCCACAGCATTTCAGCCCAAAAAGTGAAAAATGGGCAGAAGCCGTCAACCATCCAAGAAAACACTGGAGAAACTGTTCAGTGGATGACTCCACATCTGGGATATGGCAGCAGAGGGCATTTCAGAAAGCTTTGGGGACACAGCTAGGAGACATTTCCAAGAGATTAACCTGGGAGATGGGCTCCGTACAGGGGAGCAGGTCCAGCCAGGAGCCAGGGTGAGCCACAGCCTGAGCTGGTGTGGGGCTCCTGGACCATGGGCAGGGCTGGCAGCAGCTGGGCAGGGACACAAGGGGTCATTAATGCCCTCCAGGGCTGCCAGTGTGACCCATCCTACAACTGAAGGATTACATTTGCAAATGTTAACTCCAGCAGAAAAGCCAACAAAAAATAAACTTCAGTTTTATGAGCTCAGCAGCTTTCTGGGCACTCCTTCAACTTCATGAGCACTTGCTGGGATTAAACTTTTTTCAGTTTGTTTTTTTTTAAAAATATTGCTAGGCAATTATCTTCAGTACCAGATTAGGTGGTCCAGCTAACAGTTCTCAAATGCTGGAAGTCTTCCTTGCTCATCACTACCACTCACTTCACCAGCTGACTGAATTATTGCTTGTAAGTACTTTTGGATGAATTATCTCTTGTGGGGTATTTTGAGATGTTTGAATCACTGTATATTAATTTCTTGATCATAAATTGTAAAATATCAGAGAACTGGACCCACAGAAATCCTTTATTCTACCCTATTTTTTTACTGTTTCTGTAATTTACACGGCTTCTTACAACCCCTAGCTGGACTGAAATCCATATTCCAAAGTAACTGTGTCCCATTATACAGGTAATTAAGGCATAATTAGATCCCTGAAACCTTTAAAGTTTTCTCTCAGAAATGGAAGGTCAATCCAAACTATGCTGATTTTCTTTTCCCCTTTCCTACCTCAAGGTTCTTAGCCAAAACTTGTTTAAGATTTATGAAGATTTCCTGAGAGCTGGCAGACCTGTATGAGCCTGGGGTGAGAAGCTGGATTTCATTCTTTACCTCTGACTTTCCAGGCATCCTCAGGCCTCTCTACCATCTCTCAAATCACTGACTTCATTCATCAGTCACATGGGGTTACATTTGCCACTCATATTCATTTCCCATCACATGGGAAAAAGATGTTTAGCAACATTTTGCAAAGACATGACAACCCTATACAACATTTTTCAAACCTGAGATACACAAATGAAAGGGAAAATATTATTATTCAGTTCTAATTGTCCTATTTGTCTGCAGGACAGAAAGTTGTCAGCTGCAGGGAAGATTTTGTACAGTTCATCACAGTCTGTTTGCTTTTTTTAAATTGTTCATCAGTTTGGATGGAGAAAGTTCCCGTCTATCACTGTGGGATTAATACTGTAAGATTTCCTAAGAGAGAGCTGCACCAAAGAAAATTCTCTCTGGCATGAGCAGATGAATTTCATGCATCCAAAGAACTCACTTTTTTAAATGTCCTGTTTTGAGTCTGCCATTGGTGGCATGATCCATGCTAGGGCTGTTGAATTTTTCTGCTCCTGGATTTTCTGAAAGTAGAAATTTTTAGAACTAGCAAAAAGAAACAATTCTATTTTTAAACCCTCAAATGACAGGAGATCAATATGAAATCTGCAGAAGTACAATCTTCCACAATTTTGAGACGAGCCTTTTTTAAGAGGGAGTTCAAAGGGTGCCTCCCCGAGCAGCCATTAAAACAAACACATTTCAGCTCAGAGATTAAAGTCCATGATTTTTGCCAAGTTTTTCCAGGATTTATTCTGCAGTTTGCGTTGTGCAATGAGTGATTCTGAGCATCACATTTCTCATTGCACTGGGAACCAGACAAGACACAATCTGTGCAGTCACATCCTCAAAGCAGGAGTCACAACAAACCTGCAATATTCCCACTTCACATGGATGGAGGTGGAGCACTTATATCAACCATTTTTGTGGGTATTTAAGTAGATCTCACAAAAGCTACAAGAGAGTTGCCAATAGGTACCTAAATACCTCCAATATGAGTCCTCATTCCAAAGCTCACATGAAATGTGACCCTAAAAATTGCCCCACTGTTTTTTATGGCAGTGGTGCCCACTGGTTCCCCCAGCTGGGGCCAGACCTTGCAAGTCACAGTTACCACCACCACCACTTTCTGCTCTGTGCAGACACAGCCAGCAGTGCAGACAAGGTGGTCTTGGGCTGAAGGAGGTCTCTGAGCACTGCTGAAGTTAAAAACAGAAGGTTTGGTCCTTGGATAAAGTCACGTAGCAGCCAACCAAAGGGACGTGTAGCCCAGAGCAGCAGCAAAGAGCTGTTAAAAGATAATTGCCTGATTAATTAATTGAAGACTTCTGGAAGGTACGAAGACATGGAATTGAAGACGCTGAAGATCTGTAAGTGCCGCCATGAAAGAAGAGCATTTCATACCCACATGGAGGAGCACCTCCTCCTCCTTGCTGGGATTCTCCTCTCCCGGGAGGCCCTGCCCGTGCTCACCCCGAGAGCTCCTGATGAGCTCTGGCAGCTCCAATATCAGTCAAGCAGGATGTTCAAAGCCACACAAGGCATTTACAGGCCCAAATTCCATTAATTGCAGCAGGATCTGAGTGCTCCAAAGCCTTAGGGACCATCAAGCATTTTACCCTCATTTTCATGTCTAAGATTTCCTTTAAAGGAAAGCTTTTGGTAAGAGACGCCGTGAGGAAAGCACTGATTTGCAGCCCTTGCTGAACTGATTACAACAAGCAATGAGTTAATGAGTTTTCTTTGTGGTTTCTTAGCCCTGTTTGTAGAGGTGATTCTTTTATCACTTCTAAGCTCTCTGTTGGAGGTGACAGCTGCAAGGTGGGGTGAAGAAAGACGATCTGTGCAAAGCTTCTGGCAGAAGCTAACACATAAAAGTTTAAATCACTTGCTTATGACAAGCAGAAGGACTCTGTGGCTAAGGTTTACTGACTCTCTGACACAGCAGTTTATCACTCCTGGCATTTTGTCTCTCTGCTTGCTTCTACCGGGTAAAGTGCTGCTAGAAATGAAACAAATGACAGCACAAGCTCACACACATATTTTATTACTGATGGACCCAAGGCACTACCACAACCTTCAGATGTTTATCCTGCTGATTCAAGGAACACATTCAAGCCTCCAATTTTATTTCAGCTTGTTCTAAAGATGGAGATTAGCCAGGTAAACTTCATTTGCCAGGCCAGTCATAGGAGATTTCAGAGGAATTTAGCAGACTGTGATACTTTTGTTGGTCCCACTACAGATGTAGAGAGATGACTCCTACATAAAATAGGGCTTTCTGAATGGCTGTGTAGTCTGGCACACAGCAGAGACTCGCTGGAGGGCTCCTGTAGTACAGCTCTGCACAAAGAAGTCTGAAGTACAAAGCTCTTTTCAGCAGTGCTCTGCCTCCCCTCCAACCCTGTGGTCCTCTCCTGGGTACTCCTCCCTCTGCCTGCAGGGATAAAGCACATTTTTAGTGCCAGCAATCACAGGAGCTTGCTGAAAGACACAGCTTCTGCAGGGTTCAGTTAAGTGATTTTTAATATTCTACGGGAGACCAAACTTGGGACGTGGTTTGAAGCATTTGTTAACCTTAGCAAACGGGTATTGAAAGGGCAGTAACCTCCTCCTGTCACCTTCCTTATCCAGGTGACAAGAAATCTGCTCCCATGTCTTTCCTCTCAGGGTCATTTCCCTTGCTGCTTTCAGACAGTTTCATACATGAACAATATTGAAAGAAAAAAAAGTAAAAATCCTTTCTTAAAACATCTAAACAGGGATTTACTACAGAACAAAATAACAAGAAAACTCCATCTTTCTGCCACACAAGCTCTTTCTCAAGAAAAATGTTTCAAGGCACCTTCAGTGTCCTGGGTGGTTTCCAGAGTTCTCTACATGAAAAATTACAGTCATTGAACATGTCAGTTCAGTGGTCAAGCCATGAAGTAACCCAAGAGCCCAATTCCTGAATGAATAGGGAGAAAAATCCCTTCTAGGCTTTTAGGAGAGTTTTAAGATCAGCAGGAGGGATGCACTGTGGCACCAGGCACAGATGGGACCCTGTAACCCACAGTGACAGCCTGCTCTTGGGAAGGAGGACAGGCTCCTCTGCAGCCTGTTAGGACAGAGGGAAATGAAAGGATGAAAGAACAACCTGCTTCTGAATCTTAACTTGAATTTTTGAAGGAAAAGTCCTAACTTTGAAAGTTCTTCTTCTTTCTTCCCCAAATCTGGCAACAGCTTTATGAAAGCAAAAGCATAACCTAGTCCAAGTTCAGGGGGTCAGAGTGCACCCTGCCAAGGAGGGATTAGGAGGGGCTGTCTGCTCCTGCACACACAGAGAAATCACCTGCAGGGCACATCCACACCACCCAAATCTCACCGTGGAGCAGGAGCTGATTCCTGTTATGTGTTCTTTGGTTGGCTGAGCCTCACTGCCTACCACTACTTATATGCCTCTGTTGTAGAAATGAGGGATAATACTGACATTTGCTTAAAAATTATCCCACAGCAGGAAAAATTATCCTGACAGAGTGTGATGCAGTGCCCCTCAACTAAAAGGCAGGCTGTGAGCAGAATTGACCATCAGAAAAAATAACCTTTACAACATAACTTGGAATCAGAAACAACTAGCAATAAATTTCACATCTATATAGACCACCAAAAGGCCTATTCCATAATAAATATCTCTTTCACATACATTGATGGACACCCCAGCATCTAATCCAAACCATCAGCTGCAGAGCAGGAACAGCAGTTAAAGGAGAAGAGGGGGAGATACAGTTGTAAAATATCAAGTGGGATATAGAAATAGAGCTCTCCTGCACATATCCTTATGAAAGGAAAGAGATAATCTAGTTAATGTGAATTGGAAACCCTTTGCAAGCTGCTCAGAGGAAATGCCTGCCCGTGCAGGAGCAATTAACGCCAGCACTAATGAGCCTTTGAAACTCGTTGATGCTGCACCACTGAGGGATACAGATCACACAATAAAAGCTGTCCTGCATTTCAGCCCATGTTCTCAGGCATGGACTCGGAGATCTGGAAATTAATTTTTAAGGGAAGTTATTATAACTATGAGGGTTTTTTGACGTGTGTCTCAGCCCGTGCCTCGAGCTGCTGTCAGGGGCAGGATGACACAGACACAGCAGGACCAATCCTGCATTTTGACACTCCACAGAAAGTAAAGAGTCATGTTAAGGGTTGTGTTCATTAACTCTACAATATCGCAGATAATTCACTTTATTTCAGCTCTGCTGAGCAAATGAAAATCCTGGGTTCTTCCCTTCTGGAAACCTAATTCCCTCAAGTACTTTGGAGAGGTACTCTGCTGAATTAAAATCCTCCCCAGGGAGACTTTGTAAGTACAGTAACACCGTTTAAAGATCTCTGCCAGGCTGCCCATGCCATCCAAAATCCTTCTGGAACTATTTAAAACAAGTGGAGTGGAGAGGTTGAAGTGAGGGAAATGTGAGAGTTGTGCAAGTGTTCAAGTATGTGATACCCTTCCTGAGAGAAAAAGTGTGGTGATTACCTGAGTCAAGAACCAATTTCTAACACAGAAGAAACAGCAAGCTTGGCTTTTTAATTTGTGATAAGAAAAAACAAAGCTATAAGGAAACTCTGATCACAATTTTATAATAGGTTCTGTAAGAAATTTGCTAATAAAGGTGTATTGAAAACACATTATTAAATTTTTGTGGTAGAGATTCAAGAGACTGAATCCAAGAGCTGGAGCAGAATCCAACACAGTTTTATGAATTAATAAAATATTTTACAGGATCTCATGAGCAAGATCCCACAAATTTGGAGCCTGAAGCAAATTTTTTTACAGTTCACATATATAAAAACAAAACCAGAGGTTTTTAATGGCAGTGTTGACATGTTGTTAACTATACATGATGCTCAAACTATAAAAAACAAAGAGGGGAAAGAAATGAAAGAATTTCTGGGGTATGCAGAGTATGTCTATGTTTTGTGTTATTTTACCTTGCAGCCAAACCATTAATTGAGACAAAGACAAATGTTAAATCACTGGCAAAATCCTCCTTCATGTCACTGGAAATTTATAATGCTCTTCACACACTTCTTTGGATGAGGACAGAGTTATAACCTCACTGAGCTGCTCCCAGCACTCTGCTGTTACCATTTGTTTCTTTGCAACATACTGACATACTCCTTTTTTCCTGACTGGACAGGCAAGAGAGTGGTGTTTATTAAATGTTATTTATTTCAGCATTTTATTGTAGCATTTCTTTAAAAAGTAAAAATTTTTCTAAAAAAAGCAAAAGCCAAAAAAGGGATACAGATTCCATAGAGGAGGAAGACAGAGAAAAAAAATCTACCTAGTAATTAATTTTATTTTTATTTATTTAGTCAAGTTTTGTTACTTTTCCTTTACAAATATTATGTCTAGGAAAACAACTGCTACAAAATGAAATGCACTAAACTGGTGTCAATCCTCTTGTTTCACAGAGACGATCATGATTGGGTTATCCTGCTGAGAAGATGGGGAATTGATTGAGCTGGGACAATTTAAATTTAAAAAAACTCACTTTCACCTCCTTCCTCCTGCATCAGCCTTCATTTATTGTGCCTTGCATGAGCTAATAACAGATTCATTGCAGCCATGCTGTAACTGATTGCTGTAACTTTGCATATTTTCCTGATGTGTATGAAGAAGTAGCACTGAGGCTCTCAGGATTAACAGATCTATGCCTTGAATTACTTCTCATTTCCATTCAAAGTCCATGCAGTTCTTTAAAAGGGCTCTTCCAAAGAAGTTCTGCAGGATACAAAGCCAGAAGATTCACAGTAGATTAAAACCCAGCAGGGGTGAATTCATATGTGGCGAAGAAAGGGAATACAATACAAAAACTGGTTTCATTTTTACATTTTTAAAAACAGAGCAATCACGACCTTACAGTGATTATCATTCTCACAACAACACAAAATTAAGGGTCTCAAATACTTCCCACATCTCTTAATTTGTCTGAGGATGGCCTGGAGATCTAAAACAGAGACTCCACAGATCTGTTCCAGTTCCCAACAGGAGCAACACAATGGAATAATTTAGGTTGAGAGGGAGCACTGGAAGTCAGGTGGTCCAACAGCCCCACCAGCTTAGGGCAGGCTGCTCAGACCCTGCCCAGGCTGGTGTTTGACCCCTCCACAGGCAGAGATTCACCAGCCTCTCTGTGCCCTCGCTGCAGGATTTCACTGCCCCCAGTGGGGATTCTTTCCCTGGTATCTGATAGGGATTTCCCTCATTGCAGCTTCTGTCTGCGGCCTCTGTACTCACTGATATTTTAGAACATTTCAAGGTTGTCTTGCTGTATTTGGTATACCACCAAAAAATTCCCAATACAATATTTTATTCTGTACTTCACTTTTTTCCTGGTCTGTTGATGTCTTCTTAGAAGCCATTTATCCAGAGTGGCATTAGAAGACAGAGATGGAAAAGTCCAGCTGAGGAAACAATCCAGTACTTTTCTCAGGCATTTGAGAAAGGAAGTGAGAATAACTGCAGCAGGATAAGAGAAATTTGAGTAAATATCTGATGCCTCTCTGAATTCATTTAGTGCCAGTCTGTACTATGGGTTAAGTGTTTTAATTACTCAGAGTTCAAGGCCGAATTCTTCAGCTGGCTGTGGGAAGTGATTTACCTAACACACGGTGTGTAATTGGCCTGCAGTTTGCTCTTAGCTCATCTCTTTGGGTGAGCCTCTGTGATTCTGAGGAATAATCTTGAAATTCCTTCCCAAAGAAGCAGCATCCCCTGCATGCTGCTCTCACTGTGCTGGCAGTCCTTTAAACCCCTGTTCTGCTCTCTGAGGAGGTTCACTCATCGTGCCTGGCCTCACTCTCCTGCTCCCAGCTCCTCACTGCCCCGTGGAGTTCCCTTAACCCCTGCACTACCCCAGCATCTCCACCCTCTCCTCCATCAGTTCCTGGTGTCAGCCATCAATAACATCCTAGGAGAGAGAGAAGGGATGAGGGTTTTATGAGCATTTTCCCTTTGGGTTCCTTCCTTTCTGAAACCCTACTCTTAGATGAAGTTTACCCAGGGAGACAAGCTTTTCCCACAAAGAAGAAGAGAATAGGCAGAAGAGAGGTCTTCATGTAGCCCTTCATGCCTCAACACTAATTTTTTGCAAGAGTGGAAAGATGTAGTCCAGTTGCCTCATTTTTTTCCTACCCAGAAGTTTCAAGTGCGTGTTAGGTTCTTATTCACTGAACTGGTGTCAGTTAATGGTGTCTCAAATTGTTAAGCAGTTTCTGAATCCTCTCTTCTGATGGATGAGGCAATTCTGTCTTTACGTAATTCAGAGGAGCCACATGAGACTTAATTAATATTTATAAAGCATTCAGGATGCTCAGTTGAAAAGGGTGATGATATAAAAGCTCTATAAAAACACTCACAATTTTTCAAATCCTCTGATGTTGCAGGTCAAATTAAAGACTCATTTTTCCCCTTCATTTTCCAGCAGCAATTGTGTCCCCTATGGGTTGTGTGGAAACAGTCAATGCCCAGAAGCAAGTAATACAGGGAATTTAAAGAGTGGCTAACCTATTTATACTTGTAAAGGATGGCAGGGCACGAACAGCAAAATCAATGAAACGTTGTTTCCTGTGAATCCCTGCTCTGCCTCCTCTACCCACCACCTCACCAGACACCTTCCCCAGCCCTCTGACGTCTGCCAGAGCACGGGGAGGTTGAGGCAGGAGCTGACCCAAGGGCAGAGAGGGGCTGGGCAACGTGGGCAGCTCAGAGGGCGACTGAGCTGACTGCATCCTGATGGCAGCAGAGCTCCCCAGAACGTCTGCAGTCACCCTGGCTGGAGCAGGTCTGGTGAAAACTGTCTGGAAAAGCAGGCAGACATCCCAGCTGCCTGAAGAACCCCATTTCTTAAAATTGCTAAGCACAGCCACGAGCAGATCAGACCAGACTGAGGCTCTTGAGGCCTCTCAATGGTGTCAGGCTTCTACTTCTGCCTCCCTTGCAGCTCTTGGCGCCAGCAGAGGAAGAATAAAGCTTTGTTTAACTGAGGCTGGAGCAGAGTGGAAACGGTCCCACCCTGCTGCAGGGCACCACCAGAGAGGCAATGGGGATCACAGTGACAACAGGCATTGAGCTGGAAGAGATGTGTTACAGCTGGCAAACACAAACACCAGGCAGAGAAACATCACAACCCACAGGGACACGTGTTTATTTTTCAGGTCGCATCTACCACGCAGAGGAAAATTATAGAGGAAGAGAGTGTGGTGTGTGTGTGTTTGCATCTCCACTCAGCTGTGCTGAAAAGGGAAATCATCAAGCCTGTGGATTTGTCTAATATGGGATGATTTAATGGTGTGTGGCATAATCCAGCAAGTAAGCTGAGGCTATCTGCCCCCACAGGCAGCCTCTGCTGACATCCTCCAGCCCCTCAGGAAAGGCTTCCCGAGGCTCCTCAGGGCTCCTTGGGGTGTGCCTGCCTGTCCCCACAGCCCCCTGCTGTCACTTGGTCCCAGTGCTGCTCCCACCCCTCGTGAGGAGATAAGGGGTGGCATGAGCTGCTTCTAAGACAGAAAGGTGGAACTTGCTTTATTTCTTGACATACAATGCCTACAGTGCTTCCTGCAGACATTTGAATGATCCTGTCCCTGCTCTGCCTCAAGTCAAGGGATCACTGGACCAAGCTCCCAAACCACAGTGCCACAGCAGCAAACTCCGAAGTGTGGGACACATGTGGGCCCATCTTGCCTTCCCTTTCCTTCCCTGTTGCCAGCTCCAGCATGTTCCTGATGCAGAAACATGCTGACAGTGACCAGTGGGGCTTTGCAGGGAGCTGAGCTGGGACTTTGGTGTGCCTAAAAAACAATCCAAGGTGCAGAATTTCATTCAGCTCTGCTCCCAGCAAAGCCTCGAGCAGCTGCCTGGGAACAGGAGATACAGCATTGAGGAGGAACCAAGGAGGGAGAGGGAAGGGGAAAGAGCAGGAATTGTTGGGATCAAGTCTTGTCAAGACATGCACAGGAGTGACATCTCCAGAGATGCACAAAGCCACCTGCACTCAGGGACAAAAGATGCTCAGCAGGGCCCCCGCTGTCTCCCTGTCCAGCCCCACACCCGTGAGTTGTGCAGCAGTGAACAGCACTGTCCCCCCTGCCTGAAGGACTTCTTAAACTCAGAGGACTCCTCAGTTCTTATTGAGGGCAGGCACTAGAGGGGCCATCAGGAGGGGTTTTTAAGTGAAAAACCTTTGTGTGCTGATGAATTAGCATGCTCACTGGTGCTTTAATGACTTCTTTCTGAATACTTGAGATCAAGAAGGTTATCTTCACAAGGAAAAGCCTGTAGAATACTTTAAAATTAAATTAGTGCTTGTAATGCTTTGCAGAATATTTATGAAGATGATGTGATACTGTGATAACACTTTGTACCCATACTCAAAGTCTTGGAGTGGCCCTGCAGTATCAGAGGAAGGTTTATGTCTAAAGGGGGATAAGCTGAGCTGGCAGCCCTGCCAGTCCCTCTCCTTTCCACTTGCCTTGCAGAAGATCCAGTTCTCTGCCTCCCACAGCTCTAAGGGGCATTGTTTACATGGTGCAAGGGGAGGGGGTCTGATACAGATCTTCAACCCACAACTCTGGTCTTGCATTTGGGATACATCCAAACTTGAGCCATGCTCAGGTCTGGTCTTGAAGTGATGGTTTCATTTCTTTAAAATGCCTGTCTGCACCAGAGAGTGCAGGGAGATGGGTGAAGAGCTTCTCTCCTAATGCACATTTTCACTTGAAGACGAGTAAACTCCACGTGATCTTTCAAGGTGGTGTTTGTGTCTCAAACACAGCCTGACTTTTGAAACTATAAAAATTAATCACAGCAACAGATAAAACCAACTCCAAATGAAGTGCTTCCTATGTCTAGCAAATTCTGCAGCTGGCTGCCAAGGCAATGGTGTTTTGTTTCTAAGGCACAGTCCGGGGACTGAGGTTTGGGAATGGTGGTGCCCGATCTCTGAGAGGGAACTGCAGCTGTAGATGAAACTCCACCACCATCTGCTGGACACACTGGGGATGGAGCTGGGCTCATCTGTGTTTTGCTGTGAGCAAAACGACAATACTTCTCTAAAGAAAATAAGTTTAAAATGCAAAGTCCTTAATCCCATTTTACAGGTATCAGGAACTTTTTCTGCCCATGGACATAAGTGGCAACTACGTATCTCCTTTGGAAAGTCTGGTTTTATTTAATTTTATGGTAGCTGTGATGGATCTGAGACACAATTCCTAGAAGTACAGCTTGAATGTTAAAGCAGTCAAACAGTGGGGAAAGAGTATTTCCTTAGCAATTTAAAGAGAACCCCTTTGTGTTGTTTACACGGCAGTGAGCAGCCACGCTCTGGGTTAACCCCTTGTGTGAGAATGAGCTGGGAGAAAGAAATCAGTGTACCAGGGAGGACAGAGGACATTGCTGGGAGGAATACGGCAGAACTGAAGAAAATCACCCTGAGCTAGTTGAACAGTTCACTGAGTGCCAGTTTCCTCCAGGAGGTCCTTGCATAGCCCAGATTTCCTGCACAAGCCCACCTCCCAGCTCTGCTGAATGTGCAGCCCAGCAGGACACACCAGGCTACTGCAGCAGCAACATCTTGGGCTGCTGCATCACTTGGATCTGATTCTTTAATAGATGAAGAATTGAGGCTTTAACAAGAGATAAGGGAGCTTTGGACTGCTGTGCTCAGAGTAATCTTTTAATGGTTGAAAGTGATACAAAAGCTGCTCCAATTCCTTATCTAGCATTTTCCTTTGAATTATTAACAACCAATTTGTACTTAATTTACTTAGTTCAGAAAATTAACTGCATGTGTCACTGCTTCTAACATTTTTCATTTTTACTGCCTTCTGTGTCAACAAAGGGATAACTTCACATAAACCAATTAAAAGACAAAAACACACACACCCAACCTCCTGCCCTGGTTTGCTCTCCCAGCTCTTGGGAGTAAATCCAGAAATACCAGCTTCTAATATTTCTATGCTTCTTTGGCTTCAGACTTCTGTAAACTACAACTTGGGTTAATGATTACAGCTGGTAAAGGGATGGAATTCTCCTAATATCTAAACCAGCTTTCCTAGACTCTTGGACAAGAAGAAACATTTTGGGGAGAAAGGGACAGAATCTGCAGGTTTGAGGGAAGAATGCAGGAGTTATAAAGCCCAGTACCAGAATTAACTCACACCATATCTAACTACTACAAAAATGTAAACACAAAATGTGTTTAAACTTCCTTGTCTCCTAGAAAAGAAGATTACACATTATTACATTTTATTACACCCAATGATTTGTTTTGGGGGATTAAAAAATTTTTTTTCAAGGATAAACTAAGGGAACTGGAGGCTATAAATGGCCAGCCAGCGAGACAAAGGGAGAGATTTGCAGGCAAAGGTTCCAAATTATGGTAATTCAGTTTAATGAAGGGGAAATATAAACACAGAAAAAGGCTTTTACTGCCTTCTGACAGGTAGTAGTTTAATTGGCCCTCTCCATCCTGCAGAGACAAGAGGAAGTCTGATTTAAAAAGAGCTGAACACCATGGTTAAAATTAGGCTTCAGCTAAATTTAAAAAAAACCCTCATACATTAACACTGCCATAAGGTGAGCCCCTGAAAGTTTCCACAGATAAGCAAAACGTTTAACTGGGAACAAAACCTCAGCCCTTCCTCAGCCTCCTCTGAAGAGGGGCACCAAATCAAAGGTGTGACACTGGTTTTACACACACACAGTGAGCAGTTAACATCCCAGGTACCAAGGACACAGCAGCCCCCACCCAGCACTGAGCTCCCTGAAAGAGGCTGCTTAAGTACTTTTGGGGGGATCCTGGAAACTCTTCCAGTGAAAATGCATTAAAAGAGTGCCACTGTCAATGCTGTGGCACTCATAAATGTTGTTTTCTTTGTGTAGATACAATCACTGGAGTCTGAGCTCCTGAGATAATGCAATAGTCAAGCCAGCACTAAACCCAAAGCTCAGGAAATATCACTTGGCTTTCGGGATTTCTGAAGCAGTGCCAGAGTTAAACTGTAAACTGTTAACAGATTTCAGGGTTAATTTGTAATTTATTATTATTATCTCCCAGGAACACTCTGGAAGATGAAAATGCCAGGAGCAGGATTCCTCACCCTTTTTCCAGCCACCAGGGATTTTACTACTGGCAGAGGTAGGAGACTCCTGTACCTCTCTCTGTGAAAAGGCTCACACACCACAATAAGACAGTGTCATGTCTGATTTCTTCCCCAGTCCTTTCCTGCTCCCTGCTGGCACTCCATCTGTTTTTTGACCAGAAGAAACACTACGAAAATATTTTTACAATGTTTTGCTCACAATAAAAAATGTTTACATTATCAACCCTGTTTTTTTTCAGCACAACTGAAGAGTAAATTCACTACTTTTATCCAATCTGGGTACTCCCATAGCCAGGGGATAATCCAGATTCTTTTCTTCTCCGTACACAGGGCTGAGGGGAAGACTTCTTTCCCCTTCCATTTTGCCTGCAGCATCCTTCAAACAGAACGCAGTATCCCAGCTGAGACCTTATGGACTGCGAAATTTTGCCCTGTGTTTGTCATTCATGTGCAGGAGTAAGCGTATGGCACCTGCCCTTCCCACAGCAGCAGGACCCTTCTAAGTCATGCTCTGCTAAAGGTCTGCCAGTAAATTAGAGTTTTCTCCAAAGCATTGCTGCATAGCTGGTTTATTTCCTCTCCTATGCCTGTACATCACTTGATCTTCTCTCAGATGAAATGCACTGTACTCCCCTGGTTGGAATGGATTTCTTCTTTTTGCCTTTCAGATCTTTCTGAAACATATTACCCCTGGGATCGTGCCATCCTCCACTGGACTTGCCTGTCCCAGATCTTGTTATCTACAAATGTAAAGTGCAAGTTCTTTTCCATTCCCAAGGTCACTGATGAAGATACTGAACAGACAAGACTCAGAATAGATCTAAAATAATGTCCACTCCTAATAGTAATCCTTCAACTCCAAAATTCTTTCATTTTGGCTGTGACTTGTGTTTGAAGGAGAGGAAAAAAATCCACTTCATACCTGTACACTTGCAGTTCCTCAAATTACTTCCTAATGAAAACAGAAAACAGCATCAGAAGTGACATGTCTAAGGCCATGCATGAGTTAGTGAATCTTTGAGCCTAATTCACATCATCAACATTGTTACTGAGCTGCAGAACAACCTTTTCACACAAATTACTCACAGCAGTTCCACTGTCTTTTACAGAAATTTTGCACTCCAGAATTACATGCACATAGATTTGTGTAACTAGTAGTTACTCAGCAATTAATTAACTAACTTTTGTTTCTCTAAGTGGCAAAGCCTTATGACAGATGAAAGCTGAAAATCTTTTTGGGGTTTATGGTCTCTCAGGTCTCAACTCTGGCACAATGCACAGTGATGAACATTTCCTGCATGTTTCTCCAGAAAAGACCCTTATTCTGAGTTAGTTATTCAGCAAGTCCCTCATTCTAAAGATAGCATCAACTATGATAATACCTTTTGGATAATTACATTAACAGGTTGGCCAACTTACACGAGAATAAATAGGGACAATTAATCTCACCCAGCACTGCAAAACACAAGGAACATCTATAAATAAAGATTGAAAAGAAAGTATTTCAAGCAGCAACTCAGATCAATGTGGATCTTACCCTGAAAGCACAGGGCTACTGAAAACAAGATGTACCATAAGAGAACAAAGCAGAGAGCTCAAATGATCCTCCTAAATAAGCCTGACAAGCTTTTATTATATAAAAACTGAATTAAGCAAAAACTAGAGATAAGTGTCTATCTGACATTTGGGATTTCAAAAGACTGAGAAATAGGAACACTTACAGAAAAAACATATAAGGTCATCACCAACAAGAATTGGGTTTAATTCAAGCTACTGACAATAATTGAATTCTAAGTTTCCTGCTTCAGCCTAGAGTTGTCAATTAATTGAGCCTTGCTTGCATGTGAACATTGCTAGAGGCCTCTTACAGAATCAGCTGATTATAACTTTTTTTTTCCTGAAGAGTGAAGCAGCAACCCTCCTTCTCAATGTAGGTAATGATCATTTATGCAGGTTTTATTATATTAAAGCCCCATTCCAATTAATTCACATTTGCCAGATGCTGTCACAATTGCTGACAGGTGTTTATTACACTCCAGGTCAGCTTGAAATCACCATAAGGAAAGTGAGCAGCATCAGAGCCATCCCAGGCTCCTGAGAGACACACAAACACCCCCCTGAGGAGAGAGGAACTGCAAAAGAACTCCACGTACAAGAACTTTGTGGGCATGGAGGAACAGAGAGGCAAAATGGCACCTCCACTTTGCAACAGAACGGTGGCTCAGGAGTTGGGATGTCACCTCAACCTGCTTTTTAAATGTCTCTGCTTCAGCTCACACACTGGTAGAGATACATCTACAATGAGATTTTAATAGTTTAATTTCAGAAATTAACTGCAGTGGGACGGACAAAGTTATTGAATGAATTATCTCAGCAAATTATTTAAAAAAAACCACCACCACAATAAAAAAAAATAAAAGAACACTAGAAAAGCTCGTTGAATGTCATATTAGCAAACAGTTTAATTTATTAAAATGACTCCAGTACACCTCTGTGCCTCTACAACAGACGCGCATTACACATAACAGGCAAAACACAGTAACATCCTCCAGTCAGCAGTTCCCAGAAACACAAAAACAACGCTCAGCCTTCCTGCAGGCGGTGCTGGGCACTTCTGTGAGGAGCAGGCAGCAGCTGAACCCCGGGTGTGTCTGTGCATCCTGCCCAGGGGGTGCCCAGAGCCCACAGGAACGCGCGGATTGCGGTGCCGCTCTTCCGTCACCCACAAACGGGACAGCTACAGGGTGTGCGTGGAGAGCTTCAGCTTCTCACAGCGTGAAAGACACTGGCCCAAAAAGGTTTGCACACCTGAGTATTATGCTCATAAGAATGAAGAGACTCGTGTAAGTCTTTTTATAAAGTCTTAAAATACAGTTGTGGTAATTCAGGGCCAGTCCTTTCTCTTTTACTGGTTAACTTTACTGAAATCAACTTGACCTGGAATTCTAACAGCAAAGCAAACATGAGAGGTTAATAAAATCAGAAGACACTGAAGGTGTAAATACAGTGCAAGTGTTGGTTTTAGTCTTTTGGACTGTTACAGCCTGATAATTTTACATTCTGTGCTTTAATTTCAGGGAAAAGCATAGATGTTGTGTGTCAGAACATACACACTAGCATATATACACGTATACATACACACTTGCTGCAGAATGCAAGGGCTTCCAGTGGCATATGATTCATAGTACCAATCTGTCACATGCAGGGGTTTTTTTCCATACAAAACCAAAATAGTTTTAGAGGTGCCTCTCCCCCTGCATACATAAGTATCCATTAATGTGTATTCACATGCATTATTACCCACTCATTGATTTATGTTAACCAGATTTAATTTTTAATTTTTTTTAATGTAAGCCATAAATTATTTTAGTTGCAACACCTAGCCAGAACACTCCAGTGACCACAGTACTCCTGGGTTTTACGGTAACTAATACCTCCATTGGCAAAACATTCTTAATAAAATTACTCAAGTTCTGTTTGCTTCATATTGCTTCATTTAAAATTTTTTTTTATGTACAGTCTTTGCTGTTAGTACACTTCAGATTTGCTGAAGTGCAGTAAACTATGACAGCTCATTATTCAGAAGCACCTAGACTTTTTTTGATATTAAATGGAAGCCATCAGCAACAAACATTGTATGGAGAATTCATCAGGTGAATGAACAGTGCACATCAGTCAGTATGAGATGAAACTGTTTTCTAAACAGCTGGTAGCCTTCACAAAACAAATTATGTGGGATGTAGTCAGTCCTGCTGAGACAGCAGAAGGACATAACACAAGTAACTCAGAGTCAGTGTTTATCCATATTAATGTAGCTTTGGTTCAGAAATTCTTTAAGTGTTGTAGAGCACCTGGTTTAGTGACAAAACACATGCATCTCACAGTGCTAACAGTGTAATGCTAATGAACTATAACCTGCAGCTTTCAAATATTAATAGCATTTAATAAAAAGATTTACAGAAATATTCTTCTTGACAAATGTGCAGTACAAATGCAAGCTCCTTGGCCACAAACTCTGATTGTGTGCATCAGTTTTGTGCTGGCATAACAGTGCAAGTGCTGGGATTCAAGTATGCTTTTCCATGTTTGTGTTAAGCAACAGAGATGACATGATGACGTTTGGGGGATTTTCTGCTCACAAGGCCAGGATGTGAGAATCAAGCAAAGCAATGCAGCAAAGGAAATGCTTAATTTCCCTCATCTAGAAGGCATAAAGGAGGGAAAACATTTCACAAGCAAACCAGCCTCACATACCACCAAGTTATTGCTTCAGCTGTATCAGCTGTACTAAAATACAGGACCACAGGTTGCAATCTAATCTGTCCTCACATGAAGAGAAGATGAAATCTACAGTGCAAGTCCTCCATGAAAAAGGATCAAATTGCAACACCAGAGTCCTGTTTCACAGAACAGAATTTATTCATCATTCAGTTTTGCCTATGAATTAATTTTTTGTGTAAGTCAGTTAGATCACAGTCAAAAGTACATTGTTTATATTTCTGTGTTTTTAGAGGTGCTACTTCATGCCAATTTAGGTCTGCTCAACAACAGAATATAATATGAACACTTGTTTCCAAAGAACTGACAAAATCATTGCTGAAATTTTTAGGGCCAAAATTAAAACTTATTTCACCAAATCAAGTCTTTACTCCACTTAAAAAAAAATCTGACATCCTATTAATTAAAAAAAAAGGCAAAACAAAACCAAAAAAACCCCTCCAAACTTATCAGGTGTTTTTTTTTTTTAATTAAATAATAATCTAAGATTTTACAAGATATTCACATTCAGGCAACTGTCTCCTGACTCATCTGGCTGAATGACAGATGCCATAATAAAAACAAGAACACTACTCTCACATTCTTCCTGACAGCAGTGATTAGTGCAATTTACCACTGCACTACAGTTTGAATAGTGCAAGGTGTGCCTGCTGATGTTTCTCACAATCACCTGCTACATGATCATTGTTCTCAGATGTCTGTACCTGGAATTTTCGTTAGAATTTTGGCATTTATGTTAACACTCATGAAAAACTATGGCTTTATCCACGAAGTATATAGCCTACCTAAGCAAAAACTTTAAACCATTTATTTAGAACAATAAAACTGAATTGGAATGAAAATTACTTGGTTAAGCCATAAGCTGTGTTGCCACTAAACTCAAGATGTCAGGGTTAGCTACAGAACACCAATATGTGTACTTGTGCATCTGTTACAGTCTTTAAAAGTTCATTTAAAATGTAACACTGATAAAACTTTTTTTTACCTCTAATTCTAACAATTAATCTTCTTTTTTGCAACATGTTCGATTAGTGGTATCGAAAGTGTCATCTGAGGATCGCTGGATTACAACAGGACTGGGACTGTAAGAAACCCATAAATGCACACGTAAGAAGGCACTTGTCTTCCAGTAGTTCAAGTCAGAGAAGGCCTTACCCAGACAGTGGCACCTTACACTTGGAAGGATTAGCAAATGTCCCCAGGCTTTGCCACAGTCTCACAAGCTGTCCTCGTGTCCCTGGACAAAGGTGCTGTGTGTGGTCTATAACACCATGAAGCTCATGACGAATTCCAGCAGTTTCTGCCTGTTGCTCTGAGGTAGGAACGTAGTGCCGAGTTCCAAAATGATGTCTTTCCTTTGCTGAGTCTGCTTGAAAACCTGAAGCACAGCATGAACACATGTAAGCATCACCATGTTAAAGGAATCTTCCTTCCTCTGAGATTAAAATGTTGTGGTCTATACTAAGTTTTCCCTCGTTTACAACACTTTTTTCTTTTCATTTCCTGCAGGCTTAGATGGCAGTGCCTTTAGGTATTGCTAGAATTCACTCAATGTTGAAACCCTTCAGGGGTTATAGAAGTAAAGAAATTGAAAAATGAGTACGTGATAAACAAGCCAAATCTTGAGAGTGAGGGACCAAACAAGCAATCAAAAGCATCCACTTGAAAGTGTAAGCACTTGAAAACAAGAATTCAGATGCTATGCTATAATAGATGCTCAGCAAACATTATTACCTAGTTCCATTTTTCATCCTAGTTTATCCTGCTGTTGGAAAATGATGGATTCAGTATGTGTTCTTACAGCTATTCAGAGTCTACAGGAAGACACCTTTACTAAGCCAACTATTTTTGGATTATTCAATATATCAGAATTTAAAGGCAGATACTTCAAAACCCCTACCCAGCAACATGTCAATACTTTCAAAATTATAATGCTGTAGCTTATCTGGCACTCAGGAAGCCATGCCAGTCTGATGAAAGAAAAACACTTCACTTGCAAAATCTAGATGGGTGATTTATAATTTAAAATACTAGTGGTAAAGTACAAAATTGAATGTTTATCTTAAAGAACACCTGTATCCTCATGGTGAACACTGAAGGTGTATAAGGATGGTTCTTCTGGAGCATCAATCACTGCTAAGCCAAAATTCAATAACTAATGCTTTTTTAAAGATTCAAGTAGACTTCAAAATTAAATTTAGCTGTTACTGAGCACAGAACATGCTCTCAGACTTTCAATTTTGTTCAATAGGGACATGGAGTAGAACAGAGGAACTTCATTTGCTGTGAATAAAAATGTCTAGTCACCCAGCCATCCAGACAGGCCTTCCCAGGGCAAGAAGGGCCCTGTTCTACAGCCTGTGCTCTCTGTCACAGCTCTCAGCCTGAAGGAAACCAAAACGCTCCAAACCCACCACACATTTCCACAGATATATTCACTGATTTTAAACTGACACTGAACAGATTCCTTGAAATGTCCAAACTGTGCTCATTATTGACATGAAACTTGACAGTCACCAGCTCTGAGCACCAACACTTACTCCAATTTCCTTGAAGACTTTCACTGCATTTTTCACGTGACTGTAGGTAGCACTCTCAGCTGCAAGAGAGAAAATCCAGAGATGAACAACCTGAAGTTCATTTTGGGCTACCCTGTGTTAGAAAGACCAGAATGAATCAAACCCAGTTCCAAACCCAGTTTAACATACCATACACAGCAACATTCTTCTCTGTCCTGCTTATTAAGTGCCTGTGTAGCTTCTGAATGTATTCAGACTCTAGAACAGGACCACTGAAATTGTGCACAAAGATGACAGCAGAGCTGTATGCCTCCAGTAATGGCCCCAGTAACCTCTGCAGGAAAGTGATGTACTGCTGGTGCTCTTGAGACTGGCTCACCTAAGAAAAGGAAACAAAAGGTTCAGTGACAGAGACCAGTGCAAACCTGAAACAACCTGCAAGGCACAACATGGCAAAACAGCAACCAAAATAAAAATAAAAGCATGAAAACTTGTACAAGAACAAGTGTAGGGGCACAGCAAGATGAGACCATAGCAAAAAAAGGAGGTTTATCATGAGGGACAAAACAGGCACTGGACAACAGACCAATGCTATTTTTTCCTCCTCCAGACTATTGCTATTTTCCCAAGATAAAATCAAAGACATCACACTGTTCTGCAGTCAGCAGAAGGGCTGCCCTACATTCACAGAGATGGACAGAAGTTTTCAAGTGTTAACAAGATATCCTAAAGAGTGTTTGTGTCAGCTCTGAGTAAACTAGTAATATATCTAAAAATCAATCAGTGAAGTGAAACATAGGCTGAATATAAATACCAGCTGGATGTATCCTTTTTAGACTGCATGTAAAGAATAAAACCAAGATACTCGAGTCTTTATCAGTTTTCAGGACTCTAACAATTGCTCTTCCCCCTCCCTGTAAAGATTATGTTTCTTCAGCTGTTTTCCTCATGGGCAGGAGACAAATGGACTGTACAAAAATACTAATGTTGCCAACCAACAATACCTCCCACCCCCAAAAAATTATCAGTACCTGTCCTGAATAAGCAAGGTAATTTATATCTCTCACAAGAGGGTTCAGCATCAGTAGCCTAAGGAAAATATTACCTTCAGGTAGCAATCTCTCTGCTCCTCTCCAAAATCACTGTCTTCATCTTCCTCATCACTTCTCCAAGATAATGGCTCAGGGAGTTTTTTATTCCACTGCTGTTCTGTAAGACTGGGGCTAACATCCTCCTGATCATCCTGCTTAAATTGCAAAAATAAGGTGGTAAATAGGTAAAACTCCAAATCCAGGTAAGCAATAGGTTTATTTTATAATCTCATCTGACTTAATCAATGCATTTATTAATACATTAATTATTAATTTATTGTAAGTATTTAATAGAAGCAAGTGAGACTCAATTATAGGCAGCATGAGAAAAGGAGAGAGAATAGACATTTGGTGAAAAAGACTGGGTTTTTTCTTGCTTCCTCCTGGGTGTTAAGATTTGTTTACTGTGCACAAAAAGAAGTTCATGAAGCAAAAATACGCAGAATCAGCTGCCTCTACTCCTAAGGCTTTCTTTGTACTGTGCACCTCTGGCAAACTGCACCACATAGAGACTCTCCTACAGCCCTGAAACTGCAAGGAGGAGTTTTACAGTAATTCTGAGATCAATGCAAAGGAATTAAAGAATGACAGAAGGTCTAGACTCCTGACTCCTGTAGAGTAGAAAGTAAAAATCCATTTAGCTATGCCTCATTTGAAAGGGCTCTAATAATAAAATAAATGCCAAGTTTCAAGACAGTACAAAAATAGGTGTCTTCCTTAGTAGCCTCACTGGTAAAATGAAATTACACACAGAGTCATGAAGCATCACAGGCTGACTGTACCCAGCTGTCTGACACTTATGAACAGAGGAATGAAGCAGCCTCTGTCCTGGGCACATTGTTACAAGCTTTCAGTAACAAGATATACTCAGAATAAGTCTCACAACTAAGGAGCACAAACCCCCTATAGTCCAGCACACTACTCCCACAGCACCTCTGCCACTTTACCTCAGCCACCAGGAGAATTCCATACTGGATCAGCCTTTCCACAGACTCGTGGCAAACTTGATAGATCATCTGGCAAGGCTGCACAACATCAAAGGAATGCAATGAACAAGTCACATCCATTACACCCATTACAGCAACATCATTCCCTGTTCAGTACAAATGTTTTAGATACAGCAGTATTATTTCTTTTATATAAGCTGTTAAACTTTTATCAGCATAATCCCAATGCACCACTCTTGTGTTTATCCTGGCAGACATCAAAAAAAATTATAGTGAAATAGGATATTTAAAACACGTTCTGAAATGCATTACCACTGGTAGAAAGCCACATTAAATACTCTCTCTGTTTAGTAGCCTCTAACCAAATTTTAGTTTGTTAACAATTCTGGAATAAAATCATCATAAAATTAGAATTACTGAAACTCTTAACAGTGATCTATTTGGAATTTAAAGGAAACTACAATTTCAAGAAATTCTCTTATGTGTTTTGAAACTGAATAAAAAATCCCAACCTCTTTTACATTATTCATAATAATTCAGGAAATTTGTTCTATGTTAAAAAATAATAATCAATTATTAACTCTGAAAGCAGAAGGACAACATTACTAGAGAACTCCAGTATATGAACTAACATTGCTACCCAGAAAAAAAATACTAGATATGGCTTATTCTTCCATAAAAATGCACTAGTCAAATATGAGTACAATTGTAAGAACTAATTCAAGAATCTCTAGAATTTTAAGTAACTTCTACACATAACAAAAAGGAGCATCTAGCACTTAAAATTGGAAGTATGCAGTGTCTGAAAAGTGAGATCACATCAGCACTTGTCAGTGTTTTGTAACAACAGCTGAAGCCAGGCCATGTTTAAAATTGCTACTAAGTACTAGGTGTGGCACAACATGAATGCTGCATTCCCATGCAAATAAGGGGTAGCTTTAGAATATGAAACCTTACTTCACAACATAATTTCAATCACCTCTGCAAATTCACAGGAGCTGGGTACTCACAAAGACTTTTGTTTCTTTAGGTAAAAAAAAAAATTAAATAGTTTGGGCAGAATGCAAATACAGCTGTGATGATCTAATGACAAGAATGACAAAATCTGTTAGAGAAGCTGCTCTCTCAGCTTCTCACAACTCTAGGTGGGCTTTTAATGCTGCCTTTCTCAGGAAAGGTCTAAAACACAGCAGAAATGTCCCAGGGCCAGCCCAGCATGGGCTTCATGATCCACTTCAGCACTTGCAGGAGCAGCAGGTGGCACTCTGTGTGTGACAGCCACCGACAGCCACCACCACTGACAGTGAACGGATCAGAGCTGTGACACTAGAAAGCATGCTGTAATTTTACAGTAACAATTGGACAATTAATGCAATTACTTACCAAAGATACAGTGAATTCATTAGAAAGCAAGTAGCACAAGCTGGCAGCTTTTCGGACCAGGTGTTCTTGACTGATCAAACTGGGAGAAGCACCACTGGTACCATTTCTGTACCTCCTGCTCTGAAGCGCGTGGAGACTGCAGGCTGGAGCAGAAACAAACACAGGCAAAGTTTAATTTTCCAAACAGCTGTATGGAAAAGGATACATTAAACAGTTTTGCCCACTTCTGGGGCTAAAAGCAGCCAAATGTTATACATGCCATTCAAGAATAAGGAGAGACTTATCCACTATTTTGCGTCCAGTAACATCAGATCAAAACAAAACCTCATTAAAATACTGCTCATCAATGCACAGGTTTTGCCATGTTGGCTCAGAACTCTGATAGTGCCTTCCCTATGGCAGTGACCAATACACAAACACTTCCAAGAAAGATAGAGGATAAGGGGAAAAAAGAATGGAAATGTTGTTCAAACAAAATACAAGTTTGCTTTAAAACTGTTTGTTAAGGTGAACATGGGTTGAAACAGGAAGCAAAAAAATATATTAAAGTAAATAACACAAGAAACCAATGTGGATTTTTGTGCAGACACTTCAAGGGTTACAAGAAAGTCTTTCCTTGACAAAGCCCAAAACATACCAATAACAGCCTCTTTAATGAACACATGAAGCATTCCATTGCTGTAGAAGTTGAGTTCAAAGACAGCAGGTATTGTGATGCTGGGAGTGACAAAGAACTCATTGTTTCTGCTCGTGTTTGTGATATTTACACAGTTCCCCAACAAGTGGATGGCATGCATGACAACGTCATCTGAGTTCCCTGAAAATCCCAAGTCAAAGTCACGGGCTAGGACCTCCTCTTTCATGGAGAAGAAATCTTCTACCAGTCTGGAGAGATCAGTTCCCTAGAAATAAACAGAGAATCACACAGGTAAATCATTTTCCACATAATCAGGCATATATCAAACACAATACACCAACTGCCAATAATCCGAAGCACAACAGTTGTATCAGAAAAACTGATTTTCACTGAGGTTTTGATGGAGTAGTTCCATGTGTTTTGAATTACACACAATTATATTTTACACCCATAGAACTATTCGGGAATGCAAGGTTTTTCTTTGCTTCTTGGGTTATTTCACAGCCTGCAGAGACCTGAATACCTCAAGATAACTCAAGACCACGTCAGAGGTATCATATTTCCATTACCTATATTATATCAATTAACTGGGAATATTGCACTTAACAGAACTCTACAATTGGTTTGGAACATGAGGAAAAGCCTTTCCTCAGGCACCTGCTTTTCTTGTTTTCTGTCAAGATGGAGTCAGATTACATTGTAAAATGCTTCTTTGATTCCACTATGTTAGGAGATTGGAAAGTCTGGACTGATGAGAACGGTGACACTTCCTCCACAAACCAGATTATACAACTGGCCAATATTTTTTCCATTTGTTCTCAATTTACATGCAATAAAAGCTTCAGACTTGAACCAATTTCAGAAAAAATGCAAATGAAACTTGTATGTGGAAAAATAAATTTCCAACTCTCATGCAAAAGACTTCAGGCAAACATTAGTATCATTCTGCCATTGTGATACAGTATTTTAGAACTGAGGACAGTAAAATCAATTTGGAAAATAATGGAACAGTTTCTAGAATATTCAATAGTGAATGTGCTTTGAGATCTAAAAAGCAACCCTAATACAATTAATGAAACCCATGTAATCTTTAAAAAACTATAACAATTTGAATTACAAAGATCTATTTCCACATGAGCATTTATTATCATCCCATCAATAATGGCTTGTGTTCAAGCATCCACTGCTAACTAAAATATCAGCACTCAGACTATCTGAAATCCACTTGAACTTAAATGCATCTTTCTTTTTTTTATCAGTATCATGCAATGGTAAAATCCAACCTTTTTTTTTTTTTTTTTTTTAGTAAGTTAACAAGGCCAAAGCAATGTTTTACTATTTAAGCAGCACAGAAGCCTTACCTGCCTGTGTCTGTACAGCAACAAACAGGCAACAATGTGGGTAGACATCACAGCACAGGACTTGTCAGCAGCTGGAGGAGAACAAGATAAATTTGTTAAACACCTGGAACACGATTACAAATGAAAGAGTACCCACTATTTAAAAAATAGTAACAGTGATGTGGGCACAGAACTGTACCCACTGAATGAAATACAAAGTGTATTCTGTCTGTCTAGAAACAAAATTAAAGTAATCAAAGTAACTTGAACTAAGAAGGGCCAATAAAGCTTAAATATTTACTAAGGTAAAGGTATCTCTGGTACCACAAACCACAGATCTACTGACTGAAGCATAAACCACATAACCTATAAAACCTGGCAACACTGGTCCATGCAGCTAGATGGGTTCATGTATGATCATAAATAATACCATTAAGACACTCCAATAGCTCCTCACGTGAAGAGACAAGCAATGAGTGTATCAATATGACAATCAAGCACTTCAGAGTACAGATCCAAACAGAACAAAAATCTCCTACTTGATGAGAAAAAGAGTTTATTAAACTTTGAAGAGGAAGGAGAGAGAAAAAGCATGGAGAGTTTTGATTATGTAAGTCATGAAATGATCACCTGAATGGAGACAATTATGAAGTGTGACATTACCACACAGAAATTTCATGCTGTCAGCAAAACCAGACAGCTGCCAGCAACCTGCTCCAGTGGAAAGTGTCCCTGCCCAGGGCAAGGGGGGCTGAAAAGAGATGATGTTTAAGGTCCCTTCCTATCCACACCATTCTATGATTCTTGGTAGTGATACTCTAATACTTACTGAATAAAATGTGCTCAGCCAAGTTGGATATCAGCTCTCTTCTGAAGGGTTCACTGGTGATGTCCCTGGAGTTGGGCAGCGAGGCCTCTGCACCTTCATCCACAGTATCATTAGGTCTGAATACAGAATAAAAATTAACATGATGCCATTCAGATTCTGATCAAAATGTAAAATAATATAAAGTGATTTGGTTTTTATGTACACCGAATCAACCACAGCACAAAATACTATTACAGTCTGGTAAGGTAAGAAAATGTTTTAAGCAAAAAGCTCTACCAACTTTTCCTGATTGTTTCTTTGCACTGCACAACATTTTTCTTTTGTAAGTCTTATCCATGATAAGACTACCAAAAGAAAAATTGCAAGCTTTTTCTATGGCTACTCATGACTTTCCTGTAACACCAATTGCTCTTTTTCCTTCAACAAATATGGACAAAAGTAGAAAAAGCAAATTCCCTAAAAGACAGAGCTCAGTCTCTCTACAAACTAGTAATGGTCTTTTGTGTGGACTTCAAACTTTGTAAAGGTACAGGACTGACTTTGTCCCTACCAGGACAACACAGGTTTGTGTAAGTCCTGAAAAAAACAATTAAAATGTGTATCTATGTAACAAATGATACTTGAGCAGTTTTGCAGTTCTGACAGTCACCTCCTTGAAAACAAGAGTACTCACTTACAGGTCTTATTTGCTTTGAAATAATTCCAAAAACCTTGTGAAATGTTTGTGAGGTTTTAAAAAAATCCTTTACTTTTCACTAAGTATGCCATTTTCTCCCCTAAATTATTCCATAAAATTCATAAACAAACCAACAGAGGTGACTAAAATAAAGGAAAGAAGTCTACTTGAATTTATTTGAACCGTGCTCATCAGGAAAAATATAACTCTAATAATAAATTGCACAGTTATAGTTGCCTAAGTTTTGCAGTTTTCTATAAACAATTAGATTATCCATGGAGAGTTCAAGCACTGCTTGGAATGTAATGCAGAACACTAAAAGGATAAACAAATCCCAACCTGTCCTCCCTTTCAACAACACCCTAAAAAAATCTCTACCTTGATGGAAGTATAGCTGGTAACAAAGCTTGTTCCAAAGAAAGAGGAGCAGGCACAGGCTTTTGGCTTTGGCTGTTTACATATTCCTGTTAAAAAAAAGACTCGTTATTTTTGTACTTTTTCCACCTTATTCTTGCATTCAACTGATAATGCTATTACAGGAAAAAGGCAATTATTCAAAATGGCAACTGATTTAAAATAGCTCACACTAAAAGCAGTAATAAGGTCAGAGATATTAAAAGTTTTCAGCAGCTTATTCACTTTTGACTTTATTTTATGCAAAAAGCAGACTTCCCACAGCAAGGAAACTGTACCTCATAAAAAAACTTGCAATGAAAACAACATATAACCTCTGTCAGCACACTGCTGTGAACAACTCCTTTGAGATGAGTTTCACGATTAAATTAATGAGAACTGCCTCATTAACATGAGTAGGAGCAAAGCCTAGCACCCATTCAGAACCAACATGGAGACTGTAATTATTGCTTACTCCTGCCTTACTCAAATGCCAGGACAGAGAACTTCTCCTAGGGAAAACACTGGTGAACAAAAATCCAGTTGCAAGACACAAACTAAAGCCCCCAGGAAACAAGCCGGAATGGAATGCATGCTTGGAATTCCTGAATCCCAAATTTCACAAAAGCCAAACTCCTCTCCTTACAGGTTAAAATCTACACTCTTCTGTTTTCAGGACACTGTGTTCCCTCAGTTTCTGTAAAGAATGGGACACTAAAGAGCCACTTAACCTGCTGGTCAGGAAAACAGTTCCCTCCCAGGAAAGCTGCCTAAAAGACTTCCACAGCCTCTCACACTCCTCGGCTTCCAAGCCTGTGTTTGTAGAACTGCAGATGCCCAAAATTAACCCCCAAAGCTCATCCCCTTTAGAAAAACCTGCAGTGACACAACTACAGTTACACTTGTGCAAATCTGAGCTAAGGCACACTTTAACCATTCATGTAATTTATCCCAATTCTAGAGCACAATAAGGAACACAGGTACAGATGAGACCTGACAGAGGCTGCTGGGAAGGTACAGAGTGATTAGCATTTCACTAGATTAAGAGGGCAGATAACCCTCATCTCCTTACACTGATCCAAGAAGTGTTGTTAACTCCCTACCAAGAATAGCCCAAGCCTTCTCCTTTGGAAGTGAATTAGGATCTTTCCCTGCTCCACTAATTATAATGCAGTGCAGCTGGTCACAATAATTTCATGCTCTGGTAACTGAACCCTCCACAGCTCTCCAACCCTACTGCTTTTCCGAGAGAAGTAGGGCAGAAAGAAGAACACCTAATTAATTTGAATAATGTTCTAGTAAGTTACTGTTACAGCGCTTAATCTTATTAAACTCACACTAAAAATAAGGCATACTATGGCAGAATACAGATTAGTGGAATGTAGATCAGTACCAGCAGATTCTGCAAAGAGATCAGAGAAAATTTAGAATAAAGGCAGATATTGCCACACTGCCCCGTTCCCTGAGAAACCACAGAACAGTGTATGGTGAAGTACTGTAGGTAACAGTTGTGAACTAATAATGAATGATGATGACTTTCAAAGAATATACAGATTTTTATGATATATTGATCATGACACTTTTATAGCTACTAATTTGCTTAGCAATTTTAAAAATCCAGTGAGATAAATGCTCTTCTTCAACTATTGCAGATGTCATTACATTAAACTGGAAAACAGTATTCAGCTTCCTTCAACTCCAAATGTCTCAACAATGTAAATAATTACTAGATAGTGTAAGGATAATTTTAAACACTGCTTGTTAAACAAACAAAGAACATCACCAGTAAGAATACTTAGACTGTTTCAAAACAAATATATCAACTCTGAGACTATTTCAGCTTAATACAAATGTGTCCAAAGACTCACACGTTCATCAAAAATAGGGATAATTTTGTCCTGCCAGAATGGACTGCAGCAGATAATGCTAGTGATGATAGCCCACAAAGACAAAATCAAAATAAATGTGTCCCACTATTGAAACAGCAAAAATGTCAAACCTTCAAACAGACCTTCAAGATACCAAACTTACTTTTAAGGAAAATGGTTGTGCAAAATCTACTCTGACACACCCATAATTCTTCCGCAGCATTCTGAAGACTCCTCTAGCTATACTCCAAAGACTTTCGTTCTTCTTAGGCTTGCCCTAGAAAACATAAGTGGTTGTTTTGCTTTTCTTCCACTTTGCAATTAAAAGGTTATGTTTAAAATTAAAATGCATGCAACAGCAGACAAAGCAAGGCCAAAGCTTTTGACACACCTTGCAACTCACGTAAATCTAGAGTTATTTTTCTCCAAAGATATCCCCTTGAACATATTACCTGTCATGTCACGCATTTGCATTTAGAAGTGCCACCTGTACCTCAGCACTCCCCGTCAGAGAGGTTTTGTGATTCATGGCTCAACATGAGCCCTAGAGGACTAGCACAACCTTTAACTATGTAACAATCTGTTTTCCTACACATCAACAGAAAATCCCCTAGGCAGAACAAGTTGTTTGATTGCTCTCACCAGCTGCTCGCTGTTATAGTGACCCTCAATAATGCGATCGTAGGAGATTCCCACGGGTATAATGAGGACATCAGGAGTGGCATTTGAGAAGAGAGCATCCACCACCACGGACAGAAGACCTGCTCTAGCTCCAGATGTCTTTCCACTTCGAGACCGTGTGCCTTCCAAGAATATTTCCAGAAACTGCTGCTGCCTCAACAATTCTTCTATGTGCTGAATACAAAAAGATTGGAAAAGAGAAAAAGATAAGTATCTAATTATATTGGCATACATAGGTATAACAACATACAATTATATTTCAAATACATTGTCGGCAACCGTTTCCTCTTAAAAGCATTGGAAGATCATGACTTGGCTTGAGTAGTTGTGGAAAAAATTTCCAGTAATTAATTAATGCCTGACACAAGCCCAGCCTATGTGGAACTGAATTTGCCTGAATACACAAGCAGTATAATGACATTTGTTCAAAAGGCATCTCTAGCAATGGCTGATGTAGTTGATTCACATTCATCTTCCTTCTGGTTCCCAGCACATCCCATCTTCCAAGATGCAAAAACAGCTACTACACTGAATGGCACAAAGGATTACATCAGCCCATCATGAACAGAGGCTTCCATTGTGTTAAGTGAATCAGTGTAGAGATGCTTCACAACAAAAGACATCAGTGAAACAAGCATAAGTTAACTCAGAGAGCATTAATTCCACATTCTTTAATAAGGATTATGCAAGGTGGATATCTACTAATCCTCAAAGGGGCTGAGCATGCAATTTTCTTTATTCTATAAATTCAAACCTTCATAAAAAGTGAATCTCCTTCTTGCAGCATGAAACTCAAGACAAATTCAGCAATAACTACATCTCCAGAGTGATGGAACTCACATTCCCACTTGCCACCCAAGTGAAATGCTACCTACAGAAAGAAAGACAAGGAATACACACCACGTAGAGCAAGGCTCTGTACAGGAAATCCTTCCGGCCGTCAGGGTTCTGATCCAGCTTCCGACGGATGAAAAATCCTCCCAGCTTGCGGATCAACGTGCTGCACACCAAAGGAGGATTACACTCATTGACTGCAGTTTGCAGGAAACCACTACACCTCCAACAAATAATTCCTAGCACATATCAGGGGTTCAAATAACTGAAGTTCTTAAAGACTAAATTGTATTACACTAATTGCACATGAGGGGACTACACAAATATGTCTCTATTTCACTTATGAACAGGTTTCTTTACACTGTCCTGCTCCATTTCACTGCCTTGAAGGCCACTGAGCAGGAGATTCTTGCACACTGAGATGCTGCTGACCCACGTAGGTTAACCTGAGCTGCCCCAGTCTGTGCTGTGCTGCAGACTGCATGGCCTGCATGCCCGTGGTGTGCTGCACACTCCCCTCAGCTGCAGAACCAGCCCAGCCAGCTGATTTTAACACAGCAATCAGCAGGCAGCTCCCACTTGGCACCAGCAATTACACCACCTGCATGGTCCTGCGTTTATCTCATGGTAGGAAGAAGTTCTCATGAGGACATCCCTTCTGCTTGACAGAAGCAATAATAAATAGGGTTGTTTTCTTGCAAGAAAATCCTTTACTGGCTCCAAAGACCAACAGGAGTACCCCTTTCTGCAGACAGAGCGCTATGTGTGGGTCATGGGCCTGCTAATGCTACAGAACTCGGGGTGCACAGTGCCTAAAGTAATGTTAGATCACCTGTTCTAAACCCTCTTTATTCTGCTGGCCCTAAGAACTAGCATTTTAATTGATAATTTATATGAATGCCTTTTTCACTGGGATTATTACAGACCAGCACCTATAGGTATAAGACACCCCCCAAGTCAAGGCATTCCCCTTCTTTCATCCTCATTTCCTATAATATCCAGTGGTTTTTTAGATATCAAATATGCCCAAATTATGTCTCAATGGCAAAATATTACTTAAAATACCTCAGGTTCTTCAGCCACCAGAAATATCATTTAAAAACAGACCCAAGTGGAATACTTTTGCACAAAGTATTATTCACCCATTAGGCAGCTCATTAAACTGCATGAAGAGCTGTCCATTCACAACTCTTTCTCCCATGCCATCTCTCCTTAGTCACCTTACCACTTTGAGACTCAAAAAAGGAGTATCCTTTCTCCTTTCCTCCTTCTAAGGTTGTAACAGAGCTTCTCAGAAGGATGTTGTCCCACTCCCTCTCTGAACATGTCATAGGAACCAAAGAAGTTCTACATGATGGCCCAGTAACAGTCAGATAATTTTACACTTGGATATTCTGTGCAATAGGTCAGATCCCACCACCTCAGTCTTTTCTCAAATAAGTAGAGGTTATTACCTGAAGATGGGGATGTTGAGATTGTTTCCTGCAGCTATGTAGGGTGCTTTGATGTTATGGCAGAAAAGAATGAATGTAAGAAGCAGGTAGTCAATGTGGGATTTGTGAACAGGCAAAAAGATAAGAGGCAAATTCATCTATGGTGGAGAGAGAAGGAAAAAAGAAACAAGTCAGTTGGTAAGAAACATGGAATATTACTCCTTTTCTTAAACCCACTGTTGAGATTGCTAGCATCATCTTAGCTGAAAGGATGGGATTTTCCAGTTACCGTAATGGAGTTTGTTTACTCCTGGTTTTCCTTCAGCTGGGACAATTTAGAGATCATTTTAGTTAACTTGTCCATAGTCTTAGTTTTCATGGACTACATTCAGTTTTCAATTGTATCCATTACATTAACAATGATTAATACTCCCAGTTTCTCCAGACTCACACTGTTGAGACACTAATCAAGCAATTAAAGGGATGTGGAAAAATCTTCACTATCACCAAAGTACTGGTATTACCATTAGATATTAGCAAGGATTTATGAATAGTGGGATTCCCAAACACACTATTCAAAAAATCCCAGAAAACAACAGGAATTTTTTTATTTGTTGAATTTATCTAATCAGTATTTCTAAGGTAAATCTTGCAAGAAGAGTTCATTCATTTGAGTGTAAACAGAATGGTAGCATTTAGGAGTTTCTTTGACCAATTTCAAAAAATATTGAAAAACTGGAAACAGCTTGCTAGTAAGAAATAGGAAACTTTTTTTTAGAAGTTTTTATTCCAAATCAAAGTGAAAAATCCTGACTAGATTTACTAATTTATTTCTGGCTGCCTCAGCTCAAAAAAACCAGAAATTATGTTGGATGCAAGTTATCTCAGATAATAATTCAGCCTGATAGTTAAAATTTGATCCTGAATCAAAGGTAAACCCAGAGTTCACACAGTATTTCAGGTTACACAACTCTGGGAGCATATATTTAATTAAGAGCACTATTTCATAGTGTTCTTCTTGTATTTCAGATATAAAACAGTTCTACCAACAATCACATTTCATACAGACTTAGCAAAATTCTCACAAAAAGAGAAGTGCTGCAAACATCATTAGAAACTACTTCAGAAATCTAATTTAGTGGATTTGCCCACTCTCCTTACCTCTGTTGCTGCTTTGACCATTTCTATTTGACCTCTGTGGATCTGGATATTCCAGAAGAAGCTGTTAAACAACTTCAGTAACACCCAGCCAGTTAACCTAAGGAAAAACAAACACAACTCAAAAAGCTTCATTTATTCCTGCCTCTGTTTTATATTGCTTCTGTATGACTAAAGGTAAAGCCAGTTCATCTGATAATTTATATTCAAACAAAATTACTTTGAAATCCAACTGTTAAACAAGGTTTTGCCTATGGTTAGTAGCCATATTTCAGTCTCCTGCAGTTACGACACGAATCCTGTATCAGCCTCAGTGAAGGCAGTGAACTAGGAACATGACAGAGACAAAATCATCCTTAGTAGTAAATGCAGACACCATAGGATCTAAAATAAGACTCTTCCTGAGATATTTATATCTACAAATTATAGTATTGAATAGGCTAATGAAAATTTGTCTTTTAGTCTCTGATGCTGCAGATAGCTGCTCTTGCCCATATGAGCCTGAAACAACAAATGATGCCAATATTGGACTAAGCATTAGCACCAAAACTAGTTTTGGGAGAAAAGGAAAAGTTTGTATTGAATCTTATCACAAGATATATTCCTTGGAGAGGCAGAGGATTTCTACTGCATCTGCAAATGAAAAATAACTACTATTTCATTAGCTAACATTGAAAAGGGTTTTTTAATGAATTATATATTTTTAGAATACTCATTATTTCTGCATCATGTGTTACAAGTTCTGCTGGTATTATGCAGAAAGAGCTTGTCCATCCTTCCACTCACTGACAATACTGATGAGACATTTCTCTTACCTGATTAAAGCAGGTGACACATTTGCTACCATTTCCTGGAGAATTTTCCTAGCTTTTTTCTTCACTTTGTTGATAGCTTTAGGATCTGCCTGAACAAAACTCCCTGGAGTACTTGGTTCAGAAGCTTCATCTACAATGGCCTTCTGGACCCTAACATTAAAAAGTAAAGTTTATGAGACAGAAGAACAGAAGAGTCCAAGACACAGAAACAACAGCTCAGAATGAGCTATGCATCACTACAGAAGTAACTTGCAAATATAAAAAGCATCCACACCGAACTGTTGTGTACTCCAAATACATTGAATTTATTCAGTTTTATAGGCTCTAATTTAAGAGGCAGGTGGTGATTGAATGGGCTCAAAGGTGACTACATGAAACAGTATGTACACAGTTCACAGGTACTAACGTTAAGTGACTGCCAATTTTCTGATATGGTTAATAAAGTTGCACCTGATCCCTCTGATTTTTCAATCTCATTTTTGTTAATGTTTTCTTTTTCCTGCCACAGCAATTTCACTTACCTCATTAGATAGATTTATGCATTTGTTATTTTGAACTTCTAGATTATTGTTGCCCTTGAATTTTCAGGTTTACTAAGTATAACAAAATCTTATAAGGGCTATTTTCTCCCTTTAAAACATCCCCAAGAGACAGTAAATGGCTTCAACACACCATGACTGTAGCACTATGCAGTCTGCTTTACTTTTCAAAAGCAACACTATCATCTTCAGATGGGACTCAAGCTTTAAAAATTCAGGAGAATTAGGAATGTTAATGTAGGCAGTGTGTGCCCTCTGACAAAAGCAGCCTCAGGGAGCAAGCATGTGGTTGAATTTCTTTGTGTCCAAGGAAAACTGATATGTGAACAGCTGACCAGAGGCTCAAGATGCCATTTAAAATGAGGCATATGAAACAGAAAACAAGCTCTACAAAGACAAGGCTGGGTACTCCATTCTGCAGCCTTTTCCTATTTTGCTGCACTCTTCTATTGTACACTCAGGGTACTCCAAAATGCTGCTTTCCTATTATTTCTGAAACACTGACAATTTCTGAATGACTGCAGCATGACTTCAGTGGTAATGATTTACATGAATTAGATAAATAGAAGTTTGAAGAGCTCTCATGTACCAATTTATTTTTTCTGTGCACTGTCTGCTGTTCCCCCACTACACACCATTCATTTAGAGAACTGTAATCCTTAAACTCCCCTTTTACTATTTCAACAGAAATTGCAAGCTACATTCCAAAACGGCTGTGCTAAAGATACTTCACCTTCTAGTATTTTAAACAGTCTGACTTTCAAAACTTGCAGTTTGTAAATTAAGGCATATTTTAATGTACTAATAATTTAAAAAGTAGTTCATTTTGCATTGTCTTACCTGCTGCTATTCAGCACATTTTCTGTCAGATTCTTGGCAAACATGCCCTTATGAACATCCCTCTCTTGCACAAAAAGGACATAACAAAAGCGTCTCGCAAGCCACCCTCTGAACCTACAAAAACATGAAGGGTATTTCAGTGTGAGCCTCAAAATATTTTGCTGCCAAAAAAATAGCAATAAAAACAACTAAAAATACAATTAGGAAGCAAAGGCAAGTCAAATTTTATCAATTTCTGTATCTTCTAGTAAATTGCCAATATCTTCATGTTATGGATGAAACAACTGATACATAGCACAGAACATCTGAGCCAGCTAGGGTCTGCATCCCTTCAACTCAGGGTGACACTGGCCTTAAAACATCCACAGAGTCACAGGAACGTGGCGAGCAAACCAGCATGTACATTTTGTCTGCCCCTGGAACAAACTCGCCAGCTCACCGAGGCCAAAAGAAGTGACAGTGTTTATTTCCAGTTTGGGGCCCCTTTCCACTGAGGAAAGTAAATGCCCAGCTAAGAGGTGGGTCAACTTCAAGGAACACCAAGTCCTCTTGGGAAAGCTGCTCACGTAAGCGCAGGGTAAACTCTCACAAACACTTCTGAAAATATGTTTGCATTAGCCACCAAAACTAAACTCACTTTTTTAGTTAGCTTTTCTTCCTTTATAGTGTTTTCAAACACTCAGTCCTACGTGTCTTCTCCATACCTTCTCCTAGCAAAGTTTTAGCAAGAGCATAAAATAATCAGTAAATCTCACTACAAATTCAAGTGTTTAAGTAACTTGTAAAGACAATCTCTTCTTTTTAAATTAACCCTGTCCTCGACTTTCTCAATCATACAAGCAGAAATCACCTGAGATGATGTTATTTGGAATATCAAACATCACGGAAGATGCATGTGACAAGGAATGGCTTACAACCCATCCATCCTCCACAGTGGATATTCATCACTATTCTTCTCATCACCTCCCTCATTTACCAGGCCAGCAGTGGCCAAGCCACCACTTAGCAAACCAAACATCTGGGATCCCCAAACAGCAGAGCTGACGTGATGGGGCAGAATTAACAACTGGAGGAAAAATTAACTTCTGGCAATTCCTAGGCCCAGAGCAGTAAGTTTTATGCAGAACCCCTGTCCTGAGGTCTGCTGGTGCACTGCCTGGCTGCTGCTCCACTGAGTGTCCCAAACTGAACCGTGGGTGACAAAGGTCACGGTGGTTTCCATGCTGGAGCGCCACCAACGTCTCACCCGTTGTCACCACTCGAGTTTCTGATCTTGGCTGTTAAAGCTCCCTACCACATTTCAGTACATTTATACATGTGTTAAAAACAGCCAGGAAAGATGAGACACAACCTTACACTGCAAAAAGCCAAAGCCCTTGAGTGCACTGTAACTAAGATGGGGGCACATGCACCAGCCATGGGCACAGAGTGGCACGGAGTGATTACACAAATATTCAGACCAGCTATTTGTGCCATCAGAGAAGAAGACTGGTAACTCTGTTTTAATTGTTTTTTTTTCCTTTATCCCTCTTGGAGTCTGAGAGCATTAATGATTTTTCTAGAAAGCAAAGATGCTTCCTTCGGACAATATTTTTTGTTAACTGTGAACCTATCAGAACAGCACACAGCTGTTTGCAGGGATCTGTCAAGGTATGAATGCTTCTACCCTCATTTTACAGCTTAGACATAATGTAATTTAATTGGAAAACCCTGTTTTCTGATCATGTAGCAATGAGAGAAGACAGAAATGACAGAAACGAACCAGTCAAGAGACATTTAAAACTGGCAGCTGTACCTCAGATAAAGGCTGTCAACACAGTTACAGCATGCTGGCAGTTAAAGAGAGCCCCTCTTGCTTTCTAAGGGCAGAAAACTGTGACTATGTAGCCCCATGAGATCTCAGAACTTCATTAAAATTGTCCATTTTCACACTACAATGACACAATTTTCACACTATAATGACATTGTATTTCTCACTATTCTGAGCTAAATGCATTTATTTCAGAATAATTCAGTAACCCATATTTTTTCTTCTTATAATTCCAATTCAAGTAACTTCAAACATTAGACTTTCAAAACTAATTTCAAAAAAGTTAAACAGTATTTCTGTTATTTTTTCTGTATTCTAAAGTACAAGCTCAACTCTTAAAAAAACTATAATTAATTCAAATTTAATAAAGAACAGCCTCTAACATTAGCTTTCTCCCTCTCAAGCACACACAATGCTGCCTTTCTTTCACTCAGACACTTTGGCTCATTTCTTTCAGGCTGCTGGCCTCTCTTTCTTTACTCTGACTCTTCAACAAACACTGCAGGACATACTTATGCTAATGATTACTGTAAAAAAAAAAAAACTTAGCAAGCATTATTAACTTTCCAAAGAACAGAATATTTTTGTGCAATTACAGTATCTTCATCCCAGCACATAAAATATGATTCTAATAGTGCAAAGTCACATCTTCATTTTTTAGATTTTTTTTTTTCATTTATACCGTACTTTTCAGATGCTGCACTCTGCCACTAAGGCAGAGAAGAGACAGATTCATAAGACATTTTCAGGCTTAATTGCCTAAGTGGCAATAGCCAACGTCTAAACTGTGAGCCAGATCTGCTCAGTGAATTAAAGTGCAGCCTGAAGTCATTCTGCATGAGGGAATAAATTGAGTCCCCTCAATATTATGCTACAGATGCTGCCATTTGCACAAAAGGAGAAAGAATCTTTCTGTGAAAAAATTCTAGGTTTTTGTGAGACAGGTTTGACCCCTATACTCCTTGTCTATAACCCCAAAGGACTTTGTCAGTTCCCAAATACACACAGCCAGATTTAATGTTACTGAAGTCAGCACCAAATTTCTGCATTTTAGGACCACAATATACATCAAATCACACCAGACCATAACAGAGATTTCTCTCTCATAAAAACAGAACACTTTGAATTCTAAAAGCAAAAGAAACACTTGCTGCATTACCTTGTGTGTGTTTCATTGATGTATATGACATTACGTAGACCCAAAGAAGGAATACTAGAATTGAAGAAGTTATCCTGTGAAACCAAGAAAAAGAAAAGATTGATGGACTATTTCATTATATAAAAATAGCTTTGTCTGCTACATTCATCATAACATATAGGACAATGCAATGTTTTTCATTTGTACTCTACTCAAAGCCAAAACCAGAGAGGTGTTGAACATGCCTATAGAGTATACAAACTTCTAAAATGAAAATGGAATTCAACTCACTATTCCCAAGTCCAATACTTTCAAAGCATTCTCTAGGCTTTACTGTGTGGTTATACTGGTTACACTCTTCAAGCCACAACATTACATCAGATTCTGATGTAATATAAACCAGGACTTGCCATAACAGAGAACTCAGCTTTGAGACAGAACTTTATTAAGCCACACTGGGCATTAGTGCAACCACGAGCATTTGACGCTCAGTCTGCAGCACCCAGCTTGCCAGCAGAGCAAGCATCATGTAACAACAGCCCAAGGGTCAGGATATCCATCCATGGTTAGGTGGCAAATCTCCACATTCCTGCTCTGCCTGAACAACAAACTCAGTCCAGCCTTGTAGAGCCTTGGTACAGGCTCCACATGCCAAGGAATTAACTGGGATGAGTTTAGGAGCACTTCCACAATACTCCTTAGCAGGAAGACCTAAATTCTGCTCTTCCAGAGTCCAAGTGAATACCTTGACCAAGAGGCTGATTTCTTTCTACCCAAATGATATCTAATTATAAAATTGGTATCTTGCCAACAGTGAACTACAGCTAAAACTACTGGAACTGTAAATGTCAAAGAAGACAAAAAAAAGGACAGCAAAGGAGAAAGATGGTCACCAGCAACAGCAGAGCTGCAAAACAGCCTCACCACCAATTCTGCAGTGGGAATCAGGTAAGAGTCATTTGTTTGTGTTTTGTTTAGGACACACCATTTGCCACAAAATTAAAATATATGACTGTCCTATGTTATTTGCAAATCAGGTAGAAATTATTTGCTACAGTGAGAGCAGAGTATTCTGCTCCCTGCTGAAGCTCAACTGTGCTGTACAATCAACCAATTGTTGCTCTAAGGTCTTAAGAGGAAACTTCAATGTTGCACTAATTTCTTTCACTACACACTGTGATTTTTTGTGGATCTTATCAGCTGATAAAGATTATTCTGACATGTTCTGACTAACAGAAGCAAAACGACTTGTTCCTGGTCTCCCAAACAATGAGCAACAAAGTATCACTGAATGCCAGTCTCTACCTGTCTATACCAGCGCTCTAAGCGTCAGGTTAAACCTCACTAGAAACTCATCCTGCAGTGGTACTGTCCTATTTTAGCTTTTCCTTATTTAACTCCTCTCCAATCCTGTGTCAGGCAGAGCATGTGGCTCTGTGAGACCAACTGAGCCCATGCAGGATCTCCCTGCTGGCACAAAGAAGAAGCCCAGCTCCCACCACCACATCCTGGCCTTTCCTGCTGATTGCTACACCTCTCCTCTAACTTACAGCACCTCTAGCATTTATTACACCCTTTAATGTCCCAACTTCATGCAGACAAGACAAAAAACTAAATGAATGAAGCAGGTGGTTTTCTGCTTGGTAAGTGAACTTGATCAGCCCTCAGGAGAGCAGGAAGAAAAACAGGAGGGAGAAGCAAGACTTCCCACTCTCAACATTGGCAAGTTGTTCCTTTGGTCAGCACACAGGAAACTTGCATCATTCATTCCTTTCCCTTAAGAAAAATAATGAAAAAGGCAGCCCAAAAAAAAGTATTTGGAACCTAATGAGAGGATTATCTTTGTTACTGTCTCTGCAAGGATGGTATTTTTTTTTCCTTACAGAAGGCAACAAAGGGCTTAATAGGTCATACCCCTTAAGTGGGATCTCAGGATAGTTAATTAGTCTCCTATTAAATGGACAAAATACAGAACAAGAGTTTTATTTTTAAAGCATAATTCCCAGTTTGAGAGGAACAGCCTAATTACTAACAGGCTAATTACTCAATGTATAAAGCTGTAAGCTGAGAATTCACACACACCTTTTTGTAAGTCAAAATGCTTGACTTGTCAGTTTGAAATAGCCTCAGTTTATCTAATTGTTTGTCTTGTCCAGATCATACACAGCCTCCACAGTATGTCTGGATTTGTATACCACGTTTGTATGTCATTGCTGCAATTTTCTTTTCTGGCAGAGGAACAGAGTGAAATAACTTCTCTTTGGTCAAAGAGAGAAGCAAATTTTCCCTCTAGCCCAGCCAATGAAGGTGTAACTGAGTACAATCTAAAGCCCAGGGTGTACACATAGGCAAATTACATGATGAACTGGTTGCAAACTGTATTGTGCCCTTTTGCATCTTGAGCTTACAGAAAGCCTGCCCAACGCAGTTCAATAAAGTTCACATTTTAAATCAGCTTGCACAATCTCTCCAGAGCTACCATCTTGACACTGTTCCCAGCAGACAAATATCCCTACTATCACAACTGGCAGTCCTTGTTTCCAGGCTGGGCAGAGAGGCAAGGAATCAGCCAGGTGTAGAAAATTAACTTGTTCTCTCAAGTAAAGGAGTGAGCAAGCTGGAAAGGCAGCAAACTGCTTAGCTTCCAGACTGTATTTATCCTGTGGATAGAGAATTAAAGTGTCCTAAAAGCAAACTTTCAACTTTTGATGTGCTCCAAATTTACATTATTAATTTAAAATAGCAGATAATTTTGCTATCCCATTTCCTAATAATTCTGGGGAGCTGGAGAGTTTTGTGCAAGGACTAAGTCTGCACTGAGAGATGGGAGACTGAGCATCAAAACAGGTGTGTGCCATCCTTTAACTCCATGCCAATTTAAAGTAACCACGAACAGTGAAAAACTACAGCACTTTATGATCTAAAAACATTGTGACCTTAATTCTGAAAGCAAGGAAACTGCAGCAACTTCATTAGGCTCCAACTATGCATTATTGTCAAACATAATCCATTCCCTAATCCCCTTACCCGGCTCTGGGGAGTGCATACATAGCAGCATCGTCCCACAAACGGCCTTTTCCTGCTCAGCAGAGCCTCCTTCCATCTTAAAGTGGCAGATCGGAACAGAGTGGGACGAGAGTTACACTCTCCCTGCAGAACAAAAGACCACTGTGTGAATATGCAGAAATATGTGTATGGGAAAGCTTTGAGGAAGAGGAGTTGCCAGACACACACAAAAAATTACCCCTCAATTACAGTTTTTTCCAAAGTTTTTTTCAATTTTTTTTTTAAAAAGCAAAATCTCAGCGTTGAACTTACGTATCTAAGTCCTGCTGCATGGGCTGACACACAAAATTTTAAAAGGAATGATAGCTGTAATTAACAAACACCAAAGAAACTGCCAGCTGAGAAAATGGAAGGAATTTAACAGAACACTACATTCTCAATAATGTCAGGGTGCTTGCAATATGAGCAAGGTATTTTAAGGTTCAACTGAATATCACCCTGTAAAACTGCAACAAGATTCCATGTATCCAAAATATTAACTCCATGGACTCTGTAGGCACTTTCAGCAGTTTCATGCAGAGTGATATGAAAAAGGAAACCCTGTGCTTCTCCAAAGTTACACTGTCTATCTGAAGATTAGAGAAGAAAAAAATCCAGTGTGACTGCATTCACAGAACTCATTCTCTATGTTAGGACATAATGCAAAAATTCTATTTAAGTGTATTTTCAAAGACCTTGTTTTTTTCCATTAAAATCTACTGAATTATTGCTTACCTGAGAATGAGAACTGGGTTCCCATTTTTAAACCACGTATTTTACTGAATGTTACTTCCACTATCAAAAGAGAAGTTACAGAAACAAACCAAACCCAAAATGTTTTTTAAAATAGAACTCTTTAAGTGGCAGAGCAGTGGGGAAAGCCAACATTGGAAGACACAAATACAGATCATCACATATTCAGCCTACTGTGAAACTCCCAGAAAGTCCAAAAGCAATGCTGAATATGCTTTAAAACTAAATTGTGCACATATCACATTTGCCAAGCAGCATGAACTGGCAAATATTCCAAGGCTAACTCTTCCATCTGAAATAAACAAGTATCAAGATGCTAAGCCTGCCATAATCCCTCCTTCATCACCTTCTTTAATGCTAACTCCAAAACAAACCAACTTTGTAATAATGCCATCTTCCTTCTGTTTGCCTCCAACCCCTGACATACCACTCCAGATTTTTTTTACAAAACCTGCTTTCTAACTCTTCTGTCTTGCCTGCCCTTATTCCACCTCCTCGCAGACCTCTTGGCTACTGCGGCTTGCTGTTCCATGGAACTTTGATCTAGCTAGATAGATATCCCAGATGCCAAGACATCTGCCCTTTCCCTCAACTCTGACCATGTTTCCAATTCTTCTTCTGTATCAAGTTCCAACTTCTCCTCTCCAGATCCATGTCTAATCCCTCCTGACCTACACTAAACCACCTACCACCACTCCAGTCCCCATGTGGCTCTTTTGGCCCCACCCAGGCCACTCCGCTCACTGCCTCCTTGGTCCCCTCCAAATCCCAAGACTCACTCAATGGAGGACACAGACTTTTAATAGCCTCCTTATTTATATCCACCAATTTTTTTCTGCCTCTTGGAGTGCATGGAAAGCTCCAGCTTTAATGCCTATATGACTGTGCAACTTCAGTATCAAGCTCCTTTTCACCTGCACACTTTAAACTACATCACCCAGCAGAGCAAAGAGCTTCCTATTTGACTTTCTGTTTGGCTACTCCAGAATGGGACTCTATACATTTACTGCTATAGAAGAAGACTGTAAGACTATCAATGGAGTTTGACAGGATTTTTCTTTTCTAGCAACATTATTCTTTGGAATTGAACTGTTGCTTCCTCCTTACGCTTCAAGTTAAATTAAAACCAAACTGTTATCATGCATGAGAAACATAATTCCTTATCTTCATTCTTCATAACAATAAAAAGTCCACCTTCAACTTGAGGAAATAATAAAATAAATACAGCCAGTAATATTCCCAATTTTTACTTACCCACTCTTCACTGGAATGCTTACATCTACTGATGCTGCAGTCTGCTGAGGTGGACAAATAGGAAACATCTATTGTTCCAAGGGACAAAGCAGTTTCATCCATGACACAGGAATTGAACTGAAGATCACAAACTGCAAAATAATAACATGTACATTATATACATTCCTTTTATCTGTATATTCATTTATTTATATGCATGCACAGAAACACACACCTAATTTCAGTAATGGGCATCTAGCAATACATTAGCAATCTGGTATTTTTTCACCCTTCAGTAAAAGTTCAGTTCCAAAGAAACTTCCTTGCAGCTAAAAGTCGGCATGATTTGAATATGCTAAAAACCCCAGCACATTTGACTTCCATGAACACAGCACACCAATCAACTTTGTGCATGCTTTTCCCTCCCTGCTCTTCCTCCCCTTACAGGTCACTTATAGTCCCTTTGTAATTTTCCACTGTTCTTTACTGCATGGTTTAAACCCTGCAGCCGTAAGGATACACATGCCAGACACTTTTCATAAGTTTACTATTCTCTTGCACTCTGTGACTTTGCTCTTTCATAATTTGCTTCTCAAGGACACCTACGATCTACAAAAACTGTCATTAATGTTCTCACCTAATCCTATCTCACAGTTTATTTTATGTGTCTGGTCTAGCTGTAGTCGAACCAGTTTGCAAATTCCTTGGGAAGAAGGAGTGCTCTATAAAAAAGCACACCTCTAAATGTGAACACGCTGCTGACAAGTGACATTTTTGTCTTGTGGGGTTGAAGAGCAGCAAAGAAATCCAAACCTGAATTATTACTTTGAAATGGAAGTTTTGCGGTTTTCTCCCTTGGCCAAAGAAAAAAAGGAAGGGCAAACATACTAAAACAACTCAGAGTTGTACAGTGTATTTGCAAAAGACTACAAATTAAATCGCTTTGTTATTGAGAGCCACTGAAATAGGAATCCCAGCATCTTCACCAAGAGAAACCATAAAGAGGCAATTCCTGCTCTCCCATCTGTCACCGCAAGGAAACTTCTCCCATGGCCAAGCCGTGGGCCATCAGGAATGAAACGATTCCCACCCAGCACGGTATCTGCAATATCTGGAACAGTAAGATGCACTTTAGTGCATTTAACTAAAACTTTAGTCCAACGTTTTTGCCTTTCTTAGTGCCTTCCCCGAGCTGCCCCAAGCCCATCCCGCAATACCTGCACGCAGAGAGCTCCCACTACAAACTGGAGTCTGAGCCAGTATAACCATGCAGACCATGCATATCCTTGCACAGCCGAAGAACCTAAATCAGCCCTTTATCTATGCTGGCTCCTACACTCAATCCGCCTTTTATTTAAATTAGTCCTCAGGCAAATTACTATCTAACCCTCCCAATAAATATATATATAAAAAAAAAAGCCTGGAAGCCTCAAACGCTGGAACCGAAACGCGTCCCCCTCGTGCTCAAGGTGACCTTGGCTGCACCGGTTTATACAAAGGATGAACTTTTAAAAATACGCAATTAACAGCCCGTTTGAGGAGCAGCAGCAGCAGGAGCCGCACACCTACCTGTGAGCCAGCCCGCCCCCCGAGCGCCCGCTCCCCGCTGCGGCGCTGGCGCTGTTCACCTGCCGGCCGCCGCCATCCCCGCGGGCTCCAGCAGCGCTCCGGGCTCACCACGGCTCCCTCGGCAGCGCTCCGGGCTCCAGCCCCGCCACTCACCAGACCTGCTATAAATAAAACCCCGGGCTCAGCGCGCTGGGGCTGCGCAGCGCCCCGGGCACCGCCGCTGCCAAGGGGCCGCCCCGCGCCTCCCCGGCCGCCGCGAGGGGCGGGCGCCGGCCGCGGGCACCCACCGGCACCGGCCCCCGGAGCTCCGCGGGGCCGCCCGAGGCTGCCTTCACCCACCTGGCCCCGCGCCCGCCGCCTGCCCCGCGCTGCCCCTCAGCCGGCCCGAGCCCCCCGCACCGCCGCTGCGGCTGCCGCTGCCGCTCCGGCTGCCCGCGCTGCCGGGGCCGCACCGCCCCTCCCGCCACGCGGCAGCCGCTGCGCTGCCCCGCCCCGCCGCCGGGGGCAGCACCGCCCGCGGGCCCGGCCCGCGCCGCCCCGCCTGCCCCGTGCCCTCCGCTCCGCTCCTCTCTGCTCCGGACCGCTCCGCACGCCGGGCCCGGCCCGCACTCACCGCGGGCTCCGCGCTGCCCCAGCCCTCCCGCCGCGCTCGCAGCGGCGCCGCGCCTGACGCGACTTCCTGAGCGCCCGCCCGGCCCGCAGCGCGGCCCTGCCCGGCCGCGGCCCCGCCGCTGCCCTGCCGCCCTCACAGCCCCGCACCGCCGCGGGCCCGTGCCCAGCCCATGCCCAGCCCTGCCCGCAGCCGCTCCGGCCCCGGTGCAGCCGCCGCGTGGTTCAACAGCCGCTTCCATCGCCCCCTCCCCAGCCCGGAGAGACTCACGGCTGTTTAGCTCTCAAATCTGAGCTGCTAAACACGAAAACGATGAAAAAGTGATGTGAAATTGTGTGTTAATGGGTTTGCGGCGACTCCGAATTGCCGCTGAGAACAAGTGCGGAAATTTCGGGACGGGTATTGATCTGCCTGCCCGGCCTTGCAGCGCTGCCAGTTTGCCTTTTACTGAGTGCAAAAGTAAATGTTGATTGAGATTGCTGCATATAACCAAACAAGGACCACAGTATTTTTTGGCTTTGGCATTCTTGGGCTATTTAAAGACAGTTTTTCTGTGGCTTGAGTTACAGCCCAGCAGGAAGGCTCGTGCCTACATTTCTTCTTTGAATGTCCAAATCACAGTAGTGCAATACAGGAATAAAAGGGCAAAATAAAAGAGACTGTTTATACTAATGCAAATCTTCTGCTTAGAGATTTAAGTGGCATGAGGTGTTACTTTTCCCCTTAAGGTCTTCCTTCTAGATGTTGTTTTGAAATTATTACAAATGAGAATTGTAAGAATCACAACTGCCTTTCACACATAAAAGAAAATGCGTAAGATGTGATAGACTGGAAACGTAACTGCTGCATGCATAGGAGAGCTGCCCTAGTTCCCACAACTGAGTGCCTCCAGGGAATACCACTAGAGCTGATAGTTTACAAAGCATTCTGCAGTTTGTGGGTCAGAAGGGATTTTGAGTCTGATTTTTCCTCCTTGAGTAGGGAAAAATATTTTGGTGCAATGTGAATGTTGGAATAAAAGACACCTAATTTTCAAATTAAAAAATACAATAAGATATGAGCTACTGAAATGTACAACTCACGTAAAGTTTGTATTTCTGTGCAATAAGCAGTCCAGTATTTGTGTAAATCAAATAGTTTTCTAAAACATCACATTTTGTATAAAGAAAGGACAATCTGTATTTCTTAGACCACATTCACATACTAAAGTTTGCATCCAGTTTTCTCATAATCTGGGGTAGGACTCAAATTTGTCAGTTCTGGTTTTGGTCTGGAACATAGAACATGTGGCCACTTCTAAAATACAAACCCTTAGCTGTCCAGCTTTATAACAAAGCTTTTGACGTCAACCTTTTCTTGGAGTGATTTGCTGAAGGTCAGTTGGGAAAGAGGGGGCAGGTTCTGCTTTCAGCTGCCTCTGCTGCAGCCAAGAGCAGATTTGTAGCTGCTTCTCTAATCAGAGCGGAGCCAGGAGGCTGTAAGTGTTTCACGACAGTCACAGTGCCACTGTCACATCTGTGCTCCTGTCACTGCACCCTCAGCTCAGCTTTGCTTGCTCAGTGAGCTTCTCCTTGCCTTGGCGGAGGCCAGAGAAGGAAACACCTGCTTTGATCTGGTGACCAGCAGCAGGGCCACATCCCACACTCTGGGTTGTGTGGTGTTGGGGTGTTGAAAGCTTCGAAAGGGGAAGCTCTGAACTCCACTCAGAAAAGTGAAATCCAGTGTTACATCCTGTGTTTTTGTAACTTTCTTTGTATGAGGAGTTGTATCACAGAAGCAAAGTCCCAGTAAAATGCTGCAGCCCGCATCCCGATCATTGCTCCCAGCATAAGTCTGCATGCAATGAGGGAAGTCAGAGCTTGAATCATCTTAGAAATCACATTGGAGATGATTCAAGAGCTGGATTACGTGAAAACTGAGTATAACAAAATGGCAATGAATGCTTATATGTCGAGTCTAAGAAAATGCAGGAAACATAACATTAAAATTCTTACTGAAGTTGAATAATTTAATTGTTTCACTGCCTTTGTGTAGTTATTTGGGAACTTCTTAGGAGGCATTTTGTAAAAGACCCTCAATACTGCTTACACAGAACTTAACCTTCTCTAGGTGTGAAATCACATTGATTTTTTCCCCTTCCACTCATAAAAATAGGGGATCAGGGAGGGCACTTGTTTTTAGTGTGCTGTGGTGTAACTCAGAGCAAACTTTCAGCCCCTGGGTGTAAAGCCACCTTGTCTGCTTTGTTTCCCTCTATAAAAGATGAACTATGGCACATTTAAAACCTAACATGGAGCTTTGGGCATGTTTTTTCATTGTACACTTTTACACTGATATATTTTTTCTAATTGTAAAAGAATTATTTCTGTGATATAAGTAACACAAAAATCAGAAGAAAAGCCTCAATGGCTTTATCATAATTTTAGTATTATTTATGAGAAAGCTGCTTAGGCTGTTCTTTAGACTGTTTTGAAAAGGATAGTAAATAGATACCATGTTTTACTTAAACATAGTGATTCTGTGTAATAACAAAAGAATGTTTCTTGTATGATCGTAGAGCAGTTTTCCCATTTTTCTAACCTTAAAAAATTCTTTGCTTTGTAAAATAAATCCAGAGGTAATTTCATCACTCATTTGAAAAGGATCCTGAATTAGTCTAATGGGAATTGCAGCTTAGCAAGATCTTTTTACACTTTATAAATCCTCAGGCTTAGTAGTAAAATCTCATTTCAGTATTGAAAGCTTGATGGTGATGTGTTGCCATGGAATCAAGCAAATGGGAAAAATTTTGGAATGCCCTGAAGGAACAGACTTTCAGAGCTGCATGTGCTCCAAAAAGCCCAAATACTGCTGGGTTTCACTTCCAGAAAAGGGAGATTCTATCCTGCTTCCATTGAAGCCAATGGGAGGCTTGCCACTGATCTCAGTAGGAGCAGGAGCATGCCTGAGTCTTGCAATCCATCTTTTTAAAGTCCTTAAACTGAAGTGTTTGCCTTGCCAATGAGTCCAGGGAGGTGATTTGCATATGATGGCAAATGAGCAGAACCCTGGCTTTGTGTGAATAAGCTGCTGACCACATTCGTGCATAGCAGCCTGCAGAGGAGAAAGGGCTGGCAGGAGTCTTTTTTTCTAAAATAATGATTAGTCCTTCGTATGTTTCAAATCCTTATGAAGCTTCCAGTGGAGTTCAACAAAGTACCTGTTTGCTGGACAATTCTGTGCAGAGGAGGAGGGAGCAGGGACAAGGGGACTTCTTTTTACATCGGCTCTACCCTGGCTCTGTTCTCGGAGCTCATTTCCAGCGATTCCCATGATGTCACTTTTAGTAATGGAGACACGTTTACAAAAGGGTACACAGCATCCTCTTTAAAAAGAAACTTTCAATTTGAGGAGCGTTACAAAAGTTAGGAAACCAAAAACTGTGTGAGGAGGGAGACAAAGGTTCTTTGTTTGCAGTGACTGAACTTGACCTCACATGACTATGAACAATAATGAATATGCAGTTTGGCAGTGGCAGAACTCAGTGTCAGCACTATTGCCTTTGGTATACAATGTATTAAGAGCATCTGAGAGTGGCAAGCGGCCATGAAATGTGCTGATAAGATTGTATGTAAAAATGGTTTGGGTATACTTTATATCTCCTCTCGAGACAAATGATTTTTTCTTTTCTATTTCATGCCCCTTATCTTGAGAACAAATACAAAATTCATTAAGAGTGCAGTAACTCTCTCTCCTATGTAATATATTGTGTTTCTGTATTTTTTTAAAAGATAAGGGCATTTTAGCCCAAGCTGCTCCTAGCTTTTCTCTTGAACTTGTTACTCACATTAGAACAAAAAAGGCTTTTGTTCTAGCAGAAAGATCCAGTATAACTAACTGGGTTAAAACCAGTATAACTAACTTTTATACTTCCAAACTTAGCCCCATTTTTCTATCAAGAAATTACACACATACTTGCATTTTGTACAAATCAGAAAATCCTAGCTATCCAAAGGGATTTGCCAGCATTTTAAATTTAGCAATGCAGAATGGCAGAATTTGGAACAAGATTCTCCCATGTTCATGCCTTGAGCAATTATCTGCCATAACAATGCAGGCTTCCCCTGCCTGCTGTGAGCAAGGGGGATGTGATGTAAGGGTGGTTGCACTTTTCCACTTTCGTATTTGTAAAGTTGACATTCTATCCAAGAGCTGATTTTATGTGAAAAACACCAGATGAAGAAACTAATTCACTGCATATAGGCCCTAAATACTGTTGGATATTCCAAATTATTATCCATTGGTAAATCATAAAAAATTATGTTATGTATGAAGGACTCTGGGGTTTAAAGGATACATTGCATTTACAGGAATTTCAAGTTTCACAAATAACTTTATTGTCAAGCCCAATAAACTTGTACTTGTGAATTTCTCTGCAAAAAGCAAAGACTTTCTTCTCATCTAGTTCCCTCTCCAGGAATCCAGAACTGCTTTCTACTCTTCCAAAACAGAAACCAAGGAATATAATAGAGAAATCTAAGAACTTAGGGCAGTATGGGCCTAGGTTGTAGGCAAGTGTTTCATCAGTATCTCAAAAGGAGGCACTTTTCACTGCTCAGGTTCACTCTATTGTGCAGCTGTTGCCTTTAGAAGGACTTGTCACATCTTGTTAAAGTACTGTAGATATGGAAAGTTGGGATCACAGACAGCTCTTTCAACAGCAGAGCACAAGAGGCTTTGCAACAGGTTGTGTGACCCAGGTGTTGAACCACATGATGTCCCACCCCTCCCCTCGTTTTCAGCTATTTGGGGACATAATCGAGGCAATCGACGTGGGACGCTGGAAGATTCTCAGTGCCTTTGCTATGAAAGACACAAGACCTGGTTGGGTGGGAAATTTTTACAGAATTTTGGAGATATCTTCTGAAACAACTTGGGAGAGTTATGAAAGTGCACCTGGGCATCAGTTGTGCTCTGATTCAATGGTCCTCCAGTCTGCCATATATTCCAATGGAGGTTTTACACTCCCAATATTTTCCAGCCTTTTACATTATTATCTCTTATGTAGATGAACAGAGAGATGTCTCCAAAGGGCAACACTCCCTGCACACCAATTTGTCCAAGCAAACAAAATGGATTGGTCGATTTCTGGCTTTGCAAAAAGCATAAGGGAACTAAAAATCCCCATAGATGTCTAGATATATTTTCTATTTGTAAGTCAGTATCACTAAAAAGTAGAACTTCAGGCTTTAGTTTACCATATGTGTATATAATTAATTTTATGTAACAGAAATTTTGTCTATTAACACAACAAAAAGTAAACTATAAAAGTTGTCTCAGGATGACAAAATTAACTGAGAATTCTGACAAAAAGCAGTTTTTTGCTTTTGGCCTTCTCTCCGCACTAATCTGGCTACACCAGTTGTTACATTCCAATTCTGACACTCCAATCATGTTGAGCAATTTTCCCACAGTGTGTTTCCCAAACAGAGACATTTTTCCCACTCCCACTTATGTGTCTCTTGCATCTGGGAACTGCAGAAAAATGTCCTTAAGTCCTAAAATCCAGCCAACCATTGAACTTTTATTGCAATGCTAGATTTCAAAAACTGTGGGTGATCATTTGACCAAGACAATACTAATTGACCCAGAAAAAGCATACTTTTTCAGTTACTAAATTACAGATATTCAACTCATATCATGATAAAATCTTACACAGCTTTTTTTTCACTGTTTGAAGCATAACCTAATACTTTTCTAAGCACTTTATACCTTCATGAGAACAGAAATCTTTTTATTTGTATATTCCTGACTCTTAAATTGCCTACTTATTGCAGGATATTCACCTGAAATGGCAGAGGCCTTGCAAAGGGTATAATCTCTTTCTAGGAGATGATGTTTTTGCAGGTCCTGTGTTTCCCCTTTATAAAACAACAGAACATATTACTAACTTGGGATTTCACACATGACCAGCCATTGCTTCAGGAAAATTACATGGGTCACAGCATGACAGGTTGGATGCATAAAGCTGCTTGTGGGCTAAGTCACCTCACAGCTCTTTCAGATTTAGGATAATAAAGGCTCACACATGCCTACTTTATTCTTACTACACTTTCCCCTTTCATTATTTCCACAGGATGAATAAAGCAAGAGTGGTTTCTGGAGGGTTCTTGTTTATTCTACCTTTATCTACAAAGAGAGACTAAATATTTCCTGAAGACAAGTACCCCAGGCTGTAGGACAGGGATGTTTTGAGCCAGGTCTTTTGACCTGAGTCCCGAGTCCAACGTACATCGTGCCATCATCTGACATTTTGACCATTCCTCATTCAGTTTCAGGCCCTCTGGTAGATCTTTAGTGTGTATGGGCCAGGAAGTACCATCAGTAATCCTACCCAGTATGATGAAACATGGAGCAAAATTTCATAGTTTGTTGACCCAAGCAATACCTGCTACTAAAAATAACTTGGTTACTATATTTTAACTAATACTTCAAGGACTGGCATAGATATCCTATCTGCTTCTGATCAGCCCTCAAAATAAGAGCCAATATATCTTGAAATATTATTTATTTTCTAATCTAGGCATTTTTGAATCTCATAAAAAGTTAGATGTGGAGAAAAATTCATTTATGTCTGTACTTAGAATATTTGGAAGTAGAATAATGCACAATTAAAGAGTCTATGTGCCATTTTGCAACTTTGTGGTCAGTAGCAGGATCCACTCTGTCTTTGCTTCTCTGCTTTTTCTGTTCCTCTGGGGACTCTATGTAAGATGTTTCCTGACCATAGATATATATGATACATCCCTGTGGCCAGTTAATATTCAGAATTTTAAGAGGCTCCATACAAAGTAAGGTGTGCATTTTCAGAGGACCACACTAGAAAATACATCCTGGTGGAGCCCTCCAGTGAAGAAATGCCTTAAATGTAACTTGTGTTTGCTATGGGAATTCAAATGAATCATTTAGAAAGGTGTTACATTAAGGATAGAGAAGGAGAGGAGGTAGTGTTATAGGTAAAACATTTTAAATTCCAACTGTGTCTACAGTCCTTCTGATTTGGACTTAAACTTTCATTTTTGCTAAACTGAGATTTCTCATCTCCATTCTCTTCAATTTCTTCCATTTTACACTCCATTCTGTATTTAGGGCTCAATATATCTTGAGACTCTTTTTCCTCAGTACAGATCCTGACTAGAGGGCTAAAGCAGTAAACTTAGTAAAAAAGAAATTAAAAGCCCCTCTTTTGAATGTTGACTGTGACTTCTGATCTCTTCTCTGTCTACATGTTATTTGTATTTCAGCTCGTATAGCCTGAGATCCTTGGGGTAAAATCATAGTATGGGAAAAGCCAATGGCAAATTTCCCCCCTGACCAGGAAAGCTGCATCACAGTGGTTGATATCACATCACGAAATCAATACACAAATATCACAAAACTTATATACTGTATTACAGAACAACCACAGGCACTTTCTGAGCCCTACCTGAGCTTATACTCCACACTTCTGTATTAACCAAGCACTGAACTTACTCAGGGAGGAGTTAATTAATGTAAAATTTATTCAGCCGAGAGTAACCTTTGAAACCACGCGCACACTATCAGTTGTGATTTGTGCAGGACACCTCACGGAGCTGCAATCTATGCATCCTTACGTAACAGGCATTAAGAAGCAGTTACACAACTTAATGCAAACACCACCAGCAGATGAAAACCCATGGCACAGACAGGATCTTGAGTAATCATCAAAGCAGTGCCAGAAAGCAAATTCTACCTCCAGAAAACTTTTTTTTTTTGTGTTAAATCCATTTCCTGGGATGCTCTGTAGTATTGTTGCTGATAGTCTTAATAGTCTGCCACAAAGTGGATTTTCATTATGAAGTTTTTATCCTTCAAAACCTGTTAATACAAACTTTGACCAATGCTGCCAGAAAATGTGTGTGCAATTCAACTCATATCTTTACTGACTGCAATAATAAACTTTTGGTCTAAAACAAACAGGTGATTAGCAAACAGATACTTTTGTGCACTGAGGTTACTTGGGCCTCTCTCTTCCTGTCATCCCATTTTTCACTCACTGTTCAGACACTTAGAATTTGATGTCTGAGTATGTCTTCATGATGCCAGGGCACTGCAACTTTCTCAAATTTAGTGCAGGGGTAGAACATACTCCATTTTTTAGTGCACAGAGTTTATTCACGTCCTTTCATTAAAACTGTTAATTCAGGCAATACTTTCATCTCAGAGGTTAATCTAGGTCACAGGGTATGCCTAAAGTCAGGCAGTTTTGGCTATCCACACCTCTATTCTAACCTAAGAAATGGTATCTGTTATCTTTGCACTACCTTCAGAATATTTTCTAAAGTTGATGTAATTTCTTGATAAATATGTTTCATTTTTAATGAAAGGAGCATTCCAAGTCCCACTTTAGATGCTTCTTAGTGCAGAGGTTGATGTGCTATACAAAGTATTATATGGGACAGACTCTGGTCCCCTTTACATCAACAGAGATTGGGATGGCTCCAGATTTCCACTGGTATAACAAAGTACCTCAGCCAAGAAGAACAGGGATGGCAAGACATAACTATGTGGTCAGAAATTCTATTTGAAAGATGAGTAGTTTATCACAGTTTACCTAGGTGATATCTTTAGAAAACACTGAAGTATTTAAAACATCATCACCACACAGGTGGTGTTTTTTAGTCTATGGCATTGCTTGCTTCTTTGATTGATGTGTTCATAATGGATAAAGAAGGGATGTTTTTGATTCAAATTATTTAAACAGCAGTAAAATAGTAATACTGCATAACAAAGGCAGGATTGGGTTGCATTAAAGGGGATAGGAGTGCTGAAAGAAGTTTGGGGTTTACCTTTTTCACAACATCATAAAAATCCACCCATCCAACTTTCCCTCTAAGCCACCAGTCTATTTGCCCTGTGGAGTATCCTGTTTTAGTCTTCCATCTCTCCAAACACAATCACTTGGAAATGCTGCAATAAATACATTCACTCCCTGAAAAGCCTACCCAACAAAGCCCAAAAACCAGGTTTAAGAGGCACCTGAAGACCTGAGCCTTCCTTGTTCACCTTTTCCATTTCATTCCCACCTCTCAACAGAAAGAAAAGACATTATTCCTTTGGGATTTCTTGGTTAAAACATGCTAGTGGCAAAATATATCCCTCATCAGGGAGGTGTGCAGGGATAAAGAGAGGGGAAATGGTCCACCTGAAAAAGAAGTCCTCATCAACCTTCACACTGGTCCAAGTGCAGCAGCAGTGAAGGGTGTGAGGAGTAACTGAGGGAGGGGCAGGAGCTGTGCAGAGCCGCAGAGCCATCAGAAGTGTCTGTGGAGCTGTGCTCAGACACTCACATCCCACTGCTTGTGAGGAGGAGCACTGCTATTGAAGGAGAGGATAAACATGGGAGAGGGAGAGCCCCAGAATGAAAACAGACTTCATGGAGAATGATATCAAATTGCAGCTTTAAAAAGTACATCTTTTACATGATTATCCAGGTTAGGGCTTAATTTTGTTTTCTGGGAGTAAAAAACGGAAAATAGCTTAAATACTGATAACACAGCTTTTGTCTCATTTAAATTCCCAGTTACAAAAACAAAACCAGTTGTTTGCATGCCAACAATTCACTTTACTATAATATATTTGTATTAATTCCCTAATTAATACATTGCATTTGTCAGAGCCCTTTAGGCCACAGTAATGTCAATGGGATTAATCACCAAAGCATTCTTTTCTTGATCAAGGTGTTTTCCTGAAGTATTGCTGCAAGGCACACCTAATTCAGCCATGCTTGAGAACACTGTAATTGTGTTGGAGCATCATTCTTTTCGTAATGAAATAGGTTTCCAAAGTGGTTTCTACCACCTACAGTTTGGAAACCAGTGGGCTGCCATATAAGGTGGCTTCTTTCCTTGCCTACTATTGGCAAACTGCTGTTTTATCTCTATATGCTCAGTTAAACCTCTACTTACAAACTAAAGGATCTATGAGTATGGAAAAAAACTGGGAAATGTGATGAAGCATTTATGTATCATCTTCTGAACTGCATATCTGAATTTTTTAAAAATGTTTCTTTGTACTGGTTATTCCAGAACTGTCTACAACATCCTAATTGTATTGTTTTAACTCTCAGGTACATACAAACATCATTTCACAGACTTATTTTTAATCATGGATTTCTTGTGCTGAATTAAAAAACAGCAAAAATGGAGCACATAAAAAGATAACTGTAAAACAGGCAGTGATTCAGAAAGAAATTAAGCTGCTCTGCTTCACATATTACTCCATTCTAAGACACCTGAGAAACATTTATTTTCCAGCCTGCAAGTATCCTGAGCACCATATGGACACCTCTAACTGTATTTTCTTTTATGCAAAACATGTGGCAAAATAACCAGTGCAGTACCATGGCCTGCCAATCCTGCCACATATGTGGTCATGAGAAAGGACATAAATAAAATCTACCTGGATAAAGAATGATTCATAGATGCATAGAGAGGAGGTACCCAGGAGAGGTGCCAGGGTTGACCTCTGTCCCCTGATATTTTATCTGTCTTGCTGAGGCACTTACAGCTCCCATTATTGTGATGCCAGAGTATATAAGGACATGCAGCTGTCCTTACAACACTCAAATGGGGTGGACAGATTATCCTGGGTTATCCTGGGTCAGACATTTGAAGAAGATTATTGCACAAGCTTCACATGCTCTTGATGGGTAGAAGGTGTTTATTGACCATTCCTACATAAATCATCACCAAACCTCATTCCCAAAGTATCCAAGGGTTTCTCAAGCATTCATGCTAAAACAGTGACGAAGTCCCATCTTGGAAGTGTTACTGGACATGAACCAATGGCTGAAATGACTTGTAGCAACTTCTTTCAGTGCACAACAACTGCTCTTCTGCCATGGTTGTCAAGATAAATATATCCCATAACAAGGCTTCTAATTGTCTGTTTCCATCAATCATTTTAATCACAGAGTGCTGAGTAAGACTGTATTTCCCCTATTGTCCATGTGATCATAAAATTGAAGTAATTTGTATTAGATGAAGATGTTGTTAAATTACTCATGCCTCTAAGTTTACACAGTTTGACTATCAGATCATGCTTTAAGGCAACATTATACCTGAAACTAATTTGGAAGCAAAACATCCCTGTTTACCTGAATGAAGAAGTCATCCCCAAACTATAAATATATGGATGTTATCTTGATAATTTAATGAAGTCAGCAGTGGGACACAGGCATGTTACCATCTACTCTGAATGATGTAACTTGAGTTTGATTACAGGATGTCACCTGGTACCTTCTGTAGAGGTGCCCAGCTGCTGGGCTGAGTAACACAGTAGTCAATAAATTCTATACATGTGCTTTACAACAAGTGGAGGAATAAAGTTCTTTATACAATTGTTTATGATTCCCAGTCAGAAATTTTTAGGGTTTTTTGTAATTATCTTTATCTGTAAAATTGCAGAATACTTACCAGCCTGATAGGATGTTGGGTAAGATAATTAACTGTTATTTGGAGATGCTCTTTGATGAATGTTAAGTCCTGCAAGAGAGAGAAATATGTGATCCACTTGATTAACACACACCTATGTCATCACCTCTGCAGCCTTTACAGCGAGAAACAAGCAAGGCTGGATTGCTCAATTAATAATAGGTTTGGATAACACCTGTCAATGAAAAGTAATGTGTTCCATATGTTGACATATTTTTCATTAAAATACCTCATTTTACAGTTTCATCCAAACATTTCTCATCTAGTACCATCTTTCTAACACAATGGATTTCTGTATTGCCCATCTTTTGGAAGCTGGCCTAGCTGACCTCTAAAGGTCACCCTTCCAACCCAAACTATTCTCTGATTCAATGATTTTACTGATGCCAATTCAAGTTCATGCTCAATAAGCTTAGGCAGCTGTAATTTGCTTCAGAGTTCATGATAATGTTTTAAAAACAATTTCACTAAGAAAACTTATATTTTTTAGTCTTGATTCTAAAGCCACAATGATATGTTGTAGCTACCTAGAGAAGATCCTCATGACAGAAAACCTGCAACCAATAAAGGTACTAAGGAAAAAGCACACAAGAATAACTGTCATGAAGTTCCAGAGCACCAAATGTGCCAAAGACAAATTCTGCACAGTCAGAGGGGGTGATAATTTGAAGAGGTTTTTTTAAAAAAAATTATTAGCACAAAGCTGGAGTGGATTTACAGGTCCTAGCAAGTTATATAAATGATCTGCAACACCTTGCTCTTCCATCTACTTTGTCTGTGCCTCCTACAACCTAAAAAAATTGTCGTAAGTCCTGCTGAGTCCTGCTAATACTGAGATATTACTGGAGGCTGAGGAAAAGATGAACTGGACTGAAGGACCAGTGCATTGGGTGACCTTCACCCAGCTAAGCCTAGATATTTATATCTGTCTCTCACACTAGGGAGAAACATTCATTTCTAGGGCACAGTCCTTGTGATCCCAGAGAAGATGCCTCAGGTATCCAGATGCATCACTCATAACAGGCTTTGAAGGACCCAGTTTCTCTGCACTGAATATAAAATGTAAGTTGACTATTCCAAGCATAGACAAACCATTGACTTCCAGTCATGCCAAACCCCATCCCAGCTAACAACCTTGACAGACTGGTATTAAAGCAAATCAATAAAGAGTTTATCTAGATGCACAGAACTGATAGGAAGCCCTGAGATACTTTTAGTTACCCAGTGCTACAGCTCAAGGAAGTCAAAGCCTGGACTTTGAAATATAAACAGCTTCAGACTGATCATCAAAGGCTTTAACCAGCTCAAATCTCCTCCAGCAGAACTTTGCAGCTCCATCTTCCCTGCAGGGTTGCTTCTGTCCTTGGAGAAGACATTAATCCTCTCACTGAGGATCTCCAAGGATCTCGCTGTGATGGAGCTAATTATAGGTAATCTGCTGATGTACAATTAAATATCCTCACCAGCACAATTTGTGGGGTCCATGGTATGCTTTGCTACACCAAGCAAAAGGATCTGAGAGTGGACAGGGATTAATAGCAGCTTGGACTGCAGGAGGTTAGTGATCTGAAGCACCTGCTGTGGGACAGAGACATCCAAGCTTGGATGCCAGTTCAAACAAAGTCCTTTAATGATGCTTTGTCATGTAGTGTTAGGAAATGCAATTCTTCCGTAATCAAAATTAAGGAATCATTTTTGAATATTTGCTTTTTACTAGTGACCAGAGGAGGAATGAGCAGAACTGCTAATCCACCCAGTGTGCTACAAATATTGTAAGAAGAGACAGTTCTCTGGTAAGGAGACTGAAAGCTAAAAGTATAAGGCAGAGGCTGAAGGGCAGCCAAAGCACAGGGTGATATTCCATGTCTGTGGTCACACAGCTGGCCCGTGCCCAGGGCCTGTTCTCTGGCCCCACAGCACTGCTTCAATACATCCCAGAGCACGACAGTACAAATGAAAAAACCTCTAGGGGTTGTAGGGGGAAAATGGGATGATGTGTTTCACTGTCCTAAGTTAGCATGAAGCCAAAGTTCACCATCAGTGCAAGGGCACAGGTGGCAGAATCTGCTGCCAAGTGACTGATCCCACAAGAACCAGCAGTGATGGAACCAGCAGTGGGAGTGGATTGGGAGCAGTCTCCAATTGGATCAGAAAGCTGTTTTACAGAAACCATTGCACAAATCAGGAGTGAGCCTTAGGAGAGATCCAAGGAAAAGCATCAGTCCTTCCTGAACTGTACACACAGACCTGGAAAGAGGCTTTGTACTACCCCAAAGTTCCCCAAGTGCTTCCAGTCTGAACAGAAGGAGAGGTAAAAACCAGAAATATGTTCTACATACTATCACAGAGTCTTTCTGTCTTCCACACCTAACAAAACTTAACCAATACAAAAAACAATACAAGCAAACATACCTTAGCTGAAGAATCTTGGTGGGAAAGTCAAGGGGAAATTATGTCCTCCCAAAAGTTTTTGCAGCTGTCAAAGATACCTAGAGATTGAAAATACACAAGAGACCCTCAGTGAGCACTGTGAGTTTCAGAAAAAAGTCCAAAATATTTCGTTGAAGCCATTTCTTCAAAGTTAGGATCAAAAATGAAGTAGCTAAATGAAAAAAAAAAACAAACCAAACCATCAAAGTACTAGTAAGAGAATATGAAAAATCCAAGGCAACTGCACAATATATGTGATTCTCTGTGCCAGGGCTAGCACCTAGCATGTATGTACTTGAACATAGCAAGATTTATTCCTATCTATGGACTACACAATGTACTTATGTTTGCAATTGATATATTGCACAATGAAATGAATAGCAAAGTAATAACAGAGAATAAATCAATTTCTTTGGCACCAGGTTCTGGATAGTACTAATCTGCAAATAGCACATGACTCATTGGCAATTCCCTTTCACATGCCAGTTTAAAGGGAATGATACAGAAGTTCATCACATTCTGCCCATACAGACATCTACATCTTGTTCGATAATCAGTTTATATAGGTGTTGGCTGTGAGGTTTATTGTCTACTAACTAGAGTCCTAAGCCAAAGATTATTAACCAAAAGCAGTTACCAGAGAAGGATGAGCATGGCATAATTAAAACCATATCTTTAGGCCATTACATCTAAGAAAAACAGTCATCACATAAAAGCAGACTATAACCTTTAGGTGAATTAACAGCTACCAGTATTACAGGTGGGAGAGAATTAATCGTTTCCAGAAAGAAGGTGGCAGGCAATTTTGGAAAGGCTTAATGGCCTCAGTGTGAAGATCCTAAGACTTAAGCTACCACTGTGGATTGTTTCAAGAATAGCAAAAGACATCACAGGAGGATTCCTGGCCTAACATTCAGTCAAGAAATGTCTCTGTTCTGAGCCTTGCTTTTCATTACTCTTTGTAAGAACAACACAGGGAGTAGAAATTTAGCACAAGGGAGGCAGGTGGTGGATGCAACACACTTCCAGACACTGCCTGGTTAATTACACCTCTGGAATCATATTCAATTGCAGTGGGAGCTAAATAGATTCCGGATTTTTTAATTACTTGTTGCTATATTAATGTTAGTTCTATATTAATTAGAAAAGCTGTGACTCAGAAAAGAGCCACCACAGGAATGAAAAGTATTTCAAACGGGAAAGAAACACACTGGTCTTTCCTGATGCAGATCCACCAAGTGGTAAGGTGGTGAAAATAAAAGGGAACCTTAGAGCAGATAGAAAAATATTCCATGTAACTCATGCATTTTATAAAATACCTGCTAAGACATGAGTAGCAGAGAATCTTGTGGGAGGGAAAAATTGATGAAGTCAGATCTGCCATACAAGTGGTTCAGGAAGACCAGACCCTTCTGAGCTGAGACCTGGAGTGAGTAAATCCCCACTGTCTCTGCATGGTTGATTCCTGTGTTCACAGGCAGTGCCTAGCTAAGGGTGTATCACACCCACAGCTCACACACACACACCAGGCTGCACCTCTGGCTCTGCTCAGCATAACCTCATACACAGCCATGCACTCACTGAAAAAACACCCCTGCCCCCCTCTCTGGTCTGCCCTAAGAGCAGATCCCCCCTGCTTTACGCTCACTTGGCCTCCCATCTTATTTCTTCTCTCCCATTCACTTCTCTGGTTGCATTTCTTTTGTCTTTCGATGTTTTTCAAACTCGAATGCTGTGCAAAGCTGTGCCAATGCAACGTCTACCCAGCAAGGTCAGGAAGATGGCAAAAGCTGTCTGGCACATGGATGAGGGAGAAGTGCAAACAAGAGCAATTATGTCAGACACTTCTGGAAGCAGGATCAGAGACCCAAAAGATCACTTAAGTTCTATCCTGAGCACTGCAGTAAGGCTCAAGAAATACTCATGTAGATCATTCCAAATCTCAGGAGACTAAAAATGTATTTAAATTTTCTCTTGCATTGTGTAAGAAAAGGATTTTCACCTGAAAAGCAGAGATATCTATAGAAGACTTTTGACCACAAAATGCTGTCTGTATCTCCTAAAGGTATCTCTTATTTTAGGGCAGAAATAAAAGCAGGATGCAGAGGCTGAGTATCCTTCCGATCCCTATCAGCTGCTCGTTAGCTATTTAGACACTCATTAACTTCCAAAAGAGACCTTGGCCCTAATTAGTGCCTGGGCTGATCTGCCTGCCCCTTTCTCCTTTGCCTCTCAGAGCCCTCTACAATAATTAAAGGAAACCACACTACTTTTGTAGAATTTTAAAAATGTGGTTTTTGAGCTATCAGGATCTGCACAGAACTGTTGAATTCATTTCTGTCTTGGAGCTCACCAGACCACTCCAGAATTCTCCAGCTTCCTTTGGCACCCTAGTTCTTCGTGCATAAATGTATCACTCTTAAATCCTTCACTGAACCAGGCTCTGTAATTTCCTTTCCTTGGCCTTTGATGCAACAGAATCCATTTTAACTGTGATTGAAGTGTCACCAAGGCCATTCAATCAACTGTAATGTTGGTGCTAATCCTGCAGTCTTTTTAACACTATCAATAAGAGAGAATTGAATAAAAAATGGACTAATTCCATCTTCCAAAATTATAATGTATTCTGCATGTAGATATGTACCCTCCATCACAGTGACAAAAAGAACTTATCAATATAATAGAAAAACAAGAGGACTCCTCACTTTAATTTGTCTAAATGGATGCAGTTAACACTCAAGTTCAATAAATATGAGCACTAAAAGATAAACTGTAAAACAGTAAAATGAGAAAAGTTACAATTGCAAAGCACAAGCACAGTCTGTCTTGGGTTCTTAATCAGTTTAATGTCTCTGGCCAGTACATGCAGATTATTTTTTATTTCTTGCATTTCTTCCAGTTTCTCAGAAATGTATTTCACATTCATCATGTCTGCAGAAGACAATGCGGGCTGCCATGCCCTGAAACTGGTAATTTTGGATGACTGGACATGGGATCCTCTGCTGCACAGCCACTCACACTCCTCTTCCCAGGTAACTGGGATAGTCCTTATTCACCAAAATTAGAGGAAGCAGTGTCCTTGGACGTGGACTATCAAAATAGTCAGCACAAGGGCTATAAAGTAGCAATACTACCCTAACAACTCTCTAATTGATATAATTTATGTAAATGCTACTTAAAGACTCTTATCTTATTGTAGCTATGCACACAGTGTTACAGGAAGGCAAACTGAAGCTATCATAAGTCATTACCATAATTATATATTAATGATAACCCTAAATTTCTTTTTCCAAAACAATGTTTGGAAAACATCATCACTACAGCAACAGAAATTCCAGCAAGACTGAGGACAGTAAGCTCCTGAAGGATATCCTACTAGTAGCAATTAAATTATATTAAATTAAATTGCAAGCAAAAGATTTCTCAGCCTGGTAAAAATAATAAAATATTTCAATAAAACCAGATGACATTCCACACAAGGAATTTCTTAACATTATATCCAAGAGAGCCATGCAGCTACAAGTCCATTTAAAATACCAGTCAATGACCTGTTAAAAACCTGTTCTTTTTCTGGCATCCTTACCTTGAGTAGTCACATATTTACCAAGCTTGAGCCACAAGTATGGTCAAACCACTGATTAAATATTTCCTGAATTCTACTGCTGTTTTCCTTAGGATTTCATATATTTGTGTGCCCCGACCACATGTGCCTATTTTCTGCTTCTTTACATTCTCAAACACAAATTTCCAGTTTTGTATTCACTTTGTATTAACCAGTCCTTTGTATTCAAACACTATTTTACACACACTCAGACATTTTCAATTTCTTAAAGAGCAATCTTTAAAAAGAAACACACTAAATAAGTGTGTTTTCCTAATTAAAATTTCAGTCTCAATTACTCTTAGGAGAAAAGGCTTTTGCTTCAGAGAATTCTGTGACATAGAAAACTTTCCCAAACAAGAAGTGCTTTCAGTTTCGTAAGCACAACTGATCAAACACCAGACTGTCAATCCTGAAGAGCACTGCAGTATTTCCACATTAATTCTGTGTAGATTTTGGTTTAAATTTGAAATAATGAATTCCGTGGAAATACGGATATATCCTAAAGAAAATCTTTTCTGATGGGATGGAACATTACCTCCTTAGCAGTTCTCATTTTTAAATAACTTAAGAGCAACAGACCCTTTTTGGAGTGAACACTGCTTTTCCAAATGGCCCTCTCTGCCAACATTCTCAGGGCAATAGCTCTAAGCTGCCCTCAGTGGTGATGGAGACCCCTGTACTTGCAGGATAAAGACCAATCCAAAGAATACATGGTGGGCTCAACAGCCTCGTTGTAAAGCAGTGTCACTCCAGATAAAGTAGCTTCATTGGGTAAGATACCTGGTGAAAGACAGGAGTTAATTTTTAAAAGGCTTTTCTGAGTGAAACTCCACATTGAATAGATATATTTGGCAAGTATAGAGGAAGAAGCTTTTCCAGCTAATGGTACTGGGGAAAAGCCCATCAGTTTTGCCATCCTAAAAATATCTAGATTTAGATTCCTAACTAACTTCTTTTTAAAAATATGAGTTCAGCATCTAAATCCCTTAGATCAATTTTTAAAAGGTATGTAGGTTCCAAGCCTCCTAGACTTAAGATATTTGCACATAAAAATGAAGTTTTGCAGAGAATATCACATAATTAAAACAAACAAACAAACAAACAAAAACCTCCAGCATACCGGCCAAGCAGAAAATTCACGATAGTCAAGCACTTAAATAAACCATCATCATGATTGATCTCAGTGACCTTTAATCCCAATGGCTCTTTTCCCAAGCCATCCAGGACACTCTGTCCAGTAGGTTACATCTGAAAGATAATAGTCATTGTAGATAAGATGGCTATATACAGCATTTAGATACAAATATCACGGCTTGTCCCTGCACCTGAGCTACATTGCCCACTAGTCAGGATGCCCCCAACTTTGGCATGGACAGGCAAATAAGAGATAAGAGAAGCAGAGGAACTGCCCCTCCTGTGTGCAGAATGAGAGGCAAGGGCAGTCCACACCTCAGCAAAGGCAGGGGCAGGTTCCCCTTGCACAGTGAGCTTCAGAAACCTCCCTGAGGAAGACAGAGAAATGAAATATCATGGTACAGTTTCTCTCTTCGTGCTTTGAGCTCCTGGGGCCAGGCTGTACCCGGCCTCCTCACTTCACTTCAAGAGAGCGTGGTTGGACTGAGACTAAAGGCTGGCTGTGACTGCACAGTAATGCAGGAAGCATAAGAGCCTTTATGTCCTTCTCTTTGGATAGTCTTGATTAAAATAGCTTTTAAAAGTGCAAACCCGTGCATGTACAACCCGAGACCACAGCAACAGCCTGCTGCCAAGGAATCATGTTAGCTGCCCACCACTGTCTGCCCAACAGCAGTTCCAGAGCATTGCTGCAGAGCCATTGCTGGTGAGAGGAGCAGAGGTGAAAGAGCCAGCAGGAAACCATGGAAACCCTGCACAAAATGAAGGACTGTTGGAAGGAAAGATTTACAACTGAAATTTCACACACAAACATATTTAAGTAGCATGGGCAAAGTCATGAAATGAAGGAGATTGATGGAGCAGCAGTGTTTGCTGAGCTCAGTGGAAGGGGTAACTGCACAGAGAGGTGTGGGACAGGACACATGGAAGGAGGTGTGAAGGTGAGAATGCCAGAAGGTGACATTACATAGTGACACCTTCAGACACTGTGGGTTTAGTGGCATATTGGACAGACTGTAAGGGTTGCAACTACGTGAGGAAAATGAAGACTGGGAAGGGGAGAAATGAGCTGGTATAGGAATTCACAAAGCTGACTGAAAGGCTTGAGGTCACCCTGCAGCTGGGGATCTCAGCTGAGCTGGCTCCTGACAGGAGGTGCAGAAGGAAAGGAACATATGGCATTTGTTGTCCTAGAGAGGAACATCTTTCCAAACTACTTGTTACTAGCCACAGGATTAAGGCCTGAGAGAGAAGTAAAAAAGTTCTGGATGACTGAACTTATTTCACTCACATCTGCTATTCCTGAGTGATATAGGCTTTGATCTGTTCTACTTTTCTTACCTGTTTATAAGTTATCTACATTATTAGTTAATTAATGAATTGACAAAGACACAAGAAAATGATGGTTGCCCTCATATCGTTGCTTGCGTGCAATATTGAAACAGCAACATTAAATAGTAATTATTATAGATAATGAAAATAATCAGAACAGGCCAAGGAAGAGTCCAAAAGATGGGGCACAATTCAGAGGAGGGTGAGATGTCTTCACCAGATTCCATGAGTCACTTTGCCTTTCTGTGTCTGTTTACAGTACACCACTAACACCATCTCCTGGCCACTTGGTGTCTGGACTAACATCTTTATAAAGGTCTCAGAGATCCTGAAATGAACAGTATTGCAAACATAGAAAATACCATTGTTGCCATATATTCTCTACATTCATATCTACTGATTTCACCTCTGCCAAAATAATACCATACCATCCCCAGATTTAGATGTAGAGTGTGAGCATTCCAGCTATATTTTTTTTTCCAAAGGGTTTCCAGGAAGATGTATCAGAATATTCTCAAATCAGCTTACATTTTCAGAACTGACTGTTGATTTGGGTACACTTTGTTTTGAAACCCACTGAGAAAAACCAAAACTGATATTAAGAAAAAGCCTGTGAAAACAGACCTTTTCACAGTGTTTGAAGTTCAGCACTTTAAGCCTTACACACTTTCTGAAATATCAATAATGTATCTTCTCAATCTATTGCTGTAAAAGATTCAGTATTCCCTGTTCTTTTTTTTTTTTTAACGATATCAAGACCCTCCAGAGATGCAAATAGTAACTCTTCAACTTCATGTGCTTTTGGTATATACAAGCAGTCAACAGATCAATGTCTGTCGATTTACTGAATTTGTCCGGTTGTTTCCAAGCATTTAAAACAAGGATTTGACATCTTCTCGATCTTTCAAGATCTTACATAACTGTGGATGCCCAGTGTAGTGTGTAAAGGAGATTGGAGATTGCTCAGAGTTTATTGCTCCTACATATCAATTGGGCCTGACACCTTTCATTTCAAAATCACTTAAGAACTGACTCACAGCTCAAGGAGCTTTGGCTCTTTCAAGATCATATTTCCAGAAAAGAAATCATCAAAATCAGTAACATGAGTTTTTGCCTTTAAATTAATTCAGGAACATAAGGTCAACTTCTAATTTTAGCTAATCTCAGAATAAACAAAAAACAGCAGAGCTTCCTGCGTCATTAACAGCATAATCAATCTGGACTCTTGAGCACAATCTGTCCTGGAGGAGTGAGTACTTGGAGCTGTAGTGGGTTACTGGGGAGAACAACTCTATGAATCCCTTGGAAGGCAATCAGATTATTGTATTCCTGAGGGATTTTCATAAAAGGGAACTACAGTGTCATACTTTCTGGAATAGCTTGTAGGAAATACTACATGAATGCCATTGGTATATCATAATTTCAAACATTTTTCAGATGACCACAATGCTCTGTTCAGCCAGCTCAGATCAAAATGATGGATTGCTGCAGACTGAGTATTTCCTCCAGTTACACTACTGTAAGCTACATCAGAAGAAACTGTCATTTTAAAAGCTAGCAAATAGTACTTTTGCCCAGGATGGCTGAATTGATTTTGAGTGATCAATGCAACACCAGCTACAGCTCAGTAGAAGAAAACACAAAGGTGTCAGCTTTCTCAAACCTGACTATCAGAGGGAGCCCATGGAAATCTCTGAAGATCAGTACATGGACAGTACCACAGCCACCTCTTGCATTTGGTGTTTAAGTGAATTCTACCAGAAATACTATCTCCAGCCAATTAAAAAAGTAAAATCAGGGTTTATTTGGTATTGGTTGAGTCATAGTGCAACAAAGAAATGAAAACCCAACTGAGTGCCTGGAACCCTTAGATCAGTTGCTCTGCTCCATTCCACTGCATGAAGCTGTTACATTTCTCTGCTACCATGAAACGTGGTGAATGGAAAGAACCTCTCAGTGGATGTCATCAATACTGTGTTGGTGCAATTTGAGGAAAACAATACCCTTTAACTGATCTGAAAATTGGTCTGTTATCTGTGGGAAGTCTCAGAAAGTGACCTTTCTGGAGGCTGAATGCTAAAGGATGTGTCTTGACAAAGTGAGAAGTTTTGTTTATGGCATCAGAAGAGGCAAATCCACTGAGACATGCAACTGGTAATCAATTGTGAGTCAACAAATTATTGTCAAAAAGCCATAAAGGCCAGTGGGAATGGTAAACTGACAAGCAAGGGGAAGTTGCCACTACTTTAGGTGGAAAAGAGCCTCTGAGATGTGAGTCCTCTGTTCCAGAAGACATGGCCTGGCACTCCAAGCAATCATTCCACAGCTTCCCAGAAAGCTTTTCTTATTCACAGACAAACCCATCCAGATTTTGCTTGGACACTGCCTGCTCCAAGCTGCTTACTCTTTCAGTGGCAAGGGAGAAGTAAGAGCAGCATGAGTAGCTCAAGAGCCCTACACTGGGCTTTGCCATTCTGTGGCTCAGTTCCATTATCTGCAAAGCAGAGATAATGGTACTAAGATTGTGATAAGCATTATTATGATCAGTTTACAAGCACAGCACCAGCTAATTAATGCAGCTAAGTTTGATGCATGTAGCTCTCAGAGCCACATAACTCTCTACAACAAACAGATCCCTTTCACAGCAAAAGAGACTGTCTCCAAGAATGATGCTATCAGACTGCCAAAAAATCACAAACTTTTAAAAATGAGGACAACACTGGTATAATGGATACAGTGTGCTAAGTAGGTCTAAGAATGAACTAGCAGGATTATGTAGCTTGGGAAACCAAAACTGTGATTTTAATCAGCAGCTGCCACTGATAGAAGTGCAAAGGTTTGTGTTTGATTTGAGACTGCAGCACTACAGATACTTATTTCGTAGGGAAAACAAATGGATCTTAACTCTTCAGAGGATAGTAATTGTGGTGAGCATTTCAAGAACATGATTTTTAACAGTCCTTCATGTGTGCATTCCTATCTGGATCCCACAAAGCAGGTCTATAATTCAGACGGATCAGACCACAGGGAAATAAGGAAGCTGGAGAAGGGCTCTGTAGCTCAGGTAAGGGTAGGGGTGTTAAAGAGGGAGCAGGAGCACTCTAGGCTCCCAGGGCAATACAAATTGCAAGTCTGAGGAGAGGTTTCTGGGCTTGGGAATATGAGGCACTTCCAAACTATGTGTCAATCAAGTCCTTTAATGTAATTCAGCATTTCTCCTGCTTATGAAATTTCTTTATCAGTTTGCCCCTTCATTTGCCTTTGCTTTATTTTTTTATTTCTAAACCATAGTTTTTAAATGAGCAGCATACATTTAGGATCAGTTGCTCAGCAGTCAATGGAATTGCCATTGAGGGACCCCAGAGGATAAATTTGCCTTTAATATGCTTTTTATGTTTCACTGCACTGCAGTCCTGTTTTTGTCAGGTTTTTGATAGCAAAGTATTAAAAGCTATGCAGGCTGGGTGAGCAAGATTATTTATGGCCAGCACACATGGCCAGGAATCAGGCAGAAGATCAGACATCTGCTGCAGACTCTTTTAAAGCTGTGGTGACATACCCCAACCCAAACTGAGAAACATCATATTTCAGCAACCTTCCCGGCACCAGTGGGATAATGCCCAGAAAAGAGAGCATTACTGGAGCAGGAAGAGAATGGTCACCGTGTCAGAGCCAGCTGCCAAACTGAGAAGATTAAACTAATGAATGACACAAAGAATCCATTCTTCCCTTTTTTCTCACCTTCCTCTTAAAATCCTCCCCCACACTGAGGTGAGATCCTCACCAACACTGCCAGGAGATCAAGACCTGCTGTTGAGATAACAAGAACTAAAAGGTTTACAAGGTGTTATACAGGACTGCATGACTGAGATCCAAAAAAGCACTTATGTACCTCAGAAGCCATTTAGGCCACATTCAGGTGACTACAGAATGCTATTCCCCAGCAATAACTGGCCATGACAAAATACTAAATCCCTGTGTTCTCAACAGAAAATCCCTGCAGTTCTGCCCTGACACATACCAGATGGGACAGCAGCTCTGGACACAGAGGAGCCCAGCAGCCACAGCCACAGCCTCTTCCAAGAACAGCTGGGGCAGACTGGTGGTCAGAGCCCTCGCCCAGGATTACAGGAGACCCAGATGCAATCCTTGCTTGTTGAGATCAAAGCTATCTTTCCCAGAAGTGCTCCAGCTTGTGCCTGGAAGCTGTCCTTGGGCACTCAGTGAGTAATTGGAGGGTGCTGGAGCAGGCTCAGGCATGTGTGCTGCTGAGTGTGCAGGGCTGCTCAGGCTCCCAAGGCACGCAAAAATGAAAGTCAAGCCAACCAAAGCAGCGTGTCTGGCTGGTGTCCACTCAGATGCCCACACATCCAGTGTCATTTAAGATGTCCTTGACTACCCTGCCTGGCTTCCAGTTCCCACTCCAAAAGTGCCTGAGTGTCCTGTGTCACAGGGTATCTTGGGCACCTTACAGATATCTGTGCAGGTATCTTGGCCACCTTACAGCACCTGTTAATGCAATGCATGCCTCGTTTAGACAAATTAATTAAGAGCATGGCAAGTTGAGGCATCTCCATCTAGAGGCAGTCCAAGGATGAGTGAGGTCTCACATGACCAGTGTGAGTCATCAGTTCTGGTCTCGCATGACCTGTTTTACATGTCTCAGACATTCATTAAATCAAGCACCATGTCTTTATGAAATCAAGCTCCAAATCCTTATCCTTCATAACCAGCTAGCTCCAAGACATCTCCTAAAAAATTACACCAAAAAAAAGCACTTACCCACAGGAAGGCTTCAAGGAAACTCAGCTGGAAACTGATGTTCTGTTCCAGCAGTAGCAAACTGCAGAGCAGGCAGAACTTTGCTGGAGAAGCATCCAAAGAGCATTAAATATGCTGGCAAAGCTAAACAGCAATAGGATCAAGCATTCACTTTAACATGAAATAAGATTATTTACTTCAGCCACAGTTTTGTGTTCAGCAAGATTTGCTGTTGTAAATATCTGTCTTGAGCAGCAGAATTGTCGAGGGAATGCTTCTTCAGCTGAGAGACTGTCCTCTCACACCCCAGGAGTGCATGTTCCAGCAGCAGCACTGTCTCACCAAGCCCATGGCTGCAGGTGATTGCTGAAAAATGATGATTCAGTGTTGCGTAGTTACACAGAGAGCTAATGCACAAGGAAGTCAGGAGCAGAAAACACTCACTTCCAGTGGCCTGAATATCCATCTCTCATTTTTATGTGACTCTTCCACAATGACAATTTCCTCTGATTTCCCCTTCTTCTGACAGGCCTTGTGCAGTTACTGAAGAATATCATCCACTTGGGGACTTGGGGTGCAGGAGATCTGTGGGTCCCAGGCTTTCTGTATATACATGCCTTGTTCTATCGTCTGCTCACAAGGCTAAAACATTCATAGAACAGAACCATAGAATCATTTAGGTTGGAAAAACCTTTAAGATCTTCAAGTCCAACTGTCCTAACTGCCCAGTCCACCACTAACCATGTCCTGTAGTGCCACATCTGCACATACCTCCAGGGATGGTGACTCAGTCATGCTGAAGTGAGTGACCAACCACGTGCCATGAGTAATAAACTACTGGAAAAGTATTTACACTGTAAAAGGCAAAACAATCCTAAATCCGCAAGGTATTTATGACTTGAGGGAGTAAGTCTACACAGCATAGCTCAACTAGGCTTCAGGAAATCTTGATTGTACCAACACAGTGATGCACTTCCAAGAGGATCCACTCATTCAGATCAGGCCAAATATAAATACAGTTGCTTCCAGACCCAGCATGGATATCTTTATGCCTGGGGGATAAATACACCCCTTATCTCAGACAAAACTGAGTTATGCCAGGTTTTGGTGTGTGAAACACTGTCATTTAACACATTGCAGCCTCTAGATGAGTGTCAGCTGATCTGCCTTCCCCTGGAGTCAGTTGCCTGTCTCTATTGATCCTCATTATCCCATAAGTCCTTCCATATAGCTAAGGAACCCTTCAGATTTATTGTTTTGTCCAAAACCAATGAAAATTGGAAGTTGTAATATCCCTGGCAGGTTCAAACAGCAGAACCTCATTTGCTTCATGTAAGAGCCAGACAGGTGATACCCACACAGCTTTCCATCACAATGTGAGGAACAAGGCTGGAGACACAAGCTGCCCTTGTAGGTGAAATCCACAATAAGGCCTTCATTTGCTCCTGCATGAAATCTTAACAAATACTTAGGTTGCTGAGATTATTCAATGGGCTTGGAAAGACTCAGGGAACTGCAACAATCCTCAATGGTCTGCTTTGCAAGTTAATGGCTTTTCTTTTTCCATGCGTGCACTTACTGAGAGAAATCTAACCCTTCCCCAAGCCTTCGCCTTTGATCAGTGCAGGTATCAAATTCTGGTTGGCTGAGGTACATTTTGTGCTTGTTTCTTATGCAAATGCAAACTACCATACACCAGCTGGCACCACTGCCAAATTTGTTTCATGGTTTTCATCCTGTTTTCTACCTTTTGCCTAAAAAGGAGTATTATGTACATGAAGATTAGTTTTCTGTGAGACGATAGGGAGAGATTTATTTTCTCTTATAAATTACTGGATTAGATCCATTTTGGAGTAATTCCACTGAAACCTGTAGTATTATACCAATGATAATTTGAGTATTTGCTAAAAATTATCAGTAAAAAGTTAATCTGTGTTTCAAGAGCTTTGTTAATGTTATGGTGAGGTGAACCACTTACATAATTTTTAGTAAGGCATTTACACTATGCCTAATCAAGGTTAGCCAAATATCTTATGCTCCAAAACAGCCCTGTGTAGGCAGGCCTGATAGGGCAAGTCCAACCCCAGGACTGAATCTGATGCTTTGAGTCTGAAGAATTAGCTTGTACACAGCCACGAGTCCTTTCTCATGCCCAAAGTCACCAGCTTTCTCCTGCAAGCCTCCCCTTGTTTCTGGGCTATATATTCTTGACAACAGGGTAGATCATAAAGTCTCACCAAAAACCCTGGTTTTTTTCTCCCAGACCAAATCCACACTTACACACAGAAAGACAAAAAATGAGTGCATGTTGATACAGTGTATGTTTAGACTTAGCCTTAGGAAAACAACATTAGGCTTGACTCCCTGCAGGATTTGGGGTGAGGCTATAAAACAGACACCTGTAGTTAAATCTTCCTTGTTTTAGGACTTCTGATGAGGATAATCTCTATTTAGAGAGATCACATCAAATGATTGATGAGCTTTGGTTCTTGCTTGGTGGATTATTCTTTAATTCAATTAAAATAACAACAAACCCTGGCCAGAGGATTTTATCCCTGTGTCCATCTTTAAGTAATCTCATTTAAATCAGAATGTGATGGCTTGCAGGCTCATAAGAACAGTGAGAGCAACTCCTTACAAAACTTCAACCTTGGTTCAGACTTGATACTTGAAATTAAACACTGACGTGCATAGGCTTTTCAACTTTTGTTTAGGGCTTTGGATCAGTTTGCCAGAAGTCTCCCTCATTACTTAATTCTTCGTGTCATTGCATATTCATCTTCACACAACCATGGCCTGCAGCCCTAACAATGCAGGTGCACTCATGGCCCTGCTTTGCTCCTCTGGCTTGAGACACTTCTTGGAGTGAATGCTGTCCTCACGGTGCAGGACAGCACTCACAGGACAGCTAAAAACTCCTTGTTGAGCATTTGAGGTTGAGGTCAGGGCCACTGTGCTCTTCCATTCCACTTTCTCCTCCAAAAACTCCAGACTATTGACAGCTGGAACAGCTTTTTATACCCTACATGCCAAAAACTGCTTGAGAGAAGGCAGATCCTCCCCACAGTCCTGCCGTGGATGGGGCAGAACGAGGCTCTGCACAAGAGGAGACACCAGACCGTGTGTGGGGAGCCCCACAGGGCTGGGTCCCACAGGCAAGGTGAGATCCTCTGTTTAGTGGCTCAAGACAGGTATCAGAGCATCAATAGTTCAACAGCACACAGAACTTGGTAGGTACACAGTGCCCAAAGCTGAGGCTGGGCCAGTTTACATGGCAAGACTGTTTAAAGCCCATGTTCTTTATGCAGATGTATAAAATAGCAGTAGTGTACCCACCACTTCTGGGCCTTTCACTAAAAGCTGACAAACAGGATGTAATGGGTCACCAGAAAATCCTACCAGCAAGCCAAGACTTTCATAGGCAACTTCATGACTGATGGTCATACAAAGAGTAAATTTGTTTTCTGTGCAATGGTAAATTTTACACAATCTGCAGTTTAATATTCCATGTATATTACACAGTCTTTCCTGCATTTAGTATTATGTACTATTAATATGTGGTATAATGCTTAGGCCCAAGAAAGAGACTACCTAAATTCAGATAAACTGCCTCTGAGCTTTCAGAAAAAACGTAAGTAAAAAAACCAACTCTGAAGGTTGTATATGATCAGTTGCCATTACTTTTGTCCACTTGTGTGGCACAAAAGCTTGACATACTCAATAAGCCATTTAAGGCAAGCAGCTAATTCCTATAAATACATTTTTACTGAATTCTAGCAGGCAGTTGTAGTTTCACCTCTCCAGAAATTCTACATTTTCCTAATAAACTCACAAACCAAAAAATTTTGTACCTTCAGCAGGTTTCTGTTCACTTGATTGCAAGATCTGTGAAAAAACACTGTAGAAAGATTTTAAAAATCAAATAGCAGCAATACAGACCCATCTACAGGAAGAGAACTGCTTTTCTAGAACTCTTTTTTTTCCCTCTCACACTGGACAATACTGGCGGGTTGAGATTTACCCAGAGATGGGCTCCTTTTACAAGATTGCTTATATAAAGCGAAGATAACACCAGCTGGGTTCATTTGAAAGAGGACATCTTGGAAAGAGCTGACAGCGCTGGTTTGGAATAAGACTGGAATGAAAATCTGAAATAATTAGCTCCTTCCTGTCTCGTAGGTATAATCCTTAATTTCTTGTAGAATGCATAGGATTATAATTAGAAGAAATTGTCATTGATATGTACTTTAGGACTCTTTTATATATATTTTAAATAGAGGCTGAGTGAAAATGTTGAAATCAATTGGTTTTGTTAAAACTACTGACTTGGAATGATTTTTTCCATAAATTATATTTCTTACTTCTGACTTAGTCTGCTTAGTGATGTCTGTATGAGGGCTGATACTGAAGAGTGTCTACAAAGGGAAAATATGAGAACTGCAGTCCCAATCCCACAGGCTGTAAATGTTTTTTCCCCTGTGGGAAAAAGCTTTGAGGTTTGAGGCCTGAAATATAAATGTAAATAACTTCTATGGATGTTTTCCTAGACACTCAACATCTAGCAGCAAAGGAGAAAATGCATAATTCACCAAAACTGAGCTACATGAAGTTAAGATTATATACATCAGAATAGCCATCACCACAGAGAATAGTTTCAGGACTAAATTTTAAGCACATTATATATATTCTTTTGTTATATTTCTTCTAGTAATTTCTATTCCCTGGTTTTTTTCAAATCCCTTTGGATTTGAAACAAAAAGGTTTCAGTTTCATTTGGTTATATTAACACTTTAGGTTTAGACTCTTTGCAAGAAATCAAACTAGAATAATTAAAAGCCACCACTAAACTGAAATAGTAAAATTGTCACAGTAGTGAGCCAGTTATAGCAATGGTTTTTGAAAGATTTACCCTGTAGCTGCAATTACATTGGGTGACAGAATATCCGTAATGTTATTTTTTCTCTCTGCAAAAAGGACATTTTAACAGTAGCTACTACAAGTTCAGGACTGCAGTCAATGCATTGTTTTTATTTCCACTTTTAAAGACATTTTCAGCTTTTATTTCTTGTGTCCTCAGATCATTGCAAGAAATGGTGACTCTTGCTATTTATCTGCTGGTCATCTTGGCTCGAGCACTTGGGGGGCCTTGCAGCCCAAATAAAGCAGGTAAAATAACTTAAGATCTCCTGTAATTAAGCTGCCCAAGGGTTTTTTGATTCAAAATCAAAAGGTTTTCCTTCAGAAAGTTAAACTGGGGATTCTGTAGAGCAAATCTTTACATTTCTTTTTTTGATCTGCTTTGAGCTAGCACAGTAAAGAATGTACCATTCAAGTCCTAGTCCCACAAAGAATTAGACATATAGTTAACTCTGTGCAATAACCATAGTGCAAGAAAGTTAATCACAAAAACATAAAATAGCAAAGAAAACAAAAGCAAAATGAAGTTTTCTGTAATAGTATAGGCTAGATGCTGCAGATCTTTGCTGCCCAAACTGGGCTTCAGTCCCACAGACTACAGTCATATTCAGTGGTGATTGAATGTGCTGGGCTGAACTCCTGAACTACATCGTTATATTAAAGCAAGAAAAATACAAAAATCATTGAAAGTAAGGCTCCAATTGCACACTGATCACTGCCTAGAAACTGAAGTGGTCTGGTGCCAGAAAGACCTGTAATGTAAATTTCACTACAATTACAAAATGTGCTCTAGAAACGTGTTGGAATATGCCTCGGTTTAGTGTTTGCTTTTAGTGCATGACTGCTGTCAGATTACTGTCAGTCATTTCATGGTATATCTAGAGTATTTGGCCCTCTAGCCATTTATTTAAGTAACTTTATTTGCACAAGCAGTTTCTCTTAATTGCAGGAATTTTCATAGCTGTAAAGTTGCCAGTTATAAATCTGAGCATTAACACAAGCAGAATCAGTTTGCATGTGCTGAAGGTTTGTTAATCAGAAAAAAATGAATTGTTAAGGTCTCTAGTTGACTTTTCCAGATTATTCCCTAGCAGACATCAAAAGGCTGCAAAATGAGGCTTTTGGCATTAAAAAATGAGAGTGGTAAGGGCTTTAAAAGAAATAACTGAATAATTCCAGGGAGAGTGCCTTTTTTTTCTCAATGTAGTAATTGGAAGTCTTTCTTAATTTTCAGGTCACTAATGCTTAGTTAATATTTGCCCCTAAACTTCCATCAGATGTTCAAATTAGCTCTGCCTGTGAAAAATATCCAATTCTGCTATCATGAAGCAATCAGTCTGTTATGATGTTCAACATTCATGTCTGTATTAGCAATCACCATGTTTGGAAACACACAGCACTGCTGTTAACAGGGCTGGGAGTTTGGGTCATTTCCTATTGTTGTTAGCAGGCCTAGGTTCTTCAGTTCATTTTTAGATCTTGGCTTTTGACTTGATAATTGGAAAAATTCAGTTTGTGCTGGCACTACAGTGCCAGTCCAGGAAAAGAAAAGGCAGAATATCTATTGTGGACAAGACCTATACACCAGTACAAAACAGTGCAGATCTACAAAGCTTACCAAACAACCTCACCAATATTATTTTTACAGAGTCAATAGTGTTTCAGAAGCCAGCTTTGCAGCATAAGTTAATGAGAAATTTTCAGTGCAATCCTTTTTTACTTCAAGTTTCTCAGCAGTGTCTCTGCTTTTCAATCAGCTATTCCAGAAAGATAAAAATTTTACAAAAAGTTCTGCATTGATTAGAGGGCAAAGGCCAAACTCTTCCAAAGAGGACAGAATTTAACAACCTAAAGGTCAGTTTTGTGTAGCAAAAGCTGCTCTCGTTAGGGGACCTTCCAGCACATATCCCTGTTCACAGAAGGTTAAGTCCAATGGAAAGTAAGTGGGCAGACCCACCTCTTTGAAAGGAAAGACCACTGAATAACTCCAGGTGTATCATTTTCCTTCCAGATGTAATTCTGGTATACTGCTATCCTAAAACCATCATTACCAGAATTCCAGAGTGTCCTTATGGATGGGAGGTTAATCAGCTGGCACTCGGAGGCATCTGCTACAATGGGATCCATGATTCAGGATATTACCAATTCACAATCCCAGACCTGTCACCTAAAAACAAATCATATTGTGGGACACAGTCAGAGGTAAGACTATGAAGGTCAGCATTTCTGACTCAGGAAACGGCTGGACTCGCTTGAGAGAGTCCAGACCTCTTCAGCTTGAAGTAAGCTTTAGATGGAAGAAGGAGGCAAACTGCAGTATCAAGGAGAAGGAAGAATCACACAGCTGTGTTTTGCAGTTCCAGACAAAATGCTCACAGGCTTAGTGATATTAGTCTCCTGTTCACTTGCACCTATATAACACAGAACTCAGTAAGGCATATGAAGAATAGGCAGAACAGCATATAAAAAGCTACCAAACCGTGTTTCCTTTGAGGGGGGACTGTTTTGACACCAAATCTTCATGTTTCAAAGTACATTTCTGATGCCTCAAAGACTCAGTTCTGCCCACATTTCTGTCTCACCATCCACAGTTCAAGAATCCTGTGTATCACTTCTATAACTCCATCGTCTCCAACGACTCCTCGGTGATTGTGAAGAGCCAGCCTGTGAATTACTCATTCACCTGCACGTACAATGCCAACTACCTGGTGAACCAGGCTGCCTTTGACCAAAGGTACATCCTCTTCTGGGAGTGTGTCTCACCCTGTCCTCACCACCATGCCTCACTAATGCAGGATTTTGTCCTGTCCCCAGGGTGGCCACTGTCCACGTGAAGAACGGGAGCTCCGGCTCGTTTGAAAGCCAGCTGTCCCTCAACTTCTACTCTGTAAGTGCTCCTTGACACTCACACCTTCACCTGTACCTTACAAAGGCTTCAGCCAAAGAGCTGCACAAAACAGGGCTGCTGCTCCTGACTGTTATGTGTCATGGAACACATGACTAGCCTAGAACAGATAATTGCAGTGGGATTGGCAGGGGTTCTTCTTTCTGCAGATTAACAGGGATATTCTTAAAGTGAACAGAGCAGAGACCTGCCAACTGTTCTTTTAATCCCTCAGAATCAGGCAGATTTTTCTGCTGAGAGGTACATTTCTAACCTGCTGACACGTTTTATAAGAAAAATCAAAACTTGTTTGTAGTGCCACTGCAAGAACAGCATGAATCTGCATGTACTCCTGGCCTTGCATGGCCTCTATAGACACAGAAAAGCTCCTTGCATTTCTCTTGCAGCTTTCTCCCCGGTCCTCTCACCTGATACATATTTCATGTACCCCTCAGATCTTTAGGTCATGCTGGAATTTTGTTGTCAACAAAATATTGTCCCTTGATATTGGACAGATCTTTTGAGGCATTCCTCTCCTCTCCATAGTTCCATTGCACTGCTGGAGCAGCCAGCTCCTAATCCTGGAATCTTTTTTCCACAAAAGCACAGTCAAAAGCACCAAAACAGCCTCTCTATTTTAGCACAGCTAGAAAAAGCACAACCAGGAACATACTGTGATAAAATTATAGGCCTGGTAAAAGGAGTATTTACCACTAGGTAAACCAATGTGAAGACGAAACCTGATATTTTTTGTATAATTCTTGTGCTAGCTTTGTTATCATCTTACCCAACAAGAAGCATTGGGATTTAAAGGTAGGCATTCCAGTGTATTTGTAACACAAACTTCTCACCTGAGCACCACACTGCTCCATGTTCAGCAGGCTGGCTTTTTTCTTGTGATTCCTGCTTGTTTTCTTTCCTTTTCTCCGACACGTGGCCATGTCCCAACTCCATTCCCATTCTATACACCCATCTCCACTCTCTCACTCCCACCAGCTTTCCCCACCACCAGAAGCAGCAGCAGCAAGCTTGCTTCCCACCCATGCTGCCATGTGATACATGCTACAACACAAACAGCATCAAGTTCTGTCACTGATGATCATTAAATGCCAAATATTAACAAACATATTTTAAAACATCATCCTGGGTTTGCAATAGTCCTACTACTGGTGTAGAGGAGGTTGCAGGTTGTAAGAACCCTTATTTCTGGGGTCCATCTCTCCAGTGGTGGCTGAAGTTGAATCATGCCTTGCTTTGCATGTTATGAGTAATGTATGATTCCTTTGTCATTGTCTTTGTCTTTCAAAGAATGCCAAGTTCTCAAGTATAAAGGAAGCCCCCTTCGTTGTTGAAACATCAGAAATCGGTTCTGACATATTTGCTGGAGTGGAAGCCAAGGGCTTAAGTGACAGGTAGGCAAGGGAAGGAGGAATGAGTAATAAAATGGCAGCTGGGACATTCCTTGCTAATCTGGGGTTTGCATCTCCACAGATTTAAAGTTGTTCTCAACAACTGCTGGGCAACTCCCTCCTCAGAGTATTTCTACCAGATCCACTGGCCTTTGATCACCAAGGGGTAGGTGCTTGTGGGACCCAGGGGAGCACCTCTACTCAGGCCAGCCCCAGGGATGACTGGAAAGCTGGTTGTGGGGTATAAGGAAGCATAGGAAAAGCTGGCCCAGAGCAGAGCAAATGTTCTCATCAGACTGTCCCCTCAGGAGACGTTTCACTGTAGCCACAGGGGCTCTGACACTGCTTCTCCACACACAACACAGGTGTGCCACGGACTACTCCATCCTCGTGCACGAGAACGGGAAGACGAACCGGGCCACGTTCCAGTTCAACGCCTTCCGCTTCCGCAACATCCCCAAGCTGTCCAAGGTGTGGCTGCACTGCGAGACGCACGTCTGCGACAGTGAGAAGTTCTCCTGCCCCGTGGTAAGGCCTCCCTGCTGGACACACACAGGGCCACGCTCAGGCAGAGGGAGGCCAGCCCTTCCCCAGGGTGTGCCAGGCGCAGAGCCAGGGCGCTCAGCAGATGGAGGCACGGCACTGCGTGAACCCGAGTTGCCCAGTGTGCACCCTGACCCCTGTCATGCCACAGGCAGCATTGGGAAACTTGTTTAAACCTGTTGAGAAATAAGGTGGCCATTGAAAAACTCAGCTCCTGTCGATATCCCAGACTAAGTTTTGTCTGAAAAGCAGCTATAGTTAAACATAAGCCTGAAAAAAAGGAGGAAGTTGAGCTTTTTCCATTTCACCAAATAGCTTTGATGCTAAGAGCATCCAGGGGGCATTGGGAGTCCCTGAATCAAAGCTCCCTTCCCAGTCCTCCTTCCCAAGGAAAGTCCTCCCTGCCATGCTGCAGTAAGTTATTGCTCTTGCAGACATCCCACTCTGCATAAAATACATAAATTCTCTCTGGAGCAGGAACTGAGGTGCATTCCAGTAACCTTAGATGGGAGTATGGTGATGGTGCTACACAGGCACATAATTTAACATGGGCAGGTGCCCACAGAATGTCTTTCTTTAAAGACTTCTCTCTCCACCCTTCATCATGCCAGAGCTTTGCCTTTCTTTCTCTCATGCAATGAAATCGAATTTTATTTAACCTGAAATTAAAGCCCAAAATATTCCTTGGCCAACATGCTGTCATTTCAACAACAAATGTTTTCTTGGTGGAGAACAGAAAGCATCACTCCTGGTAAACCAAAGTCCTGGAGCCAAATTAAAGCAGCATTTTGTATTATACAGCCTCAGTGCTCAGCAGGGGGAACTGACTTGTGCAAAATTTGCATGTTTGACAAAAACGCATTGTTAGAGATTCTAAGTTTCAAAGGCAACAGAAAAAAACCTCTTAGATTTTGTTGTTTGTTTTTCAAGATTTCTTCAACTTTTTATCCAGCCACAGATCAGAGTTAAAAGAAAACACAAACCCATTACTTCATACATGCCCCTCTTGCAGTACTGTCGAACACCTACATCACCCTTCCAGGCACTGTGTGGAATTCCCACCTCACACTCCAGTGCAGGATAATTGCTCAATCAGGCGACATCCCTCCAGTCCACTTCCCACTCAAAAATGCAGCTGGTGGTCTCCTGCAATTAAGGTTGAACCAAGCTGGTGGTCTGTGCTTACAAGCAACTCATAACCAGAATTACCACATACTGAGTTTGTAATAAAAATGCCCACAGCTGGGGATCTGCAAAGGTCAGGAGATGCACAAGGACCTTTAATCTGCAGAGCACTGCGTCCAATACAGACCTTGTCAGCTGTGACAGGCATCATTAGTGCTGGACATGAGCTGATCTATATGGAAAGGATTGGTGCTTCCTGTTTCTACCCAATGGGCAACAATTATTAGGAATAAACAACTACAGAAGCTTTCACAGAGGTCAGGGGTTAAACAGATGGAGCTCAGTTTCCCCCTTCTTGACAGGAGTTTTGTTTAAGGCGGGGTGGGAAAGGAAGCCCACCAAAATCTTCAGAAAATGAACTGTAAAGACTCTCCTTAAATCTCTCCTGTAATAAAAGCCCCAATAAACAGGAAAAAAAAAAGTCCCTAGAAAATATGCAGCAGTTTCATTGGTTGGAAACATAGGAATTGTGCCCAGATCTTTTTTATAATTTTTAATTCTTTTGGTGGACATGGCTTTCTCTCTGCTCTCTTGAGACCTGTGACAAACGCAAGCAGCGCGCGGAGCAGACCGGAGGTGTTTTGGTGGCGGAGATCACCGTGCGCAGTAAGTGGCTGGGCTGGGCTCTTGGGGTGCTTCTTTCTCCCTTGGGGAAGCAATGAACCTGCACAGGAGCAAGCAGAGGGAGCCAAAGCCCTCTGCCAGCCCCCTCTCCCCCAGGGCAGCAGGAGTCTAGAACAGAAGTTAGTCCCCTCCAACCCTGGCAGAAGAGCTCAGTGAAATTCTCTTCGCTTGCCAAGTGAGTCAAGGCACACTTTGGCATTTATGATAAATGGCCAAACCACTGACACACCGAGCTGGCAGTGAAAGCTCTGCTCACCTGCCTGTGACCTCAGCAGCAGCTGAGGCTCAGACACGCTCTGGCAGGTTGCACGGGAGTGGGAGAGAGGTCAGGAGCAGCAGGAAAGCTTTTCTTTACTCTGTGGGTCCCTTCAGCACATCACACCTCCATGTGGGGATGCTTTGTGCCTATCCCTCCTGACACACTGATGGCACTGCCATCGGCCTTCCCCACTGCAGAACAGCTGTCTCCTCCAACTGCTGCCTCCTGCAGGCACCAGGGATTTCTCTCCGAGCTGGTTCATCTTTTGAAACGAGTCCTTGGAACAAACAATGTCTTCACTAGAGCTCTTTATACTAGTTTATTAACACTAATCTGCACCAATCTGAAAGCCAATTGAACATTACAAATACACATAGAGTACAATTATTCCATTATGTTGCAGCAGTAAACCCCCATTGATGTTAGAAGGTAAGAGAACTGAGGATCCTTTTATAACTTCAAACAGTAAATCCAAGAGGAAGAAATATTCAGAATTTCAAAATGTGACAAATGTTTTTTGTTCTGCTTCTACAAAGCACACTGGTGCACTTTGCCCTATTTTAAACATCATCCTGATGTAATCTTTTTCCTCCTCTTTTATACAGGCAAAGGTTTATCCAGATTTTACACACTCTCAGGTAAACAGCAAAGTATGACAATGAAAGTATGAATAATAAATATGGATTTTGAGTGTCTTTGTTAATATAAAATCTATAGCTCAAAGAAAAAATCTGAAATATCTGTAAATTTGACAGAAGACTGATCATTTCAAAATCAGATTTTATTTCCCAGTGTTATATACTTTGTTTTCCTTCTTTAGGTGCATCTCTCACACTGGACAATAAAATCATAGCAATAACTTCCAATACTGAACAATGCTTTCTCTAATTGTCATGCCCTCTTCCCAAAAACGAAGTTTTACTGGGTTAAAAATCACGTTTTACTGGGTTAACAGGGGTGTCTGAAAGCATTTCTGATTGGAAAAGGTTTGAAACACAACTTTGAACGTCTATTTGTTAACATTTGATATGTTGACAGAGCCACATTAGGGTATGCAGTTTTATTGAATGGGGTGAGAAGAGAAGGTGAAAGGGGGCTGACAGGGAAGTACTCACATATAGCCTGTGTTTTTCTTGCAGATATCACCTTCCACCTACTCTTTGTGATTGGATTTTGTGCTGTTTTATTATAAATACAGCCCAGCTGTACTTCGTAACTTTACCGAATCCTGTTTGGACCCGGACTTCTTTACTGAAGATGTTTATTTTACAGAGGGAAAAGGAAAGCCACCAAAAAAAAAAAAAAAAATCCTTGTGCACCATTTTACCAGATAAATAAAACATTTTATGAACTTTGTGCCTTAAATACTGGAAAATCCCAAAGCAGATTTGCTTCTCCCAAGTCTCTCTGCTGGCATTTTAAACTAGTGAAAACCTTGGTTTATGTATCCTGCCAACAGCACCTTTTAAAAACCTGTGATGGCACTAGGACTTGTTTCTACAGAGAATATAGAGATGTGCAAACTCACCATTTTTCAATGCCTAATTTACCTTCATGGTCCCCCTTCCCTGTCAGGCTCAGTGTGGTACCAAACTCCCCTCCAGGCCTGGTCTTGCAAAGTCCCAGTTTGTTCTGTGAAGTCTTTGAACAAAACGAAAAGCAACCTAATATGTCAAGGATGGGAGGAAAGGGTGCTTTTCATGTAGCAGTAATTAGAAGGTGCTCAGAGTTAATTACCTGACATTTCTTTCCTGATTCTCAGAGTTGTCAGTATTGATTGGTTGGATTAAGTAGAGCACACTGTAGGAGTAGGATGTCTTGCTGACTGGACAGGCTCCGTGCTGGATGGTTTCATGGTGTGGGCACACATTGAGCACATCTGAGGTTGGAGAACAAGATAATGAATTTTACACTTCCTTGAAGACTTAGCCAGCGGCAGACACAGCAGGGTCCAGGTGTTAGGTCTGTACCTGAGTAACAACAACAAGACAAAAGCACTGAAAAAGGAAATAATGATTTATAAAAAGCAGAAATATCAGGACATGAAACAATTCCCCAAAAAGCATAACTGTAGGTTCCTTACTTCCATTAGTTACTAGAACAATACTGAAAAAAACTCTTGAAACATTCTTAGAACTTTTCCTTGAAACTTGCAGATCCTAAATGTCAAAGAGGGAAGAACGACTACAGTTTTTGCACTTCCAGTTAATGACCACGGTGGGTGTACCTCTGTTTGCACACACTGAAGCATAAGCGCATTACGGAATTTTTGTAGAGAGGGAACCTCCTGAATAATTCTGTGCAGGATTTTCGGCTTCCTCACTGTAAGGAAGATGATGCGGGGCTGGAGCACGCATCCATTACAGGAAAATCCCATTCCACGGGCTCCTTCCGCTCCAGCAGAGGGCGCTGAGGGCTCGGCAGAGGGCAGTGCCGGGCAGAGCAGAGGGCAGTGCCGGGCAGGCAGAGGGCAGTGCCGGGCAGGCAGAGGGCAGTGCCGGGCACGGCAGAGGGCGCTGAGGGCTCGGCAGAGGGCAGTGCCGGGCAGGGCAGAGGGCAGTGCCGGGCAGAGCAGAGGGCAGTGCCGGGCAGGGCAGAGGGCAGTGCCGGGCAGAGCAGAGGGCAGTGCCGGGCAGGGCAGAGGGCAGTGCCGGGCAGAGCAGAGGGCAGTGCCGGGCAGGGCAGAGCCGAGCAGGCAGAGGGCAGTGCCGGGCAGGCAGAGGGCGCTGAGGGCTCGGCAGAGGGCAGAGCCGGGCAGGGCAGAGGGCAGTGCCGGGCAGGGCAGAGGGCAGTGCCGGGCAGGGCAGAGGGCAGAGCCGGGCACAGCAGAGGGCAGTGCCGGGCAGGGCAGAGGGCAGTGCCGGGCAGGCAGAGGGCAGAGCCGGGCAGGGCAGAGGGCAGTGCCGGGCACGGCAGAGGGCAGTGCCGGGCAGGGCAGAGGGCAGTGCCGGGCAGGGCAGAGGGCAGTGCCGGGCAGGGCAGAGGGCAGTGCCGGGCAGGCAGAGGGCAGTGCCGGGCAGGGCAGAGGGCAGTGCCGGGCAGGCAGAGGGCAGTGCCGGGCAGGGCAGAGGGCAGTGCCGGGCAGGCAGAGGGCAGTGCCGGGCAGGCAGAGGGCAGTGCCGGGCAGGCAGAGGGCGCTGAGGGGCAGCACCGCCCGGCCCGGGCCGGCCCGCGGGCTCCGCCGTGTCTGCTGCCCACAGGACGCTGACAGTCACCCTGCCGCTCTCCGCCCGCCTTTGCTGCACTGCCTCCCTTTCCTCTGCTCTCCTCCCGCTGACACCCCGCCTTTCAGCACCTGCCAAGCGGCTTCCAGCTCTTCAATTCCTTGTCCTTCTCCAAAGGCTGCTTCTTTTGCCTTGTTTTTACAACATTCACTGCATATCGCGCCTGTTTTGTGCAGAAAGCCTTGAACGCAGTTTCCTTGGCAGGTTTCTTCCTTTCTGGTTATGCAAGAATAAACCTTGCAGCATTTCAGCTGTGAAGGGCGCCTGTGAATTCTCGGGAATTCCCAGGCCATGGGATGGAGCCTGTGGCTCACAGATCTCCTGTCCGTGTTCCCGTACTGAGCGGGGCTCAGACAGCCCTCCTGCCTGTTCCACTCTGGATCTCCATCTCCCTGCAGTCCACAAATGGTTTATTGCCAAGAACAAACAATCAGAAAACTGAAAACCAGCTGCCAGGGTGACTGTGGAAAGGAGGCAGCAACATATGAACAGGTTTCAGCTCCAGAAGTACTGCTTCTCAAGAAAGTAAAAGTTGCCCATCATAAATAGTTTGCATAAAAAATATCTACCTTTTTTCCTAACCTGCATATGGCTCATCACTATTTATTCTACTATTTATGCATCAGAAAGTGCAATGAATGCTAAAGATTTTAGCACAAGATGAAGTTTGATAGACTTCATCATTTCAGATGGACTAAAGTGATGGATCTTTTCCAGCTGTTTCTCAGGGCATGAAGCTGCTTGCCTTGATCTCTGCATCTGAAAGCCAAACACAAATTGGCCATGCAAACATAGGGAAAGGAAGGTTATTTAGAGGGGACGCAGATAATCTGTTTAGAACCCAACATTTGTCTCCACAAAGATTCCAGTTGGGTTTTGTCCCAGTTCCTTCCATTTGGATGCACTCCAGTGAGACATGAATTTTTGCATGCTTTTCTTCCCACGGTTTGGCACTGCAACGCTGAAGCAGAAGGTCACGGAGGTCATGACAAGAAGTAGGAGAGAAATGAACACATACAGGCATCAGGATGATAACAACACAGGTTGCAGCACAATGTTGCCAGTACAGTGACACACTTTACACAATATTTTGTTCATTAAATATAGGTTCACTTCTCACTTGTGAATGGTAAACAGCATTAACCTGGGTGGCCTTTATTTGACAGCCAGTGCAGATGCAAATAACAATTCAGAAGAGATCCAACAAAATCTGCCAATGAAAGAATGGGTCAAATGTAACACAAAAAGAGTAAGTACGCCACAATGCAAGCTGGTACTTTCCATTGTGGACAATCTGTCCTTAGTATTCCCAAACAAGCAATGCTGTTGGCTCTGTGATTCCTGTCCTGTCATCACATGTCCAATAGCAAAGAAGAAGGAGCAGGTATTGAGACTGTCAAGTCAGAATTAATTATGGTCAATCATTAATGCCTCATATCCCTCGCTAAGATCTCACAATTTCAAACGCAAACTTTAGAATGAAGTCTCAGTAGGTGTTTACTGGGGGACATGCACATGATCCCACTGCAGGGATGCCAGGCTGGGACTGATCTGACATGCCCATCTTGTGCAACCCCTGCCAGGGCAGCCCTGCAAGGAGGGAAGCACATCAGGGCTGAAAGCCTTTCTGTAGGGGCATCTCAACTGTGCAGCACACTGAAGTAAACATTGCATGTGCTGCCAGAATTGGCAATACATTACACAATATAAACACAGGCAATGTCCCAGATCCACATGCCATGTATAGAAACTCCCCAGTCTTAATCCTCATTTAAATACCAATTTCATTCTTTATTCTGTAAATCCATGACATTTTGTTTAAATGTCCAAACCTGGGACAAGGAAAAACTCTACCTCAGAATAGTATCATAGCTCACTGCATACAAAACACTTCATAGATGTACATGGTCTGTATTAGGAGCGAACCTGTCACTCTCTGCTGAAGATCAAGTCTTTTCAAGTTATTCCCATCCAAAGGGCAGCTCACAGGTGCAGAGGAAAAAACAGCTATTGATTGGACCCCATGGCCCTTTCATGTAGCATATCACTGCGGCCCTACAAAGGTCAAGTTCAGTGGCTTCAGAGAAATAAATAGTAATTCTTGCAGCCTGGCAGTCAGGCCACAAGGCTGAGAAAAGTGTCCTGAGCTCTATCTGAACCACATTGCACTGAGAAGCAAAGACCAGCCCTGCTTTCCCATACATTTTTCTTCACTTTGTTGTTACAGGGAAAACCTAGAACATACCTTTTTAAGAACAATTATCTTAGATATGCTCTGGTTCTAATAGGTATTAGAACATAATAGGTGTATTAGAACCTATTAGGTATAAGGTTGTAAGAGAAATATTGTGAGATTCCATGGTATGAAGCACATCTGCAATGCAAACTGCTGCTCTGGGGTGCAGCCAATCTCCAGCCTTCCCAGACTGCTTCTTGGTAGCCTCTGCCTCCTCCTCTGCTAAATTTTCTCTGCATGTGGTCTCATCCACATTAACATCCTCCTCCCACAGACTCTCTCTCTCTGAGAATTTGCACACTGGGACACAAAGCATCCACTGGAAGGGATCCCATCCTGTTGTGCTTCTGCTTACACTCACCTGCTCCTGACAGAAAAATAACAGCAGCATTTTTCTTCTGGGAGCAAGCATATCAACATGCCTCAGACACAGACATTCAGGATGTATACTAAATTAACTTTATCATAAAAGACAATCCACCATAGGTAGCACAGACTTGTCAGTAATATGGTCCTGAAATGTGTTTTGAGAAGATCTTGCAGGTTTAAATTTCGTTCTGCTTTTCCATAAGCACATTCTGCAGAGTGCAAACGATGCAATAAGGCATGACAGGAAGTGGGGCATGTAGATCCTACAGCTTGGAGGGCACTAAAGCTGAGGCCTAATGCTAAAGCAAAGGTCTAATGCTAAAACAGATGTCTTATCACCATGAAATGTTTGCCCAGCACTATAAATTTACATGGTGATTAATCAGTGCTGATAAGAACATTCTGAGCACTTCTCACTGTCTCCATGCCCAACACTTCTGTGCTAGCACCTTATAGTGAATACTTCAAAGTGCAATAAAACCAGTACCTGATTCATGTGTAATATTTAATCTGCCCTTTACAAACTGAGAAAAACTGACATGTAAAGAATGTCATGAGCAGGTCATGACAGGGGGTCATATCAAATTGGCACTCATTCCAGTAGAGGGGACTGGAACAACAGAAGGTTAATCAAGGAAGAATAGGTAGATTGATTTGATACTTCTGAGAACGAGTTGTGAATTGAGAAAACTTGCAAATTTTGCATTTATTTTATCTGTACTGGAAAGAGAAATCCATATATACAGAAAATCAGTACAATAAATTCAAGGGTTCTGATACACAATTTATTATGTACCTGGTGACACACAGTAACAAATCACAAGTATCCATAGCTAACATAAAATAAAACTCAAAGGTTAATAACCTGGGAGAAAGCTTACATCAACAATTTTGTCCCCACACTTGTGCTAGGTGTGTCACCTCAGTGGGTGGCAGTCCTTACTCTCCATTGTAAGAACTTCTCTGGACACTCACCCCCCTCACAGCCAGCCAGACCTGGGCTGTTCACTTGTGTGAAGGCCAACACTGCAGTTTCAGCTTCTGTCTGGATACATGGCCTATCTCCAAAGGAATCACAGCACTCAGGGATTTCACAGACAGAACAGATATTTCTTCAGCATTGTTGATCCCACTGGGGATGGGTAGGCTGCACCTATAAGAATCACCAGTGGTTTAAACCTTTAGCAACAAAAGGAGCACAACTATTGTATTGCATATCTAAGATTTGGGGTGCATGATGCAAATATATCTGAACCCTCAATCCTGGAAGTGGCTATTTTTCAAGATGTAAAGAAAAGCAGAAGGGGGAAAAAAACCCCAAACAAATATTTTGAAGTTACTGTGTCAGTGGTCCTTCACCAGACTAAACTGAATTTTTTTTCAGTGTTTTTACCTAAAACAGATTTTCAACCACTTCACAACTGTATTTGTCAGATGGAGAAACAAGTTTCCTCCTCACACCCATTAATAGCACCAAAAGCAGGCTGCCTAGGATGTACAGCTCCTGTTGCCACATCTCTCCCATCTGCTCAGCAGCCTTTCTAAATGTGTTTTCTTACTCCAGAGCAACTGGGATAATGAGCTTGGATAAGGCATGATATCCTCACTATTATTCCCAGTTTTGGACTACATCAGGGCAGTCTACACCAACTGCTGCAGAGCTGCTGAGAGCCTTCTGGCAAGGTTTGTAATTCAGTGGAAAAGTCCCAGGATGGACAGGCAGATCCCTGTTGAATTTCCTTTGCTTATTAGTGGAGGGAAAGAGAACAGGCATTCAAAAGTGATTTTCTTAGCATGCCAGGCAGGGGACAGCCCAAATATTGGCTGATGAACTGCCTAAGCCACACATGACTGGCACCAGGCCAGTAATCCATGGTGCTGCCACAGCTGGTCAGATTATAAACTCACTGTACTTTACTCAGCTTTTGCTGCCTGTCTATCCTCAAGCAGCAGCAGCTCTCCCTAACCCAGCAGTCTCATAATGTCCTGGAGTTAAAAGGCAAAACAAAAGGTTATTCTGAGAAGTGCTTAAGGTAACCAGGCCATTTTGTCAGAACTGCCTGGATCTGATTTAGAGGTATTGATCTCAGCCTTGTTGGTGACAGAACATTTAGCTACCATTTCAAATACCCATAGCTGGTATATGTTCACAAGTCCTGCAACCACCCCTCCAGCTACAAGCTGTGATTGGAAGCATCCTGTTGGTTAATTCCAGTGTATACAGCCATGAAAATCACCTCATTGAATGCTTACAGTACAAAGGGAATTCCTTGCAGTTTCAGATTCACAGTAAGTGCTTTTCCCTCAGATTTCTTTCCCTATTTAACTTATGGTTTTTTACAGACATAGTCCCATGGTTTAACATTTCCTTCACAGGTATGGCATACAGCAAATAGGCCACAGAGGAACATACTTTAAATAACAAACCTTAACCAACAAACCTAAACCAAAATGCAACAAAAATACAACAGTCTCGAGCCTGGCTTTGGTATTTGACAAATCATTTTCAACTAAAAGTATATTTTGTTTCTAATAAATACATTCCAGCTTTGTCCCAAATGCAGCTGTGATTTTAGTCAACAATTAATTGCTGATCCATATCTAGAACTAGCTAGTATCCTTCTTCAAGTAGGAGGGAATAAAACATACCTAGGAACATCACTCTTACATGGAATGTGATTTCTTAGTCTTTGAGGACTGAAAATCACACAAAAGTGCCTCAGATGCATTTTGATTGGAGACAAACTTATTTGAGTATACAAATCTGGGGAAATCAAAGACTGGGAAAAGGAGGAAGCTTTATTACAGTATCATATTTGGCAAGTGTTTGTAAGCAGGGAATACAATATCAAACCTCTTCCTCTGAAGAAAAGGAGCTGTGAAAGGTTCCTTCAAGTCTTTCTTAGCTCTCTTCTGAAAAATATAAATACCTAGTAGATTCCCCAGGAGAGCTGAGGGTGACCAGGAACCCATGCAGGAGAACACTGCTGGTATCAGTACAGAAACTATGCTCCTTCTCTGGCATCCAGTTAGTAACTCCAACATTGAATCCAGTGAATTCCTTGAAAAAGGCTAGAAATCAAGGTCAGCTCACTGCTGGATTATGAGAACTGTATGCACTGGTGTATTTGTTGATTTTGTCCTATTGATCAACAAGTACACAATAAAATATTTAAGTTAAACTTACTGCATTGTTGCTGACCTTAAGTTGTGAGACAGCAAAGACAAGCTTCCCATTTAGTGGAGCTGTTTAACTTCTAGCAGAACTGACTGACACCTGAATGACTGCAAGGCTGAAGAGGAAGAGCCACATACAACCACTTCCCTTCCAGTTTGTCACAGAACAAACAGAGCTATTGATCAGTACTAATATAATATTAATTATTTATCACCACATAGTGAACACTTAGGTACAGAGTTTAACCACAGACACGTCCCTGAACAGTCCAATGGGCTGTAATTCAGCAGATAAACATGTATTGCTTGTTGAATATCAATTGGCTGGTAATCATTTAAGTATCTCATGGTGATGGAAAATTAAGCACTTTGTGGCAGCTGGAAATTGTCACCAATGTTTTATCTATTAATAGTCTCGAAAATAAAGTGCCTGGAGGCAATACAAGAAACAGCTGCTTTTTGTACAAGAGGATTGTCAGCTGCAGGCTTCTCTTTGCTGTACAGAAAAAGAATTTCCAGAATATCAAACCAAAACTATCAAGTGATTAAAATTCCTATGAAAAGCATTTCCTTGAGTGATGATGGACAGCAACTTGAACCAACACAGAAACATCTGCAAATAAGACATCTTTGACAACTGAAGACAACTAGAAACAGCTTTGTTCATCCTCTCATCTCATTTTTCCTCTCCTTTTGTGGATGAAAACTCACTTTCCAAAACAAATATTACCTTTTTTTTTTCTTTTTTTTTCTTTTTTTTTTTTTTTTTTTTTGTGGAAATCCTGTGCTAAAATTCTAAAGTTTGATCAATATCTTGGAATTTGTCAGCTTTTCCTGATGGGTAAAAGCAACAGTAATAAGCACAAAATTCTTCCTCCCATCATCCTGGTCAGGGTAAACATCTCATTTTTCACATCCAGAAATAGTGACAATATTTATCAAAGTCTAGCACGTGAGAGTTAAGGAATTCTGCTTCTTCCAGAGCCTTCCCCATGAAAAGAGACACTCACAGGCTTTATTTCTGTTACTTCAGTGTCTGGAGAATGTGGGTGGTGGGGAGACCACCTCATTAGAGTGGGCATTAACTCAGGCCGATAAGCAGGGATGGCTTGAGCTCTGCACAAACAAGTGAATCGTGGGTGGCAGCAGAAGGGTGTCCCAGAAAAGCCCAGGAGGACTGGGGCAGACTCTGTTCCTACTTCACTGAAAATCAGCAGCCTGGCATGCAGGCACACCTCAAACACTGTTCGCAGGCCCAGCCCTGGCATCAATCACCTTTCCAGCCACAAACCCCCACCATTGTGGCAATCAATAAAATGCAGTTTCTGCCTCCTTCTGTTCCATTGATTCGCTCTGACTTGGCTCTAAATAGGTGGGGGAGATGGTTTTCTACATTCTTTCTGGTGTTTTACTTTTACATTTATTTTCTGACTTGTGTCACTTTTTTCTGCAGTTCAGGAAGAAGAGAAAATTATTGTTCTGATTTGCACTGCCCTGTTGAAGTTCTGAAGTGGACAGTCACGTAGAATTATGGAATATCTCAAGTTGGATGATACCCATAAAGCTCATAATGTTATGTGTGGGAGTGACTTAGTTCAGAGTTTATTTTATTCCTAGTGTCACAGGTGAACACTTCCCCTGTGCTCTCCTCCCAGGTAAGAGCAAAATGCTGAATCTATAGCAAGCAGAGCAAAGTCCTCCCCCTGCAGAGTGGGGATGCACCAAGCAAAGGGGAAAGCAGCACATGCTATCAGCACAGTTCTGGGGCTAAGTACAATGCCAGCAAGAGGTCTGTCAAATGTTCATCTATTTGTGCATCGCTTCCCCAGATGGACTCAGTGGCCTCTGCTTGGGCTGTCTATTGCTGTAATACAGAATTATATATCTAAGTGACATGACAGAAGATAATATATATGCATTTATACTACCGAAGACTACCGAAGAGGCAAACCTTCAGTGAGGCCAGCTTCCAAAAAGTGTGCTCATGCAAAATGCACACAGCAGATGGCTACAGACTGCTCAGATGCAGATTTCTATGAAATGGCTCAGGCATCTGAATTAGAGATATTCCAGCAAATGGATCAGGTATGTATTTAGATGCAAAGTCTTGCCCTATGTGGATGAATTGTGTTTTTAAGAGAATGCTACTCTAGATGGAGATGCATTTATCTCTGTGCTAGGCACACCGTGATCCTTGCTGAGTGTTCTCACTGGTGCTATGCAATGGAAGTGTGTAACACAGTGAAGTCCATAAAATAAATTGCAAAGAGGATGGTTGCAGTATTAGTCACAACAGCAATTTTCAGTGTTCATTAACGGCTGCTTTCTAGCACAAAAGGAATATTTCCTGTTTGTAAAGGTTCACAGGCTTTTTGCAAAAGCTAGTAAGAAATATAAATCATCCTCTAAATAGCTAACAGTAAGGACAGAGTCCACACAGATTTGGAAACACTATTGTCTTTAAGAACTACATATGACCTTAAAACCAGACTGCCTCTGACCTAGTGTTTGCACTTGTATATTAGCCATAATTCCTAGGAAGGATTTATTTACGGATAAAACCCAAATATGCACCTCAGGTGAGCTTCCAGCTAATGCAGCAGAGGTCCTGTCAGAGAATGTTTATAAAGTACTTGTGCTACTCATTGCAGAGGGGACACAATTTTGACAAAAGTGTCAGAGAAGGACATTTCCAGCTTTACTGTCTGACCATACCAAAACACAGGGATATTTCAGTCCAAAAGCCAAAAAAAAGTGCTCTAAAGATGGTCACAAGAATATGGCCTTTTATTTTGTGCCAGAAAATAAAAAGACAAAAGTTATTCTGTAGTGCAACTCTGAATTGTTTATCATCTTCAATAATCCCAATTCCCACTGACTTCTTTTTTTCTTGTAGGTCAGTAGGATTTATTGGTCTCCCACAGATTTCTGTTGTTTGCATATCTTACAGTACTAAGTAATGCATTCCTTACCATGATAGCTTCAGAAGGATTTGCACACAGCACCTGTTAAGCTGCAGAAAAAGCTACAGTTATGTGATTTTCCCAAATCTTTAACTAACTTGTATTTGTCTAACTTCCTCTATCAAAACATGGCTGATATTTATAATACCAGAATACCTAGATCAAACAAAAAATTTCAATGTTTTTGGCCTGACTCACTGAAAGAGACCATACTGAAACTGAGGAGCTTGCAGGAGAGTTAAAGAATGCAACAGAGGACAGTGATCCAAATCAGCAGACAGAATTAACTAAACGGGATTATGTGTTACCTAAGTAACTATTGGGCAATCAGCAAAAATCAAATTTTTTCCCTATGATGTATGTCTGTATCAAGATTTATATCCAGGGGATGGCAGGTTTTGCTCTCAAGTCTCTGATTAAAAAAAAATAAAATTAAAAAATCATTTGACTTGGGGAAAAGTCAGTAAGGAATGAAAAAAGCAATTGAGCAAACAAAAATGTTGCAAGATGAAAGCTAACCACTCTTCCACAGAAACTCATTGTGCTCTTTGCACCAGCCCTGTGGCAGCACAGAGAACTGCTGATCACTCCCTGCCACCTGAGAGGAGCCCAGCAAGGCAAACCTGAGCAGGAGCAGCTGCAGCAGCTGCTCTTGGACAATCTCTAGTTGAGCTTCATTGAAAGGATATTAAATATGACAGCAAGATCTCTCTGAGAGACTTTTTTAAAGAATAACAATCTCTACAGCAATAGGCAACTGCTCAAGCTTCTGGCCATGCAAACTGGGGAAGAACTGAGAGGGACTTCCCCCAAACTCTGGTAGAAGTCCATGTAACTGGCAGTCAAATGCATTGTCTTAAGATGACTAGAAATAACAATCACAAGGCCTCTTGGATGAAAGGGTAATTTACTTCAATTTTAAACTCTCTGTTAAGTCTGGGCACTGAACCTCCATTAGAAAAGTTCTGATGTCTGACAAGCATATAGAAATTCTACTGTTAAACTGGATTCATTGAGGAATCAATGTGAATCATTTCAATTTAATGGAAAAAATCAATTTCAGACTGAAATTCTTTACCATACTGGTCTATAGTAAATCTATGCCATTTGCTATGGATCCTTGAAGCCACATGGGAAGTGATCTTGAAATCACAGAAAAAAATACCACTAACAGATTAGACAACTAGAGGGTAGACAGCATCCCATTAAAACAGTGTTTGCAGGTTTGTAAGGTTGTGAGTAGGCTGGATAAATCACTGAGGTGAATGCAGTGCAAAAAACAAGTTATTATTATGTGAGGGTGTAGCTGTCACAGTATAAAAGATGGTTGAGTAAGCAGATCGAATGTCAAAGAGCTGGAAGCTAACGACACTGCTAAGGAGTTTACAGAAACAACAACTGACATTCTACTGAAAGAGGTAAGTGACTTAAAATAACCTAAAAAAAAATTTAAAAGATGCTTGCTTTATCCATTTCTTGGGCAAAGGTGCTTAGCTGAAGTTAACAACTCTCTGTTGCCACAGAGTTAAGGTTCAATGATATTGTCGATCTCTTCGGCTCTCTCGAGTGTCACAACACATGTTTTGATCTTTCATAGTAAACTCATTAAAAGATGCTAGGAGATTTTTATGGTTTTATGTGTGAGGAGTATCCTCTCTTGAATATCTAGTTCCGTTTACCAGTCTTGACTAACAGCTACTGTGTGATCACTTGCTTGGTGTGTTTGCACTTTTGGGGTGGAGATGAGAAGAAGAAAGGGGATGGAGATAGGAGAAATAAAAATTCTAAATTCTTGACTTCTATGACAACTATTTGATACATGGAAATATGTGAGATAATGAATCAATGTATACTGGTCTGTATTTTTGAAGAGCATGTGGAATTACTGCAAGACTGGAAGAAAGCAAATAGCACTTGAACCCACAAGATAAAACGAGGATCTCAGCAACAGCATGGATGCTATTTTTTCAAATAATGAAGTAGTACTACAGAATATTAAGTACCCCAGTGACTACACAGAGCTAAGTGAAGCCATCAACTCTACTGCCTAGATACACCTCCTCAGACAAGGGGTTTTTTTTCCCTTTTCTTTATTATTTTTTTTAAACAAACACAGATTGCAAAATTTGGAGATGAGAATGCAAATGAGATGAAATCCATCTGGGTGTTACAGAAGTGTTTCCTAATGTGTCTTCTTGCAAAAACTTAATTAAAAAAAAATTGAAAACACCAGTGTGCACCACTTTTGGATGAACTAGAAGAGAAGGAAAGGAAAGAAAAGAAAGACTCATAATTTCCAGCACTTGTCAGAATCTCCAGAGCCTTGGGTTGTCCTCCAGCTGTGCTGGGAGTCTGAAGACAAACACCTTTTGTAGTAGCTGCTGCTCCATGGGAATATGGGACCTTCCTTTACATTTGGCCAACAAGATGGGTTTGGATGTATTACTCTATTATGGAATAATTAATGATATTACTTACACCAAAGGTTTTACAACAATATGTGGGTGTATAAAATGAAGTGTGGCACGGGACAGCACCTCAGGAGGAAGTCTTGCAATGACCTGCACTCCACAACCATGGGCTGAAACCTGAGTAAGCTCGGGATGTCTGCAGCCAGAAGAGGATAACAGAGGGTGTTACCACAGAACAAATCTTTTTTGTGGAGTGTATGCACAGAATATGGAGCAGACACTGATTACTATATTCAAGCAGTTTTTAGTATTTACACAGTGAGAGAACAGTTTAACATTCCAAGTGTACCTCTGATGTTCAGAATCAGCTGCCTAAAGCTAATATAATTAATGACCCATTTCTCACTGATGAGGCTGATTTGACATTTATAGTATTTACAGAATTTATTGCATGCTCCTGCTAACAGAGAGACAGATTTCCTTATGTGCTATAGACATGAGTCCAGCTTAAATGCCATAATTTTCTTAAGGAAGAAGTTGGATGTTGCCAGTTATAAACAGAGATGTGGTATTGCAGAAATATTTTCTAGCATTTGCATGGCATATCTCTACCAGGAAGCACCTTCTTTGCATTGCTACAGAGTGAGTCAAAATGCTGTGATTGCAGTCACAGCAAATTGATCTAAAGCTACGGGCAGACTGCCAGAGAAGCTCAAAGCACAGTTTTGGGGCAGACTATACCATGGTGGGTGTTGTTTGAAAGGCTGAGAAAGGAGCAGGCTGTGTGCCAAAGAACAGGAAACACTCAGGAGCTCCAAGCAGCCTCAAGTACAGTAACATCCCATGGTACAGAGATTAATCCTGGCAGTGCTGCCTCAGGCTTAAAAGGTACTTAGGGCAGCATGAGCCAGTGCCTGAAGTGCCACCCCAGGATGTACAAGACTGGGGCTAAAAATGCAGTCTGTTTCTGACTAGTTAAAGTATTTCTCAAGGCTGTTATCAACTGTGGTAAATTGTATTGCAAAACATCCAAGCCCAGCTGGAAATTAAGTGAAGACATTGTGCCTCAGCATTTCAGAAAAAAATGCAGTTCTCTTCAGCTAAAACTGTTCTCTTGCTTTTTACAGTTTGAAAGATCCTCAAAGCAAAATAGGGTTCAGCTTTCTGAAACTGCTAAAGACCAAATAATACTCCTTCCTAAATAGCTCTGAGGTCTTCTAGAAAGTACTTTGTGGGAAACAGCCTGAACAGAAATCAGCTACTCATAAGAGAAAATGATAGAGCTGACTGCAAGAAAAGCTGACTCAAGAGTTCAGTACAGCTGAAGAGAACCACTTGCCTGGATTTGCTGTTAAGTTCTTACCCTTCTGTCATTTGTTATAATTACCAAACAAATCCCCTTCCATCTCATTTCCTAACAGAAAGTACCAACTTCACAGCAGAAGGAATATGCTCCCAGATCTGGCACAGGCACAAAGCAATGTGTACTAAAGGAAGTTCTCACCACAAGTGGATGAGAAGCCACGGGAAAACAGTGCTAACACTATGTTAACTTACACAAAAGACTTACAGAAAGCCAGCAATTTTCAATCTCCTCCCCATGCCCAATTTCCCAACTTGTTGTCCAAAGTCTCAGGTCATTTTAGCAACTACTGGCAAGAGCAGGGGGTCATCACAGGAATTTCAGAATTTTATACTGAGGGAGAAAGTGAGATGCATGCACTGCAGAAACCTGTGAGCTCAGAGGCAGAAGAAACAATGCCAGAGGGTACAGAGGCCCTGACAAAATCCTCCTGGCTCCTCAGAGCAATAGTCTTAAGCCGAAGTACTCCTCCAGAAAAGCCTGGAAATTGAACACAGCATCTATGGGAAAGTAGCAGTCAAACTGGGTTTTACCAAAGAAGAAGAATGCAAGTCTGAGTCAAAAATTAGACAAAGCCTTCTCCCATGCCAGCATTTCCCACTGATATTGGAGACACATTGGTCCAAGCACTGCTTTTAAATACCCAAATCCCAGAATCACAGGACTTGGAGGGTGAAGCAAGCAAACCACAGAAACAGATGCTCCACCTCAGCCTTTGAGCAACCTGGTCCAAAAGGGATGAAACATTCTCCTGCTGAACCTGACAGGTGAAGGCATCAGAAGACTCCCCAGCATTGCAAACACAATCAGAATAAACAAAAGCTGGCCTAAAGTTACCTAAGGACGACAGGTTGGAAATGGCTGCTGATAGCAACCTAGAGAGCTGAGCGCAGCTTCTGGCTGCAGTATGGGTGGGAAGCATTCTGAGGTGCTTGAGATGCCATAACAAGCTCAAAGGTGTCTGGCACATTGACCAAAGCTTTGGCAAGGTTCACCAGAGCAAGAGCTATTGCAGCACTGACAGGCAGGAGTGGCACTGAAGGGCACAATGAGACGTGCTGTCACCAAGTGGCAGCACAGCCATACCTTAGACTCCATAATTTCCTCTTATTCCATTTTGTATTCTGCTGGCTCTGACTTCTTTATGTGTCACCAGATATTAATTAAATAATCTTAATTAATCTGAGCATTTTGGTTTAATTGTTTCAATGGCATCCTGCGTTTGGACTCGATATATATTGCAACCCAGGGCAGGTCAGATTTTACAGCTTATCATATATTGTTTATCACACTTCAGCTGGAAGGAAAACAACTGGGTATATGTGATACACTAAAAGACTAATTGAGGATGAGGCAAATACCACCAGCAGTGAAGTGCAAGATTGCCTCAGTGGTGGTGCTGTTCACCTCTCTCCATGAAACCAGAAGGAACATTCTGTGTTATACAGCACAGTAGAAGTTCTCTTCCTGGACAGAAAAGCACACACTGCTGATGCCATCCTAACCCAAGAGAAATCGCTATTCTTGTTATATATTTACTGCAGATCCTTTCTGTCCAAAATAAATCTGAGAAACATGCTGGTTTTAAAACACATGAGAAGTCACACTGAACACAATGGGAATTCAGCTAAAATGTCTGTACTTAAGTGCTCACCATGACACATCTGATTAGTGATTTGTCATGACTTCCTACAGTACCTTTTGTTATCATATCTGTTATAGCTCAATTAAAAAGCATCAGATTCTTCCCTTTTGCAGATATATTGCAGTGACTGCAGAGGAAATGCCTTAGAAGGGCATTGGAGCTTTTACAACCCCATACATCACACACTGATTCTGAATCACACTCCCTTGCTCCAAACCCTTACTAAACATGACCCGGGGGTTACAGTTTAGCCACAGGAAGTACTGATTGCCTGAATTTGAATATCACTACCTTTTTTCCTCAACGTATTCTCCTGAACTGCAATATACAACTATGTATTTTTGGTCAAGCAATTGGCTTTTTCAAAGTTAGTAGCTTCACTTGGCATAAAATTTAATTTGAAAATTCTTTATCTGTACAACCCTGAAAACCCAGATGTGCTATTGAAACTATCTCAAACACAGTCTCTGCATTTCTGAACCTAGTTTCAGGCACCAAAATACAAGTTTTAATCATTACATAAGCAACTTCAACAAGAGAGGCTTAATTAAAATCTAAATTCTCTGTTCAAAGCAATGCTTCTTTTTGTGATTTTGTGATCAGTGATCTCATAATCAGTGATCTCAAAAACCTTCTAAAATTTAGCTCCAGTGGTCTGTTTACACAGATTTCTAAAGAAATACATATGTGGAAATTAAAGATCATGCTAGTACTGTGGCAACAGCATAATTTATTGGTCTTTTAAATCTATGTATCTAATGAAAATTAGAAAATTAAATCAGAAAAGCAGTGGACACCTTATCTCACAACATGAGATATATATCTTCTTATATTTAACCTGGTCTTTAACTGGGGCAAAGCTGACTCAGTCAAGGCTTGAGCTGAAGCCCAGACCAAGGGAAAAGATTTCAGAAATTACAGGCATTCTGCATTGTTTGCATAACAATCTATAAAGAGAAGCTCTGCCATATTTTAAAGGCTGAACCTCTATTGGTTTGTAATTATTGGTAATCAACATCAATGGCATTATTTCAGCCTGAAAGAAAAAAAAAAGAGCCTCTGTATTAGAGAGTTTCAAAATTACAGATGGATGTCAAGTCTCCTCAGAATATCAGAAAAAGAGCTATACTCCAAGGCTTATCCTTTCTGTTCAGCACAGGGGGACAAATGAAGTCCACGACACAACACACAGAGGACTGTAACAATCTTAGCAAACCATTGTATTTACCACTGCAACATCAAAAGCTTGTTAAAAACAAAAATTGGAATTCAGTTGTTTCAATAAGAAATTAACCACCTATTGAAATTACAGCACTGATATCACTTAGAAGCAATCCAAGTGGTCTTTAAACTTTCCTCATCTAAATATTACGCATCAGGTATTGCTCACTTTGAACATCAGCTTTTTCCTTTTATTAGTATGACAATCCAAAGTCTAAAGTCACTAGGAAAGATTGGCTCCATCTTCCTACTTCCAGTTTGAATGGTCAATAGTCAAAGTCTCCGTTCATAAACTTTCATGTCTGCTTATGCTGCCCATATTTCATCCTGGCAGCAGGGGAGGCTAAGCACAGCAAAATATTTAAGTAAATGTGTAAGTGGAATAAGAGAACTGGACTTTGAAAACTACTGAGCAAATGAACCAGTAGCTTCAGGTTTTGGATCATCTGTGCATCTTATCAGATTGAACAGAAGTGACCAATGCCAAATATTTTTTCTGTGTCAGGGCTTTTGAGGACAAATTCTCATCCCAAATAGACCAGTGTAAATACACTCTATAACATATTAAAAAAGTTTCGAGTCAAATCAGTAGAATTATCTATCAGTATGCTTAGAGTCAGCAGGTCAAGACAGAAGTCAGATGCCTTCTTTCTCTGCAAGACAGAGAGTATCAGTTCATATTTGTATGTATTTAACACCTACAGTTATCTCAACGTTCTGTTTTGTCTGGTTTTAAAACCATAGACACACAGGCACACACACCACTCAACTTTGCGTGAAGAGAGGAGAATGCAAGATTATCAAAGGTAACACAGCAGCAGCAAATTCACTCAGATTCTTCAATTTTATGCAGCAGCCACATCCTGCAACAAAAGTAGTGTGCAGCTGTTCTTGGGCACCACAGAGCAGCTGCAAATACACATGCAGCCTCCTTAATTGTTAAAACAGTTCAATGACACGTCTATGCCTTTCAGACAAATGTTTTAATACAGTAAAAATTACTCATAATATCCTGCCACCAAATTTTACAATGTCAGGGCAACTATTTAGGCTGAAGGATTAGAGTTTGTTTTGTGTTTATCACTCAACAGCCTGTTGCATTTGAGTAGATTTCACAAGACCAATTAAAAAAAGGCTTCTTATATGGGACCTAGAAGTGATTAAACTCCAGCTTTGTGTGGTAATGACCTTTAGCTCCACTCTTTCACAGCTCGGACTGGTTGCATAACCTCAGAAAAAATAACATTTTAAGCAGCATTCAGGGATATCCTACAGCTGTATGTTCATTGGCAGGTATCTAAAATACACCTCTGAATCCTGCATTCAGTAATGGAGCTCAAACAAGGCTGGAAGACACACTTTTAAAAAATTATTTTGCTTCCTTTTGGCCCCTTTCTTCATTATTCAAGAGTCAAGTGATTGCATAAGGGGCAAATGATTACATTTGAAAGATGTGTTAATCTGAACAGTGATACTTTAAATTAGCACAGAAAGTGGATCTAACAAAGAAGGGAAAGTATTGAGCTTTTTGTCACTTGTAAAAAATAGCAAAGGAAAAATCATATTCTCACCATCTTGAAAACACCATGCATGTAGACCCTTCTGTCAAAAAGTAATAGTTTGAATAAATATGGAGCCATAACTTGCACAGACTTCAAAAAATGGCTAGCCTGAAAAATTCGTGGAGCCTCTGCTAATCTACAGACAATTCAGGATGGCATTTGTCATCTATTTGCTTAATAATTAAGTCTTGAGGGGAAAAATTATTATTTTCATTGCCTGAAATTTTTTTTCCAATCTTATAAAAAAAACCCCGGTGTTTGTGGGTCAGCCTTCATCTCCTCATTTTCGGAACTGGGACATAGGTGATGTTTGCACAGCTGATCTGGGTTATTTTATGTCATTGGTTGTGTGCTTTGGTCACTGATATCACAAACTACAGCATCACTCATTTGCAAACAACAAGGAACACAGATGATGTGCAGAGACAAGCCTGCACTACAGAACAGAGCCCATTGTCTTCCAGGACTTGTGAATGTGTTTTCTCACACCTGCTTTCAAAACAAGCTGAAAAAAGGTTATCCACTATTAGCAGTTCAGCAGGACGTCTGAGCAAGAGCACACTCACTGTTCCAAGTGGCTCAGTTCAGTTTTTAACAGTGAACTAATCAAGAGTTTTAATTCATTAGGAAGAACCTGTACAGGTGAAAGGTGATAAAACACCACAACTCGGATTAATTTGCTGTTCAAACGAGGTAAAATGCCGTGTACTTTATGTACCAGAGAGAAAGGGTGGAGAAGGAAAAGCAATTATGGCTTTACACATAGAGCTAGCTCAGGTAATTGGCTTTGTTTCCTTTTCAAGTGACTCTGCTATGCTTCTCCGCCTTTCTTCCCCACCCCCACTGGTTTATAAAACACATCTAGAAGCCAAAACCACAGATGGTGTCAGTCACTCCAGCTTTTTTGAGATGATGATGCAATATCCACTTAGGCTGAACGGGGACCTGCCCAACTACTAATTATTAGTATCTGTTGCATACTTGTGAAAACCTTGAATCAACTGCTTTGTTTCCCACATGCAAGATGCCCCACAGACAGAAGCTGAGAGACTTTGGTGTCACCTCTTTGCACCAAGTTTAGAAAACCCTCCCGTTCATATTCTTTCATCCTCCTTAAACTGGCATTTTCTAAAATCTAGAAGGAGTTTGCAACCAGAAGGTCTAGGATGCTGTGTTGGCACAGGTACTTCCAGTTTTATTCATATCCATGGATACAGTCAGATTCCCTTACACCAATTAAGAATACTCAAGTGAAAAGTGTTAATATTAGTTTACCCTTCAGATATCATACAGGAGTCAAATTCCAGCACCAGACAAACCAGATCTAGATCAACAAAAGCTTTATTATCTTGACCAGTCACAGAATCACAGAATATTCTGAGTTAGAAGGGATCCACAAGGATCATTGAGTCCAACTCCTTACCCTGCACAGAACCATTCCCAAAAGTCACCCCATGTGCCTGAGAGCATTGTCCAAACACTCTTTGAACTCCGTGAGGGCTGATGCTATGACCACTTCCCTGGGGAGCCTGTTCCAGTGCCCAAACACCCTCTTGGTGAAGAATCTTTTTCTGATGTCCAAACTAAACCTCTCCTGACACAGCTTCCATTCCCTTGGCTCCTGTCACTGGTCACCACAGAAGAGCTGTCTGCCTCTCCTCTCTCCCTCACGAGGAAGCTCTCCCCTTCAGTCTCCTCTTCTCCAGGCTGAACAAACCAAGTGCCCTTAGCAGCTCCTCATACACCTTCCCCTCAAGGCCCTTCACCGTCTTTGTTACCCTCTGGATGCTCTCCAGAGCACAAACAACAAATGAAAACCACAGTTGTTTAAATCAACACAAGAAATCTCTCACAAAACAGGCTTGGCCTACTTGGCAATTGAGCAAGTGCACTAACCTTTGCACAGTGTCAAAAGGAAAGGTGCACCATGGTGAGATGACCAGCCCCCCATACATCCCAACTGAGAGCCCTGGCCCCAAAGGAGAGGCTTCTTCACAGACCCCTGGAGCTGCAAGGGGTACCCATGCCTCAACAGCTGGACATGTCCAGGACAGGACTCTACACAAAGCACCTGGTGAAAAATATTGGAATATGTTTGCTTGCTCAAAGTGCAATCTAAGAGGCACCTTTTCTCAGTGAAGCAAGACTTATTCATGCCCTGTGCACACTCAGGGTAAACGAGAGCCCTATGAAAAGCCCAGGGCTGCAGCTTTCACAGGGCTGGGGTTAGTTTTCACAATGCGCTGCTCTCCTCTAACTCTGTTGTGCAAGACTTGTATGTTTAACATTTCTAACCAGCCAAAATTGCTCTTTATATTTGATCAGGAATAATTTTTTTTTTTACCTTTGAACCTGTTGCAAGGCAGGTTCAAAGGTTACCTGGGTGCAGTGTTGCCTGTTTATTAAAGCCACACTCTGATGATTCGGGGCTTAGTCCTGCCACGGGAGCTGGGGAAGCACCACTGGAGCTGGGGAAGAACCAACCCTGGAACACCCCTTGGGAGTTGTAAAGCAGCAAAGGAAGCAAGCTGAACCAGCCCCTCCACCCTCCTCCAGCACGGAAGGAAGGTAAGCAAATCTCTCCTAGCCAAAGCCCACGTTTCCCAAGTACTGGGCTTCCTGCTCCTGCAGAGAAGTACTGCAAATGGGATAATAACCTCAATTTGCTGCAATACCTGGATCCAATGCACCTTCTTATCACACTGTGTGCTGTTAAAGGCAATAGCTGCATAACTGGCTGCATGTTATTGAAGAAGCAAGCCTGGGCTCCGGGGTGGCATACAGGGAAATCACAGCTTGAACAAGAGCAGCCACCTGAACACTCCCTGTTGCTATAGAGTGGCTGGAAGTAGAAACCTGTCTACAGTCCAGGCTGAAGCCATTTTCTTATCAGTTTGTTAGTTATGCCTATTTAAAGATACAATGCAAAAAGTAGCAGTGCCAGGCTCCCAGTCAGACTACTGTTTAAACCAGGTTACAAAATGTAAGAATATTTGTTTCCACCACATTACAAGCAGTAAAAGGTTGCAGCATGCAACCTCATTTATCTGCACAAGCTTATTGGCAACATTTAATACAACAGAATCTGGCTTAATCCCTAACTAGGAACATAGAAGCTGGCTGTAATGCCTTTTGTAATGGTTTAAAAGCCCATATCATAGGGAATGGCACACCAGACTGTTGCCATTGCCTTGGTACAAGTGCTTGTTCTAGCTAGAGAGATGGAGCCTTCTCCAAGCTCTTGCTTGTGTACAGAGAGGATGGTGGAGACAAAGACCAACCTGAAATCAAGCTGCAAGCAAGAGAACTGACAAAAAGCATGCTGCTCCTCCAAGTCCTGAGCCCATCTCCTGTCCATACCTCCTTTCCTGAGGAACCCAATTGTGCTCTGAGAAGATCATTTATGTTCCAGTGCAGTTATTCTGCTTTACAAAGCCAGACACACCCCTTGAAAAGCAGAACAGAGCAATAAAGAATTATGTTTATAGCATTAAAAAACAAACTGGAATTCAAAAATCATTCAAATAAAATGAATTCACACCTCCCACAGACTCACAAAATTTGAATCCAAGTTTTGAAGGGACAACAGAGAAAAGGGTACATGGAGCCAATGCGTTCCCCTTATTTATTAAATTCCTCATCTATTTGCTATATGTAGAAAGGTTCTTTTGGCATCTTTGGATAACAAAAGCTCATGTTGTGCCATGACCTTAAGGTTTGTTACAAAAGCTCACCTGATTCATCCTCTATGTGAAACGTTTTTGACAGTGACAACAGAAAGGAAACAATCTGAACTCCCCATGCACATAAGCTGCCTACTGCTCATCTTAAGTTACTAATGGATATGAGGGGTGCAGGTGTAAGTTTTATATACATGCACAAAGTGAAGCAAAGGCTGAGATTCATAACTCTGCTTTGATTTTGACAGAAAATTACTAGCAAAAAAGATCTATGCCTTTCCAAAAGCTGGACTTTATTCAGATCAGTTATGAAAAACTAAAAGCCTCAACATTTCCATGTCACTTGTTATCTGTATCAGGGAAAGAGTGTCAGCTGTATTCTAATTTATGAGCATTGAACAGAAATGATCATTAAGGAGAAGCTTTCCTATGTGCATCATTTAATCTGATTTTTGTTGGAGCTGTGACACTCACTGAGCCCAGGCATTTGACTGTAGCCTTAGCAGCTTGTGGAGCTCTGCATCCCATTCTGGGCTCCTGGCAGGCCAGGTAGGACCCTGCTGTGGGCATCTTCTCCCACCCTGCAGCAAAGCCAATGCACTGAGATATGCAGCACTGCTACCCAAGGACAGGGCAAACTCACTGCTTTTTCTCTTACTCCTGGAAAAATAACAGCCGAGGCCAGATATCTGAAGGGGGAAAATGCTAAGAGAGCCACACAGGGCAGGTGATAATGGAACTGGCTGGGCCGGGAGCGTGGCCTTGTCTCCTTTCTATAAGCACAAATTCCCCCTGACAGGCACTATTAAAGCTGAAGCTCATAGCTCCTCTGAAATGCCACAGGAACAGATCTGGGAAGGCAAAGCCAAAGGCAGAGGAGTTTCATGAAGTAAAAGCTATTTCTTTTTCATGCACAGCTTACAGGAAAATCAGTGAATCAACCCTCAGTTTCCCTAAAAGATACCTATGAGGCTAAATAATGCCACAACTACATGTAAATCAGCTTTACCTAAATAGTATAAAGTTTACAGCAGCAATAAAAACATAATTGCCATTAGTAGGGGCTACGTGTTTTAGCAAGCCAAGGTCCAGTACAGGTTGTATTTTGGATGCAAGTACATGCTTAATGTTAATTCCATCTCAGCTTTATGGTTTGTCTAGCTAAGCAGATTATTCTGAAATCATGCAGCATAGGAAAACAACAGCAACAAGAAAACTAACACCAAAACCAAATAAAACCATCAACGGAAATCCAGCCCACCAGCAAGTCCATTGCAGCAGTATATGAGAAATGCTTTAGTCAAAACATTTTGTTGGTATTACACTCTACAAAGCTCTGCTCACCTTAACATATATGCAGCTATAGAGAGAAGATTGCTATTTGAGGATACAGCTTTATAATAGAGAAGATAATAGCAGATTAGAAAGAATAAACTGTAAATATAATTTCAAAATGTTTTGGTTTACAATTCATTTAGATCTACTTCAAGCTGTTCTCATTAACAAACAAAAAAGCTCAATGACTTCCTCTTGTGTGGGTGGGTTGTTGGGGTTCTTCTTTGTTTTATTTTAATCACTCCAGTTCCCCCATGCAAGTTCCTCCCATTTAAAGCTCCCCTCCCAACATGCTTTTCTGCTTGCTGATTTATTTAATCTGAGGACAGGAAACTGGCTGTAGTTTTTAACCTGAGTGTTACCAAAGTGGTGTTGGTTTTGTACTGTGCTTCTAAGGCTCCTTTTTACTTAAGGAGAAGAGGTTGATTTCCTACCCTATATTCAAAATGGTAGGTGCCTTGACTCACTAGTTCTCATCTCTGTACATGCTCTGCCATATTTTCTGTCTAAGTAATGAAGTTCTACTGTATTTGTTTTATTGCTCATGAGTTTGCTTGTTGTTACTCACATGGGCTTTACTAAATCCAAGGTGCAAGTGCAGTGATTAGATGCAGGGTTCAAGATAATGAGTTTTTCAGGAGCCTCCTAGGAAATCTCTGGTAGTGTGCTATCAGTTAAATGTGGACCTTGGGCTAAGTTAAGTTGAGATATGTGTTTGTTCTCTGTTCTTCATAATAGAAGTGCCGTGATAATATGAAATAATGGACGTTAATATCTAGAAACTTTAAGTGCTACCTTTTCTCTGTGTGGCTAAGGTGCCTAGTGATAATATTCTATTTTTCTCAGGAATTCTATGTGGATTTTCAAATCAAGCTTTAGTCCTTGCTCTTAATACCATGTCCTATCACTAGAGAAAACTTCCTATTAATATAGTATTGATGCATGAATGTTTTGCAAGAAGTGAACCTGTATTATCCAACAGGATAAACAGTAACAGAAACTGCAATACTGACTATATTTTAAAATTTTTAAAACTTCAAAGGGCCAGTTGAGCATGTTTCTGAGTATGTAGTTTCAAGGAGAAAATCTTATATGAAGACTATGTGAAAGCTTGGGTATTCATTTTGTCTGAGAAAATAACTTTTATTACTAAGTAGTGTCATGATGTTGTTGCCCTCCTGATGGAGAGACAGTAATATCCAACACAGTAAATTTCCTCACTTTAAAAAATGGGCTCTCTATTTCAATAAACTGAAAGTTTGAATTCAATAGGTTTCATCAGCAAGGCTCAGAAACCACAACACTCTGCTTCCTGAAAGTTACTGAGGCCTCGTCCTTTCCCACCCTCTAGCAGAGTGTTTCTCAGCTAAGATCAAAGGGTGCTTGAACTGTTTGGCTCTGCCTCTTCAGAGGTACTCTAAAGCCTCACTGAAGCATATTCTGGGTTTAATGCAGGTTAGTGAGCATTTTGCTTCGTTTTTTGTGTGGCTCTGCTCAGAAGACACTGCTGAGCTTTTGTGCTTTAATTTCTCTCTGGATGCTCAAAGTTAGATGTCCCTAAACCCTGTTAGGAACCCCTGTTCCTAAACAAGACTTCAGCAGCATCAAGGAGGAATATGGAATACAAAGTTTCCAAGGAGTAAGAACTGGCAAAGTGTCACATCTGTGGGACCACACCAGGCAAGAGCAGCACTGCGTAAGCAAATGGAAAGAGTGAGCTGCTGGTGGTGAAGTAACTAATTAATGTAGGTGGCTGTACTCCACTTTTCCTGCCTGTAAACAGTGTTACCTTACTAAAGCCGAGAAAAAAGATGTCATGATCATGTCAAAAGCTTAGGCAAACTTGATACAAAGTACATAACTCCAAAAGACATTCTCCCAGGCAGTGCAGACTGTTTCAAGTAGCACAGGTTGCTTTGCTGTCCATCATGAATTCTTGCAATGGAGATGACACAAAGATCAGCCACTTTCCAGAGGAGAGAACCTGCTCACGTGGAGAGCATAGAGAATAATGTTAATTCCTTCTAGGTAATGAAGGAATAGCTGTAAAGGGGGAGGTACAGTACAAATGAGAATGTGTACTCCTGAACTCAAGGCTGTAAATGGTATCACTGTAATCTCTTCTGATAAAAACTAAGCTTTTGACTCTGGGGCTTAGTGCATCTTACCCCTGACCATTGATCAGGGCAGACAACCTAAGTACACTTTCAACTGTCCAGCATCTTATTGCACAAGAGGCTTAAAAGGTGGTTTGAGACAGCCTGTGCATTTTGTATCCCTGGGAGCTGAGCCTTCAGAACTCAGGAGTTTCAGACACTCTACCTCTGACCCCTCTGATGTTCAAAAAGGCAGCTGGTGCTCAGACTTACCCTGCAGTGGAAGCTGGTGTCTGTCCAAAATGCTGTGGTTTTTTTCTTGTCCTGCACTGATTTTTCACTAAGTTGATACAGATCAGGTATTATGTATGCATGGGGCACTTGGATTTGTGGGTTAAACTCTGGCTGCAGCTGTTCTCTTACCATGGACAGGATGGTCTATCAAGTGTAGATTCCTGTCCTTCCTCTGGCTTTTCAGCTTCGAGGGCAGAAGGATTAAGCAGCATTTGGATGATACCAGAGGTGATAAATTAGCAGCTACTTGGATTGACAAATAGTTACATTAAAAGCTCTAGGCATTGTAAACAACTGTCCTAATTCTGGGATTTGAGACAAATTTGCTGATAATCTCTTGCTACAGCTTGAATAACGCACCCTACAGTGTTTTGATAGAAGAGACTAAAATCCATTTGTGGAAACAGTGTTGGAAAGTAAAAGAAAACTCTGTCAATATTCTATTAATAAAGTAAGGAAGTTGAAAATAGTTTTCAGATATGAAAAGCATTTTGTTTTGTATTACCTAGATCTGTGGTTTTGTGCATCTGTGCTTTTTTTTTACACAACACGAACCTCTCTATCTTTCAAGGGTGTATATGCAAAGTCCTGCATATGTAGTCTCAGTCAGGGCAATAAGTGGGCTAATGAAGACAGTTACTAAAAACACCCACCAAAATCCTAGAGGTAATGAGCATATAATACTTCCCAGACTTTAGAGAAACTTGTAAACAGGTCTTTCTTGAAATTAAAAATTAATTCAAATATAACTGAAAATCATCCTTGACTAGCTATAGGGATGCTGAGTGGGCTACAATGGGATTAGTCTATTGCCTGATCTTTCTTTCTTTCTTTCTATGCAAGAGACTTGTGGAATCAACTGCATTTAATGCTCATTTCTTGATTATGTGTTCTCTCTGGACTTTGAGTACTTTGCTCCAAGCAAAAAACAAACAAACAAACAAAAAACCAAACCAAAAACAAAAAAACCCAACAACAACCAAAAAAAACCACTTCAGGGCTTGATGTTCAGTCCTCCTAGATATCTTGGTACAAACTACTTTGCATGTGAGTCAGTGAGAACTGGAAAATACCCCGATGGAAAAATTTTCAGTGACTTGTCTACTGCTGCATGGAGCATTTGGGGTTACTGGGTTCTCTGACCCTTATCACAAAAAGGTAGACAAGTGTCTTCAGTAAATTTCCTGTCAAATAAGTCCATGTAAGAGACAACTGCTCTGATCTGTCTGACCTAGTCAGACAGTGTTAATGGTAAGCCATATAAATAAATTAAAGAAGAGAATTGGTGCCATAAATAAGATAGTTTTGTTGCATACCTCTTGCATGATAATCTAAAAACAACCAATCATTCCTAGTTTCTGAGAAATCATCTTAAACATATTATTGAAATAAGCAAATGAGAGCAAACTTCAGCCAATAAAACTGGTGCAGCTGTACAGGCCTGTGGTCTCTCTGATTACCTGCATATAGCTCTTGTCTCTCACTTTTGACTGAAAAATTTCATGACCAGGGAAGAGTAATGTGAAATACACCGAGTGAAAACTCCTTATAGCCACCTGGACATGGGAAAAGACTGGGAAAGTGCCCAAATTAATTGCTAATAATCAATATTAAGGGGAGGTCTAACATTAGCATTCTGACATTGCTCTAAAAAGATGTGAAAATAGATGTATCAATCTAGAAAGCTTCCAACATACAAATGGTGCAAATGTGATTTGCTCAGTTACTTGGACTTAGCAGTGGGCTCTGAGCTAAAGGAATAATGTTTGTATATCCAACCTTTCATGGTGGAGAATGGAGATGCCTCTACCTAGCTGCCTCAGTGCTCATGCTATAAAAAAGTGTCTGGCTCATGTAAATGAAAGAGGAAGTATAAACCACAAACCAGATGCAGTTTAATCACTGCAGAAAGCTGCTTGCTAACTGCTCCATTAATGGGACAGATATATATAGTGTCAAGAGCAGCTGATGACCAATTTCATTTTATTAATAATCTTCAGTCTTCTAAACTGCTAAGTAGCTTAGCCCTGAATGAACTTGATCAGACCTGGATTTAGGTTCTGCTTTTTATTTATTTTTTTATCCAAACTCAATTGATAAAGGCCAAAAGGAAGGTTGGGGAGATGGGTGATATGCTGTGCTACAAACAGGTTTTTGTTCCCATAGCTTTAATATGCCCAGTGACTGGAATTGCCCATCAGTAGAGTTCCAAGGGCAGTTCCTGCTTTTCTGGCTGTAGCACAATCTTTTTGGACTCTCAGTACATGAAGCCAAGGTCAGGAGTTTGAAGGGCATGTGGCAACTAAGGTTTAGAGTAGAAGAGAGGGCTAGGGAGCTGGTATTTCTCAGATATGTAGGTGATATGCATCTGGCAGTTTGGACTTGCTGAAAAGCCTCTGAGGTACCATTTCTTATCCAGATGCTGAGCAGGCAAAGCATGCCTTTTATCACCAGGGAACACACCAGCATTGCTGATTAACACTGCCACTGGAAAGTACAAAACTGTAAAACAGACTCGGGTAATCTAACTGATCAGTCTGGGCTCAGAGACTCAAATTCTGACTTCAGGTGCTGGCTGAACTTACTAACAGTTTGTGAAATACCTACAACTTCATTGTAATTATAGTTAAAGGGTAACAGGAACTTGTGTCAGGAGTCCTGGTATTCTTCTTGTACAGGGGTTTAGTTGATAGACAGCATATTATCTACTGATGGGGGTCCTATCATTCTGTATGAAGGACTTTGAAAGAGTGTTGTTATTCATCTTGCAAAGTGTGAGTAGGTGTGTTCTCCACAGATATTTAGACTTTAGCAAATACAAGTTGCTGAGATCGGAGTTGATTCAGACAAAAAGCAGTCCTTTCTCTTGGCCATTTAATCTTAAAACACATCAGAACATTCTGGGATAAAAGTACTTGTTTCTAAGGAAGAATGCTCAGAAAGTCTGCATTCTCAGATTTTGCTTCACTGCCCTTGACAGAAGATACCCCAGGGAATGCAAGCAGCAGAACTGTTTCTGTATTTCCCAGCTAGATTTCTATTGTACACATTGACTTCCAGGTCACCACTTCCTAGTGGAAAGCAACTTTCACAGTTTTGATTTGTGCTGGTTTTTTTGGCTGACCACACTGTCACTCTCTGGAATATTTCTCTAGCATGACCAGTAAAAGCAGCTGACAATGAATATGCTGTTTGTCCTGCAGACATATATGTAGGTGTATTAAACATGTAATTTATCAATACCCTTCCTATTTCAGCAAAAGCATTTCCTATCGAACACTTACAATACTGAGGAATTTTCTTACTTCCACAATTCACATCACTGAACCATAGGCATTTTTTGGTTATACTTAGGGAGATAGAATTGGGAAATTATATACTGGTTTTCTCCAGGCAGATTGTTTTACTTAAGGATGGAAAGAATCTGTTCCTTGTCTGACTTCATCAGGCTTCAGCTTTTTGTGGAGGTGGATGCAGCATAGATTAAGATTTATGGGGACAGGTGACTTAAGATCTCTTAAGAGGCTTAAAACATTGCATAAGTGTGCTTCACTATTGTACCAGGACTCTCCAGGGACAAACTGCTGAAATGATTTGCAGTATTGTTTAACAAGCTACTTAAGTAACCATGGCTCATAGGTAATTAAAGCTTCTACCTCAAATCTACTAAACCTCCCGTTTGTTTCAGGTTCAGCTCTGGCTCCACTGATCCAGCACAATGATCTGGATACTTCAAGTATTGTTCTCACCACTCCCAACACCAGCACTGATCAGTCTTATTGCATTTGGATCTGTCATCTTCCTGTGGGTGATAAGCAGGCCCAAACCCCTTTTACCTCCTGTTGACTTGAACAAGCAGTCAATAGGAATTGAGGTAATGCTTTCTCTGCTTGTGGGCATGGTCTGTTTTGGAGCTTAATCTGAATAGTGATCCATTCTGACCTTGGGTGTCAGTGGAAACTCCCCTGTACAATTTGCACAGCCTTCTCTCCCAGGTGTACAACTCAAGAGCATGGTGGGGAGAAGGGAAGCCTTCAGATGCTAGGATGAGAAACAGCAGCTCCTTCCAACTAGGGTTAGGTGGGATTTTTACCAGATAGCTTTGGCTGTCACTGTTTTTTTCCTGTATTTTCAATGCACTGCATCAACTTTGAAACTTCATGTAATAAGGCAGGTGATAGCAGTCAGTCAAGGCCTCTCAGTAACCTGTAACTGAATGTTAATGTGGGCCATCTAGAAAATTCCTCTGCATGTGATTGAGTAAGATCAAAATCAGGAAGGGAAAAAGACTTCCCTAAAAATGCAATGCTATTGAAACAATTTAAAGGAGATTGATGAGAAAATGGCTGAGGAATAAATGACATTTCATCTGTTCTGCACTGTTTCATACCCATGCTCTGTTCCTAGGGAGGAGCCAGAAGAGGTGCACTCTTGACAGATAATAACCTGCTTTCTTATTACTTTGAAGATGCTAAAACCCTGTATGAAACTTTCCAGAGAGGAGTGAATATTTCTGGTAAGCTTTGCATCTGGTAGTTAGTACTTGTCTATCACAAGCAGACAAAATTTTTCCAAGATCCTTTTCCTTGTGTCTTGTGGTAATTTCCTTGTGGTAATAATGCAGGCTAGCAAAAGCTCTTCTAGCCTTCTGTGGGCAGGAGAGACAAGTGACCACATTTCTCCCTGTCCCAATTTAGCATTAGTTTTATTTGGCAGACTGGGCAGGAACAAACATCAGAACCTGAAGACGGTAGAGTTCAGTTAAGAGTCAGCAGATACGAAGCACCAGAGGAACTGGGAGGGAGAAACACCCCGAGTTTTCCTGTGAAATTACTGCCTGTTTACAACAGACACAAATTTGTACATGTCACTTCACAAGTCCTATGCATGGAAATATGTGATGGTTTGCAAGCTATTTCAACCTCACATGGGTTGTGCAATGGAAAAAATATCACCAGATAATAGAAGTATTGTTTGTGAGGATAAAGCTAAGAGTCTTACAGTCTTGGCTTGGGCAAAGTTCTTAACTGTGGACACTGACCTGCTCTCCATGCAGAAAACTACTAACTAACTACTTTCTGTCAGAAAGTCTGACAAAACATTTCCCACTTGAAGTGTTTCTATTATGGTGTTATGCAACTTCAGTACTGAGCTTTGAAATTGCTTTTCTGAATTCTTTGATTAGGAAATGGTGGCTGCCTAGGCTACAGGAAACCCAAGCAACCTTATCAGTGGCTGACATATAAGCAGGTGAGTATTGTAAATGACAGATGAATTAATTTGGGATACTGCCTTGTAACACTAAAGTGGGGGAATAACTATCTTACAGGTTTCAGACAGAACTAAATACCTGGGATCAGGGCTTCTGCAAAAAGGATGCAAACCATCACCAGACCAGTTTATTGGCATTTTTGCTCAGAATAGGCCAGAGGTAAGCAACAAACTGTGTATTCTTTCCTATACTATTCTAACACCTTGAGGTGAGAGGAAGTCTGTATTTAAATAGCTTCAGGCCACATGAGGATCATAACTTTTTCCCTCCCAATTCCCTTTTTGCTGACTGAGCACATACCAATCCAAGCATGTAATACAAAGACCTCTCACAACTCTTACTCTCATGGACGTGCTCCTTCCATAGCCCCCAGTGCCATGGGCTAGTCAAGCTGAAGTTGGTAGGTGATCCTGTCTTGAGGGCTCCTGGTTTTCCTTAGTTGTGCTTTTTATTCTTTTCAGTGGATCATTTCAGAGTATGCCTGCTACACCTACTCAATGGTTGCTGTTCCACTCTATGACACTCTGGGACCAGAGGCCATTGTATATATTGTTAACAAAGGTAAATATTGACTTCCACTCTTTCATAAGGATTTTTCTAGGAAACTTTGTTTTGAGAGGGCTAAGTTCAAGGAAATGTGCAAAAATAAGAGTAGCTTTAACCTTTAACCTTACTGCTCTTATAGATACTTAATTTCTTAATGAAGCTGCTTTGCAGGGCACATGGTTCACTGCCTAGAAGAATCCACTGGCCTTCCTATGTCTCCTGTGTCTTGATTGCAAGACCACTGAAGGATCTGCTAGACCCTGTGGATCATTCTGCAATCAGAGTGCTCAACTATTTGCTATTTGAGATTTTGCAATCTTGAACTCCCACGCTGCTAATCAGACAACGCAGACAGAGTTGCATGTAAATTAAGACTAGATGTGTGTGTCTGATTTAAAGTTGTAGCATGAAAAGAGTGGAGGAGGGAAGGGTAAAGATATGCCTAAATCTGTTTAATCTGTCTGGTTATTGCATGTTCTACAGAAACAACATCTAACAGGCCATCATGGAAGAAATTGGCAAGGAAGTTAAATAAATCTTCAGACTTTCTTCCCCCCAGTCTTAGGAGAGATATGAGGGAAATAAATATCCACTATTGTTACACTGATCTGGGATCCATCCCATAAACAGAATTTGCCAAGCAAAATAACTTCAACAGTTATGGTGGTGAACCTTGGAAACAAGTCTTGTTTTGGGATTACAGAGCTATGATTTACCAGTCTAACTGGGAAGTGGAAGGCTCAGGCAAATCCAGTTCCTCTGCTGACTTAAAGGAACAGACTTCTGTAACTGCATCTACAGGGAAGCTGAAGTATTAACTCAAGAATTTTAGCTACCTCTTTCAATTGGGCCTTAATTTCTTTAGATTTAAGGAAGATGGCTAAACCTAAACATTATCATGGCAATACCAAAAGTTTCAATGCCCATCTTGACTGTGAGCAAAGATATTTCTCTTCAGCTCCTCAGCATTTGCCGTCACTTAATATTGCCAGAATATCAGGTTTGCCCAATCAGTTGAGTATGGTAGGAGGAACCTTCTTAGCCACTGAATCCATATGAACAAATGCAAATGGCATCAAACCAATATTATGTTCTAAAAGTACGTACTGCTGAGCTGTCACTGGCCTCATGTCTTCTAAATAGATTTCTGATAATTTCTTTTCTGTAGCTGATATAAGCGTGGTGATCTGTGACACGCCAGCGAAGGCAGAGGTCTTGCTTAAGAACTGTGAGGACAAAAAGACCCCACGTCTAAAGATTATTGTTCTCATGGATCTCTTTGATAAAGAGCTCAAGGACAGAGGAGCTAAAGTGGGAATTGAAATTCTGTCACTGCAGGAGGTTGAGGTAGGTGGCTAAAGGCTTGTGGGATACCTTGCCAGCTAAACATCTTGATCTGTCACAGCAATGACACTTTAATGTAAGTTAATTACCCAGTTGTCATGCCTGTACCTGACATCTTTATGAGCAGTCATTTTGAAACTTGGTATCTTTAGCTAAATGGAGTTGCAGAGTTCAAACCGTTGACTAAAGTTGTGCCCATGTGTCGTGAACAGTCAAAACTTGTTTAGCTTAATTCATGATACTGTTGTAACAGGATTTATCAGGCTTCTAAGCTGGCACTTGAGTCTAATTGGAACTGTAAGTGCTAATTACTGGCTATGTAGACATCTCAATAATAGGCTTCATCTTGCATACTTGTAAAGAGATCTGGCCTACATCAAATAAAAGGAAACCTCTATGCTCAGGACATCCAAATTCCTTAAATAGTTCTGATCACTTTCCACACATTCAAATGTGTCCTCTCCACACTTGCAGCAGACAGATTTTTGGAGTTATGCGTATTGGATTCAGGAAGAGGTTTCTGTTTGAATGAGATGGAGTTTCCAGAGGCAAAGTAGTAAAACAGGTGTTGCATTTGAAATGCAATTACGTATTCATCTACTGTGCACATCTGTTAAACTGTGTTTTTTCTCTAACACAGGAGCTGGGAAGAAACAACATCAGAGAACCAGTTGTAAGTATCTCTATCAAACAGCTGTAGACTTGTAAAACTAATCTCTGGAAAGACATCTTGCTATGCTGCTAGTAGAGAAAGCTGGCAGATTTTTTTGTGAACCAGAATTCCTGATTCATCACAGTTAGGAATTTTATGTAATTACAGATAACCATCATAATCCTTACACTGACTTTTTGTGGCTTTTACTCTCTAGCCTCCTAAGCCTGAAGATCTTTCTGTTGTGTGTTTTACAAGCGGAACCACAGGTAAGTGGTGGTTTATAGTGATGCTTCCCCACTGAGAGAGCCTCTCCATGCAGCTTCCCTGCACAAAAATAAAAAATCCCAAGAATATGGATGTAAACCAGTAAATTAGAGCAATGTCAAACTGCTCTTGCAGTTTTACTTGGGATACTGTCACTATTAGTCAAGTGCACTAAGATAAAGCTTCTTAGAACTGAGGGCAAGAAAAGCCAAATTCATGTTGTCCTACCCTATGAAAAATGTAGCCTTGATGTTCGAGAGATTGGTTGTTCAACTGTGTATTTTGACCCACAGGGACTAAAACAGAAACCTTGTTTCAGCATTCTCTATGTTACTCCCAATTTCTCTGCTGTTTCTGTAGCCATCTCCTTATGTAATATCCATAGCTGAATGCACTAGATGAGGCATATTTGTGATCTCTTACAACAATAATTTCTGGGACTGAGCCTAGTACCGAGATAGTTCAAACTGAGCCAAACAAGACATGGGAAATGCCAGCAGAAGCAGTCAGAGCCACAGCTCACCTTGCTTGATCTCTCTAAAGGTAACCCTAAAGGAGCCATGCTGACACATCAGAATGTTGTTTCAAATGCTGCTGCCTTCCTTAGATGCATAGAGGTAAGCTACTCTCCAGGATATGTCCCTCAGTCATGAAATCAGCTTTAATGTGGGCATTTTCTGTAAACCATTCACTCCCAGAAACTGATGCTTTCCTAAGTGCCCCTTTTCAATGAGACAATACTACTGCAAGAAACTTGGTTTGAATTGAACAAGAATTTCTACATAGAAGTTATTCACCAAGGAGTCAGTTCTAAATACAAGAGTACTAGACCATGTATGTCCAGTCTTGCCAAAACATAAAACTAATTTTGAGTGATAGCTGAAAATATTGAGGAGGTGATGGATGAGCCTGTGCCTGAGTTGCTTCAGTCATTGGAAGTGTCTGTCTCAAAGTACTCAAATTGATCCAAATTTTATTTACTTTCTACTTAAAAGTAACCCAAGCAGGCATAGAAAATGCTAACCTACTTCTACTTGCTTTCCCTCTAGAACACAATTGAGTGTACAAGTTCAGATATTGCCATTTCCTATCTTCCTTTGGCTCACATGTTTGAGAGAGTTGTGCAGGTATGTACAGATAGATATATCTGAGCTTTTAGAAATCAAATTATAGTAAAAGACGTGCTAGCAATCTGTATGTCCTCAATACCTATTCACACAATAACTTTCTTTATTTTGTAATAACTGGGCATTGAAAATCATGCTGCTTTTCGTAGACTAATAATTATGGCTAGTGAAACTAGGAATTCTTCTTGACTAAGGTTAGTCTGGTCAACTTTTTAGGCCGTGGTATACAGCTGTGGAGCAAAAGTAGGCTTCTTCCAAGGAGATATCAGGCTGCTAACAGATGATATGAAAACCTTAAAGCCAACACTATTTCCAGTTGTACCAAGACTGCTCAACAGAGTATATGACAAGGTACGTGAGCAATTTTAGCTAAGTTTTCTTTGTGTTCATATATCCAAACAAGCATACAAATACAAAATAACATTGAATAGATACTGAATATATATAACATTACCACTAATTAATTAGCCCTTAGCAGGAAGAATTTTATAGAATCCTTTCTGAGGAGATGGAAAGAGTTCTGGGAGTATAAGAACAGCATTTCCAGTCACGACTGGGCTAAGTTTGTTGCTGTTAAGAGACAAAAACTTTGTTTACTTTTGTAATGCAAATGAAACAAGTGTACAGCTATCAGGATCCCTGTTCCTCAAAGCTATGGCTGTAGTGTTTCAGCAGTAACATGAATTAGTATTGCCTTTTGGGTCACCTCCTAGACACTGCAGTGGTGAAGACAGACCCTAGAACATCAAAGTAAGATTTGGTGCCTCTTAACAAGATAAGAATGAGATGTACAGATGTGAGTTAAACCCAAGAGTCACTGGTTCTTTTCCTTGCAGATCCAGAGTGGTGCAAACACCCCAGTAAAGCGCTACCTCTTAAAATTTGCTGTGTTTATGAAGATGGCTGAAATAAAACAGGGCATCATTCGAAATAACAGCATTTGGGACAAGCTAGTCTTCAAAAAAGTTCAGGTAAGTTATTCCAAGTGTAAGGGAGCTAAGCAATGTAATACTGGAGGATCTGATGTCTTCTTTCTCACTTGTAGGAAACCATGGGTGGAAAAGTGCGTATCATGGTGACAGGTGCAGCCCCTATATCTCCCTCTGTCCTGACATTTCTTAGAGCAGCATTAGGCTGTCAGGTAAGCTGAGTTTTCTTTTAAAGTAAGCCCTGTTTGACTATGCACAAATGAGTGACCAGTGATATAGCTGGGGTACAGCTCAGCTTGTTCTTGGGGAAATGCTGTCGGTCTTGGGCATTTACAGACTGCTTCATCTGAGTTAATTGTACCAGGAAAAAAAAATTCTGCAGGGCCCACTTCAAACTACACTATCAAAAAACTATGCTGTAGGCTCTGAGAAGAGGAATAGAGCAGCAGAGATAGGAACATGCAGCACTCAAAGTCAGGCAGCTATCTCTGAGTTTTGTGGCTTATTCTGACAGTCAATGAGCTCCCAGTGTGGCACATTTGAGAACAGAAAGCGAGGTGAACGAAGCAAAGTTTGGATAGGTGAACTTTAACATCCAGTTACCAATAAGATCAAGATATCTTAGAGGCAAAGGTTGGTAAGAAGACTTGAGCATGGGCACAGCTGAAACTGAGGCCTTTCACACCAAGAACTTGATGTTCAAGGAGTACTCATCCTTTCTCGCACAGATCTTTGAAGCTTATGGCCAGACTGAATGCTCAGCTGGATCCACTTTCTCAATGCCTGGAGACTGGACAACAGGTATGGGAGCTGAGACTTGTAAAGTCTCCCAGAGCTGCCCACATAAAGGGGCACTCAAGCCTAGGTGCTCTAATGCTTTCAGGTTATTGAAAATTAAATCATGGGTACTCAAAGGGATTCTTGGTAGCAACAGCCACCTTTCTGCTTAATAGGTGCAGAATAAAAATTCTTGAGTCAACCAGATGAGGAACCCCAGTGTAAAGTGTTATAGGTCAGTTTAGGCTTTGTCCCAGAGTACAGGAAAAGAATAGAGAGAGCTGAGCAAACTGGATAGGACTTCCCAAATGACCTTAAGAAACTAGCTTTATCTCCTAAATGACATGTTTTACACAAAATTAGACATGATACTTGATTATTTTCCTGAAGGACGCCGAAGATTTAGCTTTTATCTCAGCAGTACCGGATATTCTAAATTCAGACTCAAGTCAGCATCTTTGTGAACACAGTAACTTCAGTGCATTAGGAGGATGAAAGGCAAATGAATACCAGGATCTATGAGAGGGGGTCCTGAGGAGGCACGAGTGGTTCGTGGCTGGTGTGGTTGATTACACCAATAATGCTCTAAGCACTGACACTTACCTGCTATTTGTCCTACATTAACTGCCTGAAAATGGCATCGCAACAACTTCCTTGAACACTTGATGCCAGACTCCTTTAAACAATACCGGTTCTTGTTAAAGCAGTGAAGAAACCCAGTAAGTATCTACTATCACTGCAGTCTTTATTATTATTATTTATTTTATTTTATTTATTTTATTTTTCTCTTAGGCCATGTTGGAGCCCCTCTGGCTTGCAATATCATAAAATTAGATGACGTGGAAGAAATGAGCTACTTCTCTTCTAACAATGAAGGCGAGGTAGGTACCATCTCCTGTGCATGTCAGGAAATACTGAAACATAAGACTTGGTGACTGACTAACAGTGTTCTCTGCTTGCTATAGGTCTGCATTAAAGGACCAAATGTGTTCAAGGGTTATCTGAAAGACCCCGAGAAGACAGCAGAAGCAATTGATAAAGATGGCTGGCTCCACACTGGAGACATAGGGAAATGGTTGCCAGTGAGTAGCTGCTTAACACAAATCATCTTTTGCATGTGAATTCCTGTTACTTCACAGTAATCTCTAAAGATGAAATTCTAGGACAAAAGTCTCTACACAGTAGATTCACTAGGTAACTCCAGGCAAAGCTCCAAAGACCAATTACAAGATATCAAATAACACCTGCTAGGCCCATAGTTAAGACTATTCTTCACTGTAGAAGTGATACAAAAAGGCATCTTGGTTTCTGTCAGAGGAGAATAAAGGAGCTGTCTAATCATGTCCTGAGCTAACTGGAAAAATTAGACAAACCCTTCTCTCTGTAGAAAGCAAAGACCAGTACGTGGTTTCTAGACTAGTTCCAGATGTGCCTTTCATACAACAAAACAAAGTCTGTTTATCTTCTCTTTATATAAGCACAACAGTGACTTGGAACTAATGACCTCCGCTTTTAACTTCTAGAATGGAACACTGAAGATCATTGACAGAAAGAAGAATATATTTAAACTTGCACAAGGAGAATACATTGCTCCAGAGAAGATAGAAAATGTCTACATTAGAAGTACTCCTGTAGCCCAGGTCTTTGTACACGGTGAAAGTCTGAGGGTAAGTGATGTTAGGAGTGAGCATCCTGCAAGATTTGCTCCCACAAGTTCTGGATGATCAGGGCACAAATGTATGCATGTACAAGAGTCCTTGAACAAGATCTCTTCCTAAGAGCTGTGTTTATAGGAAGATGTTCTCAGACCCATAGACTTTCCAAGTGGTAACTGGCATTGTTGCAAGCTGGGTAAAGGTTAATTACCTTGTGTGGGATTAGTATGTCAGGTCAGCCCTGTGCAGTTTAGATTCATAGAATAGTCCCCCCTGCAATAGTAAGGACATTCTTCAAGTAGATTAGGTTGTTCAGAACCACAGCCTGACCTTGAATGTTTCTAGGGATGGGACATTTGCCACCTCTCTGGGCAATCTCTGCCATTTTTTCACTACTCTCACACTTTCAAAAAAATTCTTGTATTTAATATAAATTTACTATCTTATAGTTTAAAACCATTACCTCTTGTCTTATTGCCACAAGCCCTACTACAAATTTGTCCCCATCTTTCTTGCAAGATCCCCTTTAGTTTTGAAAGGCCACAAAAGTCTTCAATCTGTAAACTAGCTAAAAATAATTGCTGGATTATTCAGCACAGATAACAAACCATGTCAGTACTTCAATTACTGCTGTCACAACTCTCAGGGACTTGGAAATCCTTATAGCTACCTTTGAAACTCTGAAAATGCATGGAGATGTACATATGACTTTTCATAGAAACACTGCCCACAAGCAAGCTGACCAAGACATTTAGTGTGCCTTATCTTGGTCTCAGCCTGACTATTTCTTCTTCTTTTCAGTCTTTTCTAATAGGTATCGTGGTTCCTGATGCTGAAATGCTTCCAGAATTTGCAGCAAAACTGGGAGTAAAAGGTTCCTTTGAAGAGCTCTGCAAAAACCCTGTGAGTGGCTTTGTGTTTAGTGGGTTAGAGACAGATTTTAATTCTAAGTCCAATCCTACATTGCTCTGACTTTGTTCTATCCACCTCTTTTCAGTAATTTAAACTGGTTGAATGCTGAGTGAGTCATGCAAGCAGCCTTACAGCAAAAACTGGGACTTTTTATAGGTGTCTCTTGTTTCAAGGGCTATCGCTGCTTCTTTTCCAGTGAGAACACAGAAATGACTTTGTAGTGGCCTTAATATGAGAGATCTTGAATGTTAGAATATGTATTCTTGCCACCCTCAGTTCTCCCTGACTGGGCAAATGGTTATGGTTTTGAGCTGCCATTACAGGATGACAGCTTTACCCACTCTGCTTCTGCTGTGCTTCTTCTAGGCAGTGAAGAAAGCTCTTTTAGATGATATGATCAGACTGGGGAGAGAGGCTGGCCTTAAATCCTTTGAACAAGTGAGTACTTTCAAATCCTGCTTGTCACTAGCACCTGTAGTGCTGACACAGTGGCTGGGAAGTCTTGATTCCTGCTAAAGCCTGTGCCAGGAGGGGCCCTGCAGCTGCCCCAGACACCTGATTGAAGCAGGCAGTGAAATATGGGCTGCCTGCAGCAAGGGGCCATGAAGGGAACAGCAGCAACTTCCAAGAGATGGAATGGAGGTTCACAACAGGCTGTAGGGGCTGTTCTGGAATTGCACCCTCTTGCTGTATCAGCCAAAAAACCAGTTTAGTTACCAGATCTCCTGGGACTGAATTCCTGTTCAAGGAAGCTGGGAAGAACTGTTGTTTGTCTCCTAATTATGCATCATTCACTAAACTGTTTTCTTTTAATAGATTAAAGACCTGTACATCCACACAGAGTTGTTCTCTGTAGAAAATGGACTCTTGACACCAACACTGAAGGCAAAGCGAGGAGACCTTGTTAAATTCTTCCAGAAGGAGATTGAGGCCCTCTATTCATCTGCTCAAGAATAAATGGCCGGTTTATTTTAAACTGCATGGAGTAGTTAAATCTGTGACACTACATGGCCTATGGTGAAGACAGGCTTGAGTGGAGGGGAACAGGAACTTAAATTTATTTGCTTCTAGTACCTGAGAAAAATGACTTGTGAATGAAGATGGCTGTAGTAAAACCAACAACTAGCAGTGTTAACATCCGGTGGGACTGAGCATCAACTGTCTAGGCAAAGCCAGAACTTTCATCTTTCTCAGACTGTGACTGAAATGCAAAAACATGCAAGAACCTCAGCCTTTAAAAGACAGCTGTATGCATTCTCACTGTCAAAAGCAAACCTTGTTTTCCTGCTGAAACTATGAACTCCACTGTGACCTGTTGTGGATTGATCTGCAATCAGACTGAACTCAGTATGAATTCATGCTAACATCTGTTCAGCAAACACCGAAGTGAATTTCCTGTTCCTAGTCCTGGACCACACAGTATAAGTTGTTTATAATGAAAATGAGTAATCTGGCATCAACTGGTTTGCAAAATACATTTGTCTACAGCAAACACAGTTTATTCTTTAAGAGGCACTGGATCAATTTTTGGACATTTTCAAATGAAATGGCAGCGTTGAAGTCTTTACACTTACGAATTTGAGCCTAATAAGTGTAAAACTTTAGCTGTCAATCCTAAGGATATAGGATGCAATAAATTGAGACTGCACAATCAAATTAAGCCTGTGTGAATTACTTGTGGCTCTGCTGCAACCACATTTTCAGCTGCCTGGCTCTGTACGGCTGCAGCTAGAACACAACTGCTGCAGAACATGAACTTGTTCCCCACACTGTCACTGGTCAGCCACAGCTCCAGCCATGGCAGTAATACAGTGTAGCCCAGATTTGCTCCTGTAGTCTGGTTGTTCCTCTACCAGAGGAAAGTTGTTCCTCTAACTTTCTTTTCCTTGTCTTCACTTTAGGCTGTGCTGAAACAATGAATCTACCACATGAAATAAGATGTGAGATTTTCTTGTGTTAAGCTGCTGCTTTAGAAAATTATTTAAGACAGATGAAAACTTTTGTCTTCTATCAGTCTGTGCTGTCTCTGCTGAGAGCTCCTTCTTGTCCCTGCAGCAGTCTGCTCAAGCAGTTGAAAAAGCAGTGCTAACAAGGATGCAACATGGGGAAAGTCTATCTGTAGCTTTCCTAGGCCAATTCTCTTTGTCTGCAGACAAGAATTGTCTTCCCTGTCTTGTTCAGACAGTTAGTGGCTTTTCCTCTCCCTCTTTAATGTTCTTCGTCAGCTATCCCAAAATGAAAGCAAGATTTATCAAATGATTCCCTCCTTGCTGTTAGTCAGCTCTAGCTTTGACTAGTAAAAACAACTGACCCAATTCTATTTCTAGTCTGGGCCCAAAGACCTTGACATCTCCAGGTAACCATTGTATCACTTACTGTGCTTGTCAGAAATGTGAGGCTATAAAGGCTTCTCAGTCTCTGAAACTGCATGTTTCAATAAGCAATGATGTTCCTTATCTTTCCTATGCTTTCCTTAAAGCAACGTGACATCAAAGTCAGTGATGGCCTAACCTTTTTCCCCAGGTAAGACTGGGGAGAAAAAAAAAACAAAACTGGTTTTGGACACAAAAATGAGTAAGTCAGTTGGGGAGAGTAAATCCAGTGCAACTGAGATCTGAAGAAACTTGAGGCTGAATCCTGTGATGCCACCTGCTGCAGTGCCTGGAAAGTGCTTTTGTTGATAAAATAAATGGTGGTGCTTCGCTGCACAGATATGCTTGGAGGGTGAATGGCACTGCCTCAACAATAAAACATAAATAGCAATTCAAGTGTAAATTTGTCTTACATTGGTCTCCTGTGTGTCACTTCTGCCACATGAACTGATTTTCAAAACTTCCCAACCTGGGTAACATGTAACTACACTATGAGAGATCAGAAGCACTTGCTCCCTTTTGTAGACATTTAAAAGCCTTGAGCTGGTACAAGTTACACCAATTTAAGGTCTTCCTCCTAATAATCCATACTAGATGCTAAATGAAAATGCTTTAAGAAGGCTGTAATTACTAGCAGCAACTAGACTCACAAAAATTTTTGTTCTTGGATACTGCTTCCTTTCACTCTAAACTGGATCAAGATCTCTTGGTACTTGGCTTGTATTTCAGAGAGAACAGACAGTGCTGGATGTAATTTTTGCCATTAAAAGCATGAAATATTCCTACTGCAACAACTGAAGCCCTCTTAATCTTGAAAACCAACTTACAAGGTTAAATCTTTACTTCCTGGTCAGTTCACACTCCCATGCCTATAAACTTAGTTCTTCTAGGTCTAAGAACAATTGACCCCACAAGTGAATATGAATGTATCATTTATTTGAGGTGGACAATTCACATCATTAAAAGTCACAGGTAACAAATTTTATCTGGAATTGGAATCAGGTGTTTATTTTCAGGGCAGCTTCAGAGAAATAGAAAAGATAAGCAGCACGCATGACAATCAGATGCGGCTGAGGAAAAAAATTTAAAATCTTAATGCTCAGAATGCAACTTTAACAGAAAACCAATCCTGACTTGTGATGAAAAAAGATGCATCTTGAAGGCAATCCACTGAATGGCTTCTTCAATTATTTATTGTTTAAAAAGTATGCAAACCATGGCACAGGCATATGACAACCCTTTCAGCTGTGAGGAAAAGAAAACCTCATTCTAACATATTCATTGCATAAATCTAAAGTAATATACAGAAAATTTCAAGTAAAGGATTGTGGTCTGAAGTAAAAATTCCATTTCATATTTAAAAAAAATTAGAAGGCTATTTGCTTTTCTTCTCTCCATCCACTGGTTGATCCGTTTCAGAGTCACACTGGTATTTTTCCACACATTTCCTAGGGAACCAGCCTCGTTCTCTTATTCCACCTTAAGACATGAAAAGTTGCATTAATTTAGAACAAAACATGGCCCACTACTGAGGAAAAACACAGGACTGGAAGAGATATCAAGCACTTACCTAAGTTATTTCCTTCTACAGGACAGAACATCTAAGTCATTTCTAATATCATTGCCTGGGGACGCACAGATTTTCTCCAACTACCTAAAATGTTTTCAGACATCTCCAAGGTTTTGCAGTGTTCTACCTTCCTTGAGAAAATTCATCTTTATACCCTATCTGAATCTTTCTGTCTATAAATTCAGACTTACAGCTCCTTTTTCTACATACCAGGGGCACAGGAAGCAGATAACCAACTTGTCTACCAGACTTTCACACCACTGATGACTATTTGTACATACCCAGGAACCTCCCATTTCCTACTCCTCTCCAGGTAAACCATCCCAATTCTTTTGGATTTTCCTTATAAGTGACATTTTGTATTATTCTAATTATTCTCATTTTTGTTTTCCTCTCAACTCTTTACAGTTGATCTTCCTCTTTCTTGAGCTGCAGTAACTGCTTGTACTTGTAGGAGTATTTCAGCAGAGTCTCTGCCAATGCTGAGGAGGATGGAAGGTTTACTTCAGCATCTGGGAAGCTGTATGGTTTTTCTTTTCTGAAAGTGTTGACTCATCCCAATATTATCATTGAGTCTTTTTTCCACAGAAGAACTGCTACTTAATCATTCGTTTTGCCATCTTGCTGTAGTGCAACTTTTTATTCCTGCTTACTTACAGCATTTTGCTATACATTCCTAACAAAACTCATCCTATTTTTGAAGTCTAGTCTGATCCAGCCTCCCAGTGCTCACCACGTTCTCCATCCACACCACACCTTAACTGATTTAAAAAGCCCAACATTCAATAGAGGAGATATGTCCTGCTAATCTTCACAATAAGTAATGCAATACAAACTATTGCCATGCTCATTTGTATCTGATGTTTGAAGGAGTTTATTGGAGTGAGCTGCCAGGGCACTTCCAGCCCATGAAGGTTTCAGACCTCCCATGAAAAGTGTGGACTCTGTCAGTGACTGCTGGCAGCCTCACTTGTGCAAATATGAAATGCACATGCAATGAATTAATTGTTTGGAGGCAACAACAGAATCCAACACACACTCTGGCAGGTAAAATTTTAGTTCAGTCCAAAGCAAGAGGTCTGAAGTGAAAAATGTGAAAGCTTCAATGCAGGTGGTTGTGATGCTGACCCTCTGCAGATCAGCAGGAGCCTTTAATATCTTCAACACCCACAGTTACTTTTATAAATGCATATTAAAGTCTCTAGAAATTATTCTAAACCAAAGACATAATGTCTCCTGGTTTTTAAGATCTCTATACTTATATAGGGTGTGTAGGTAGGAAGCCTGGATGTGTTTAAGACAGACCACCATTTAAATATCAAAAAAAAGAATCATCCTTAACCTCTTTACAGGCTAAAAGGCTAAGTTTTTCTCAGATTATGAAGTGTCCCCCTTCCCACTCAACTTTCAATAAACTACTGAATGAGTGTTCTTCCAGTCTGACAGAGTCATTTAATGTTTATCAAAACTGGGAAGTCTATTAGATGTAAAGAATAAAAAATCTGGAGAGTGGAGAGAAGCTAGTGTCAGTAATGTTATCATTCTATGTTTTGAGAAGTGAATATAATATTTGCCACATTTCTAGATAGCTATAAAATTGTTTTGCAATTTTCAACAGAAAAAGTGAAATTAACTGCTCCATACCATCAGCAGCTGAGAGGAGAATCTTCTCACCATACATCCAGTGTCTGGGGAAGGAAGCAGAACAGGTAATTAGATGCCAAAACTCAACTCAGTATTTCTTTTAACCAAATATAAAGGTGTGGAGCCACTAACTTTAAGCCTCTGGTGGCTAAAATCAGATCCCCTTTACTCAGTGCGATTCTAGGTTCTTCAGTGCACGGTGTTGTGAAGAATGTTTTAACACCTTTAGTCACAGGGCAGCAGACACCACTGTAATCTTCTATGGCTCTATACCGCACCTACAGATTGAACAGAACACAGCAATTTCTTATTTGAAGGCCTTACTGGTGAGTTTCACACTAAAAAAATCAATTCCAGCATACTACAGATTTAAACATAATGACAGTAGCTGTCAAAGGGACTCTAAATTCTAAATTACTGCTTAACAATGAAGCACAGTCCTCTTTATTATCATGTTTCTGCTCATCTGGAAACTAAGAAGCAAATGCAAAGGCTAAATGCCAAGATTAATTAAGCAGAGATTGCTATACATTGTTTCTGTTGATTAATTACATTTATTTATACTGCTATTTCAAAGTAATTTTAGACCAAACTTCACAAATACTTACACTTCTTACTCGCTTGTCTGCTTTCTGTTTCAGTTGCTCTATCTATAAATGATTATAAATAGAAATTTAGGCAGCATTCAACACAAGATGAAGCCAGGTATTGAAATCATTCAACAAACACAGGAAAGCAGTTTGAAGCACTCACAAAAGCATAACTTTTTAGTGCATCAAAAATGGGAGAACATTTAACAGAACTCCTATTCATGTATTTCAAGCCTGTTTCAGTTATTAGTAAAGCTGGTCTATTCTTGCAAAGGAAAGTGAACAATTGGAGAGTGGGGAGAATCAGCTTGAGATACCACTGAAGACCAGTTACCGTCAGACTGTACTGGTGACATCCATCTCTCACTGGCCAGTCCAGGCCATCTCCCTCAGGAATCCCAGACCATGTAAACACTTGCCTGAAGTTCTTCCATTTACTTCCCATATCATAGGGGAAGATAAAGGTCTCACCCGTTTGGTAGTACTGGATTCTGTCTTTGGCCTAGAAAATAGTAAGAAGTGTAGTACATAAAAACACCCTACAAACTCCAGTCAAGCTGCAAATATTAAGAAGGCTGAGTCACAAACCCTATATTGGGTCCATGGGACCTAAAAGCAAATGTTTTCAGGTAAGAGCAGTGAACTCCTACTATATCAACCCAGGATATAAAAACTACTTAAACCAATCACAGCATTCAGAAGGATGTCTGGTTTGGGTGTCCCCATCCCTGTCATCCCCCATTTACTCTTCAACAGCAGAGTACACTGACTACACTGATAATTCCCTCCACACTGTGATCTTACTTTACTGCTTTTTCTAAGGGACCAAAGCCTGACTATTTCTCAGTTACACACAAAAGCTTCCACAGCTCAGAACCCCTTGATTAATGATCATGAACGTGACTCAACACTAGAAGTGCCAATTCCTCCTCTCAGAATGCACACACAGACATTATCTGAATCACCCACATTCCATAGCCACGAGCTTTACATTCTCACAGTTCTGATGACATCTAGTGGAGCATCCACAGAGCAGTGTTCTCTGCTGCAATAATGCCATTTGATTAAATATTTATGTATTACAGTCTGTGCTTAGCTTTCAAAATCAGCAGCCTGTGTTTTGCAGTAAAATTTTCAACATATTATTCCAAATCCTACAATGTAGTGATAACAGGGATTTCTTTCACTTATGTTCCATTATCTCATGATTCAAGAGTCTAACAGGACTTGGATCCAGCCATATCCCATGCAAAGAGTTACCATTACAGTACTTTAAATACTTGTTCACAGTCAAGGTTCTCATGCTAATCTGGCACACAAAATAAAAGACAGACAACAAAACATTAATGAAATATTTGTGGATTTACACAAAAAAACCACAGGTAGAACCAAATTAATTTCTAAATACTGAGTCAGTTTTGCTTCCTGTAAACTTAGCTTCTGTTGCTTGACTATATTTCTCCTTCTGAAAACCTCTATAAAGATGAGGAAATCCAAGAAAAATTTAAAAGACAGAAGACTAGGTATTTTCTAGTACTTCTTTAAAATCAAGGAAAATCCTCCCTTACAATGCAAAGTAAGAAATGGGGAAAACCATGAGTCAAAAGATGCCACTTTGAACGGGTCAGTGAGGTGGACAATTAAAGGTACAGGCAGGTGTAATGACAAAGCTCAAGTTTCAGATGAAAGCACCCACATATTTCAAGTAGATAAGCAAAGTCTTTTCAAAGAAAATATTATTCTGTGTTCAACAAACTCCTCCAAAACAAAAGAAAAATCTATGCATTTAAATAATTTCTCACTTCTTTCAGTGAATTTCAGAGACAGTAAGGGAAATGCTTGTTGTAGGTGTTAGGTCAGAGGTGAATTGAAGTAACATCTTTGGTTTTAACCATGAGGTGAAACAAAAAAAAAATTAGAAATATGGAAAATAGACTTTGTAATAGTACAAGAATACTGTAATAAAAACCTACCTTTTCTTCAATCCAGGATTCGATTGAAGTTTTATTTGTCAAAATTACTTTCATCTGAAATAAAAGTGTTAGGTGAAATTAGGATTTATTTTCTGCAGGAATACATCAGCTATACAAAGAAAGCTTCATTTAACAAACTAAATTTGTTTGAAAGAACAAAGCAACTTCTATTGACAGAAACATTTGTTAGAAGCTAACCCCAAGCAGAGATACACGTTCTAGAATTACACACTTAAGACAGTATCACATAGTATTGCATTTTATGCTTAAAATGTGTCTTTGTTTCCTTCCAAAGATCTCCAACATTTTAAGAACTATATCATGTATGTTAACACCTATTTGTAGGGACAGGGCAAGTATTTTGCCTTTTCCAGGGAGTTTATAAAATCCACCTTATGTTTTCTTAGTTCATTAGATTTTCACATCCAAGTCCTCCCATGAAAAATAATGAAAAAACCCAAAACTGTGGTAACAGAAAAACTGGGACAAAGCTACATAAATCCCTGGAAAAGTTATAAAACGGCATAAGCTCTGAACAACTGTTCTCATCTCAATCCTGAATTCTGTTTCTGCTTCACAAGCATGCAAAACTTACAGCTTTTAACTTCTTTGTACCAGAGCCATGGACTCACCTGGATAATAAACAGCATGCCAACAGCAATAGTTGTTCCTAATGCCAGTCCTAAGGCAAATAAAGATGCAGCAAATGCAGACAGTCCAAAGGGAATAATGGGACGAGGGTCTCTTTTGGCTGCACTCATGTCAATCTTCACAGAACTCCACCCAAAAGATATCTGCAAAGAGAATTATTCCGTTCAGCTCTAGAACTTTCCAGCTGCTGAAACAAAGCAAGTTATCCATAAGAAATGGCTCTGAAAGTGTCCAACATCTGACAGGTTTATAATGCAGGCAGAGTAACAAAAAAAAATATTCAGAAGACTTTTATCTTCTGAAGTTTGTTGCTAGATGGAAAATGAAACCACCTTGCAAGCTCCACAGGCCCAAATATCAGCAAAAAAATCTAGACTCTGTTAGGCTAACAAAAACACATTCATCAGTGTCATATGGGCAATGTTTCCACAGAACAGTCCCCCTTTCCCATGGAAATGCTGCAGGTTTTTCCTCTGAAAGCTTTGCAGACAGCAAATCTCAACATTATCCCCCTGCAAACACAACTCAGCTACCACAAATACAACTTCACTTGTTACACTCAGCTGATGTTATCAAGCTCTTCACTGCAACCACAAAGGCTGAAATCAAAGCTTATAATCTTAATCATGGATCCAAGATAAGGGGTGCATTCCAGAACAAGCTTTGCTCACTGTTGAGGTTTTCCAGTTAAAAACCCCACAGTGAACATATTTATTTTTAGTCCCTAAAATAATGCACTTTTCTTTTCCTTCAAGGAATAGACACAATTCTAAAGTGGCCAGTAAAAGAAAATAAATAGGATCTAACTTGTGCATTGGAAATAAATAGCAGCTGCTTTCTGTGCCAGCCAAAACACAGCCTGTCTGTCTGTACATAAAGTGCTACTCAGAAACTGTCTTCAGTCAATGTAAAGCTGGGAAACTCGCTGTGATTATGAGAAGCAACAGGGAAAAAACAGTATCATTCTTACTCTGTTGTAAAGCTGAGTGTACATTGTCATAATAAATATGAAAGAAGCGTGAATGCATCCTAGTGGAGCTAAGAAGAGAAACAGAGTGAAAGATGCATGATTCTGGTATCCACAACAGTTGTTGATCCAAGGACAGTGGTGATCCATCTTCATCACACATCTGTGAATAATAAATATTGATTAATATAAAGGACAGGTATGATGTTTCTCAAAAAACTCAAAGCACGGCTGACTTTCTACTTCTCAACCTCCATTCTTTCATTTAAGCCAAATAATTCCCCACAGATCAACACAGGAGTTTCTTTTTAGTTGCTATTCAGAATTATATTTTCATGTTGCACAGTTAAAAAAAAGCAAACAAAAAGTGCTTCCAGGTCCTACCCTCCGTAGTTATGTGTCCTCTCCTTTACTCAAATTAACTAGTTGCTAATAAACACCATAGTACAGAGCCTGCATACAGAGCCATAGAATGGGACTTGTAAGAACTATGATCACAATAATTAAGCACTACTGTTAATGCCAGTTTTCAAAAATCAGAATACCAGGAAAAAAAGGAAATATCAAATTGCCTGTGAAGTACTTGTAGAAAGAGTATTTAAAGAAAGAGATAAAGACAGTGTGACAGTGACTCTTTCTTTTCAGTGGTAAACACTTTGAAAGTTTTTTCAATTGCTATATATTGACCTCACACCACTGAAAACCCTTGTCAAAATTAACAAAATTAACAAGTGTAAAAACCCTACAGACACTCAAGTATTCAACATACAGCAACTTACTTAGGTGTTGCTCACAGATGCAAAAAACCCACCTGATTAAAGAATTGTTCACATTCCAAATTACCTTGACAGGTGTAAAAGTCTGTGTGACCACCCAGGTGATCAGTCCTCAGTGTAGAGACTGTCACTCAAGGAAATGAGTCCTTAATTTTAAATCTGAGGATGCTGTAGCCAAATTACAGCACTGCTCTGGAGTTTCAGTTTCTGTTTCCTAAAATACACTGCCTGCACATCTTGTGTTTATAGAAATAACAAAAGAACGTGTATGTTGCAATATCCTTTCACCACATTCTCCCAAGAGTCCTTCAGAGGACGACCTGCCTGGACTGCAAACAGCTGAAGTGCCTTGATCTTTTCAAGATGCACTAAATTCTAGTGACACCTATTTATAATAAAGTATCCTTTGTATCAGAACAAGTGTGTTGGAAAATCACAAAGTGCAAAGTTCTTAAGTTGACCCAAAAGGTTTATTACTTCACTTAATGTGCCAACTCCCCTCAAAAACCTGCTTTGGTGAAGAGTAAAAAAAAGACTCCAAAATTTCCACCCAAATCAACATTTGATTTCCATTTGGAAAGATGACAGAATAGATATTTCTGCTCTCTAAGCAGATTTATGTCTGGACTCTGAATTTAAAAAGAATTTCAGATGATTTTTAGGTCTTTACACAGACTCACACCCCTGAAGCACAACTGCATTGTTTCGTTAGTACTGTCAAGAAGTCCTTAAGAGAAACTACAAAGAATATGTTCAAGAAAGTCAATTTTTAAAGTAAAACACAGCAAAACTGTATAGGTATCCTATAACTAGAAAATGGAAATACTTGAAAAGGCTGTAGTGTTCATATGGAAGCTTTTTTAAAAAGCACAATGCAAGTGCTGGAAGCACAAATTATGGTAATAACCCATCATTAGTTTTGATGCAGCGCTAATATGGGCTTTAAACAATTTAAAAGAGAAGCAGTACCTGTTACACTTTCGACAGTGGTGTGAACGAGGTGCCTTGTAAGACTGACACACTTTACAGTATTGGAGATACATGCAATCCTGAGATTTTTCCTTTAAACAGAAGGACAGGAGTGTTAGATGTATACACAACTCCACTGGCAATGTTTATCTTGACATTTTCCCAACCTAAGCACCTTTGATTTCTTCTGACAGGGTGTGTTTCATAGCCCAACCCTATTAAATGGTAGGCATCAAGAAGAGGAAAAAACAAAATACAATAATCTCCTAGCTAATCTCTAAGCTATCAACACAACCATCTCCCACTGTTGAAAGTGCTCGTTGCTAAAATAAATAAACAGTTCTGTCAGGAAGACCAACTGTACAAGCAGAGTTTCACAGTGAATTCTGAGAGTAAAAGTCACTATGTGACTGTTCTAATAAAAAAAAAAAACTGAGCACATTTTCTCTCCATTTTATACCATAAACCATGCTAAGCTTACTACTAAGATACAACATGTGTAAACCCTAATGTTCAACTCTCTTACAATCTCTTTTACACACACCCCCCAGCTACAGCAAGATGAGAGACAGAGACACTTGGAGACAGCAAGTAGTGGCCAAAATCTTCCACTCAGGAAGTGGAGGACCCAGTTGTCCTGCTAAGATGATTATCAGGATCCTCTTCTGCCTAGACTGTGTCTTGAGTAATGTTCCACAATTAGAAAGGTGACCAGCACTAAACTTTGTATCACGCCACTGGAACAAACTCTGGGCAGCTGCCTTGAGATACTGAACTCATCTCGTTCCTCACTACAACTCTTCCAAGAGATTACTAAGGCACAGGAAATGCAAATTTCTGTCTTGTCCTCTATTAAGCAGAAGGTAACAGTATAATTTTCTGGCTTGCACAAAATAAAAAGAAATTTTCTAAATGAATTACTTTCAATTGTTACTGCTAGCAGCAAAACCTCCAAAACAGGTCTGCAGGAGCATGCAGATAACCTTGAGGTTCTCGATCCCACTGAACAGTGCTCGTTTCCTGCTGCTTTGCTTTGAGAAACCCCTATAAAACACAGCGACTGCTGCCAGGCAAGCAGCAATAGCAGAGCCCTGACAGCACAGGGAGGGGATGGAGAAGGGCAGCACAACAGAGCAGAGCCTTGGAGAAGCAGCTAAAGGATGTCACTTAGGCGAGCAGGAAGGCGGCTCAGCTCCGCAAGGAAATGAACAGTGTTGTGCTACTCAAGAGCTGCGGTCAAGGAACGGCCACCCGAAATATTACAACACTGCCACTGAAGACCACCAAAGGAGACCCCAAAAGGCCACAAAAGGACTTCCAATAAGGAATATGACTATGTCAAGTAAAGCATTACATATACGTTATATATACATTAAGCGAGCGGGGATAGCTAATGAATGTATAATCAGAGTGGGTGATAGAAACTCTGTTTACTCAACGCTCGGCACACGCGATTAGAGGAAGGATATTTCAAGTGCCCAGCGTGCTGCTTTCTAATACCCGAAACTGTGTTAGAAAGTTTCGATCTGTCCGATTTCGGTATCAGGAGCAGACTGGGTTGTATTGGAAACTGGAAGCGGCAGGAGCAAGGCGGGGAGAGGCAAAGCAAATATTTCGGAACGAGATAAGGGCGAAGGAGTGGCCGGAGAGCGTGGAGCAGAGGAGACACGGTGGGCACAGAGGACAAACGGCGGCATCGAAAGATTTCTCCTGCCCCGGCCCCAGGGCTGCCCGCGGGCCCCGCTCGGCCCCGGGACGCGGCGGTCGCAAGGCAGCGCTTACCGGCGTCCACCCCAGCGGGACGTACCCGGGGCCCACGAACATGGCGCTGAAGTAGTTGTAGAGGATCATGACGGTCCAGTTGAGCAGCATCACGAAGTTGACGCTTCCCCCGGCCGTGTCCAGGGGCCAATACCAGAGCGCGGCGTCGGCCATGGCGGTGGCGGAGCACACGGCCACCACGGCCAGCGCCACCGCCGGGCCCCAGTGGCACAGGCGCCGCGCCCGCTGCAGCGCGCCCGGCCCCACCATCGCCGCTACCGCCGCCCGGCCGCTGCCGCCCCGCCACCGCCGTGCATGGCTCCCGCCGGCACCCGAGGGAGAGGGCGGGAAGGGAAAAGGGAAGGGAGCGGGAAGAGGAAGGGAGGGAAGGGAGGGGGAGGGAGGGGAGGGAAGGGGAGGAGCGGGGCGGGGCCCGCGCTGCCACCGCCCGCCCGCGGTCCGTCGCAATACGGCCCCCCCGAGAAACAGCGGCCCGCCGGTAGCTCCGCAGCCCTGTTGCTCCCCTCCCCTGCGGGGCGTGAGGGGCTGCGGGACGGGAGTGACCCTTCGCCGCCGCCTCTCCTCGGTGTCTGCAGTGAAGCGCGACCCCGCACGCCTAAGGGTGCCCAGGGGTTGGCGGGACGGCCGAGAGGGGCTGGGCCCTGCCGGTTAAAGCTCCTGAGTTTCGCCGGAACGCGTGGCAAGGCGCCCGGGGGCGGGGTGGGGGACGCGTTTTGGGGTGGCAGAACGCGGAAGCGCCGCGGTCCGGAGCGGCGGCACCGGCAGCGCCATCGCCGCGATGTCCTCGGACTTCGAGAGCTACGAGCAGGACTTCGCCGTGCTCACGGCAGAGATCACGGGCCGCATCGGGAAGGTGCCCAAGCTGGTAGGAGGTGAGCGCTGCTCCCCGCCCCCGCGGCCCGGCTCCCCGCGGTGGGCGCGCAGGGCGGTGGCGGGAGGTGCCGGCGCGGTGTTAGTGAGGTCTCAGCGTTCCCTCAGCGAATGTGTCCCCTCGCTCCTTACGCAGCGCAGTCACCTCCCTGCCCTGGGTCTGTACCAGCGGAGAGTTGTCTCTTGAGATGCTGAGGATGCTCTGACAGAATATTTGTTTGTTGGTCACCTGTAAAGGATCAGCTCTTCCCTTTTGCCCGGCTCCAGGGCCACGGGAAGTTACAACAGTGCACCTGAAGGCTGAGCAGAGCCGGTGGGGGATGTTCCCTGTGCCAGCATTGCTGCTGAATCCTCTTTATTGTGACCATGCCCCAACTTCACTAAAGGAAATCAAGTCCTTCTCCTGTGGCACAGACGGATTTTGTGCATGACTTAATCTGAATCACTGTTTTTGCTGCCTGCTGTTCATACGTTTGATTTGGATAATTGGCTGTGGTGACTCACATGGAGGAGCACATTCAAAGAAATCACTGTTCATTTACTTTAATGTGTTTGTCAGTGGCCTGCAGCGTTCATGGTCTAATTCATGATGTATCTTTCCCTGCAGTAGAGTCAATACTGTCTGTAAGAGTAGAAAGATGAAAATTGTAATCTATTAATCAGCCCAGCTGAATCTTTCAGCACATGGGAATCAGTGCCCCAATACAGGGCTCCGAGTGTGAGCTGGAGAGAAGCTGACACTCACATTCTTCTCATCTGTTCCTCTTCTAGCTCAGCTTAATGCCTTTTCTATTCACAGCTCATTTAATACTTCTGCCTCTTCTGCTTCTTATGCATATTACCCAAAAGTTTGGGACCCTTAGGACTGGATACTGGATAAGAAGGAGATAAACACATACTAAATGGGGTACTTTTTCATATGACTAAAGGAAAAGGTACCATGCATCCAGGACAAAAGAATAACATCCTACTTTTAGAGTGGGAAATGCATCATGAAGTGAGGAGTAGTGACTCTAAACAGGATTTGAGGTAGGTGCTCAGCTAAAATGTGTGATCTCAGGAGGTTTTGAATAAAAAAAATCATCTTGATTCTGGAAGGTTATGTCCAGTTTTAAGCTTAGCAAATTAGAAAGTCTTCTGAAACAAGAGGATTGAGTTCCATGATTAAAGGAAACGATGCTTTTTCCTTGGCTTAACAAAGATGTTTTGCTCTTGATCTTAACAGCAAGGACACAGGGAGATAACTCAGTCAGAAGCTGCAGCTGGGGTGGAAAAATTTGTCTGTTTTCTAATGGAAACTTACAAAATGAAGAAGGGAGAGAATCAGAGTTCCTGCTGTTGAATTTTAGAACTGGTGCAATTTAATCTGCTCAGAAATTATATTTAATCTGTAAATGGGCACTGTAAACATTTACTGAGAGGATACAGGGAATCCTTCACAAAGGTTTCCTCACTTTTGAAGAGTAAGTTTAAGGACCTCTGGTAGAAACAGGGAGACAGCATAAATACACTACTGGCTCATCCTCTGAAAAGCAATAGTGCTAGACTGATTTATAGGAAAAGGGAGATTTGATTCCCTAGTTGTAAAGAAGAGAGATTTGAGTTCCTAATTGTATAGATTTTGGAAGTCATCAGAGTCTGTTCAATAGTAGGAAGAATATTCTGAGTAATAGTAGTGCATTAACATAATCCTCTCCTTGAATCAGTCTCCCTTATTCACTTTGGGAGATTTTGGAGCTTAAATAAAATATGTTTAAAGAGTATTGGCTTAAACAGTGGCAAAGCCTATAAGCAGCAGGCTTTGAAATCATCCCTCTTTTATGAGACAATTAGAAAGTTACTTTTTTAATAGAATTTGCCATCCTTTCAGAGGAGACAGAATGCCTGTTCCCTGCAGGACCAGTAATGTGGTACTGGGCTAAATGGAGTCAAAATAAGACAAAAGTTCATTGTTTTTTTCCCATGTTATGTTTGAGGTTGGTCATGCGTGGTTTGAACTGACTTGCATTGTAGCTGCTTCTTGCATTGTACATTTATGGCTTAGGTATTGCTTCTATTTTCAGGGCTACTCTGCCTTTCATCAGGAAAAACATTTTCTGTGCCTTCAAAACAAACTGCAGTCTTAACTAACAGAGGCATTTGACAACCTGGAAAAAAAAAATCTCTGATTATGCTGATCACTTTATCAGAAATATTTTAAATGCGCATTTTCCCCTTGTTTCTTAATAGGAATATTTGCAAGATCTTTGCTTCTTCATCACCAGAAGTTCCAGTTAGTTCTTGTGGCGATGGCTGGGACAGCCTCAAAAAGAGGATTATGAGGTGGGAGGGGAACGTGAGGTGAAAGTTTTCAGCAGCAGTGATTTGAGAGATTGCTGATGGCCTTCTTCCTCCCCGCTGGAAGAAGCAGGATGAAAGGTGTAAGGACTTGTGCCACCCTGCATAATAAAGAGAGATCTCCTGAACTCTGGTGACCGAGATGGACCTGCTGTAATGGAGAAATGCTGATTAATTGGTTTTGCAACATTCCTGCATTCCCTATGGTCAGGACATGATGCTGTCTTGTGTTCTAGGAGGATGATGGCTCAGCAGACAATCTTGTGGTCACAAATGCATAAGTAGTTCAGCAACAAATGTAACAAAGGCTCTCTTGTACCACAGAAACAATAAGCAGCAGGGACAATAGAACGTCTTGGGAAGAAATGTCTTCTGTTGTTGAGGCAGACATCACCTGGAAGATTAAAGAAAGTTATAAATAGAGAAGTGCCTTTTAAATAGATTGTCTGTGATGCTGCTGCAGGTCTTTGAAGAATGAAGATCATTGACTGATGTGTTTTATTAATGCTCCTTGGTGTTTCAGAGAAACATCTGTCCTGTGATTTAACCAAAAATTCATATAAATTTTGATTGCTTAATATGAAAGAGAATTTTATCAGCACAAATGGTGATACTTAAGTCTATTCCCAGCACAGTATCCTCTATGTTGGGATGGCTTTGGACTGGAGTGCTGCCATTCTTCTGATACTTGGTACTTGCTTTTTCTACTGGGCAGTCAAAGTGCTGCGTTTCAGCTGCTAACAGGTTTAGCTGAAGAAAGCCTCACCTTTAATTTTCTGTTGTACTCCTGTAGTGAGGTTTACTGTCTCAGTTTCAGGCCTGGCTCCCTATGTGATGCCTCTTGAACCCAGTTTTGTAGCCCAAAGAGAGAAATGCATGTATTGTTCCATTTATCTCTGCTGTTGGACAGGATCTTCTGGCAGTGGTGAGCATGTGACCACCTGAGCGAGCACAGCAGCATCTGCAAGTGGGCTGTGAACTGAAGCCCTTTGCTATTCAGTCTCTTCCTCAGCACGTGCTAATGAAAAGGAGCATTTCCACCAGCAGTGGGACTACTCAGTCTTGTTCCAGGGTTTTTAATCTCTTTGTTGACTTTGAGATCAAACCAGTGCTGTGTTATCTCTCCAACCTTGTAGACAGATTCCCACCTTTCTCTAACTGCTGTATGTTGGGAGACAGAAAGTCTAATGCCAGGGCAAAGCTGGGGAAATTGGGGAAAATGTAGTGAAGCTTGTTTCTTTTAAGAAAATGATACAACCTTGTGTACAAACAGAACAGATTTCTTTACAATCCTACACAGAGAAAAAACCCTTTTGTTTCCAGTCTTTATCCATATTTGGTCAATTGCACCACTTAAATTATACAAACTATACGGAATGTTTGGGTCATTCTGTCTGGCAATGTAGGGAAAAAAATTACATTTAGATATATTTGATGAAGCATTGTTTTTTATTTTCTCTAGAGGATTTGAATTCTTGCTTTAAAAGTTATAAAACACCTTTTTCTTCATTTCCTGTGGAAGTGTATTGAAGGACGGGATTGAGTAGGCAGGTTGAAAACTGGTAAGTCACAGTGGGCTAATACAGTTAGTAATATGAGCATCTTTAATTGGACTCGATTGTCCTGATCTGCTTGATTAGTGGCAAACTTCTCTTACTCAGAGGAACTCCCTTGGATCTCACTTCCAGTCTTGGAGCAAGTCATCCTGGGAGCATTGTGCCCCCCTTCCTGTGGGGATTCTGGCTGTGAAATAAATTGTTTCCTTGGCTTAATCATTGAAGTCAAAGTAAAACTGAAAAGAAATGCTTTGAAAACCATGGTTACATGGTATTGTGTGCTCTAGAGGAACAGTAGTTGCAACAGGTTTAGCTGCTCTCTTGGAAGTCTGTGAAGATCCTGCTCCAGAGCTGCAGTGCTGAGATGTTGCCATGTGCCTGCTCACATACCTGTATTTGAAGGAAAAACCAAGGCAGCTGTCCTGGGCACGATCTGGGTGATATATACCTGGGCCAGTGTTAAAATCTGGAGCTGGGTTAAAATTTAATTAACTGAACCATTGGAGATGATTTGAATACCCTCTCCTCCTAATTTTATGGGAGCAGTTTTAGCCAGATCTTCTTCTGTACTAATGAGTTTTCCCTGCAAAGGGTCTGTAGCTAAATTTCTCTCTAGGTCATAAGGTTTTACTGGCCAGTGGAGTGCTCACTAGTTCTTGTAATCACAAGTACAGACAGAATTTGCTTAGCGTGAAATACCTTCCAAAAACTCCCGAATTTATATCCCTAAATTTCAGGTTTCTAAATGTGTATGAAAGTTGTGATCCAGTATAACTCAGGGAAATACCGAAAATGCTGTAGTACATTTATTTTCTGCTGCTATATTTTAAAATTGTAATTCAGCTTCAATAAAATGGTGTTGTGTGTTTCGTACCTTTCATTGTTTTTATTTTCGTCCATCGTTGTCTTGCTAACTTCCAAATGAAAGAACAGAGATGTTTTGGGATATGAGAATAGAAATGTATGTGTGGGGGGAAGGGGCAGATTTCTTTTGGTGTTTTTATGTTAGAAAGATAAAGTGCTGAATTTTCTGGCCTGGGTGCCATCATGAAAACCTGGATTGAAGGAAGACATTGCTTCTGGAAAACTAAGAGTGTTACACAGAAGATATTTCCTGCATCTTCTGCTGTGGTAGAATCCACCAGACGTGCAGCATGAATTCCAGATTTGCAGGAAAGATGGTCCCAAGCCTGATCCTCTCTGCAGGCAGAGCTCCAGGATATGTAACTGAGGAAGGACAGATTGTGGTGTTCCTGTGTCCTTGAATCAGAGTGTAGGGTATTTTAGGTGAATGAGAAGATAGATGGATAGGCATTTCAGCCTGTGAGAAGCTGAATTATGTTCCTTTATTGAAGTGGTCCCCTCGTGAAATTCAGTGGCTTGTGGAATGCAGAGGGTGGAAGGAAATCATCAGATAGTCCCTTCTGGTCTTTGATATGTCAGTTCCAGAATACAAAGAGATCATGTGGAAGAGAAGCAAGGGGATTCAGACTTAAAAATAAAGCTCTGAGGTTCAGAGATACATGATTAAATCTTGTGCCAATGTAGACTTATCCATTGTGACCTCTGGAGAGCTGTGACTGGAGACACTTTGGTGACATTCACTTTTTAGCTGCTTCATCAGGCAAATCAGCAGTACAGATGTCTCACAATGCTCCTGGTTTCAAACAAACTATTTGTATTTTACAGTTTTGTTGTTAACTTCATTCACACAATGGGTGGATTTAGAGTCTGAAGGCTGGAAGACGTGATGGTAGGATTTGAAACCCTTGAATACCCAGAGTAATGAAGCAGTGTGGGGACATTTTGTTATCCAGTGTCTGACTATTTCTGAGTCCCCTTTCACGCTGTAACAAACCAAGTTGGGAAGCAGTAGGAATGTTTGTGATGATGTGACACAGAATCTCAGTTCAGACTGGATTCTCTGCCTGCGGATGGATGGTTGGAGGCTGATCAAAAGTCGGTCTCTGTAGCTGGGATACAGCCTTGCTGGGGGACCTGGCAGATGGTGATTGCTGTGTATAGCTTAAAGCTTACTTGAATTTTTAATTTTTTTTCATATTTTATGACCAATTTCCATTCTTACTGCTACTAGAGGACAGTGGTTTTCTTGTAGTTCTTGTGGCATTTCATTTTGTATCTGTTGAAGCAAAAGAAACAATTCTAGACCCAACATAGGAGTAGAGGAATAGAAACATAATTTTTCTTCAGAACCTGAATTGATTTTAATTGGGATGCTTGGTTTTTGCATCTCATATTTTGCAAACGAATATGTTAAGCCCTTTGTTCTTAAATGATTTGTTTCTCCATCTAGTGTATGTATGTGCCTTCTCATGCATTTCACACATCAGCAAGTGCCTGCTGAGGCATAATTCCTACAGCTGAAGCAGCTGCAAGTGCTTTCCTAACTAGCACTAAATGCTGCATAACAGTGCAGAAGACTTCAAGGATTCACCAGTCTTGTTTTTTTTTTAATTACTAATGTGACATCCTCACCATGTGTGAGCATGTCACACAGAATAAATCTCGAGTCTGTTTTAGCTGATACATACAGTCTTTGGAAATGGTATATTTTTCTTTTATGGGAAGAGCACAATTACATTGGCATTCTCACAATTTTGTTTCAGATGAGAAGAAGCAGATGGTTGCAAATGTTGAGAAACAGCTTGAAGAAGCGAGGGAACTGGTATGTTCTGGCTTTTCATATGTTAACTGCAAATTCCCAACAAAGATAATAGAATCATTGATAGTAACATTTAACACCCATGCTGTAAAAAGACTTAATGATATATTAGAAAATGAAATAATACTCTTGAAATAGTTCTTATTTGAGGATATGAAATACAAGAAGAGTGTATCTTTTTTTTAATCCTGTGTTAAGTGATGCATGGTTTGCACAATTGCTATAAGTCAATAAAAAGTTACAGACCTAGAGTTGTGGATTAGGTCTTTTGCTTTAGGAACAGAATTAAATATTTACACACCATGACTTTGCTTTTGGCGTGTAAGACCCAAGCACCTATTTAATTTCATCTCTCAGAATGTCTTAATTTCATGTCTCAGAATGTAGAGCAATAGATCTTTTTTTCATTTTAGCAAGTGAGACATAAAGGTGAGGACAAGGGGGCCATGGCAGTGTGGGTCATCAATCCAAGAAGAGTGTTAACCAAGCATTAGTTTGTGGTTCACACTGACAAAAAAAACCAGTATGTGATGAGCAACATGTGTTAAGCAACTGTGACTCTTCTTTTGTTTATTCTCTTCCCATTACAGCCTGTCATGTCTTCCATCTGGGAGGAGTATAAGAGTAAAGTTTTGTAGATGTGGAGTAACTGAGCAAAGGTGTTGGTGACAGCTGAGATTTTTTTTTTCCCACATGGCCAGTAGTTCCTTATCTGAAGTTGCTTTTGTTTATTGCTTTCAAATAGGTTTGGTTTATCTAATGTCAGAAATATAATCTGAATGTTAGGATGGGGAAAGAAATTAGCTTTTCTGCCTAGAATTTCTTTTAATGGAAAGAACTTGAATCAATTATTTGGCTGCTAACTAAACAATAACATTAATTTTTTGAAGTGGCATAGGAAGAAAAAAAGTCTCTTGACTATTTGTAGGCATACATGGTGCTTTTGGTTTAAAAATAGAATTAGTCTTGTAGACCAGAGCATTGGAAGAGCATCCAGTAAATCTGGATCTTGGGATGACTTCCTGCAGTTTTGCCTTGTGAGGATGACAAGGCACCTAATTTCTCTGATTTGGTATTCCCTGTGAGAAACATGGTAAACATGAAATAGTTTCATCTCATCTCATGAGAATGTTCTGAAGATGCATTAAGGCCTTTTGGGCACTTTCATATTCAAATAGCTGCAAAAAGTAGAATCTAGAAATGTTTTTCAGCTCATTTTCACTCCAAGTTGCAAAAGACAGAGCAGTACAGAGAAGCTCTGGTGCGGGTGGTCATTCAAATTTTGTTTTCTACTCCAAGTAGATTGGAAGGAGCAGAAATTGAGTTAATGGCTTCTTATGTCTGTCCTTATGTCAGAAAAAGATAATCTAAATTTGTATTTATTACAAGATTAAAAAATAAATCCAGTATCTGTATTTTTATCCTAATGATGATTTTCATTTAATGTACTGGCTTTTCTTTCACACTTTGTTTCAGATCTTTAGATTCAATTATTGGCTTTAAGGAATTGCCCAACATGTTTGTGATTAATGTCAAGGCTTGGGTTTAGAAACCAATTTGAACAAACCTGCTAATAACAGAACTGATTAGGAAGATCCTTTTTTAAACTAGAACTAGAGGCTACAGTAGAAAATCAAAATAAACCTAATTCCCTGCTGCTGATAGTTTTCATACATTGGTTTGTTTCATTGTCATGTCAAAGCTGGGATTAGCTGATTTTGGTTTATTTCCTACTTGGCTAGGAAATAACACTCTCATGTATTATAAATATTATCATAGAGATAATTTATTTGTATTCACTAACCAGTGATGGTTTTAAAACACTGTCTGCTTTGTTTGGGTAAAATCTCTGGTGTAATTGATTTGATGTATGTGCAGAAGTGACGTGAAAACTTTCAGACTCCAGGGCTTCCTTTTCAAGCCAGAGCTGTGGAGTAAGAAATCTCTGGAGAGAGATCCTGTTGTTCTACATCCAGTGTGGAATATCTGATTGTTATTTTTACCAGGTTTTTAAGAAAGGTGGTTCTTGAGCTAACCTTGGAGAAATTCTTTGAGTGTAAAATCTAGCATATGCTAGAAGAATTGTGAATTTTTGAGTGAAATTCTGCTTTTAAGAAGACAAAACTCTCTGTTATTTGCCTTTATCTTTGGTGAAGGATAGGTCACAAAATTGTTGTGTTGCAAATGCTGGGTTATTCTTGTCTTGTGCTTTTTAGTTTAGATCTCTATTATAATACCAGTGCTTTAGAATCCAAAAAAATGAAGCTTACAAGTTTCTTAAAATGCTAGCAGCTGGTTCCAGAGTCCAGAGCAGATTCATATGAAGAAGTTGCTGTGGGAAGGAGAGACTTATTTTGGAGTGGACAATATCAGCCATAATTCTTTGTTGTATTTTTGAATGGAAGTATGATGGGCTGCTCTGCTTTTGCTTGTTTATGAAAAATATGATTTTATGTCCAATAATATGAGTTCTGAAAATGGAGGTGCATGAAATGAGGTTGCATTTAGGTTCACACTTGCTTGGACCACTATCTTCTGCATGGCTTCTCATGGAAATTGCTCAGCCCAGCCACAAAATGCACCCATTTATAATCTCATGATGAAAAAACATTGGTAAATCTTGGTCAGCCTAAATATGCATCATAGTTGTTCCTTGGACATTACACTCCCTAATATTGACTCTTTAGAATGAACATTTTAGATTTTATGGACCACAGTCTGATTGTTGGTGCAGATTCTGGATTTACTGGTAGCTGTTTTTGTTTTTATATAATAGAAAAGAATTGAGACTCCATTAAAATTTCCTAACCTTACACATATATATGAGAGAAATGTTTATAGAACATTTGAGATCAAATATATTAAGATGAAATTGATAAGAAATAAGCTATTAATTCCAGCTATTGGTTTAATTTATAATACCCCTTTGGAAAGTTAAGCCTGAGCTAAAGAACTGGGTAGAATTAGAAATTGCTTTGTGTGTTTCAATTCATTAGTGACTATTTAATTAAAGTCTGCTTTATAGTTTATTATTGAATATCATTTTGTATAATCAGAGTAGATCAGGCAAAATGACTTTTGAGTATCCGGCAATTCAATTGATTAAATTCAGATGCTTTTCTTATGATATGAGGATGAAATTTCAAAGTCTAAGTGATTACATAGGAATAAATTCTCTCAGTCCCTTGTGAAGACCTGCAACCAGTAGCTTGTGACTCTAATTGAAAAGCATTTCTCCTCCTATGCCATATTGCTCAACCAAGATCAGTAGGAGGTGAGTAAATATTGTTTCAGGTGCCTACAGCAACCAGGGAGAGGTATTCTTTTATCTTTTCCAAGTAAATTAGAAAGATTTTAAAAGGCAGGTGTGGGATTCTTCTGCTGTTCAAAATAGAATTCCTGAACAGACAGCACCATATAAAGCAGGCTCCAAGACACAGTGGGCAGGTAATTAGCAGCCCTCATTTAAACTTTTGATTTGCTCTATCCCTGTGCCATATTCTTGTATTTCAGGCCATTTAGAATTCTACATGGCAAGAATAAATAAAAAACTTTTGAAAGATAGAATATGTCTCTAATTTTTTAATCCATTTGACTATATACAAGTTCTTGAATAGCATTGTCATCAAACTCAGCTATTTAATTCACTTACAGCTATTTAATATACTTACATATAGATTTGGGACATAGATTTAGGTAGTTCAGGTTATGTAATTCTGCTGAATTAGCAACGTTTGAAGAAAAAAGTATTAGTTTATTAAACATAAGAATTACTTTATTAAACATACAGACTGGTGGTAAATAAAACTTTAAATATATATATATGTTTATATAAACATATAAACCTTTCTATTATATACATAAAACTTTAAATATATATATGCAAATAGGCAAAATACCCTTTTCAGCCAATGGTTTCCAAAACTGCACAGCTAGGTGGAGATAGGCTTTCTTTTGAACTATGCTCATTTGCAGGAATTATCCTCAGTTTTACTATTTTTTTGTAATAAGATATATTCATCACAGTTGGAATTGAAATCCAGAAATGTTTGGCTCGAATCATTCCTTTTGAGTGTTAATAATACTAGTGTTGTCACTTATTTCTTGACTTAAGACTGTGCAGAGATTTTGATAAATTGTTTGTGTATTGCAGAATAAGCAATGTTTTTTCCTTAAAAAGAAGGAATATTTCTTGAACTTAGGTAAATTTGTTCTTGCTTTAGTTAACCTTTTGATTTATGTACCTCCTCTTTGTTTTTACTTGTCAGCTCGAGCAGATGGAACTTGAAGTTCGAGAGATCCCACCTCAAAGCCGCGGGATGTACAGCAGTCGAATGAGAAGCTACAAACAAGAAATGGGAAAACTTGAAGCTGATTTTGTGAGTTTTTAACATATTGCATAAAGAAGGCATCTCTAAGTATTCTTAAAATAAAACAGTGCAGTTATTCAGGCAAATGAGAGGGTATTTTTGACTAGTGTGAGAGATGAGTTCTGCATGTATCTTGCTGTGTATGTGGACAGATGAAAACCAAACTGGGGAAGAGAAGCTTTTCTTTCAGCAGCAGTCCCGTACCAATATTCCAGTTGCTAGCCTCCTGTCCCTTTACCCTGGAACTCTGTTGTTTTTCTGTCATTAAGCATCGTGAGTGTTCATGATGTATGCAGAATAGTCAGCTTTTAATCCTATTTCTGAAGGAATGACAGCTTGTAGTAATGTGGGCAGTAACAGGAGGAGCAGTATAATCTCCAATGCGTAGAATTTTTGAATGTACTTTATCTCATGTGCACTGCATTTGTTAGTCACTGTGTTTTCTTAGATTCTTCTTGGCCTTTGTACAAATTGGTTATAAATACTACATCTTTTTCAGTAATGGATGCAGACTAACAAGATTCTCTTGTCTAGGGGCTTCTGCTACAGTTATCAGTCCTTTTTTTGTGATTGGGATTTGCACTGAATAGATTTACATAGAGACAAAACTGTTTCCTGTAAAATCCTGAAAAAGTTCAAAGGGATTGCAAAGTGTAGGAAAATGCTATGTTAATTGGCAGCAGCTCAGTTCCTTCGGGGTAGGGAGAAAGAAATAACTAGTGGCAGTATTTTCCATTCACTGGAGAACTGTGAATTTCCTCAGGTTGCTGGCAGCAGTTTAATCCTTCAGGGAAGGGGAGTCAATGTTTATACCTGCAGCCAAGAAATCCAGCTGACTGTCACTCCTCTGTGCTTCTGCCAAGTTGAGCAGTTGCAGGAAAATATATGAGAAGATGGTTGCCGTTTGTAAAGTTTGAGGAGTGTTAGAATAAAAAGACTTGCATCAAAATTTTGTGGCAGTCTCATCTGTTCCCCTGTAGGAATTGCGTGTGGCCAAACAGTGACTTCCCAGAGAGAGCAATTTCTGGACCAATTGTGAATGCTGTTTATTTTCTCAGATGTGTGAGAATTTGCTGTCAGCATGTATTTGTTCCTGGCCTATTTCTGTAAGTAGGTAGATGGTGGAATTCATACTTTCATATTCCCAGGCAAGTGAAAATGAGAGAGTTCAGAACTGAGCACTATATGGAAGAGGAGAAATGAGTGCAAGGAAATGCATCATAGCACTGGGAGTTACTTGATCACAAGAACATAAGTTTGTGCTCAGATTGAAGAGGCAAAAACAACATGAGAAGGAGGAAGGAACAGATTGAAATAATGGGTAGAAACAACAGCTCCAGACCCAAGGATCTTGAGCAGAAGATCAAGGAAAGAAAATGATGTGAAGGATGGAATAAAGTGCTGGAAGAAAACAACTGTGCTTGAAAAAATCTCACTCATGTAGCAAATAGTGGTGTTACAACTAAATACAATTATGTAGTTCCAGTTCTTAAGTACTAATATTTTTCTAATTTTGTAGTTAAAGTTTTAAGACTCTTTTTGGATTATTATCCAGGCAAACAGCAACTTGTTGGATACTATAGAACAAAATTAATTGCAAAAATTACATACCTCAGTGCACAGTCTTTTTTCATAAAATTCTGTAATTCAAACGTAAAGTGAATGCAGAACCAGCACTACTAGTTTTTTTATATTCATTGATAAAATGAGAATTGATCTTGTGATTATTTGAATGCCTTATAGCATGTGAAAATTTGCCCTCACCCAAACAGTTATGGAAAACAGCAGCATAGCAACATTTTTAAAGCTAGGAGAAGGAAACAGGTTTGTGGACTGTTCACTTGTCCATTCTTTACTGACAGGATGAATAACATTAAAGTTTATTTTTGACAATTTATATGTAACTGGTGAGTTTATTTTGAGCAGTGTGTGTAATAAGGATAAAATGCCATCACTGTGATATTATTTGTTAAGTGCTGTGGCATCTTTGTGAATATGTAGGGGTTTTTCTTTCCATACACTTTACTATGTTGAACTACATTCTGAAAAATACAGATTTAAGCTCAGTTGAACTGTACTTGGAAAAGTTACTCCAAACGTGGCTTTTCATCTCTAACTTTGTAATCAAATAGGAAAAAGTTGCAAATAGGAGATTTATTTCCTCTCATTGGTAATCCTTGTTGGTTTGAGTTCTGCAGTTGGGAGTCAGTGCTCTGCAGTCCAGGGGTGTGTGGAGGCAAAGGCATCTACCCCATATACGGTATTGCACATGCATGGTTGGTAAGACACTAATTGCAGTAAATCACAACCAGGACAAAAAACCACCTTGCCCTGTCTTAGCCTTCTCTCTTGAAGGGGAGTAGTGATAATGCAAAAAAGAAAAGCACAATTTTGTCTTTAAAAGTAGTCAGGAAGCACAGCACTGTGCATACTGCTGGGGACAGTGAACAGAGCGAGCACTGCCCCTCAGCTTCAGTGGGTTCTGATGCTCGCCTCAGTGCTCTGCAGTCTTCACTGGGGAGAAAAACCACAATAGGGCAAGCATGAGGTGATGCTCCTCTGCAGAAAAGCTGCACACATCTCCAAAAGCCAACTTTCAGGCTTGTGAGAAACATACTGAAACAGAATGAAACTGTTTGATAAGCCCTATGCTGTCTTTTTTCACTTGCGGGTGTAAAGCCTGGGTTTATGATCTCATTTCCAGCAGCACATCCCAGCCCTTCGTTTCTGTGGCCGGGTTGGTCCCGGTTGGGTCCTGGAAGGTGCAGTGGGACCTCGGGGCTCGGCCGGGCTGCAGGGTCCTGAACGCGCTGCTGGCTCTATCTTGTGGCCCCGGGTGGAGTTGCACATCTCAGCCTTGTGCTTTCTGGGCTGCTCCGCGGCTTGGGAGTTCCCGAAGCTTAAAACAATCTTCCTGTCACAAGTCTTTTTCCTTCTTCTACCAATGCACCATTATGCGGTTTAAGCATGTAAATATTTTTTTTTTCTGGCTATTTCAGATGTAGAATGTCCATGGTGCCTGCTTGAAGTAAGTTCTGAGGGCAAAAAGCAGTATTTTAAGTGTATAGTCAGGACTATAGGCATTGTTTATTCATACAAATAAAGCATTTTATGTTAATTGTTACCTAAAAGTAGACAGCTATCTTTAAATAGTGGGGATATACAGTGGTAAAAGGCTTCCAGATGTTATAAACTTTACTTTGAGTCAAATCAATCCCAGGCCATGTGTGACTCTGTGGTTATTTCCTAGCATGTGTATCCATCCCCTGGCTTAATGTCAGAGCACCATAACATAGAAAAAAACAAAGGCAGGCATTTATTTTCCTGGAAAGCTTACATATAAGGCATTCAAATAGATGAGGAAATGTAAAAATCTTGTAAGACCACATTAGACAGTAATATTCGTGTTAAAAAAATGAATATTGCACAATCAGTGTTGAAAATGAGATGAGCATGTTGAGAAAGAAGAAATAGCCATCAAAAAAAGGAGGCAAGATAGGAACTGTTCCTATTCCATCAGCAGCACAGAGGTAAATCTTGCAGGTAGCATTTATTATCAGTTCAGGAGACAGTGCTCATTCCTTTAAAATCCTCAGAACTGGTACTGATTTTGGTAATTCTGACTTTCAGAATAACCTTTAAAAGAAAAAAATATAGGAGGGTGGGGCAAATTTGCAGATACATACATTGTGCAAAACTTGAGTAAACACTTAAACATTTTTGGCATTTAACAATAGCTTCAGTCAATAGTGAGGTATGTAATTGTGAATACATACCTGCAGGTTCTGTTTACAATCATTGTTAAAATTTCAGCTGCTGTTAAACTTTAAAAACATTAAAGGAGATAACCAATGGAATTTCACTGGATAAAGTTAGCTCTCTTGTATGGCTCTCAAATACCACCTGAGCCCAGAAGCTCACCTGAACAACTCACACAGGTGTGTGTCTGTTATATTCTGGCTGTTTTTTGCAAATACCACTACCCCCATTTCAGGTTCAGTCAGCTACCCAGACAAATAATCATATGGCTGTAAGCTTAATGAACACCATTTGTCAAATGACAAGTTGCTGGCTGTATCTTTACGGCCAGTCCTCAGTTTGAACTAAAACTTAGAGGCTCAGCTGTTGCTGCTGGGTTATTTTGATTTTTAAAGCAAATAGTGCAATAGTGTTTTGTACTTAGGAAATTGTGAGCCATGTGTGAGACTGCTGTGTGTCTATCTTAATTGTTGTATCGTAACAGTGTTCAAAGTCAAGGAATCCATCATGCCAAAATGTCATGTGTGCACAAGAACCTTGCCTGGGCAGGTGCAGGTGCCTTTAGTGAAACCTGATCTGTTGACACATTTAAAACTTCTGAGATCAGATTAGTTTTCACCAAGTGAATAGTACAGCTCTTTTGAACGAGCTATGGAGGATTTTTTTTTTAATGCACACAAGATTGAAATAAGTTTCAGAAGAAAGAACTTGAATTATCTGGCCATGTACTTTGACAATCTAATTTTGAAAAAACATATTGTGAACAAAAGTTTCTTCAGTGCCATTTTTAGATACTGTCACCTTCTTGAGATAAGTTATCACTCCTCAACATTCTACTCAAACTGCTCCTTACAGAGGCACTGTTGGTTTTCTTCTGTTACTTTTCTAATAACTGATATTTGTCTGCCTGACTGTGGCTGAGCATTAGGCCAGCTTCTTTTCTATACAGGCTAACTCCACGTTGTCTTCAGTTTGTTTTCACATTTTCACTTGTGTCCTCGCCCTGGTGGGTTTGAGGTGGAAAAAAAGTGGAAGCATTTGATCTTTTGCAATTACTTGATTTGTAATACTGGTATTTTAAATGGAAAAAAGTGATACAGGAAAAAAAAAATTTTTTTTTCAACATTCAAGGCTACAACTGATAAAATATTAGAAAGTGGTATAACCTAGAACCCCTGTAGAAAATTTGCTGTAAGTTATTTATGTCTTAAACTTCTTTTTATTGTTTTGTGTGGAAATATGAAGATGGAAGTAAATTTATTTTGTAATGGAATTTACTAGTGATGAGATGCTTTTCTATGGAGAAAAGTGTGAAAGATGGGAGTTAACATGCTTAATTTGTAATTAACCTAAAGGATTATGATTATTTTAGCTGAGATTCCTGAGAGGTCAGACCAGTGACACACACCTTATTTCCTGGGCTTTGTAATCCTGTAGGTATTGCTTACAAAGAATCACCCCTTGTTTGACCAATAAGTGTGTTATGCATCTTGTAACTCAATGTGTGAAGAGATAATATGCAGGGTGAGGGCAGCAAATTTTTAATGTCAGTAAAGCTAATGCCTTAAGTAGATTCTTCTCTCAACCAACTCCCCCTTGACCCTCACAGGAAATTCTGTCTGTCCCCTCTGTTAACACCTTGGGTTAAGGCTGGTGACTTTCTTTGTTGGTCCTTCAGCAAGCTGTGGTGGTGATGCACATGATTTTAAGGGAAACACGTTTGTGTAGCTTAGACCTGGCTGACTGATTACAAATAAAGGTGTTTTCAGGAAGGGATTTGGTGAGCCTGATAACTCGTGTGTGGCTGGGGGCTGTGAATGGAAGGCGTATGACTCACACAGGGCATTGTAAGCATTCGTGCCTCTTCCTTTCTCCCTTCACACACAAAATGTTTCTGTACTAAATTAAGCTGAAAAGTAGTCTGTGGCAGAATAAAGTCTTTCTGTAGAACATGTTTTAAGAAGTGTAGTAGAAAGTCAGCATGATGTCAGCTCTGCCTTTTTCACTGAACAATCTGTCTCACCTGATTTTTTCTAGATATGTTCAGATTTCAGCCCTCATCAGCCTTTCCCAAGTAGGTAACTGCAATTTCTCTGTTTACCATGGAGTTTGTTCTTAGGTTAAAACTTCTGCTTCTCAAAATAGTAGAATTAAGTATGTTTGCTGTTCTTTCTAAAGGAGAGTGGAATAAGCCACGTTCAGGCAAAATTACTTCAAATCAGCTGATGAGTAAAATGACTTCATATACAAAAGGTGAATGCTGGTTTTGGGAGGGTAGGGAGGAGCACAAAGGGTATTTATTGTTTGCCACTCCCTCAGTGGTTTCCTATTCTACTCAAGTGATTCTCCCATACCTGTTGTGCAAAAAGAAGCCGCTGTCGCTGTCCTGCTTTTGACAGCAGCAGTAACAAAATAAAGGTCCTGCAGTTGAACGTGGGTACTGGGGGCAATGATGAATGAGGAAATCAGAGCGTAGCTCACGCTCACTTCGTTGTGTTGCTCAGCCGCACTCAGGTAGAAGTTTGACTTTGTTTCTACCACGAGCTAGAAACATAAAGGTTACAAAAAAAACCCCAAAACCAAACCAAACCAAAAAAACCAAATACAAATCAATCAAAAAACTAGACAAGCTGAGCAACCTCCCCACCATTTGAACGTGTTTGCTTTTCAGGTCACAACTGCACTCCCGAGTTCCTTAACGTGTCATTACGTCTTTTCTTTTCTTTTTCTTTTTCCCCAGCTAGAGCGAGGCTAGTTTGCATTTCAGTGCTGAATAGGGAGAGATATGTGCTCCTAGTAAACCATAAAAAATAGAGATTAGGTTGGTTTCGACACGGGCGGGATTAATTCCAGCCGTTCCCGATGTCGCGGTGTGCTGTCCATGGCGTGACGCTGGGTGGCGCTGTTTGTTTGCAAAGCAAAGGCGCTCCCCCAAGTTTCTTTTTTTTTTTTTCTTTTTTTTTTTCTTTGGTAGTAACTGAAATTACTGTTTCATGAATAAAATATTTCTGGTGGGATTTGCATTTCTATATTGGCTGAAGATACTGTGTTGAATGTTTTATTAACCAGCCCAGTGCAACTGTCAGCCTATTAAAGAGATCCAATGGACCCTGTTTAGCTAAATAAACTAAATAAATCCAATTCGTCAAATTGTGTTCCTGGCTGTTTATTTTCCATTCTTTTGATGTACAGTTTATTTTAAGTTAAAGCCACATAGATTTAAAAATTAATGTGAAAATAGAATGTAGTGTTTGAAACATGAGAAGACTAATTGCCATGGTCAAAAATAGCTTCCCTTTATAGTGAAGTTACCATCTGGTAAATGGTGAACTTTTTTATTTGTGACTGATTAACTGTCCCATGTCAAAAATTAGTTGGCAAATGAGTGGTTAATAGCTTTTTCCCCCAGCTTGGTTTTGTTGCTTCCATGAAGAGAAACTTGAAATATAAACACTGCTGATAAAAATAACTATTTCTACCCAACTTCAAGAGGCTTGTTTGTTATCTTGATATTTTCTCAATCAGAATTCAAGGGGAAAATTTTATATGGTCATTACATATTAAATGCTTGTGGAAATTCTCATTGCATCATAAGCAAATATTGGAGTGTAAACAAAACCTCTTTGCATAACTGAATACATTGCATGTCTGGTTGTCAAACAGTTGTCAAACATTACAAATACTAGCATTCATTATATTCTGTTAGTACTAGTAGTATTTTAGTTATCCTGTTTCTGCTGAAAACCTTTGCCACAGAATAGCAGGAGACAGACTGTAGATTTATGCTAATGTTACTGGGATTGTACAATTTTTTCTGTGCCAGCTGCAAATTCTTGTAAATGCAAATACATTCTAGATTTGTTAATAAGAGAGATGAAGAAACAGTGATGGATGTATTTGCTCTTTCTTTCTGATGCTTTCCATGGCACTGATTTAGTGATGTTACGTGTTAACTTCTGTGTGTTTTACAAGAAATCAGAGTTGCCAGGTATCATGTTTTGCATAGTTTTGTTTTTATGATCTTGGGTTTCCAAAAGTGGAATACTGAAATTTAGTGCAATAGAAACACAGTTCAATTAAGTTGCATTTCTGGCTCTTTTCTCAACAAGTCTAATATAATTGATTGATCAGCCTTTGTGAAAAGCTAATGTGTTCGATGAATTGGAAAGTGTCAGGGATTCTTAAGAAAAAATATTTAATAAAGTAAGTCCACCTTTTCTCATACCAATTTTTCTTACTAAAAAAATGGTAAATTTTTGTTTCTACCTCTACCCCAAATTCTAACCCTAGAACAAAGTAGATATTTAGGCAGATTTTTAGGTAGATATTTAGTCATTAGTGTTGCATAGAGTGCTGTTCCCTACTGTAGGCAGACTTTAATTTGTACTTGAAAAATATTACATTTCTTTAATATTTTCTAGCTGCAAATGTTTTAAAATGGTATTTAAAAACTAAACCACACCTCTTTTGTCTCAGGAAAAAAACCTCCCCATTTTGTGTTTTAAGCTGGTTCTTTTTAGCATACCAGTAATAAATTCAGAAGGAACTTTATGATTCTGTAAAGCTGGCCATCAGAGGTATAAAAGATGAACTTTTATGGCAGTGGCCATGTCATCTTGTTTCTGGCTTAAGACTTAGTGAGGGAGGAATATAAAGCAAAAAATGGAATTGGAAGTGTATTAGAGTGATTCTGCCTCCTCCTAATGATGTTCTTTACTATGTGAAACATATGGAAAAAGTGTGAATATCTCTGTTCTTTTATTTGATGCCTTTTTATTTTTACTCTGCAATCATTTAGTAGTCCGTCCCAAGTACAGACAGCTTTCCTGAAAGCTGCTGTACAAACCTCAACAAAAAGTGGTTCTGGCCACAAAGTCTATTTAAACTTGCTGTTCTTACTCCATTAAGGGGGAAATCCCTGCAAAGACTAAAGGATCTAAAGTTGTACATTTGACAATTTAATGCTTGTATACATTTATAATAAGTGGATCAAATACAGCACCTCCCTTACTTTTCATTTGCTTTTTATAAACTGCCTTTAGGGTGCCAGTGCAAGGAAAATAGGCCTTTTCCAATATTTAATGAATACTACAGAGGTTTCACTCCTAAAAGAGGTGATCAATGAAAATTAGAGTAGAAATATAAAGGCTGCAGATAGTAAAAGGGAATATAGCAGGTGGCTTCAGGGATCAGTAGTAGAACAGAATAATTTTTCCCTCTATAGGAACATTTAACCATTTCAGATGGGTATAATGAAAAAAGGGTTTTGCTAACTAAATATTTGGTGTCTGGCGTATAAAGAGAGTGAAAATGGGGAGTGTGTGTGTGGGCTCTGCATGTTTCCCATTGAGTGGCATTTGTGCTTACTTTCAGAACCCCCACAACTTTCCAACCTTTAGTTTAGTTTTTTTTTATTTTCCAAGAAGTTAAGACTAGAATGAATAAGGGTAGTGTTTGCCAACTTACCCTCCTGGTCAGTGTGGAAAACACTGAATTGCAATTGCAGGCTTTGTACCTGTTCACTAAAGATTCAAATGTGAATTCTGGCAAGTCAAAGAAAAGGCTTGTATTGTGTCTGGTGGGTCTTGGCTTGGGCCTTAGTTAGAAAATGCTCCTTCATTATGAATTTAACACCTCCTTTTTGCTGACTCCTGAGTAGAAGATTTGAGCCATTATTAAATCGAGCTGTAACTTTTGCTAGGCTGTGTCACCAACCAGGAAAAAAAGTGGTATTTACTATTTAATTTAAGAGAGAATAAGTGCATTAATATCAAAGCAAATTCTCTTATTTCAAAATCTGAAAAGTTACTTTCCATTATGGTGGTTGGTATTTTGGGACATGTAACTGCAGATACTTTGTTGCAGGGGTCCCTGTTTGTGGAGTGCCTAGCACAAAGGGATTTCTCACTCATGACTACAGCTCTTTGGCACTGTAATGAGTATTAACTGAATAGAACTATGCAAAAGACTGGGTTGTTATGTTAATGTGTTTCTTCTAATTATTTTTATTTATTTAAGAATTATAGGTTAGTGTCAGTATTATAGATTGTTCCATTAGCAGCTGTCATTGGAACTACAGGTTTTCATGTTGCATGTTTCTCTGAAAACTTCTAGCATCCTTAAAAAAGGAGAATCATTTATATAGGATTAGTGTGGTTGGGAGTAAAACTAATAATGCTAAGACAGGGTCTTCACCAGGGTGCTAGGATTTTTTTAATCAAAAGAAAATGTTTGATTTGTACTGACTGTTTCCTTTAGTTTCATGATTCAATGTCATTAATAATCTCCAGTGACCATGTGACTCCCTGTTCTTTCTGCCCAGTCTTCAGGAGAAATCACACTCTCTGGTTCAGTTGTGTAAGCTTCCCACAAAGTTAGTTCAGTCAACTAAATCAAGGTAAAAAGTTACAGAAAGGTCAGGATTAAGTTAGGGGTTGCTAACCTGAATTGCTTTCCCAGCCTTTTTAAGCCCTTAGTGCTCCTTTTGTCTTTTTCTTACCTTCTGTCATGTTGTCCTCCTGTTAGATCTTTATTTCAGTTGAAGGCACCTGGGCTGCATCTTTCTCCTGACCCATACTTGGAGTCACTTTCAAACGTGTTATTAAATCCCTTTTTTCCATTCATGAGCTACATGTCTGGCATTCAGCAATGCAGATCGGTGGCTCAGCACTTGTGCCCTGTAGAGAGCTTGGTTTAAAATGCATGTATTTTAGAATGAACATAAGGAAAATTTGCTCCTTTCTCTCCTCATTTTCCCTTTTCCTTTTTTTGTTTCTCTTTCTGGGGCAAATGTTAAAAGTTTTTACTTTTAATTTGCACCTAAAAAGTACTCTGTCAGAGTCAGAACTGCTGAGTTCCCTTCTCTCATAATGTTGGACCAGTTTCCAATCCATTTGTATGTTTTTAAAAATGTCTTAGCTAAGGACTTTTCTCCCATCTGGGGCTTCCTGTACAGTGGTGGTGTTTGCTTGGACAAAATCCCCCAATTTTCCTCACTTACTGCATGTGAGTCTGAACAGAATTGCTTTTTTCAGGAAAATGAACTAGAAACTCCATTTCAGGTGTGCACTGAACAGACATGAGGGTCTGAACAAAATACTGGTGTTTCAGGCAGCTTTGAACCATGTTGAAGGGAAGATGTTTGATCTAAGAACTGGGCCAAATCTATTCTGCAATAAAACCTGAAATCATGTACACTAGAGAAAAAATAGTGGAAGAACTCCAACATGCTCCTGATGTAGATAAATGTATTCTTTTGGAGCAAGACTTCCTTTTGAGGTCCTTCCTTCCTTTGTGAAAAATTTGGGCCCTGTGGAAATTTCTATTCCCTTTCTTGTACCCTGTATCAGGCAAAGGAAACCAGGACAGGTGCTTCTATAGCCTGAAATATCATAGAATCACAGAATGGTTTGGATTGGAAAGGACCTTCAAGATCATCTGGTTCCAACACCCTTTCCCCATGGCAGGGACATCTTCCACTAGACCAGGTTGCTCAAAGCCCATCCAGTCTGACCTTGAACACTCTCAGGGATGGGCCTGGATAATCCTATGGCTAAAAAGCATAACTAAATATGTTTATTAATAAATTTTGACTATTTTTCATTTTTGGAAATTGTCTTTTCAGTCACTTCTGGTGATGAGGATGATGTGTCAGTTCTTTCACCTACTTGTCATTTGAACAGAAAAATAAAGCCTCTGGTTTTCCATTTTATCCAATCCACTTTCAAGGTCTTCAACATTAAATTTGTGATAGCAACAAAGGATCAGTGGCTGATATTTCTGTTATTCCATACCTGGGTCCTCAGCTATACTCACTGCATTTGTGATTTTGATGCAGAAGTGACACGAATCATTAAAACCCCACAAAAATTAGCAACAGGAAATCCAGATCAGGTCTTTGAGGGCACATTTAGCATGTCTGTGAATTCTAAGAAAACACTATTGTTATCCCTGCCAGGTACATTTTACAGACTAGTTAAGAGGCTGAGCTGGGCCATGCCATGGTTCATGATGTCCATAGTATCAAATTTAGTATGAGCTTGATTGTATAATAGTAAATTCTTCAATTCTTCAATTCTGAGGTGTAGAGTTGGACTTGCTGAAGAAAAGCAAAGCCTCTTCCAGCAAGGAGAGCTGTCCATTCTCTGGCACCCCTGCCTTTAAACACTTCTGTGCCTCTGGTTGTTACTTGGTCTGAGCGTGGCTTGGGCAGGAGTGTTTGAACTAATCTATACAACGGAGTTCATCCTTGCATTCAGATAAAGGACCTTTTTTCCCAGTAGAGCAAGCTGCTGCATTCTGGCTGGAGTGACTCACTGATGAGCTGTTTGGTGATGTGATTGTGGGGGGAAGTATCTAGAAAGACGTGGGAGTAGGTTGTTCTCCTGACACTTCAAACAAAGAAGGTGGACCTTTGGTAGTAGCAATCTTTTTGAGGGAATTGAATCAAGCACTTCCTGTGGAAAGTGGAAACAAATCCATTGCTATGCTCAACTTTGGAATCGTATTCAGAGTTTCCCTTGCCTTGTATTTTACCTTTTATGAGGCTTAGTATATTTTAGAAAAAGAAATCTTTGGCATATAGTAAATGTAGGTGAACAAATCTGTGTGCCTGTGTTCATTTGTTGTTGTTTTGTTGGTTTTTTTTGTTTTTTGGTTTTTGTTTTTTGGTTTTTTTTTTTGAATGTTTACAAAGTCCTTTCCCCTGGCTCAAAAAGTCAAATTCAGATTCTCTGGGATATATAGTCTATCTGTAAACTTCATTGTTGGGCACATCACTCCAAAAACAGCCATATGAAGAAAAATGTGTGATGCACTTATTGACAGAGAAAAGCCAATAAATCCAATTTGATTCAGGAAGCTGAGAAATATTTTAATAACTTTCTGACGTTTTCCTGTAGTCCTTATTTACCTTATCAATAGTTATGGTGACATATGATTGTCAACTTTTTATATTAAACCAAACTAATAAATTAAACATGTTGTGTTTATACCTGATGAAAGCTGACGTTTTGGAAAGGTGTTAAAATATACTGACAGGTCTTGTTCATAAACTCCTTTGGTATAAATATGTAGATGACATCTTTAGATATTGTTTGTACATAGGCTGATAGGCAGGAAACGTTGACAACGTAACAAATGCAAATGTCAACCCCACAATTTAACCTTTCTGTGTAGGAAAAGATGTTAGTTTTAACTTACATGTATCTTTTAACTTTATTTTCAAAGTTTTTTTTGAGCCTGTTATCATTGCTGTTTCATGTGCCACTGAAAGTAACACTGCAATAAGAAAGATTTGCACTTAAGAGCTTTCTCTGTGGTGTTCCTACTTAAATGACTGCAGCTGAGAGGGTGTTTTTTCTTCTAATTCTTTTTATTTTTCATGTTTGCCTAGTACCTTGTGAATCTCCCTGCAGTATTATCTGTTCATTTCTTACTTGGCAGTGATTCAGGGCTTGTGTGACTCCAGGGCAGTAAACCAGTAAAACTATTCTAAAATGTTAGAGCACTTTCTTGTAACAACAGACAGATGTCCTTGGCCTTAACCTGGATCAGGGTTTCTTTGTATGCTGGATATTTCTGATTTGAAATTTGTCTTCTCCATGATAATCTAAATCTGTTATGTGTTCTCTGCTTGACTTTTTCCCTGCATTCCCCACAAGCTGTGGTTAATACAAAATCCTGCTAAAGCCATGGTCAGTTCTGTGTGGCCGGGGCCCTCAGGGCACCCTCAGTGGCCCTGAGCAGCCTCCCCAGCCCGCCCATGGCCCAGGGCTCCATTTCAGGGCTCTTTTCCCTTGCTTGGGGGATGCTGTGGATGCTGCTCTCCAGCTACCCATGGCTCTACCCATCTGTGGTCCCTGCTGAACTGCACCCTGATAAAATTCTGGCCTGAGCTTACTGGGAGCTGTGCAGCTCAGCCAGGTTGTAGGAGAAGGGAACACAGGTGACCTGGTCCCTGGTAGGTCACAGCTGTGTTAATTACCCAATAGAGCCTCACCCTGGGGAGTCACAGCTGTGTCCAGTAAAGAGAAGTGTGGTAAAAGGGGGTGGGGGAGCTGCTGAGGGGGGATCAGGAGATGGAGAATCATCAAAAGGGAGGATTGTGGGGAGAGACTCACTGTTGTGAGGTCAGTCTGGGGCTGCAGGCACAGTCTGGCTGGGTAAAAGCTGCAGTCAGAGGCTGCACACTAATATTTGTAGTCATAGTTTAGCAGGAAATAACCAGCAGTCAGAGGCTGGAAGGGAAACCTACAGGAGGAGCTTGCTGCAGCAAGAATAAGTGAATAGTTGGAGTCACGATGGCTGAGCTGTAAAGAGGAATAAACCAGGACCCTCTTCATGCTGTGATAAACAAGAAGTTTGTGTCTTGGCTCATTTCTACCCTCTTACAAGAGGGCTGCTGCAACATCAGGTGTCTGTGGGACATGTGAGTTCACAGGCCTTGGTTTTTCTTACTTTTAAAACCCCTTGATTGGAACAGCTTTTCTGTCCCCTACCTGGGCACCTCTGCCTGAGGTCTGGAGTCTGGGTGAGCAGTGTGTGGTGTCGTTTGTGTCCAGTGTGCTGGACTTTTGATGGGACTTTATAGTGTTGACTGGAGCATGTATTGAAATTCCAAGTACCTTGCACTGCATTCAGAATGGGAGTGCCTGTCTTGATCCTGATGGCTGCAAGCAGAGTTTCTGCTGAAGCCTGTAGCCTCTCTGAATTGTGTCTCTCAGTTTCTCATTTTAGATTTGGGAGGAGCTTTAAGAAGAAAAACTTTGTCCTCTGTCAGCCAGGCTTTCCATTTTGTCTTTAGTGACCAATTTCACAACTAAAATGAATTTTGTCATGGTCTTCTTGCTGCTGCTTCTTCATGCAGGTCTTCATTTATCACAGCTGAAAGTGTGCTGGTAGATTGGAAATGTGTTGGTAGATAATCTCATGATGTTTCACACAATTCTAATAGAGTGGTTTGAATATTGTCTCTATAATAGCTAAGGATGTATCTGTGAACCTCATCAAGGGGAGTTCATCTGTTCCTCAAGTGTCATTGAATGTGCCATACTCCATGTGCTGAATAGAGAAGTTAATCAGAAATGCAGAAATTTGGGAAGGGGAGGTTGGCATTAGTTGGTTTGTGATGCTGCAGTGTTGGAATCAAAGCTGTTGCTGTTGTGGCAGGATCTACAGTATGCTAAATTTTAGCAATGGTAAAGGAAGTTGCTACTGGTTTTGTTAATTTTCCCTTGTTGTAAATGAGTTAAAATGTTCATGGTCACAACTCAGCCGCTGTTATAAATAAAAACAAAAATGTACCAAAGTTTTGGTGTTTGAAGTGCCTGCAGAGGTAGTTAATGAAAGTCAAAGTAATGGGAGGTCGGTGCAGGCATATAAAATTTAATAGTTTTGGAATGCTTCAGGTGCATTAAAAATAACTCTTTTCCAGAATAATTAACTACTTTAACTTGGGGTTGAATCAATCAGCCAATTAGTGCAGTCCTGTTTTGTATTGTGGAAACTTTTGTATTGCATTAATGAACACCAACCTTTTGAGCAGATATTTCTGCAGTTAGACTGACCTATATATTATCTATCACTTAAAGATAGCACTGAAAAGTGTTTTTCAGATGTATATTGTTTTCTTTCTGTTAGATAGATAGACAGATTTGGGATGTACATCTGTGATACTATATAATTGACAGAAAACTCTCTGGTATTTGACTGTCCAAAGAACATGAAAGGTATAATTTATGTTCCAGCAATCCTATTCTGTCAGATGGTTGCACTGACTTTCTGAAACAGTTGGAGAAAATTGATATGACTTAATGTAAATGAAACTGTTACATTTTATTCTTACCTCATGTTACCTCCCTGTGGTAGCAAGCACTTCCCAATTGCGCAGTAAGCATGTTTTGTATGGCTTTTATTCCAAATCTTTCCCTGGAGAAATAACTGGAAGTTGTGGGACAATGCTCTTTCATGTGCTGTTTAACTGGCATTGACTTAGTTTCCTGAGTTATCTAGAGAGGTGGCTTCATTTAATCCACATCCTTTGTACAGTTTACAAATTGCTGCCTTTTATCAGTAGAACTGGCCATTATTTTTCCCTGAAAAAGTAAAAAACCACCAAATCTTTCATTTCTAAACTGTTATTTGGGAACATAGTTTTGATATTCCAAATAACTGACAGAGCATGGGCACCATAGCTGCAGTGCACTTCTGGAAGTTGCCATTAATTAGCATTCTGGTTCTTTAGCTTTGTTTAGCAGCTTTTCTGCTTAGTGTAATACCAGCTTTCTCTTTCTTCCCCTAGGTTTTGTGTTGTTGTGCATTTCCTTCTTAACAGAATGTTTGTTTAACTAGATATAAGTGCAGTGAATTTCCTGAAACTTACTCATTGGGGAAATTGAAATGAAATTTTAAAGTATCATTAGGAATGCAAACAATAAATTCTTTCATTTGCTGTAGGCGTCTTTAGGTTGGAATGACTAGAAAAGGTTCTGGTTAATTAGAAGTAATTTGTTAGAAACCTGAATCCTTTTTTTTTATTTCCTAGATTAAAACTCAGTTCCCAGCTGGATGCTTATAAGTGCAGGAAATGTAATTGTGAGATGATTAACTGCAAAAAGATGGATAATTGGAGTTCATATGATATGTCAAATATGGCTAAACCAAAAGGTTTTCTGTGTGTTGAAAGAGATTGGCTGAAGTCTAGATTGCAGAATATTGAGCAAGGAGTGTTTTTAGAGATTAATAGTCACAGATTGCTGCAAGACGATGAGGCAGAGCTTGACTGTAAAGAGCTAACACCTCCCAGCCCTTTCCTATATCTTCAGGTTTTAATTAGCATGGGTTTGGTTTTGTCCTCTTCCCTTTATTGCTGTTATGTGAATTGGAGATTAGGAAACACACTAAACATCATACATCTAACAGCAATGCTTAGAGACAAAGATATCTCCTCCTCTCTACTAGGAAAAGCTCAGCCTAGCATAGGATAAATTATTTGATTCTCCTATGTTATTCCCTCCCCAGTGTCTTGCCTTACAATCAGCATTGTTTTTTCTGTAGCTTTTTTTTAATGTTTGTAAAATTTGGTTTGAGGTTTTTTTTAACTGTACCGTAATAATAAATTAAAAGGTGATACATACAGTATAAACTGCATCAGTGGCATTTGCTTTCATTATCCCTCATAGATGTTTAGCAAAACAGTGCCTGGTGTTTTAAATTACTTCTGCTTTACTTTAAAATGAGAACTTCTGTTTGAATAGCCTATTGTTCTGTTAGCTACTACGTTGCACTTCAAACCACAGAGTGTTATTGGAGTCACTGTATTTTGGGATCATATAAAATATTTGTTCTCTTCCTGCTCCCAACATATAAACTTCATATCTCGATAAGGAATTTCTAACCCTTGGAAATACTGCTTTACAAATTCAGCTAATGACCCAAATACAGCTTGTTTGTTGTGTATGAGTTGTATTAAAATAACATACTCTATGTGTATTGTCATTAATGATATGCTCATTTTGATAATGGAGCTGCAGTCTCTTAGTATGTAGTCCTTGGGGAGATGCTGCATTTTTTTAACTAAGTATTGTTCTGGCTCCTTTCCTTGATTGGCCCAGAAATAGCAATCAGCTGGGGAGCAGGATGACATGCCTCTTAGCGATCCCTTTTATCTTTGAGATGAGTATCAACATTGTATGCTTCCTAATGGAAGTGTAATTTAATGAAATCTATTGGGTAAACATACTTCAGATGTTCAAAGGAGGTGACAAAATTTTTGCTGGCAGCCAGGACCTGGCTGGTTTCCAGCTTGCCTTTAGCTGCTATGCATATAGCATTGAGAGAGGCACTTAAAATAGGAACACAAAGTATTGTTTCTATTGTGGTTTTGGTTGTGGATTTTTTTTCTCTCTGTTTTCTTTTCCTTATTTTTATTTTTCTGATGTTTGTACTAGTGCCCTATGACTTCCAGCCTTTTTTAGTAAAATGCTGTGTGAGGTCAGGTTTCCCTTCTCTTCCCCAAAACATAGATGACAGTCTTAAACTCAGGGGAGATGGCTGGCACAGAATGTGCTGCATATTGGGGTGGGGGGGTGAGTGATCCAGACTGCTGTTAGTCAGTAACTCTGTGAAAGAGTAAGTTCCTCTCTAGACTGATAAAATGAAGTATCCTGTTTTAAAGATTGTGTCAGAGCACTTTTGTTTTATCAATAGTAATTGCTGGTGTAGTCCTCACTGAGGCTTTTAACAGATGGCTGGGAGTGGAAGGAAAGCTGCTCAGCCTTCCACCTCCTCAGCTAGAAACAAGACTGCTAAAAGGAGACAGTTGTCCCTCTTACCATTGCTCCCTCCTCGTTATAGAGTACAGTGATCCCAACACACAGGCTTTGTGGTAGCAAACTTGGCAGAAAGACTGGGAAGATCATATCAGCACTGTTGTCCCTTTTAGTGGATATTTGACTGGACAGCTGATGGATCTTACTGCTCAGATCCTAATGGTTTGGTAAACTGTGGGACAGTGTTTGAGAAGCAATACATTAACATTTAAACACATTTGAATATAATGGGCATGTCTGTGGAACATGGGGTTTTTTTACATGGGGGGTCTAAAGGAGGTATTTTTAATTTGAAGACCTCCATGGTGGGTGTAATTGGGGGATGAAGGATGTGTCCAGAGGAAGGTAAATTCATCATTGACCTTTTGCTGTTCTTTCAGGTATTAGTGGCTAAATCTGAGCTTTTCATTGTGGCCCACTTTATTCCCAGTTTCCCTGTAGAGAAGTCCCTTTCCCAAGTTTACATTGTCCCTCTCCTATGAGTGTGTGACATGGTACATTTGAGCCTTGTGTCTTTACTCTAGTAACAAGTGAGTTCTCTGGACTGGTGGAAGTCACTGTCCACCAACAGGAAACTTCTTTGGGTACAAAGGCCAGGTCAAGCAACTCTCTTTTTGCAGTGTTGTTAAACTTGTGTTCCATGTGGGGGCAGTAATTAAGGATCAGAATGCAGAGATATAAAATGAAATGAAGCATATTGCTTGTTTACAAATAATAGAACAAAATGTGAAAAATTGAGGAAGAAAATTCAGGGTATGTCAACATACCTGGTATTTCTATAACTGTAAGCTACAATAATGATATAAGATAAATAGCAATTGTATTGAACTATCTTTATTCAAAGTGTCTTTGGTTCCTCAGCCAAACTGCACATTAATGCTGCTCTATTTTGCAAATATTCTAATGTTGCTCAAAGTCTGTGCAAGATACAGATGTTTACTTCTTTATGTGTGTGTGGATGCATGGGCAGTGTTTGCTGTATATGGAATACAGCGATGCCAGTTTAGCTTATGGCAGCTGTAAGACAATTAAAACTATATCTAGTTTAAAATTATTTAATATATAAACACATTTTATTTAATTTTGTCCTTGCATTGCTTCTGGAGAAGGGGAAGAAAATGAACAAAATTACAGGCAGCACCAAAGTTTATGACTCTGTGTTGTGAAACCAAAATAGTTAAATGGTTCATGAGGCTTTCAGATCAAGAAAATTAATAAAGCTTCAGACCACTTCATATTTTCAAAAATACAAAGTTTGGCAAAATTGTAAAATGTTCTGACTTTAGATCTGCTTCTTTGAAACGAACCTTCATGTGATGTACTCCTTTAAACTGAAAAGTTTTTCTATACCTTTTTTGGACCAGTTTGAACTGTAAATTGGTATCATGGTGATTTTATTTCCTGTGTCTGTTTCCTGGTGAAATTGGGCTTGAAGAAGCTAAGTATTATTGGATCATTTAATTTGATGCCCCTTCACATAATTATCATTTGAAAGTCCAAGGGAAGGGAGCTAAATGCAGTAGTTTGGTAAGATGGTATTTATCAGCTTCAAATCCTTTCTTTGCATTTAAGGGGAAGATCCTGACTTAAAACTTCTCTCATCTCAATAATTCTGAGTTTCTTCTCCACCAATGACATGATTAGATGGTGGTCTGCACCACCACAGTCTGCTTTTTTATGTTTTGCTTCATTTTATTCCTCCTGATTTGCTTCCTCCTTTACAGCAGTCCACACTTCAGCTGCTTCATGCCCCAGTGCAGACGATTAAGCTGCTTCTGAGGCCACCATCAAAAGCTGCTTCCTCACTAGGCCTGCAGGAACATGCAGAAGCTTTTCCTCCGACCACTGCCATTGCCATCTTTATCATCTTTTTTCCCCATTGTCAAGCCATCTTTGTAGCTGCTGTAAGCTTTTACCTGTGGCAGCTTAAAAGATACAGGTTGAGATTTCTTCAGAAAGGACCCTGAAGGAGTCAGTGCTCAATCCTCAATGGCTTTCAGCGCTGAGCAGCTTAGACCTCTTAAAAATTCTAGTCTTATGTCTTTTCAGGTGGGATTTTCAGATTCTCATGAGTAACCTGTGAAAGGAAGATATGTAGAAACCTGCACCTCATTTCATGGCTCAAGAAGGACTTGTTTTTTCAGATTACATAAGTGCTTTGAAATTTCATCCTTTGACATGATTTTGTCAAAAGAAATGTCTTTCAGTCTTAGCAAGGTGGGGTTGGAACAGCTATGAATTCAGAGAAAATCACTTGCTGTTTGGAGAATTTCATTGATATGTTTTCTTTCATGTGAATTTCCAGTATGGTTAAGCAACCAGGATATCCAGAGGCCTTTTGGATAGGTGAATATAGGAGCTGAAGTAATGAAATCAGAAACTCATATATAGCAAAGCTAATCCTTAAGTCATTGAAGAAGGGACAGAGGTACCTCAAAGATTTTGAAGTGTTGGTTGTTGCAATCCAAGAAATTCTGTACTGTTACCCAGACAAAATCTTTCTTTGTGAAGTGATCATCTTTTTCAGTGACATGATGCAAAATGACTCTGCAATCCCTGAGAATGTTTGTCATTATACAGCTCCTATGGAAAAAAAATTACCATGAAATCTCCACCTCCTATTCCATCTTCACTAAAAGTAGTGATTTTTCCTCTTCAATAATGTTATGGGGTCGACAGATAAGATGGAAGTGGAACTGAGGTTACAGAGGGAAAAATTATACAACATACTATTGAAGATAAAATTATCTATACTGCAAATGATTCAGTTAGTGAAGAAGAGTTGTAAAATTTTGCTGTAGGAATGTGTTGCTAAAAATGAGAGAGGTGGGATAGCTTAGAGAAGTCAGTATAGTTGTACATGACTTTTGAAACCTCTATCAAACACTTCCCATTGGTATATCCCCAGCTGCCACAACAATTGAGTATATTAGGTTGGACCAAAACCCCAAATAGTTTCATATTATTTCTCTGTGAGTAAAAGAGCACTGCAGAAGGGTGCAGGGTTAAAGCAGGTGTGTACTGTTGTTACCCTTACACTCTACCAGCCTTTCTCAATTGGGACTGAGAGATTACTGAGTCAAAAGTGGTCTTTCAACCTAGAACTACATCACCAGAACAGGAATTAGTTATTGAAGTTGTGGCTCAAGATCAGGGGAACTAAAAATCCGAGTAGAACTTGTGCAGAGGGTGAATTAGTTGTGTCTTGTCCTAAATTCAGGGAATGATGAAAAAGAATGAAAATGTGGAAATGATGTTTTTTATCATTTGCTCTATCACATTGCTCTAATGTGAAAATTAAACTTAAAACCAGTGGTGGCAAAAAATATTAGGGCTGGGTATGAAGGTAGAAGAATGGGTCATCCTGCCATGATGGCAGGAAAGCTTTCCACTTTGGACCTGTTCCCAGACTCCCTGTCAAGCTGTTGGAGGAGCGGGGATGCACAGACCCTGGAAAATGATAGTGCATTATATAAAACTAAATAACTTTGGTTATATTAGAATTCCTTCACTTTCTTTAATTTGTTTCATATTATGTAATTGGATGATTTTATTCTGTGGGTAGAAGGAGGTCCTGCTCTAGTAGTATTAGTGGCAAAGCTTCCTGTCTAGTAAGTTATCAGGGTTCTGAAGTTCTATAATGTTTTCTGCATTTCATGGATTTTTTACTTTTGTGTCTCAAGGCTGTTATCTGCTAAGAGTTGAGCAGATGTTAGAAATTATACAAATGAGAATATCTGTATCCAGAGGTATAATTTTAGGAAATGCTTCATTATGCTTGTAACTGGCAGTTCCGTTTCCTTTGCAGGAGTTGGGGGGGTTTATGCATGTGAGTGCCATCTATTTTCTATCTGGATAAGCTTTTCATTCTGGGCTCTGAAATATCAGCTGTAGGGGCTCCACAAAGATGGTAAGAAATGCAATTAATCATTTATCTGCTAGGTGTCAGCAAAGGTTCTCTTAAAGATAAATAAATTAGAAACTGTATGCATTCATACACTAGATCTTGAGGCAATGTGGCTCGAATCTGTTTGGAGGCTGAACAGGAGTTTATAAGGAAATATTCATGGAAATAGATATTAGTGTCTAGAAGAGACAGCTGCACTTCATACCCTTCATTTAATTAATTCAATCCATTGCATTTTTCTTGATGTATGCAACTTTGAACCTCTCTTTAATTAAGCAAAATTAACAAGTTTATTTTATGTGGAGAAGATTTCACAGATTTCCATTCAGCAGAGCTTTTCTCAAAAAATTAAGTAACTGTGGGGCATTAGAGAAGACACTTTCATAAAATAAGTAATGAAGGCTAAGAAGAAATGGTCAGTTTTCACAGTGGAGGAAGCTCATCAGTGGTGTCCCACAACTTCCTATTTGTGTTGTTCAGCATATTTTTAGAGTGTCTTAATATAAGAATTGACAAAGTTACTGATGATACTAAAATATGCAGGACTGTAAAAGGAAAAGCTAAATGAATTATTTCAGGAGTAGTGTTTTGAGTGGCTGAGCATTAAACTCAGAGCTGAAGCTTATTGTTGAGAAGCAGAAAGAAATGCACCTATCAGGAAAACAGTTCTGACTTCACATTCCCTAGGACGGGCAAGTGTTACTGTTTGGGAAAAATAGAATAAAAAGTCCAAACGCAATAGTGTTCAGAAAGAAAACTGCACTGAAGAAATTACTATGAAAGGAGTAGAGATTGAGACAAATCATCTCTCTACCTATGTACCTTTATGACTCTTTGTGTGATTATAATTCCTTGATCCCCAAAAATGCAGTTGCAGAACATAGTTCTGCTGCTGCTAATGAAAGCTGTGGAGCAGCTCAGTGCAAGGAACTGGGTAATGGACAGAAGTATTTCAGCTAGGGTTAAGAGGGAAGGGGTTTATACAGAGATGATTATGTAAGTGGAGTGGCATATAGAGAAGATGTAGTGTCAAGGAGTTGTTCACCACTGCTCATAATATGTCAGGTGGCATCAATTTATTGAATCAGAGATAAAAACGCAAGAGAGGAGAGGGCATCAGAGTTGCAAAGTGCCTGATCTGTAGTGCACCACAGGTGAGAAAGAGGGTGTACCAGAGAGGGGTCATGCACTTTGACCCCTTCTCTGGGTTTCTAGTACTGGTGCTTCCTGGGTGTTGGGCATTTTAGGCTGGATAGACCTTTGGTCTGAATTATTATGGCTAAGTCAGCTTTATAAATTGTACCTTTTCCTGACTGCATGTGACATAGGAGGGGATGCTGTCACTTGTTCAGTATTGTGCCCAGATAAGTTATAAACAGTGTGTCTGAGCTTCCTGGCTCCCAGAACAGTGAAAGGTTTGCTTAGGTAAGTAGTGCTTGTTATTCTAACTTAAGGTTTGGAAACACAGGAGACGTATGTTGGTTTACTTGGGTTGATAGATCAATATATTTAGCTTCAGCCTATGCAGGAAATAATAAGACTTCCTTTGTTCTGGTGTGATCCTAGTTCTGGAAATAGTATAACTTAAGTAGGGAAAATACCACAACTATTTATTTGGGAATACAAACAAATTCCATCTGTTTCTACATCTCTGCCTCATTCACTTAATAGGAACATTCTCAAGAAAAGCTCTGTAAATGGAAATATTTTTAGTTTGTACACTTTGGATTTATATGCCTACTTAAAGATAATGCAAACATCGGGCTGTACTTTTTTGACTTATTGTTTATACATAGCTTATCCAGCTGAGACTCAGACTATTACCACTTCACATTTATTTTTAAAATGTAACACAACATAATCCACAACCAACTAAAAAACTATCTGGAAATTAAGAGATTGTATTGAATGAGGTACTTGGATAATTTTAACCAGTTTGTGTCAGTCTGAACACAAAACATGAGTTTAAGAAATAGTTACACACTTTTCAGACCTTGTATAAAGTCTCATGTTTGTCATTAAATATTAAACACAATTTAGGAATTCATGTAAACCATTACTGTTCTCTACTTAGATACAATTTTTATAAAGTGCTCTGTTAGTTGCGCAGGGAGGTTTTTTGTGTGAAGCAGTATTTTGTGGTCTACTGAGTGTGACAATGAAGTTCACTCAGTCTGCTAATTTTTTTGGTATAGCTGTGTAACTGCAGAGCAAGTCTAGTATTTCCCCCTTAGCACTTCTATTAATGAGAAACAGTGTTTTCTAATATTACTGTGTTACTGGTAGTTCAGTAGGTCTCAAATAACTCCCTCAAGCCTGGTGGCCATGCTGTGGCAGATGCTTTAAAGTCAGAATGATGTCCTCTCTGCACAAAGAACTTCAGTATCTGACCTTTGCATTGGCTTTGCTAGTGAAGGATATGCCCACATTGATGATAACAGGTTTATGCAACAACACAGTTGTACTTCTTTTAAAATAAGGCAGTATTTTGTTTTACTGTGTTATGCTCCTAATAATTAAATTTAAAAACTTTAAAACTGAAGCACTTGATCTTTAGACTTTCAGCCCCGTTCCTCTATGAATTGCTGTGTCAAAGAGTGTATTGATGCAGCCACATAGCTGGTGTTCATATATTTCCTGCTCATTCAATAGGAAAATATGATAGGAATGCTGTCCCTGTGCAGTGAGAAAAGTTTGATATTTTCCCCAAATCAAATCTCATTAGAAAGAACTTCAGCCACTGAGATTTGAAAGGGTTTATATTATAAAGTTCTGTCTTGCCAGGGAAGAAGCTTTCTTACATTTTCTGTTTAAAAAGTAATCAATTGATCAATCTCTTCCCATCTCCCTTGTATATTTGTTCACCAAAGGGTTTTGTCCCATGCCAATTTTACAAAATTCAAGTCAAAAGATGCAGGTAGATCTTGTGTACTTATGCTTCAGCTTCTGAATTCCACATAAAAGAGTCATAACCCCACAAAGAAAGTATTAAAACTTCAGATCTTAGCAGAATGGTATTTTTCCCAGTGTATGAGAAAAAGACAATGACCACAGGAAGCAGGTAGCTGTGTGCTTCTGTACATTGTATAGCTTCCATCAGTACAGTTTATATGGTCTTCCGTGACACACAGCTTTTACTCTAAAGACATGCCAGGGTTTTTTTAAGTTCATGTATTGATTGTAAATCAGACAGGTATAGATTGAACAGCAAATAATCCCCATCATCATTTAAAATCAATTTTGTAACAACGTGAAAAAAATTTCTGCACTGCCAAATTCTTTATTTAATGTCATGGGAAATAATGAAATCATCATTCAAAATTACATTAGTTTTGCTTTTCTTTCATCTTCCATTTACTAAGCAGGACTAGAGTAACATGTATTTATGTGTGCAGGTAGATTGCCTGTGTTATGTATGTTATCTCTCTTTTTGATCTGTAAATATATAATTCCCTTTCTGGACTTGTTCTCTAATGTGGTCTTGCTGAGAGTTGACTCTAATACAAGCAGGGACAAGGGCTGGCATCCCCTCTGTGCTGCCCCGCACACTGATCTCTCAACATGTATGTAGGACTGGGAGAGCAAAGGCCAAGAGTGGAACATCCTACATTTATACTTACTCCTGTAACACAGGAAATACAACCATCAAGCTTTTAGGTTAATCATGGCAGCTTTCAACAAAATCCATCTTGACTCTATTGTCTTAGGGCTGAGGCTGAGATGCTGAGTATCTGTAGCTGCTCAAAGTTCCATGAAACCTTTTTATCATCTCTCTGTTTTTAAAAGTAAACTGGAAAGTGGCTGCTCTGTATTTTCTACAAAACTAGGCTGTCACCATTTTAGTTAGTATTAATTATTTGACTAATGCCTTACATTTATACCATTATATGCAAATTAATTTATTAAGGTAGAGGCTGGGTTATAGGCCTTCATTGTTCCACTGCTCACTTTTTTGTGCCGGTTCTGTGTAAAGTTTCTCTGGAATGTCTTAAAATGATCGGAAGGGGTGGTTTCCCTGTAGTTTCAAAATCGCTGTATACACTGTACAGGTAATGGAAGGATCTAACAGAAATTAAATTAAAATATTTTTCTGCTTGCAGCTTTATTTTTCTAGTATTGTTTGCTAAAAGTGTGTTATGAAGGCATTTTTAACAAAATTTGCCAAATTTTTGACTTTCAAGAAGATAAATACTTCTTCACTTTTTACTTGGTTTTGTACACTTTCTCTGTGTAGTTGTTGGTTGTTGTTTTGTTCTTTTTTTTCATTAAGGTGGTGGGATTTTTATATAATTTTATGCCTACCAGTGCTCAATGTTACATTATTATTTCACATTGCTTTTTTGGCATTATAATTTCTAAGGTGAGAAATTACAGTCACAAAGACAAGATTGGAAATTGGGTTTTTTTGTCAGGGTAGAAGATAGAATATAAGTGAACATGCTGAGTTTTTCAACAGAGTTAAAAACCAAAACAGCCCCCAAAAACATTGCAAACAGCAGAAAAAGAAACAGGAAAAATGTTTAGACAAATTTAAATTTCATTCCAATTAGCTTGTAGATGAAAGTTTCTTTTTTAAGTGCTGTAATCCATAAAAGAAAAGTAATTCCTAGTTCAAATGCTAAGGTCTGTGTAGCATACTACCAAGTATCAGAGGGAAAATGTTTTCAAGGTCTTTTCATAAATGGTGTGTTATGGAAAGGGGTCACTCGAAAAGGAATAATTACAGAGTGATCAGAAGATTTCTTTGAAAAGATTGTGCTAGACCTTCTGTGTGGTTTGTGGAAGAACAGAAATAAGTTTTGCTCCTAGGGTGGGCTAACAGAATGTATTGTGTTTTTGCAGCTACTTCTATCTTTGCCCGAAAAGATGCATGCATCACCTCGCAGGGCACTCAGCTCTGTAAGGTCATTGCCTCGAAAGCAGATCTGGGAGTTGTTAGAAGTACAACACACTGCTGCACTGTTTGACCAACTGCAAAAGTTTAGTTTTGAACTCTAATGAGTCTTTGCTCATCTCCTGTCTTAGCACTACCAGTTGTTAAATAATTAATTCCTCCTTGATTGTACCTCTTTATGTGCTTTTATAAACTTATTTGTATTATTTTGTGTTGTATTTTATTTGTACTCAGCCTCTTTTTGTTTCAGAGCACGGAGTTACCAGAAAGAATTAATTTGAGGAACATTTTTCCACCCTTTGTGTAGTGCTCATACTGAGGATCTGTGATCTACAGTAATTCTTATTCATTTGGAATATAGTAATTTGTTCCTGTCAGCACAGGGGCTGGTTTGTTGTTTTAAATTGCTGACTTTTGTTTTTGCTGGCATGCTCCCCAATACAAATTGAACATCTGACAAAAATCTATTTGTATGACAATTCAGTCAAGATAGGTGCTCTGTGTTTCCTAACAGTCCAATTTGGGGTCCCCAAGATAAAAGTTGACTGAATGCCAAGATTCTAGTAGAGCTTGTTTGTGCAGATAACAGAGGTAATCCATATTCCTCAGGTCTGTAAATCAAACAGACAAAGGAGAAATATGTATATACATCCTTCTCTTTGAGATAGTGGACTGGTAGTTTCTTTTTAATAACCATGGGGACTGTCCAGCCCATGAGAAAAACAGGACACTGAGACCAGGGATGTCCCTGTATGAAATTAGGAGAGTCTTAGAGTGCTTCCCCTCTTTAGGAGATAGTGTTAAATAAATTATTCTGTGGATCTGGTTTGTGGCTTTGTGGCGATTTCTGTGCTGATGTGGTTTTGTCTGTTTAGTCAAAGTTGATCCATAATACGCTGGAGGAGGAAATGCAGCCACTGGGTCTTGACTGTTTTTCCCAGAGTGATACAAATGTGTCAGCTTTAGTGGCCGTCTATGGAAATACTGTTCAAGAAAATGCTGGTTCCTACTGATCCACCTGCAATGATTCTTTCAGGATGTCATAAATGACTGAAATATCCTTTATTTCATGAGGTGTTTAGATCCAAAATGTGAAATACAAGCTAGGAATCCCAATGGCCTAGCAAACACTTTCTGATACAATACTTTTTAAGGTGCAATAATTGCCTTTCATCCTTAAATAAAAAAATACGCCTCTAGTCAGCTGTGTGCAGCTATGCTTCCCATTTTCCTGCTTAGCTGTGGAATCACTTATGTTTTGGAGTTAATGCTCAAGTATCAGTCTTGTGATTCACTGCAGGATCCTGTATTATCAGGTATATACATCTTGTTTTAAGGAAAAAAAAATAAAAGCTGTCACCCAACAATATTCTAAACTTTTTCTGTGAGGCCACTACTTCAGAAATCTTGGAAATGTGTTGTGATCCTGTCATTAATGTTGTCATTGTCCTGTAGAACCACAGAGCTGCTCACAGTAGCAGTGGACAGTGGTAATGGACAAATGACACTTCCAGATGACCACTCCTGTTTGTTGTGCTGTGTATGATGCTGTGGGGCATCTTGGAAGAGGGAATTTAGGAGAGGACCCAAATGTCTGAGCAGAGGGAGAGAACCGGTAGGAAATGGCAAAATGAGTGGTGGGAAAGGGAACAAAATACGATGTTTTCTTATTCTTATTCTTATTTCTTATTTCTTATTCTTATTTCTTTGTGCTACAAAAAGGTGAGTATGGTCACACTGGAGCCAGCATGTGACAAGTGGAGGTAAGAAGATAGAAAGTGTGAAAGGTATAAGATGGAAAATTGTCTAATGATGCAGAAAGAATGGCAGGTCTAACATCTGAGATTTTAGTGGAGTGGTTGTTATCATTCTCTAGCTTTGTGAGAGTTCGTTTTTAGGTTTAAATTTTAACCTGAGATTATTGCATAAATTTGAGTCTGACCTTGAGTATTCAGGACTCGGAAACCCAGATATGTGCTATGCAATGGGATTTTTTTTTCCTTTTAGTTCCTTATATCCTCTCCACATAGGTTTTGCATGTCAGATTCATGAGTTGGTGTTGAAACTATTATGTTTGCCATATGCTATCAAACTTTGTTTGGCTTTGTATCAGATCATCTGTGTTTGATGCTAACAGCTTTGTTATACCAGAAGTTTCTACACTGTACCATGCAAGAACAGCTGCTGGGGTGGAGGGACAGATGTTTGGTCAAATGGTGCTGGGCCTTTCTTGCACTTCAAAGGAGCTGAGCAGAGATATAATATGACTGTAGAGTATAGCTCTATTTTTCTAATATGAATAATTTGAATATTTGCCATAGTTTGTTAAGAGATTGGGAGAGCAACTGACTTGTATGAGCTGAAATTGGAAAGTAATTCATTAAGTAATCTTTCTCTTATTCTGAAGTTCACCATGTAAAGATGAGAGCCTCAGTATTAAATTCTTATTGCCAAAATGTGCTCCATGGAAGAGATGTTACAACATTTTGTGATACAAGTTAATGGCTTTTGATACTTTAATTGTTAGCTTCTTTGTTTGGAATTTCACTCCAGTTTTTTCAAGTGAAAAGTGGGATAACTTCTGAATTTAATCTTTTTCCTAATACTGAGGTCTGAATATCTTTATTCTTGTGCATGAATGCTGTTCTTCAGTTGCTATTTAAATAAGAGGTATTATTTAGGCAGTATCCACCAAGGTTTATTATTAAGTGTGAAGCTCTTAAATATACCTCAGACTCCCTGACCTGCTGATCAACAGAAACAGGCATTTACTGAAATGAGAATAATTCCATCCCTGTGCTGTTTCTTAAGATTTCCCCTTATTATCCATTAATGGCCACTATAGGAGGCAGTACAAGTTCTGGACTAATTGAAGCTTAGACTGAGATAACAGCCTTTATGCAGTCGTACATCAAGTGAGACTTTCCTTAAGGTTCACACTACATTGTCTTGACAGTGAAAATCTAGGCAGCTATAAACAAGATCAATAGAAATGTGTAAGCACTGTTGGTGACAACACAGGAACAGGGACAAAACAGAAATACTCAGTGAATTTTTAGAATTTGGACATCAGTATTTAGTGTGAAATGAGTTACTGCCAGTATTGGTGTTGCTCATTGTTCTTTGTGTGGTATGCTGGTCCACTTGGAGGCAGAATTCCTGACTGTGCCACAGGTAACAGGAGAAAACAATAAGTTAGATGAAGCTTGTCTATCAGACACTTTAAATACCAAATTACGTGTAAACAACAATATTTTTTGTAAGTACACTGCCTTTCCCTTACACTGTATTATTAGGCTTAAGACATGAGCTCTGAAGAAATGAACAAAGTAAAGAATGGGTTGGTATGGTTATTTTTCATACAGATATGTGTATTATAATATATTTCATCCATTTGGAAATGAGTATTTTAATAAGTATTTTCACTGGATGGAGAGACTGAAAAATGGAGAGGCAGTACAAAAAGGAGGAGGACTTTTGGTTGATAAATTAGAGGTAGTGGATTTTTGATGAATTAGAGGTAGTGGATTAGTTACTGACTTTTATCTCAGGTAGTGTAAAGCAAGAACTGCTCATCATCAGCTTGTGATAAAACTGAAAAATACCATGTCTGAACATCGGGCTAGTATTTTACCATATTAGCTATTGATTTAACACAGCATGAAACAACTGGTGCTGTCCCAGTAGTGCCTGGTAGGGAACAGTGAAAGTACAGATTTACTCCCCCATCAATCTGCTGCAAACTTCAAAGCCAAATTGTGGCCACTTAACAGCTAAAATTACTAAACTCAGACCATTTTTATCTTTTTGAGGCAAGGCAACATGTCTGTCTGCAAGTACGTATGTTCTGGATGGAGGGAAAGGAATCTCAGCTAAATCACATCAAGGCAAAAATAATGAATTCAGGAAGCATGAATAGCAAGATCCAAAAATGAGGTTTGATAGGGCTGTGTTATACAAAATATTTTTCATTTTCCTTTTCTTTAATCAATAGTTTGATTTAATGTGCTTATGGTTCAGAATGTTTGCAGTGAAGTACGCAGAATGAGTACTTTGTGGATGTATTCGTATGCAAACTACCATAATTATGCCACGTGTCTAATTGTTCTTTGCATCAAGCATTATTTTATTTTCATTTAATGGTGAAATCAGAAATTATCATCTGCTACTCTTATGGAATAGGGTTCTTTGCATTGTGATTAATATTCTTAGGGGTCAACTGAAAATTTCTTTTCTGTGTGTTCAGAATTTAAAAAACATATATCAATATATGACTGCAAAGATGTTGCTGAGAGAGAGTGTATGTGCTCAGTAAAAAAGGACATTGTCTAAAAATAGATTTTTAGGGACTAAGAAGTATTTTTGGAGAGGTTTGCTTAAGTTTTTTTTGATTTAAAATAGATCCTATCAGAGTAGCACAAATGTAGGTGGAACAATTCAGCTGCCTTAGAAACATCTCACTCTCCCTGCCCTCATTCTGGATGTCCAAAATGAGATCTGTCTTTATGGCTTCATTTTGGTTTTTACACATGGAGTTCACAGTGGACAAAATGTATAATTTATTAAGAGAACTGAGCTCTGTAACAAAATCGTACTTTTAATTGGAAAGCCTAAAAAATACCATCTTTCCTGAGCTTTGCCCACTGTTAGAAATCCAGGGAGTAGGAGAGCTGGAAAAGATGATGATAGTGTTCAAAAATGGCAACTGGTTCAGCCCAATTACAGATTTTTATTTACAGTTGCTGATGTCCATGGTGTGAGGCCAGAGAATATCAGTACAGACTGATAAAGGCAATTAAGTAGCAAATAGGGGAAGGAAGTAAAAGTTGGATGCTTTTTATTTGGGAAAGGAAGGAACTGGTGGAACGTACCAGCAGGTGTCTTATTCCTGTTAGCAATGGGAGCCTGGGCTCCAGAGGGAGATACTGGCTGAATCAAAGGTGTTTTAATGAACATTTAATGTTTTGGTTTATCTGAGATGTTTATCATCCTTCACCATGAGCTAATTAGTGTGCACTAATCAGTTAGAAAATCTTGAGTCTTCGTAAGATATTTTTCCTTTCTGCTTTACTGTCTTTGAGAGCACTCTCTTTACAAGTAAGCATTCTTATTAAACTTTCTCCCTTGGAGGAAAATGGCTGTTGGTCCAACAGACTGGAGTTTATATTCCATCTCCAAGGTTTAGAAAACATTTATGTTAATTACACCACACTGCATAAAGTCTTTGGACCACAAAGCAGTCTGAAGTACATGATCCTGATGTGTAGCTGCTCCTTGTCCCCTAAATAGCCGTAGTTGCATAAATGAAGCTGTGTAGTAAAATAGATTTTATTTTAAAAGGCACAAACCCAAGCTGATAATAATAAAAGAAACCACTAAAAGATGACTTAGGTCATTACAGCAAGGAGATGAGTTGAGATGACCAATAAAGATTTCATAAAAGAAACATAAGCTTTGTAGTGCGCTTCTAAAAGGCGCTAGGAGTTCTCTGTTCCACCATTATCTTTAACAATTTTCCCTAAAAGGTATTTTTGCAGAGAAACTTGTAATTCTTACATGTATATATTATATTTCAAAGACCTGCTGTAGTTAAACTATTCCCAAAATATGCTTATTTTTGTAGCTTAGTTCTGCTGGTCTTTAAATTGAAGTTATTCAGATCTCAGACTTCTGTAGAAAAACAGCAGCCTGTGTGATTAGTGACTGACTTCCAGTGCCTCGCATGACTTTTTAAAATCTGCTTTAGGAGTGAGAGTCTTGTAGGATTTGACGTAGTAAGTGAATTGTTTTAAGTGATCATATTGACATCCTTAAATATTTCTGCAGGTTAGCCTGAACATGAACTGAGGATCAATTTATCTGTCAGGAATAGTGGCTTGATTTTGGCTGTTCCTATTCTTTGCATACAGATAGGGGTTTTTTTGAAGCCACAGTCTGGATGTGTCCTTTTTCACTTCAAGACCAGTTGTGACTCTATGCTCTAAACAGCAGAATTTATCCCACTTAGTCCCCCTACACCCAAATTAATTGTCAATATGTAGATTACTTTGAACCTACATCCGGTGTGGTCTTTCACCTGAGGTATCTTTATTATCAAACTGTTGTCTGAGTTGGGAAGAGAGGGTGTTCCCCCATCTCCAGCCCTGCTCTTGCCTTTAATTCCAGCACTGATGATAGAAATGGCTGTAGTAAAGAGGAGTCTGCAAGTTGCAAAACCTTTGTCAGCAAATTAGCCAATATGTGTGCTCTGTGTATCAAAGTAAAAGGCACAACAACCAACTTTGAATTTGACAATCTAAATTATCAGACTGGTCTTTGAACACTCACAGGATGGTTACAAGGAAGCAACAGGCTTTTCAGGAAGGTGGATCTGAGAAGGAACGAATCTGTGTGATCTCATGCACAATCTAAAGGAATTTCCACTGGCTGAATAGAGAAGTTGGTTAACTCAGCCAGCTAAGTAGATGTGTAAAGATGGGCTTTGTAATGAAAGATGATAGTTTAATAATGGTCATTTGAAGGAATCCATAGAAGGGGGTTGGATGAAATACTGAAATTAGAGCACTGAAAAGCACATTACAGGAGCAGGCTGTGAGCTGTGGGTAACAGTGGCCAGTGGAATAACTGCAAGTCAGCAGTGCAGAGGTCATGCAGCACTGTTGGCCTACAGAGATGTTACAGCTAAATTTGCAGATATACCCAGTCTTCCTTCCTGCAGCAGCTGATGCCTGGCACATTTTGACATTATGGCATATGAGTAAAAAGGCTGGCAACTGCTGTGCAGAACAGCCCAGCACTAAAGGCACCTTGGAGAAACTAAATTCTGATGAAAGAATAAAATGCTGTATGTAGAGGGACCAAGATTTGGAATTGGTATGTGGTAACTCAAAGAAGCAAAGATGGGTAGTTATAATAAAAGAAAAATAAAATAAATTTACATGCCAGGCTAAGGGGTGTTATTCCCTGTTATGTTTAGAGAGTACTATTCAAACCAAATCAGTACTCAACTGAAGTTTTCTATGCTTGGATTTTTAACTGTTGTATTGCATTATATTAGGTTTTTTTAGATGTCTCCCTAGATTTCCATAGTGATCATAGTGAATATTTGATCATTCTCTGAAAACAGAATTTGATCATTCTAAAAACAGAATGAGGCAGTGGTCAGTTAGTTCCAACTTTTTGAATTTTGAAAAATCTTTCCGTTTCTGTGTTGTTAAGTTTAGAAGTTTGAGCTCAGATAAATAAAACTTGCTTTTCTAAGTAGAACTGTCTTTCTCACAATAAGAATCATCCTCTGTTACTCCATAAATTCACAGAAACTGTGAATTTCAGCTCTCTCTTAGGTCACCTGTTTCCTTCCCTACCCACAGCAGGTGTAGTGTAGCAGTTCAAGCATCTGCCTTGGTGGCATACGTGATCCACTAGCCATGAGTTTCAAGTGGTAGTTTTTTGGGCAGAAGCTGCATTTTTCACTATCAACCTAACAAAATGTGTTGTGTCCTCATGGGGGTTTGCTTGACCTTCCTCCCTGCCCTCACTCCGTAATGAAACTAAAAGTGTGTTTGATGAGGTTATTGAAAAGAAGATTTATGGACCTGTGACATGTATTTAAGATGGGTGATAGCATCTCTGTGTTAATTTCAGGTTAGCACTTGTTGAAGTTTGATTTCTCTCTGCTGTTGTAGGAAGCTGCTGACATTTGGCAGAGCTGCAGAATGTGGGGTTTGAGTTGTGTTTCTCTTTCTGAGTTGCTTGCAGCCCCTTCTCTGTGTGTGCAGGGAGGGAGGCAGCACCGGGGGTGGCTGAGACATCGACTTTTGCCAGCTGACATGTACTGTTAAATTGATTGTTTCAATCAGAGGTTTCAGTGGAGTTGTGGAAGAGTTTTTATTTCCTTTTGGATAGGAATGCATCCATTTGTTTGGGGTTTTTTTTCAGTTTTGAGGAAATGTTTAGAAGTTCAGCATTGCATCAGGTTGTATATTAGCACAATTTTCCTGCTTCATGTACCCAATTGCTAAAAACTCAGCTATTTAGGAACAGAAAACCCCTTTGGAATTGCAGTCTGAAGTGTCTAGTCTGTTGTTCCTTGATCACCTCTAAATATAAAATACAGAGAAATCTAGTTTTGAAAATGAAATGTAAGTTTTGAAAACTGAAGTTTGAAAACAATTTTTCAAATTGAAAAGAAGTTCCAATTTATTTAATAAGAAACCAGTTTGGGTTTCTGTTTCGATATAAGCTTTAAGATTGTTAAATAGGGCCACTCTTCCTCTAAATTTGTTAAACTGTATCTTTTCTATTTGTGCTCAGCAAAAAAATGCTTAAATTCCTATTCCAAAAGGCAGAGATGAAAGTGTATATTCTGCAGTATTTAGCTGTCTATTTGGGGATCAGGTCCCTTTTTTCACCTTGCTTTTAGCAAGACCAATGGCAGAAGTGACTGCTGTCTAAGAACACAAAATAAAATATGATGTATTCCCACAAATTATTTCTGGTTATGTTAATCTCAAGTATTTATTTACATTTAGAGCAGGGCCAAACTCTGAAACAGATGCTTGGAGATTTTTTAAAAACATTTATATATATACTTGGAAATTCTATTACTTTTGTATGAAAACAGATGTTTGGGTAAATAAGCCTTTTTGTTGTTTACACATATTCCACCAGAAAAATCTGTTTAATCTGTTCTTAAAACATTGAGCCTGAAAAATTGAGTGGTTGGGATAAAAGGACCTGCTGGGTCTTTTGTCTGAAATGCACCTACGTTTGCTCATCTGTTTGGGGGCTGCTTAGCATTTAGGAGAGGGAAAGCTATTCTTTACTTCATGTATGAAAATATACAATACTTGATATCAATTATTTGGCTGATTGCTGGAAGTGCATTGGAGTGAGGGGGCACTGGCTAGTTCTGGCCTTCACTAATGGGAACGTTTCAGAATGTGGATGGTAATTAAAGTATAGAATGCGGAAAATTAGGCCAAAATTGAATAGAAATGAATAAGTATGGGTTCTGTTGTGCAGATGTTGGAAATAGATTATTTTGGATACCTCTTTCTATCTACATCTTATTTGGTTACCGTGTAAAATTCGGTCATACACCATGTAGATTGTTTCTCTTCCCATTACCTTCTCTGTTTTTATGTTGTGATGTATCTGTATAGGTAGTAATTTAGCAAAATATCCTGTCTGCCAGGTGTGGGAACTGGCTGATTGTATTGTAATACCAGATCATTACTTAATTCATATGCAACCTAGCCTAGCACATGGAAAGCATTATAAATCTATTTACAGTGTGGCTGGTCTGATGATAACATTGTATTAAATTCCCAGGTGAGGCAATTTAAGCAATTGCTTTGCCATGTGTAGGCCATGGAAATTAACTTCTCATATGCTTTAGTAATAGAGGAGCTTCATTGGTATGCTCAGATTAGTGGTATAGCAGGATTCTTACAGTCTGGTTACGTGTACCCTGCTTCACATGTAGAATCATACAGGGGGGTGGTACTGCAGATCACAGATCTTAATTAGTTTAAGCTGAGTTAATTCATTTCAATTCTAATTTAGCTGGGCTTGCCTATGAACACATTCAGTTCTATTGGGAAATGTTAAGGCTTGGGTCAAGTAGACAGATTGTTTAAAGCCAAATTGCCAGACAGAACTGAGCAAGTGTATCTGTTTGAACAGGGCTTTAAGGAAATCACCCAATCAGTATGCAAAAATCCTGTTCATGAACCGAGAGAGATCTGCCTGGAATCAGAAATTCTGCCTTGTCAGAAGGTCTGGATACTGTAGTACATTTAAAACAGCCCCTGAAACTTTCTGGGTGCTGAAGTTCTTGTAGAAAGTAGCTTAACCCTTTTGTGTCTCTGTGTTTGGGCGCATGCTATGCTCAAATGCAGACACGTTCACTGAGCAAAACCACTTGTGTGCTTAGACTTTTTGTCTAGGTATATACAAGAAAATATAAAATACAAGGAAAACTTCTATATATGACTGAGCTTTGCAGACAGAAAACTGCACACAGAACCTCTTAAACCTATATTGAGCTGCCCAGAAATGCCTTGGATTATAAACTCTGTAAAGCCTCTGTCTTTTCTAGAAACGTACATATAAAGTACCAGTAGACAGTGGTAACTGACAACTAAGACTAAAAATGTTGACAATTTCTTGATTTGCCTGGTTAGCTTATGTATAGAAGTCATTAACTATTTATAAAATGCATTATGAATTGGGTTCCTTCAAACTGTAGCAGAGTGTGTGACATTTCCAGCTCAAACTATGATTCTTGCATTTGGCTAAAGTATATATTTATAAACAGCTGATGGTTATGAACTAAAAAATAATATTAAAAAGTGCTTAATTATTGAGTTTAGACAAACTGAACTCATCTTGATAGTCACACTTAAAAGTGTTAGCCAATAATACTTTAATAAAAATAAGAATAGTATTTCAAGATATTGATATTTTGGACAAATCCTGAAAGAATAAATGAACACTTTAGTTCAAAGATCTTTTCTTTGATATTATTGATTCATTTGGTAGTGAAACTTTGATCAAAAGTAGTATCAAATTATTTATTGATTATGGCAAACAGTTATACCTAATTGTAGCCAAAGCATTATTTCTTTTAATAAAATTTCTGATTTTCAGATCATGACAGATTATTGCAATAAAAGAACCATGACACATATATTTATTAAGTTCAGTGACAATGGTAATAAAGGATTATAAAGGGCCTCTAAAAATTGTATTGCTATTAACGTTTATTTCTTTCCTGTGAAGTATATTCTTTTTCTTTTCTCCCATGCAGGCTCTTAAGAATGAGAATATCATCCAGTTAGATCTTTCAAATAAATGATGTGTAATCAAGGACCATTTCAGTCCCTACATATTATTAGGAAGCTTGTTCACTGGAGAACAAGCTCATGAAGCATCATGCTCCTCATCTCAGTCTAATAATGATAAATACATTCAACACTAACAGAACCTATGGGGCTGAGTCGTTTTGTGAAATTGGGAGAAACTGTACAGTTGAACTACTAGACCTCAAATGAGGTCTTGAGATTGAATCTTAATCAGAAATTATTAGATATTTATTGGTATATATTAGTAATTTCCTTCCTTGTTTGATGTGCATCAAATAAAAATAGGAAAATAATGTAATTGAGCAATCTATGCCAATTTGTTGGCTTTTTGGTGAGAAAAGAGAAAAACAAAACCTATCTCCATATGATATTCTTGCATACTGTGGAGTGTTTTAGTCCCCCATAGTGATGAAATGAATAATTTAAACAGGCAGCTCTGATACCACAGCCTGTTTAAAGGTTCTCATTTCCTTTAATGCTGTAGACTACTTTAGCTTGGTTAGTATGAAACTGTGACAGCTGAGATCTCCAAAAGATTTGGTACAATTCACCTCTTGCCATGGGTCCAAGGCTTTGTCCTTCCTACTAACATCTGTAGCTTTAGGATATGATCTAGATCTGAAGGCTGGCAAGTGAATCGCAGATGTGTAAACATGGTAATGTTTATGTAATGTGTAATCATTTTGGTAATAAAGGGGAACTGCACAGCATAAAGAGATAAAATGTTTTGCTCTGAGGTGACCCACACAAGGCTCACTTCGCTGCTGGGTCCCTTGCACAAAGGGTGACCCACTTCCAAAAACCTCTTTGTTACAAAGGTGATGAATTTCCCTGTGCTCAGTATAATTTCTAGTGGTTTTTTCCTGTGCCTCAGTCTCAAGCACAAGTTTTGGCACGATGGCCCAAGCAGGGAAGGTCTGAGGAGGGATTAAATTTTTCTGAGTTCCTACTGGTGGGTTACTATCATGGCAGGGTGTGAGGGAAGCCCCCATCAATGAAGGAAGGCCCTAGAGCTTAGAGCTTAGTTTTTGTTACTCTTGGATTTCTTCCTCTGATGAGGTAGAAAAATTACCATAACTACTCTCAAAAAGAAAAATCACATGTTCTCATCGTGGACTTCCCCACTGCTCCATTGAATCCTTTGCTACCTTCACACACACATTTACTTTCCATTCCTTGGTACTTGATCTAGTTTAGAATCACCATAATTAGCAAATCTGGTGTTCATAAGCTGTGAATTTATTTAATATCCTATCTGTCATAATGATCCCATGGATAACTGTCTCAGTTTTGTGAGTTTCCATGAACTGCTGAAAACTAATGTTTCCTTGTGCTGTTATTTTCTCTCCTTTCTTTCACCCTTTAATTTCTGATCCTTTCCCAGCAGCCTTAGCAGTGTAGAAAAAGCTTATTAATTTTCTACATCTTTAAATTGAATCAGATATGTCACATCTGTGTTGTTCAGGTTTGGCTTTTGTTTTTTGTTGTTTTTTTTTAATATGAGAAAAACTCAGTCTTCCTTTCCTGTCTAGTGGCATTGCTGCCATTGCTGTTATGTTGCATTCTGTGGCCTGCTAGCAAGTGTTCTTCAGAAAAATGCATTTGGTTCCTGCACTGGCATTTTTTCAGTGCTTCTGGTGTTAGTGTGTATTGCCTCACATGTTGTGTATCTCGAGCTTCACAGAAGCTGCTTTCATTGCTGCAATGTTGAGGGTGTGACTGTCTTAGAAATACTATAGTTTTGCCATGCAGATTTAAGATACAGCAGTTGAACTTTGCAATAACTTTCACTTGCAGATTTTTTTTTTTTTAATCAAATAGGTATCCATTAGGGGGCTCTCGAGGTTTAAGATGATCAGCCTTGATACCAATGGCTTCGGAGCTTTACTTCCTAACCCTTTTTTCTTTTTGTTTTACAGAAAAGGTCACGAATCGCCTACAGTGATGAGGTGCGGAATGAGCTCCTAGGGGATGACGGGAATTCCTCAGAGAACCAGGTAGGATGCTAATCAAGGAGCCCTAGTGGGTGGCTGGAGGGTGAAGGAGGTCACTGGCACACTGGGCTTCTCAAGCTGCTCCTTAACAGTATTAGCAACAACTCATGTGGAAGTGATACTGTTTAATGCAAAGCTGGGGTCTTAATCAACTTCAAAATGTTTCTTGGAGATCTTACATTTAACCCTTTAACTTGTGATCACTGTCTGCTATCTCAAAAAAAATCTTTTCTTCTCTTTTCTTTATTATTTAGTACTTAAGAAATAACTTGAAACACGCTGTTTGCCGACAAAGCCAAGGTCTTCACCTCAAACGCATGTAAAAGGAATAAAAAAGTACATAATGCAGCTTTGATAATAATGCAGTATAATTAAATCAACACTGGCAGGCAAAACAAATGAAAGTGCGCTCTCAGAATCAGGCAGTATCCCACTCAGTTTCCTTGTGTGACTCCTCCTTTAACCAGATTTTCTCTGCTAGTACCAAAAACACAAGTTGTACTAATAAGAGCATGCTTTCATAATGCATGTTGTACTAGGATGCAGAGTGCTATCCACCTCTTTTAATGAATGAAAGCTTGATAATCCTGAGGCTTTTTTAAAATCTTGTACCCGTATTGTTGTTCTGCATACTACAGCGAGGATCCTGCTAGACTACTGAAAACTGTAAAGGCAATGCTTCATTCAGGAGATTTTGACCTACCTGTTAATGGTTTTTTTTGGGATGAAACTTGTTTGACGCTCTGTCTGAAAGGAGAACATTTTTTTTTCTTTCTGGAATTTATGTTATCAAAGTCTTGTATTTTTTGTTCAAAGTTTTTCTGCAGGTCATATTTTCTCTTCTGACCAGATAGAATCCAAATTATTTTGCTAATCAACAAAAAAATTGTTTAAATGTTTACTTGATAGATGTGTTATTAAATGAGGAAATGGATCAGAACAGTGTTCTGAAATTTTTTTGTATCTTCTATGCTCAGTGTAGGCTCAGCTCCACTAAGGATAGAAAAAATAAAGTCTTGGAGACTTAGTGGTACAAAAACTTTCAAAACACAGACTCCATAACCCCAATCATACAGAGTATTTTAAACATGCTCTGTAAGTTTTAAACTCTGTAATAATTAATCCATATGTGAATGAAATTAAACACAGGATACATTATCTGAACATAAAAGACTGGAGTATAGCAGCTGTGATATCTATGTGAAGACTTAAATCTGAAGGACCTTAATCTTCATATTTATATATGATAGAAAGGGGAGACTGCAAAATTTGAGTAAAATGAAGGGGAGTTTTTATACCTAAATAATGAATTTATAAAGAAGATTATTTTTGGAAGAAGAGTTTCACAGTCTATATGTCATGATTGTAAAAGTAGCCCGGTGAAAGTGTTAAAATTCTCATTTTATTTCTTGTAAGTTGCTGCTACTTTTACACTTCAAGAAAAAAATGTGTGAATTCAGACATAAAAGTGCAATTGTGATAAGAAGCTTTACTTATAACAGAATATCTTATGTGTAGGGATGAGATAAAATATTTTATTTTCACTTTTTATAGAATGTTTAAATAACTGGCTCATGTGAGCAGTTTTTGTGACTGATCATCTTTTTTCCAAACTTGGTGAAAGAGACGTGTTCTCATCTCAAGGAACTGAATGATACCTTCAACCATTTGTCAGCTTAGGACTTTTTCTTCCAAATGACCACTATTTAAATGGAAGAAAATTTTGGCTGCTGAAGGACTCTTGTATAGTTTTCTAGGTAATCAAAATCTTTTTCTGTAGCCCAACTCGAAATTATTACCTCTGTACTTTTTCAAGTTTGTCATTCCTTTCTTAAGAAATATAATGAACTAGCATCCTAAAGGAGTCACCTAATTTCTTTTAAATAGGTAGATGCCAGTATTTTTAAATACATTATGTATTGTGTTGTTTCAATAATAAATATCACATTCTCTTTTTCTTTTTTAATCACTTTATTTATACTTGTACTTATATACATGTAGCTAGGGGTGCAAGCAGTTAGTGCAAAAACTTCAGCTGGTGTTGAGCTTATTAGAATGTACAGCTTTCAAAATCAAGTGTAACATTTGAGTACTTACCAGGCACTGAACATGAGATATTGTTGTGTTTAACTGAGTAACCCCAGGTCTAATATGCTTTCACTCCTGTACGTTATTATAGCAATAGCAAACTTGGAGTAAATGATGAGAGGATGCTCAGGTATAACTTAAAGCTGTATAAAATATATGAAGATGTTTCAAATGCTTGCTTTTGTTTTGTCTGATGGGAATACATATAGGTACATGGACTGATCCTGACCCCAATATAGTAGGATTTTTACTTCTCAATCAGTTTGGATTATGTTAAATTAATTTAACTGAAAAATGGTGGGTTTGTTTTCCCCAATTCAGTTACCAACTGTGAAATGGGAGAGAAAGGATTCCCTTTCTGGAAAGGAGGTGTTGAAAAAAGTTGCCAGCTCAGAATTGATCCTGTACCAAACCACAAATATTGGTGAAATCTACCAATAGAAATATTGAATACCTGGGTAGTCAATGGTGTTGCCCAGAGGCAAGCAAGAGAGATGAGTTTTTGGTCTTTGTCATTGGGATAAACACTTACATGATGTTTTTGATGGAGAGAGAAGACAAAAGGAACTTAAAGCTTGCTGGCTAGTATGACCGTATTAAAAAGCTAGAAATAAAACAGGTCACTATTGGAAAAATATCTGCATCTTTTCCTCATTTAGCGTCTCTTTTTTTAGTTGAGTTTCAAAGTCACAATTATAGCACACCACAGCCAAGTTATATGCTGTAATGAATAGGATGAAAGATGAGTTTCCAGTTGTTCTCTCAGGAAGAGATTGAAATACAGATTGAAGAATAGCTATTGGTGATTTGTCTTTTGCCTTCTTCCTTTTCCCAACATGTCTCCCAGAAGTAGCAGCCATCATGTCTAGATGACACTTAGAATAACTTGGAATACAATTTCCTTATAATGATTATACCAAGATATAACTGCTTTTACTAGATAGAGCATATAGAAATTTCCTGTAACAAGTTCTAAGAATTATATAAGTCTGCTGTTGAAAGCTCCTTTTGAAATAAATGCGACTTCTTTTCGTGGGACAGGCAGTGGTATAGTGCTCTTAATGCACCTAGAGTTCAGTAAAGTCATTGCTTAGTATATGTTAATTTCTTCTTGTTTTGAATCATGTGAGTGTAGTCAGATGAGGCACTCAGAGGCTGAAAATCAAGAACTGTTCCTTCTTGCATCAAAAAAATTCCCACCTCACAAACCCAATCCCAAAAAACTACTGTGTACATTGGGTTGTTATTTATTTTTCAAGAGTGGTCTTAAACAGTCTGTTGCTTTCAAGTCTTGTTTGTCGTCCTGGCCACCAACATTTAACAAATCCCTTGGAAGTTTTGAGTTTTTCAGTGCAGTGATGCACTACCTAAAATTGTGCCTTCACTTTAATAGCAATAGAACTGTTTTATGTAGCAATTCGTATGTTTTTGAGGAAGTATATGTTGGGTTAAATCAGAAATCTCTCTTGACCGAAATTCTGTGAGGTTAAATATTATCAGCTTTCTTGAGTTGTAGCGGTGTTCCTTTCTCTTTTGCAGCTATGTTCATTAGTAAGTTTAAGTAAATTCACATTGGTTTTAACTGCGTATCCATATACCCGTACATTCTAGATGTGATTCGTGGTGAACAAATATTTTGTGTCTACTTAATTTCTAACTACAAAGTTGTGATAATATTAGATTTGGGCTTGCTGTGCATAAAGTGTGTCAAACTTCAGCTACAGACCAGGGGGTGAAGTTGGTCAATTTAATTCGCCAAGATCTAAAGAAGGTCGGTATCATTTCATATAGCCCTGGCAGAGCAGATCATTACCAGACACAAATCTGTTCGTTACATGCCGAGGGTTTATAGCAAAATAAATAGACTGTCATCATAAGTTCAGAAAATTGTGTGTTCGACCCACGATAATGTGTAAAGGGCGTTTAATAGAGTTCAGCATTTATTCGTTATCTATATGCGGACAGAGACGGCGGTGGCGTTATCAGCTTTTTAAAAAAAATTCGGCAGTTTTCTGGGCCACGTGACGGCCTCGCGGCCACACGCGTGTGCACACACACACACACACACACATCCCATCTCGCTCCCTCGCTCTCCGCGGTGCAGTTTTGATTTCAGTCACAGCAGAAGGCTTAGCCACAAGAGATTCCACTGGTTCAAACCAGCGTAAACCAGATTTTTTTTTTTTTTTAGCCTACAAAGGAACAGATTACCTCTTGTATCAAATTCTGTATTGCAAAAAAAAAAAAAAAAAAATCTTTGTTTCAAAAATATGCTGATTATCATAACCTAAAATGGTGGCTGCGCACGGCTTAACGGTGTTTACAGTTCAGGAGTGAGCGTAATAAAAATAATGTTTCAAAATAGAACTGTAAAGGTAACACATTTTCATCAAGAGCATTGTTAAATGGGGGAAAAATACATCTTTTGTTAATTTGAATGAATATCTTTCAGCCAACGTTAAAAAAAACCCAACCCTCTCCCATTACTTAGCTTAGCTGCAAATCCCATGCAGAGCTTAAATTCAGCCATGCAGCACAAACAAGATAGAACATTTTTGTTTGGGACCTATTGAAAAAACAAATGTGCAGCATTTTAAAACTCTCATTGATTATAGCAGGGTGGCATGCCTGGATGGGCTCTATTGCGGGAGAGTCGTTTTAAACTTTGGCCCTTTAAGTATCATAGTCAACTGAAGAATGGTGGCCTCAGAAAGAAAAGATAGCTGTGTGATCAACTCCCAGATCGTCTCTTTCTAAAGAGCCTTAATGTTTGCCTTTTTGGGGAAAAAAGGGGGGGAAGAGCTGGAGAAAGAGACCAATTTATGATAGGCCAAGCACTTGAATTTAAGCGCTGGTTTGGCCAGCTATGCAGTTTTCTTTATACCAAATTCTAGCAAAGTTCCTTTAGCTTGGTGCGGAGGAGCTGGCCCAGTTCAAGTCGGGGTGCTGTGGGAACCCTGCTAATTACACCTCGTTAGAGCCTCTTGTCCCTCTTGCTAACGGGGTGAGGCGAGCCATATGAAACAATAGAGAATAATGGAGGCTCTTTTGTTTCCTTCATGCTGGTGAGACTTTGAGTAGTAAACATTCTCATCTTACACGTGTTGAAAATTAGTGTTATGAAAATGTAGGTGAAGTATCAGCATAAACTGAGATAATTGTGTAGCTGTTGTAATTTTGAACTGGAACCGGTGAGAGAATTGTAATTCTTTTATAAAGGGCCATTCTTGTGCAGATGTTTGTTGTGAGTAATTAGACATTTTGTTCCAGTACAAATAATTTATCTGTCTCTCTAAGGGGCAAGTATGTTACAACATAGCTTGATAGTCAGGCTAGGGTTTTATTTAGTTTAATAATAAAGCTGCCAGAGCAATATTGTTAGTGTTAGACTGTGTTGATTTACAAACATAAATAAATAAATAAATATTTATATACTATATAAACTTACACACATTTTATGTGCATATGTGTATATACACACTATGTAGTGGTCTGGATCAAGAATATGGAATGGGTCTTTTCTAATGGAAATATTGTTGTTCCCTATTCCTTTGTCTATTTTTAAATATGCTATTCAATAAATCATATTTCTGAGCTATTTAACTAAGCTGCTTCATTTTTTTTTACCTAGCAAAAACCTTCAGTATGAAGTTCAATAATAAAATTAAATAATGTAGTTACAGTAGAAGTCAAGTATATAAAAATTGAAATACTGAAATACATGCTATAAAGATGCAGTCATCTATTAATAAGTTAGATCTGCTAGTAAAATAAGAAATCAGTTGTCACAACCAAAATATACAGAAAACATTCTGAAAACTTGTATATACAAAACCACTTCAGCTGTAGAATCTTCGAAGAGAGGAATAGTAAACTTGTTTTTTTCTTTATAATATAGACTTCTATGAAGTCATTCCCCTTTATTTCATGATGGTGTCTTAGATGTGGTTTAAAAGAGAATTTCACACTATTCTCTTTGTTTAATGTGACAGTGTGAGAAAGTGATCTTTATTCGTTCAAAAAACTCTGCATGTAGTCTATGTTTAGGTTCTTTTAATGTGTTTGTCTGTGATTTTTAAATGCTAAACATGTAAACAGATAAATTGTCAATGTTAATTCTGTATCCTGTCACACAACTGATCTTTCTTTCCTGCCATTTCTTTCCTTTTTATCTTTTTTGTGCGTTCATGTTGCAGTTGATAAAATTACGTGAAGAGGTGAGTACTTTCTTGCTTTTTGTTGTCTAGCTTTCCCTTTAAAGCTGAGTTTCTAAATCTGAAGTAGATCTTTTTGTTCATTGTTGCAGGGAAATCTACACAAAGCAAAAATATTGATTACATTGCTTTAAAATATTCACTGTTGTGCCTCTTTTTCCCTAATAATTGTATACTTACATAGGAATCTCTAGATCAAACCTTAGAAATTAACATTCTTTGATAGTGGAATTTTTTTAAAAGGCACTAGAAAAAGAAGGGTGGAAAAAAACTATTATTTGATCTCTCCAAGAATACCATGATCAAATCAGGTACAGTAATAATCATGTTTGCATCACAAAATCTTTGATAGGGAAAGTACACTTATACACTGGTATTGAAAGTGAAAGCATTGCTTTGGTATAAACCTTTGCTGAAACATTTTAAAAATTACAATGGCATTTCACAGTGTTTTGAGTTTGGTGTGAGGTATTTAAATAGCTGGTGTGTTATATTAGATGTTGTATACCCACTGAAAATACAGTCGTGGTAGAGAGCCCTACACACATATCAATATTTATTATTTATTTGTGAGTGCTGTAGATCTGTAGGTGTAACACTAGAGATCAGTATTCCAGGACACCTTTCTTCCAGTTATAAAATGACTCATAAATATTTAGAAAGAAGCCTGTTTTACTGGTCAGTTCCTCAAATGTTTCAGTATATTTTCTGCAATTAATCTCTGCTTTTGCTTACTGTTGTAGCAACAGTATTTGAACTGCTATTTTTTTATTTCCTAGTGGCCATTGAAAAGAAGGGCTAAGTAAAGTCAAGTTTACTTACAGGTCAGATTTCTGAAGGATTTTGTACGGAGAGCTTGGACCAGTGAAGTATTTGAATAAATATATTTAGAAGTAAAAGTATTTTAACATCACATATTTGTCTGGTATCTTCTTTGTGGAACATGTGTGCCTAGTAATGTATCAGTAATATATGCTGAACTCTGCAGGAAAGGATTTGTAAGTTTTAGAAATGGTGAGGACAAAGAATTGTAAAGTAACAATATTAAGGACAATTACAGAGAGTTCTTAAAAACAGGTAATTTTGTAATACAAAGGTTTTTCACTAGTTCCCCGAATGCTTTATTTTCTCCTTATTCTCACAGAGCTGATATTAATATGTAAAAGAGTTAACAAAAAAAATTAAATAAAATAAACATTAACCACATGAAAGCCTTCCCACCACTGCTGAGCTCCCCTCCCCAATAGTGCCAGTATTTAAACAGATGACAGTGTTGTTGCAAGGGTTTGTATAGCCTGATTTCTGAGGTTTTTCAGAAGATCAAGGTTCATTTTGTCATCCCTTTAACAGCACCTGCATGTCTGCTCCTGTGCTTTTGCAAAGAGGGCAGTAGGATCATTTCTGTTTACGAACATAAGATTATAGTTTTATAAAGATTCCTAATTTTTAAACTCACTCTGAAAATTTCATTATACGTAAAGAACAAAGCTGCTGCTTATCTACTTCTCTTTCTGAAATAGCTATGAAGACAAGTAAGAAAATTCAGGGTGTTATTGCAAAGGGTTACAGCTTAGGAGCTATACTGAACTCAGTTATACCTTTGGATTTTATAAATCCTGTGTTAGCCACCTAAAAAAATTGACATTACGTCTGGTAATTTTCTTTTTTTTTTTTTTTCTTTTTTTTCTTTTCCTTGCTAGTCTCATAAGTTACCTTTTCTGCTCTCTGCATATGGTGAAAGAAAATAAACTAAAGGGATTTATTACTTTGTCTTGAACAAAATCGTGCAGGTAGAGAGAAAAATAATTTAAACCCCAATTGTTGGCATTCTGTTCTCTGCATGTAAGTACCCACTCTGTGTTGGATAGGTTGTACATGCAATGTTGTTTTTATACTCAGTGCAAAATGCACATAAGAGTTTAAATGAAGGCTAATACAGTGACTCAGGCATAATTCTTAACTCGTCACAGAGCGAAACATCAAGGCATCCCCAATTATAGTTCTCCTAAGGAGGTATGAAGTGATCTTAAAAGAAATTGTGGTTTGCCATACTGTTTGTTAATAAAACCTGTGCTTCCTCTCATTACAAGGCTCTATTCTCGCACACTTGCCGTACACAGGCTTCCACGGAGGCTGTGTCGCTCTGTCTTTTGAGCTCCTGAGATCTCAGTTTGAATCCAGCCCACATGGAATGACTAAATCT